>NC_091988.1:105626734-106226734 GCF_044704955.1 Pristiophorus japonicus | reverse complement strand
CAAACAAAGGTGGCTCACAACAGGAGAGAGCAGGAGTTAATGGCAGGGACCAGGCCAACACTGAAGAGCTGAGCCAGCTGGTGGAGATCATTGGACACCAGCTCATCGGCACCGTGATCACCTGCGATGACAATGGTATGTTCAATCCTAACCCTTCTCCTCACATCCCACCCCCCCCACCCCCCCACCCCTCAGCCCACAATCTTTTCTCATGCTGTTTGCAAGCATTTCTGGCTTCCCCGCCCCCGTCCCCCTCCCCTCACTATAACCTGACTCTCAGTGCTTTCAGATAATCAGCAAGCTTGTCCCAAGGGCACCGCACAGAGTGAGGGGGGGGGGGGGGAGAGGAGCAGGAAGAAGACACTGCGTCCCTGTATCTGTCACTCGCCGACACCAGCTCAGAGACTGGCACTACACGAACGTTAGAGGCCAGTGTAGTAGCAGGATCGGCACAGGGTGAGGCACAGGGCCCGAGTGGGTTGCAGCAAGGCCGAGGGAAAGGGTAGCTCAGGGGCCAGCTCCCCGGAGTGCGAGTTTGCGCAGGAGTTCTGCTGCACAGGACTCAGATGAGGCCATCACAAGAAGGGTGAGGGGGCAGGCACACAGCAAGGCTGCCAGAGAGTCTCTCAGTAATGTCCAGGAGTGTGGAGGTGTCGGCCTTCAACATTGCACAGCGCTCTGCGCAGAGCTTGGAGCCCGGGATTTGCAGCCTGGAAATGAAGGTGCTCTCCCAGAGAGACGCGGCGACCCCAGACATGACAGTGCGTATGATGGGCGATGTCGCAGCTTCCATTGCAGTACAGGCGGAAGCCACCCAACGATTTAGTGCTGCAGCGACAGCTCATACTGCTCACACAGTCTCTGGATGATGACACCCAAACTCTGGCTGCTGCCATCGTTGCTGGGTCTACCACCATCGACCGGAGAGCTCACAGTGTCGCAGCAGGCCAGCTATCTGTGCTCCTGGGGGAGTGGCACTGGGTCCGTGGAGCAAGAACCTTCTGTTCTCTCTCAGGGTGACAGCATTCCTTCTCCCAACACTGCCACTCTGCCATTGACTTGTTGCTGCCTGTCACCCTGCTGAGGTGATGCAGTCTTCTGTCGGGCCTTCTAGGGCCAGAGCTGCTTGACAGTGGCCTGCAAGGCCATCCGCAGTCTCCCCCACTGAAGGTCAGCAGCCTCCCACCAGCCTCGCTGCAGCCCCGGGGAGCAATGTGGAGGAACAGTAGATCAGGAAAGGGCACCCGAAAAACAGACACTAAAGGATTGCACAAGTGTGGTTAGTTATCAGTATTCATGTAACTATGTGTCAGATGATTATAGGTACATTTATTAATTGTGTTTGGAATCTTTCGTCGTGTCTCTCATTTCAGTTTTGTGCCCAGGATACACTGTGATTATGGTGTGAGATGGGGATGGTACGATGGGGGATGTGGTGAACGACAGGGATCTGGGGTTTCATTCATTAGATCGGAATCTAATGAGCCGGTCACCAAAGCCTTTCCAGAAGGCCGATTGTCTGCCTGCCTCCCTCCTCCCTCTGCATCCTCTCCCTCGTCCTCTTCGCCCTCATCCTCCTCTCCCTCATCCTCCTCCTGCTGGCAGTGGCTAGCTCTCACGATAGCCAAGTTGTGCAGCATACAGCAGACCACCACGAAATAGGACACCCGCTCAGGCAAGTACCCGAGCACTCAAGGCAGTGGAACCGTTGCTTCAGCACTCCAATAGTCAGCTCGATGATATTCCAGGTGGCAGCATGACTCTCATTGCTGGGCAGGAGTGTTGGGGTTGCGGAGGGGAGTCATGAGCCAGGTGGAGCCCGTGTCTCCAAGCAGCTAGCCGCGAGCTTGATGTGGTGGCTGGAAGAGAGCTGGCACATCGGTCTGGGGCAGGATGGAGGCATCGTGGCTGCTGCCAGGATAGCGAGCATTGATGGTGAGGATTGTGTGTGTGGTCGCACTCCAACTGCACATTCAGTGAGTGGTAGACTTTGCGATTACGGAATACCTCAGGGTTGTTACACGGAGCCAACAAAGCCACGTAGGTACAGTCGATGGCACCCTGCACCATGGGGAAGCCCGCTATCCTGGAAAAGCCACATGCACGCTCGTGCTGCTTCTCTCTGCCGATCGGGAAGCCAATGTAGTCCCTTCTCCTGGTGTAGAGGATCTCAGCAATCTCCCGGATGTAGTGATGGGCGGCAAACTGTGAGATGTTAGTTATGACTCCTGCTGCAGACTGGAAGGATCTTCTGGTGAAGAAATTGAGGGCCGGGGTGACCATGAGGGTCACTGAGAGCCCCGTGGTCGCCCTGATCTGAGGCTGAGGGCTGGTTACAGGAGGTGGCAGAGTTCTGCGACCACCTCCTTGGTGAGGCGGAGCCTCCTAATACACTGCTCCTCGCTTCATTGAAGGTAGGAGAATGCTGTCAGAAGACCCTAGGAGGATGAGGCATCTTGTTGAGAGCCCTGATGGCCCTCCTCCTCGGTCTGCGCACATGTTCCTGTCTTTCTCACTCCCCCTGCCATAGATCATGGAGGGCCAGGCCGACTGCCAGTACAGCCCCCATGATGTTTGGCAAATGTTGGCATTTGAAGCGCGTTTTGCACTTGCCAGAACACTCCCTGATACCAACTAACAGGAAGTAGCACACCACCACTCAAACTGCAGGCACAAGTGATTGGTGATGATCCCTTTAAATAGCGTTGCAGAGAACAAAATTCACCAGAATCTCCCTGTGTTTGGGCTCATTCGAAAGAAAATTTAATTTGGGACTATCTACCAAAAAGTTTGGAACTCTAAAGTGCTTATGGAAGGAACTATGAACTTTAATATAATTATGAACTTTTACAAGACAAGTTCAAGCCTGTTGGCGGACCTAGGGAACAAAAGAAGCCCACTTGATTCTTGGAACTGTCTGGGTGTGAGGACTGAGTTAATCTGTCTGGAAGAATGAGTATTTGGAAATCTTCCTTCACAAGAGACATTACCATCACAGTATGACCCAGAGATGGCTCCCCATCAACATGGGTCTTGTCAAAACCATTTCAGCATATACATCACAAAGAGGCCCAATCCAACCTGTATACGAAAGACTAAGCACAAAAGGACATTGCAATTACCAAACTAATATTTCCATCAAGAAACAGTTTTCGAACATCAACCCACCCAAGACTTATCAACTTTAATGAGCCCGACAAAATATTACAAAGAAGAACCAAGCCCGCCAAAATTATACAAAGGATTGTGAACAGATTGGGCGGCAAGATTAGAACACTGAAATCATATAACTGGCCACTGTTTTCAACAGAGGTTAGAGAGAGGAGAGAGGGGAGAGACTCTCCAGCCTCGAAGTCTTGAAGTCCTGAAGGAAGGAAGAACATCACCATCTACCATTAACTATCAAAAGGATTGGTAAGCATAAGTCCCTACCTGCCCTGGAGTCTAACCGAGCTACAATTAGGTATTGGGAGGTTGGAGGTATAATTTTACTGCAACCCCCTTTGAATGTGTAGTGTATGTACTTTATTAGAGTGATTATAAGTTTGACCTTGTACCTTTCCTTGTATTGTTCTTTATTAGAGTGATTGTAAGCCTGTATTACTTTGATTAATAAAAACAAAGTTCTTTGCATCAAACCAGTGTCCTCTGCACTTTTGTCACACCCCCAAATAAATCCAGAGTACAGAACCCAAAGGAGGGGGAAGGATTCGAAACCACTCAAGTTGGTCAGAAGGGAACCTGACCCCCTCATAGAGATCACACACAACCCCCCCCTTACAAAATGGTGACTGCGGCAGGACTCTGGTACACGGGGTATGATGTAGAGATTGCTGGTTTGGGGCAAAGAACCAAAATGGAAGAGAGGATTTCCTCCTATGTGTATAAGAAAGTGAATGTAACTAAGGAATGGGTGTTTAGTCTATTGCGGCAGAGCATCCGGCTGACGCTGCAGCCCAGTGTACAGCAAGTAAAGATCACAAGGAAGCAGTAGAGAAAGCAATTTGTTTGGTCTGTCTACAGCGGCAGGTCCAACTGCTAGACAGAATGAATGAAACATTACAAGCAGAGTTATGGGAATGCGCAGAGAACTATCAGGAAAGGGTTATGTCAGAAGAAAGATTATCAGGAGACCTCCGTAAGCTAAAACAGAAAAGGACCCAACGAATAGAAAGGTTTAAAAACAGTCAGGACTATTTTCAATGTCAGGTTACCGAGTCCAAAAGTAATGAAAAGTCACAGAGGGAGGAAAGCACTCGCCTCACCCTACAAGTAAAAGAGCTCCAGGAAAGATTAAAAGATGTGCAGGCAGCGTATAAAGTAGCTAGCACTAATGGGTTTGAATCGGGAGACCACAGTCCCTGCCAGCAACAAATTAAAAGTTTAAACCTTGCCCTGTCCAAGACAAAAGGCATGGTATGCCTAATAAGCCCGGGTACACCCCAGGTAAACCGGAAGAGAAGGAAGAAACAAATCGGCCACCACCTGTGGCACCGGTGACTACACCGGTTCAGCAGCAGGAGGCAAATCAGTTGCGGGGCGGACAGGGATAGTGAACCACCACCATCTGTAGCACCGAGTTTCAGCTCGGCTTGGCCGCAGGGAGGAGAGGGTGGCGAGCCAGAACAGGGAGATCCAGAACCAGGGCCAATGTGCCCGGTCCGGCAACAGAAGTTTGGCCCGCCCACCCTTAGCGGGGGTCCAGGGCCCCTGGAAAGTCAGTTTGTGGTCCCCCACACTCCCCACCAGCTTAGGGCTATGATAAGCCACCTGGGAAAGCTAACTCTAAAGGGAGACCCCTCGGTTCACTTTGTGGAAGTGGAACAGGCAGGGGATATTAATGGGTGCAATGATGCAGAAATGGCAAAGATGCTCCTCCTATCCCTGGACAGCAAACACGACTGGGAGAATAAATGGGGTTGAGGTTAGCATAGATGGGGACCCCATGACCCGACCACAGAAACAGTACAACTTCCCCAGGGAGGTGGAGGCAGACATGGAAACAGCCTTGGGTTCTCTGGTTAAACAGGGGGTATTGAGACCAATAGCTACCCATGTGAACTCTCCATTGTGGCCGGTTCAGAAACCGGACAACTCCTGGAGAGCCACTGTGGACTATCGAGTACTCAACTGTAACATCCCCGCCTGTGCAGCCATTGTTGCTGCTGTCGCTGACCTCACTGGAAGTATCCCAGCCTCCGCGACCACCTTCACGGTGCTGGATATTTCCAACGGGTTCTGGTCCATACCTTTAAGAAGGGAAGATCAGTACAAGTTTGCTTTTACCTTTAAAGGACAGCAATACACTTGGATCTGTCTCCCTCAGGGCTCCCGCAACAGCCCCAGTAGAGGGACCCTGGCAGTCGATCCACATTGATTACATCGGGCCCCTACCCACTGCCCAGGTAGGTTACAAGTACTGCCAAGTATTAGTGGACATATTCACCAAATGTGAGGAAGCCTTCCCATGCCGAACAGCCACTGCCCTGGAAACAGCTAGGATCCTGGTCAGAGAGGTGGTTTCCCGATGGGGACTACCACAATATGTGGAGTCCGACCAAGGGAGTCACTTCACCAGGCAGGTGATGCAGGAGACCCTTAAGGTACTCGGCATCAAAGGGAAATGGCATGTCGCCCACAACCCACAGTCATCCGGGCCTGTGGAGCGTTTAAACCGTACCATCAAAGAAAGGCTGTGCAAAGAGACAGGGGACTAACCCAAAGGGTGGGTAGAGGTCCTACCACTAGTCCTCATGGGGATCCGGGCCAACCAGTCAAAGAGCACGGGGTAATCCCCGTACAAGCTCATGACCGGCAGAGCCATGCGAACCCCCACCCACGTGTTAGCCCCGGTACTCACGGAAGGTTAGCTTACGGAAGCGAACCGGGACAGCTTTGTCAGGAATCTGTTTGAACACCTTAAACAGATTCACTGGCAGGCTGCTAACAATATGGGAAAACAGCATCGGAGCAACCGACGAGTGTGAGATAGGGGACCAGGTTATGGTGAAGAACTACGCTAGAGTAGGGGTCTTTGAGGCACTGTACATGGGACCATCCCACATTGTCGACAAGGCAAGCCCCATGGTCTATTCCATAAAATTGCCCCGCCGAACAAAGTGGTTCCACATAAATCAGTATGTAATGTCTGTAAGCTGGTAATGTTTATAGCTCCATACTGTGGATGTGGACGTATTGTGTACTGCAACTTCAGGGTTAATAATAAACAGAACCAGGCAATTCCGGAGGCTTCCGAGAGAGCTGCCTGCCATGTTAGGAGCTGGGTGTGCTGTGCTTTGTGAATATATCACATTTGGCGGCGAGATGGGATTTTTAGGCTTAAATTTTGTTGGTGAAGGATTCAGCCAGCTGACAGAGAGACTTTGGAAGTTTCTGTCTTTGGAAAAGCTACAAAATCTGAAGTAAAATACAGCACATGGTGTGAACAGCTAGAGATTAAAATAGCAGGTGTAATTGGACATTTGGGTGAATATAGACACGACCGGGAACGTTTTAAAGCATATGTAGATCGGCTAGAAATGTATTTCACTGCAAATAACATAATCGAAGTTCCAGACAATGCAGTCCAGAACCAGGCTGTGTTGGAACGTAAGAAAGTGATCTTCTTATCGGAGGCGGGTCTGGCATTGTACAAAACCCTTGTAAATCTGCTTGTGCCTGATGAGCCAAAGGACACAACGCTTAAAGAGATTTTAACGAAGCTGGAGCAGCACTATAAACCCAAACCGTTAGAAATTGCTGAAAGCTATCGTTTCGGGATTCGGAATCAAAAGGCTGATGAAAGTATCAGTGATTACATCATAGCATTAAAAAAGCTATCGATGCACTGTCATTTTGGAAATTTTCAAAACCGAGCATTACGGGATCGTTTTGTTTGTGGGGTGAAAAATGATGCGATCAGAAAGAAGTTATTGACGACAGATGACTTGACTTTTGAGATTGCTTGTCAGACAGCGAGCTCGATGGGCATGGCCGAACAATATTCCCGAGAATTAGATAATAATTACGGTCGTCAGTCAACCGAGGTAAATCACCTGCAGGTTCAAAGTAAAAGACAGTGGGGGACCAAAGTCTCAGAAACTGGAAATTCTACCAGAGCATTGAAGTCATGCCATAGGTGCCTGGGACAACACATTGCTCAAAGTTGTCCATACGTGAAGGCAGAATGTTTCTTCTGCAGAAAGACTGGGCATCTTGCGAAGGCATGCCGACTGAAGGGTAAACCAGTTTTTTAAAGTTATGAGTCCAGCATTCAAAGCTATGAGTAGAAATCCCAAGAGACTACATAGCATAGAAGAACAACAACAGGACGAGGAGATGTTAGAGTTGTACGTCATCAGGAGCACGAGGTTAACGGACAGCGATTTGGAAAGCATCAAAACCCACATAGATGTTGCGGGATTCAAGATACCAATAGAAATTGACACGGGTATATCCGTGAGTGTAGTACCGCCGTCGCTGTACCTCGACAAATTGCGTGATTTCCAATTAGAGAAATCCAAGATAGAGCTGCGAGGCTACTCGGGAGAGAAAATACCTGTGGTAGGTCGTATCACCGTACCGGTGATATATAAAGATCAATTTCAGAACTTGCCTCTAATAGTAGTGAAAGGAGACAAGTCTGCCTAACTAGGAAGAAATTGGTTGAGCTCACTGAAGCTGGATTGGAGTAAGATTTTCTGTGTGGAAGCGAGATTTTCATCAACGGATGAGGTTATCAAGCAGTATCCGAAGCTGTTCTGCGAAACGGGCAGTCCGATCCAAGGCTTCAAGGCGAGTGTCAGGGTACAGAAGTGTCATGTATTCAACCAGCATTGTAACCCATGTATAAACTGACCTAAGTTGTACACCGTGAGAACACTGACCACGAGGTGGGAGACACTCCTAACCTGGACCTTCAGATATAAAAGGGGACGCTCCACCCACTTCCATCATTTGAGTGCTAAGGAAAAAGGACAGGTCACAGACTGACCTTCTCTCAAGCATGGGCCTCGTGTGCATTTATACTGTGTAGTAAGGACGTATCAATGGCGACAAGAAACTGGGATTTAAACCACGCGAGCATGGCCACTAGCAGAACAGACGAGAGGTACTGTGTTAAGGAATGGTTGGGACAGAGATTCAACATTGTTAAAGCAGCACACAGTTCTCCAGGCAGACAAGCTCAGTCAGGCATGCCCCAACATGTAGTCGAACCCAGAGGGGGAGTTCGACAGAGACAATGGCAAGCTGAACAGCGATTCACGCCATTGCAAGGGACAATGCGGCCAGTAATGGGGCCATCAACACCTGTTAATGGTGCACTCAAGGACAATAACAGGGGCAGTCAGGGACGATCGACTGGCAAGGGACCTTTTGTTTCAAACCGCAACTCATGCTGGAGGCATGGAGGCATACATTCAGCCGGAGTTTGCAGAGATGAGCAAAATACCTGCAGAAATTGCAGAAATGGACACTGGGGGAAATCGCTGGAAGCTGAAGTTCAGCGAGTTCATGTGGAGCACGTATACAGTTCATACACCAGGACGCCACCGATAATGATGAAAGTGCTCCTCAATGGCATCCCAGTATCAATGGAGTTAGACACGGGTGCCAGCCAGTCCCTGATGGGTATCAAACAGTTCGAAAAGTTGTGGGCGTCCAAGGCCAGGAGGCCAAAATTATCGCCGATTGACGCACAACTACGGACTTACACAAAGCAGATCATTCCGGTGCTAGGCAGCGCCACGGTAGTCGTGACCCACAAAGATTCGGAGAACAGGTTGCCACTCTGGATTGTCCCAGGGGACGGTCCCGCACTACTGGGGAGGAGTTGGCTTGCTGTCATGAACTGGAAATGGGCCGATGTCAATGCAATTTCCTCTGTGGAGTGAATATCATGCTCACAGGTCCTGGACAAATTTGACTCATTATTTCAACCCGGCATTGGCACTTTCATGGGGGCCAAGGTAGTGATTCACATAAACCCGGACGCCAGACCAGTACACCACAAGGCCAGAGCGGTGCCGTACGTGATGCGGGAAAAGATAGAAGGCGAATTGGACCACCTGCTGAGGGAAGGCATCATCTCGCCAGTCGAATTCAGTGACTGGGCGAGCCCGATTGTGCCGGTGCTCAAGGCGGATGGGTCGGTCAGGATATGTGGCGATTACAAGGCCACCATCAATTGGGTGTCACTCCAAGACCAGTACCCGCTACCGAGAGCGGAGGATCTCTTTGCGACGCTATCCGGTGGCAAACATTTTTCAAAATTGGACCTGACCTCAGCTTATACGACCCAGGAGCTGGCGAGTGAGTCGAAGAAGCTGACCACCATCACGACACACAAGGGGTTGTTTGAGTACAACATATGTCCATTCGGGATTCGCTCGGCAGCCGCGATCTTCCAACGAAATATGGAAAGCCTCCTCAAGTCGATTCCAGGGACGGTGGTTTTTCAGGACGACATCTTCATTACGGGTTACGATACTGAAGAACACCTCCACAACCTGGAGGAGGTGCTATGCAGACTGGATCGGGTAGGTCTGCGACTGAAAAAGGCGAAGTGTGTCTTCCTAGCTCCAGAGGTAGAATTCCTGGGGATGAGGGTAGCAGTAGAAGGGATCAGCCCTACTGCATCCAAGACGGAAGCGATCCAGAGAGCACCCAGACCCCGTAACACGACGGAGCTGCGTTCGTTCCTGGGGCTCCTGAACTATTTTGGTAACTTTCTTCCCAAATTGAGCACGCTGCTAGAGCCGCTACACGTGCTCCTACGCAAAGGTCGCGAATGGGTCTGGGGGGACAGCCAGGAAAGGGATTTTAATAGAGCACGCAATTTGTTATGTTCCAACAATCTGTTAACGCTATATGACCCATGTAAGAAACTTGTGTTAACGTGCGATGCGTCGTCCTATGGTGTCGGGTGTGTGTTGCAGCATGTCAATGCCAAGGGTCAGTTACAGCCGCTAGCTTATGCCTCCAGGAGTCTGTCCCAGGCAGAAAGGGGCTACGGGAGGTGCTCGCATGTGTATATGCGGTAAAGAAAATGCACCAGTACCTGTTTGGCAGGAAATTTGAGCTGGAGACAGATCACAAACCCCTAACGTCCCTTTTGGCCGACAACAAGGCCATAAATGCAAACGCATCGGCCCGCATACAGAGGTGGGCACTCACGTTAGCTACCTATGACTACACAATTTGGCACAGACCGGGCACCGAAAACTGCGCCGATGCACTCAGCAGGCTCCCACTAGCCACCACTGAGGGGGCTACCGAGAATGCTGCTGAGATGGTCATGGCTGTTGAAGCTTTCGGAAGCGTGACAGCCCGTCAGATTAAAATCTGGACAAATAGAGACCCGCTATTGTCTCTAGTCAAGAAATGTGTCCTGAATGGGGACTGGGTAGCCACGTATAGGGCATGCCCTGAGAAATTTAAACCATTTCACAGACGCAAGGATGAACTCTCGATTCAGGCTGATTGCCTATGTGGGGAAACCGCGTAGTCATGCCCCAGATGGGCAGAGAGGTGTTCATCAGAGAACTCCACAATGGGCACCTGGGCATTGTCACGATGAAGGCAATTGCCACGTTTAGTGGCAAGGGATAGACGCAGATCTGGAACTTTGTGTTCGCAGGTGCAACACGTGTACCCAGCTGGGCCATGCGCCCAGGGAAGCCCCCCTTAGCCCCTGGCCATGGCCTGCCAAGCCTTGGTCACGCATCCATGTGGACTACGCAGGTCCTTTCATGGGGAAAATGTTTTTGGTTGTAGTAGACGCCTACTCCAAATGAATCAAGTGTGACATTTTAAATTCAAGCACATCCTCTGCCACGGTAGAAAGTCTACGGGCAATGTTCGCCGCCCACGGTCTACCGGACATCTTGGTCAGCGACAATGGCCCGTGCTTCACAAGCACTGAATTCCAGGACTTCATGGCAAGCAATGGAATTAACCATGTTAGAACGGCACCGTTCAAGCCGGCCTCAAACGGCCAGGCAGAACGAGCAGTGCAGATAATCAAACAGGGGATGCTCAGATTCCAAGGGGGTTCCCTACAAACCCGCTTATCACGCCTCCTGTTGGCCTATAGATCCCGACCACACTCGCTCACAGGGGTTCCACCCGCAGAGCTACTAATGAAAAGGACGCTCAAAACCCGATTATCCCTTATACACCCCACCATGAAAGAAATTGTCAAGGGCAGGCGCCAGTCACAATATCACTACCATGACAGGAATGCGAGGGCGCGATGTATTGATGTAAATGATCCTGTTTTTGTCCTCAACTACGCAGCAGGGCCCAAATGGCTCGCAGGCACTGTGGTTGCCAAAGAGGGAAATAGGATTCTGGTAGTTAAACTTACCAATGGACAAATCTGCCGCAAACATGTGGATTAAACAAAAAGGAGGTTCAGCAACCCCATAGAAGAAGCAGAGGAAGAACACGATATAGAGTTCACTCCACCACAGGTGACCGAACACTGGAACCAAAGGGAGGAGAGCCCAGTCACTGTGGGCAGTCCGGACAGGCCTGAGGCACTGCAAACAGCAGACACTCAGGCCAGCGCCCAACAACCGGAGCCCCAACTCAGGCGCTCTACAAGGGAGCGTAAACCACCAGAGAGACTCAACCTGTGATCCCAATAAGACTTTGTGGGGGGAGGTGATGTCATGTATTCAACCAGCATTGTAACCCATGTATAAGCTGACCTAAGTTGTACACCGTGAGAACACTGACCACTAGGTGGGAGACACTCCTAACCTGGACCTTCAGGTATAAAAGGGGAGCTCCACCCACCTTCATCACTTGAGTGCTAAGGAATAAAGGACAGGTCACAGACTGACCTTCTGTCAAGCATGGGCCTCGTGTGCATTTATACTGTATAGTAAGGACCTATCAAGAAGGACGCTTGATCGGTTTACTACAAACCACGTTCCGTACCATATGCACTCAAGTAGAAAGTTGAGCAAGAACTCAAAAGACTAGAGACTCAAAACATTATTTGTAAGATAGATCGATGTAATTGGGCTACACCCATTGTTGTTGTACCTAAGTCCGATGGTAAGGTAAGATTGTGTGGTGATTATAAAGTAACCGTAAACCAGGTTCTAGAGGATAATGTCCCCAATACATTGCTGAATATAGAAGATTTGTTCACAACACTGACAGGTGGTCAGATCTTCTCAAAACTGGATCTTACGAATGCCTACTTACAGCTTGAACTAGATGAGGAGTCCAAGTCATGTTTGACTATCAACACTCATCTAGGCCTATATCAATTTAATAGGCTACCGTTTGGAGTGTCTTCCGCCCCTGACATATTCCAAGGGGTGATGAACCAGATTTTGCAAGGTATTGAAGGGGTAGTATGTTATTTGGATGACATATTAATTTCAGCACCAAATAGACAAATTCATAATGACATATTGAATGAAGTCCTCAAACGGCTAGAGAAGCACAGAGTACGAGTGTCTGCTCGTAAGTGTGAGTTATTTAAAAACTCAGTGGAGTACTTAGGGTACAGAGTAGACAAAGATGGTTTACATCCAACCAATTAAAAATTGGATGCAATTAGAAATGCACCCACTCCCAGGAATGTCACTGAACTTCGTTCATTCTTGGGTCTTTTGAATTATTATGGGAAGTTCCTACCAAATTTGGTTACAGTATTACATCCACTGAATGAACCTTTATAAAAACAGGTCCATTGGAAGTGGTCAAAAGAATGCGATACAGCACTCAAGGAGTGTAAAAGCAAATTGGTAGAGAGCACCATGTTAGTTCACTATGACATATCTAAGGAGATTAAGCTTGCATGTGATGCTTCTCTGTATGGCGTTGGGGCAGTAATCTCTCATGTATCACGTAGTGGGGAGGAGAGACCAATTGCTTTTGCTTCACGCACTCTCAGTGCCAATGAGAGTAATTATGCGCAAATTGAAAGGGAAGCTTTGGCATTAATTTTTGGGGTCAAGAAGTTTCACATACTTGTATGGTCTTAAGTTTACCATCGTTACGCACCATAAGCCCCTAACAGCAATCCTCCATCCAAAGTCCCCAGTTCCAACATTAGCTGCAGCCCGAATGCAGAGATGGGCTTTGATTTTGTCAGCATATACATATGATATTGATTACAGACGATCAGCAGATCACAGTAATGCTGATGCAATGTCTAGATTGCCTTCCCCATCACGTTACACCCGATAGGGAAGAAGTGTTTTATTTTTCATACATTGATGAACTGCCAGTCACAGCTGAAGAGATTGGTAGAGCAACCAAACGTGACCCAGTGATGTCAAAGGTGTATGATTATATTGCAAATGGATGGCCAAACCAGGTAATAGACAAAGATACACATCCATTCTTCATTCATAGGAATGAATTATCAGTCGATAAAGATTGTATCATGTGGGGTGCAAGAGTGGTTATACCAAATAAATTCAGGTCCAAATTATTAGGAGACCTCCATGACCAGCACCTGGGAATGTGCTTGACCAAGAGTTTTGCACGCAGTTATTTATGGTGGCTAGGTCTTGATAAAGATATAGAGTACATCGTGAGTCAGTGTACGACATGTTAATCAGTAAGCAAGCAACCACCACCAGTACCATTACAGCCATGGAAATGGCCTCCCAGGGTATGGCAAAGGCTACATATTGATTTTGCTGAGCTAGAAGGGCAACAATTGTTCATTGTGATTGATAGCCATTCGAAGTGGGTTGAGGTGTTTCCAATGTGGAAAATAACAACAAGTAAAACATTGGACATTTTGCGAAAATTATTTTCTTCATTTGGCCTCCCTGAAGAGATTGTTTCGGATAATGGACCACATTTTCGTTCAGAAGCTTTTGCACAATTCACGAGCAAAAATGGTGTGAAACATACCAAGGTTCCACCATACCATCCTGCTCCGAATGGTGCAGCAGAGTGCACTGTACAAATAGTAAAACGTGCCCTCATAAAACAAATGTTAGATCCAAATCCAAGGAAACGACAGTTGTCATTAGATCACAAATTGGCTAATTTTTTGATTACATATCAAAATACTTCTCATACAACTACTGGTAGAACACCAGCAGAGTTGTTTCGCAAACGACAGTCACGAACCAGATTCTCGTTGTTAAAACCAAATTTGGCACAGTCCGTAGAAGAGACACAATTAAGACAGAAAGAGAATCATGATAGAGGTAGAGTAAAAGAGAGAAGTGTGAAATTAAACCAGAAGGTGAGAGTGAAGAAATGGTTAAAGTGGTTACCAGGAAGAGTGGTGAAGATATGTGGTCCTCACACATATTTGGTAAAGATGTTTGATAATGAACAGGTTAGGTTTGTTCATATTGATCATATTTTACCTACAGACATGGAAGGAGTTGAAGGTGGGAATGATTCAATTATTTCTGACTCATCAGATAGTTTTGATACACCAGTAGCAAATCCTAAATCCAATGTACTGGAAACAAATCCAGGAGAGAATCAGAATGAAAGTCTGAGTCCGAATCAGGAAAACAAAGAGCCTGAAGTGAGAGTGAGTTCAAATGAAAATCAAGGAAATTCCGTGGAGGAAAACTTTCCTCAGGTTGAGCCTCGAATGAGTGTGAAATTGACACCATGTTTGGAAAGTTCTGTTCAAGAGCGAAGGTATCCTATTCGAAACAGAAAACAAGTGGTAAAGTTAAATTTGTAAATATGGAAAAAAATAAGTCTATATCCTGTGTTATGTATAAAAATGAAAGGTATGTATGATGTTTGTTATAATAACTTCTTCATGAAGGAGGGAGAAGTGTAATGTCTGTAAGCTGGTAATATTTGTAGCGCCACACTGTAGATGTAGCCGTATTGTGTACTGCAAGTGCAGGGTTAGTAATAAACAGAACCAGCCAGATTCCGGAGGCTTCCGAGAGAGCTGCCTGCTATGTTAGGAGCTGTGTGTACTTTGCTCTGTGAATATATCACACAGTGCAAACTTTTTCACCCAGGGGCAGCAGCTAAAAGTAAGGGACAGCCAAAAACTGTAAACCGCACTAAAGACAGGGACCTCCAGCCAACAGCCCCCGACTGTGGAAATCCCACAGGGAATGTGGCAGACCCACAGACTGTACCTAGAGGGGCGGTGGACTGTGTTACTGGAGGAGCTGTCCCCCCAATCATTTGTGACTCGGACGCACCCCCAGCAGCCGGAGCCTTAAGAAGGACTCCCCGCACACTACGGCCAAAGACACCGTGGTCACCAGCGCTCCAATTTGAATTGTTCAGCCACGGGAATGGGACCAGCCGCAAAAGGGCACCGAAGGTCAGAGATCAGCCCGCGAGCAGGGACACCCAGCCGGTAGCCTCGGGTAACTAGGACCCCCAGAAAAGATAGCGGTGGACCAGCCACCAAGTGAGAGTCCCCAGCCCGTAGCCCTCGACCAGGCAGAGCTCCCAGGGGAAGAAACGAACCAGGCAGCCACCCCCAAAGGAGTGGTGTGCTGCAGCACCGGAGGGGACATTCCCCCGATAGTGTGGGACTCAAACCCACGTTCGGTCAGGGTACTTAGGGTTAGACGGTGCAGATTGATCTATCACCTACCTCGCTGGACACCCAGTGGGAGAAGAAGAAAGAGAGAAGGCAGGAATTAACCTGGCCACCCGGAGACGGGTGGCAGATGTACATATACAGCGAGGTGAATTTAAGGATGTTTAGCGATATGAATTTAAATATGTTTAGTAATAAGTTTAGAATAGTGTAAGATTTATCTGTGTAATGATAAGTATCTATGTATTAGTTAACTGGGGTAAGGAAAATAATCTACCTGTGCAGCTGTTAAAAGAAGCACAGGCCGGGTAACACCCGGGAGTAAGGAGAATCTACCGGTATGGCTATTAAGGAAGTACTGGTAAGATAACAAGCAAAATGGCTGTGAGATAAAGTTAAAAGCAATCAGTCCACAAGGAGCTGAATAAGATAGCCAGTCAATTAAAGACTATGAGCCCAATTTGGAACTTGGTCACCTTTGTCAAACCAGAGAACTTTCTCAGGGCTAGACAATCTGTTTTATGTGCCCCTACAGGAGAGAGAGCAGCATGAGAAGTATCCTGTTCCTGCTCGCCCTGATAAGGATGAGCAGCAGCGACCGAGGAGACGTGGAAGAATCCCTCATCTACAGGTGTTCAGGAGGAAGAGCACCGATCGTAACCGCCGGGGGTGGCCCCTGAGACATGGAAGAACTCGCCCACGAGGGAAGATGGCCAGGGTGGCTGGGATCTAATTCTACTCGCTACCCCAGCCAGGAAGGTTTTACCTACGGGGAGGTCTCACTTCCATGCCCCCGGATAAGGATCATCGCTGCCCGAGTCAGTGTTACTGAGGGAAAACGTGTGTGTTTGACTTGCAAAAGGAACATTCCCCTGGGAAGATGGTGGTGGCTCAGAAAACTCAGATAGAGTGTACATAGGCTGTGAATGGAGATTAAATGAGTGGATAGAGTCCCGGATAGGATAGAGTGTGTGTGGCAGCCTTATGTCCTATATTTATACAGGAAACAGAACAAAAAGAGAGTGGAATTTGCTTGTCCATGACTTGATATAGAAATAGTCTATTCAGCTCCCCTGGGTAATCACGGCAATGACGTGCCTGCAAGATATGGTTGATGCTGCACTGGACATCTGAGGCTCAGCAAAAAGCACTTCATCGATTTGATGTGCTGAAATCCCGTATTTTACACAGCTCAAATTACCACTAATGTATTAGGTCAAGGTCTGCGAATACAGCTCCTCACTGGCATTTTGAAGTGAGATCTGCCATTGCACAGATAATCAATATCAAATTGTTACAACCAGAATTTCAATTTCAGACTGGCTATGGGAGCAGCCTTCAAGGCTCCCAGCAAGATCGTTATCTCCTTCTAATCATTCCTGACACTGTACCCTGAAAATCAGACTGCTCTCCACAAACCCCAGAAACAGTTACAGACTCCCGACAAATATTATATTGTTCCAATCTTTAAGGCCAATTCCACAGCCACTTATATAAAGCACAAGTAGTTTACTGAGAATGAATGTGAAAGTTTTGCGTGCTGGTGCTTTGTGCTAACAGCATTGTGCGCCGTGACACTAATTAGACAGAACAGGAAGTACTGAGGAACATTGGAGCATGTTAATGAAGAGCATCGCAGCAATATATCAGCAACATGGCGAGGTTAAAGCAAGGAGCCGTTAACCTCACACAAACCCAACAAATGCTGTACACACAATATACAGGATCATGGGACGATCATGGAGCATGTTCTTCAGAATTTGCAAAACAAAAGCCATCTCGAGAACCAATCAAGCACACGGCACAGTTACTGACCACCAATGAGAAGCTTGTTCAGATGTAACATTTATTCGGGTACCAGTCAGTCATTCACCAGAAATTCTACTCCAGCACCACACTAAGAACTGTTTAAAGGGTATGTCCCATTTGCCATAGAAGTGTTCCATTACAGATCTCCAGCTCCATTGCTGACTCCGCTGCTTCAGGCAATGAGTCCGAGGGAGGGCCTCGAGAGGCTGGCTGGCTGGGCAGAGTCGGAGGATGTCAGCCACAGGTTGTGTTCGGTGCTCCTGGAGGTGGAATCTACCTCAGGCAGGGTTGCAGCTCTGCAGCACTCTCCAGTCACCTCTGCTTGAAGTGCACACCGCTCAATCATGTCTAGACGTGACACCACCCCACTGTAGAGTCATCTGCCAACACTCAGTGTTGAAGCTCACGCATGAACATTGGTCACTGGGGTGACGAATGAGTGGGGAATGAGCACCCAAAATCATTCAAGCAAAGTCTTGTGTTACACCCCAAAGCATCAGTAACTCTGTACAGTCAGGGTTTGAGCAGCCTAACATGTTAACAATTCGAATGCAATAAATCATTAACCACTGATGTCACCAAACAAAGGCACTATTGACCCATCTGCCCTTGCACATGTTGTTGCCTCCAATCCGTGCCCGTCGTTCCACCAAATATTGTTTCAATCTCTCCTCTCAAGTTTCCACCCTACCACAGCATTGAAATGCCCCAAAACAAAGCCACAAATGACATCCTCTATGAGTGTGACTGTAATCTAATATCTTCCTTGTTCTAACCAAGCGCTCTGCAGCTTTGGACACGGTCAACCACTTTCATTCTCCTCCTACACTGCTCCTCCATTCTCCGGCTGATTGGGACTGCACTCAATGTGCTTACTCATACTGTACCTATTTAATCATATCTTTATCAATGGCTTCTCTTCCCACCCCACACACTTACTGTTACAGTTCGAGGAGAGCCTTAGATTGTGATTTTGTTAATGTTACAACTACATGAAGTTATTATGAAATCGAGGACATTTGGCACTAGTTACATTGAATGCTGGGAAATCAAAGGAGACTAAAACTAATACAAACCAAGTTTATATAAAGAAGATACTCCTTACCAGTGATAGACAACCAGAGATGGTGCATAGGGGGATATAACCATAACAAGTTATCTGGACCCATGTCAAAGCTTTGTTAGAGAGACTGAGAATGTAAGAGTGTGATATGACACAGCTCATTAACTTGGAGGTGACCAATTCTGGCATATATGTCACTCCGATTGCTCAATTCAATGGGAAGGTGATTTTCTTTGAAATGTAAGGTATATATGAGGGTGTTTCTGATACCTCTCACTAGATTCTCTTTGTTTATTTCTTCCTCTTTAGTTCTATTTTGTTTTGGTCTTTACTGAGCAAATGTAGAGAGGTGTCTCTACAAGGTGTCTCTACAAAGAGACTGCAGGAATTGGCTTGTGCAGCTATACTAGCCAGTTACAGGCAAGTAAGTGTGTCACTCAATGTACAAGTTTGTCTGAGATGAAGGAAGGTGAGATTTAAGCCAGCTAATTCAGATCCAGGTACTGTCCATACGGTGGATTCAGGGGGGCAGAGAATCTACACAGGGCTCATCTCTCGACAACCCAGAAGTCGACATCATCGTCCAAAGGAAGGCAAAAGCAGTCAACCCAACCACCAGCAACACATGGACCTGTCCAGGGGTCTGTCTGAGGGTTGACCACTGTCCAGGAATTACAGACTGATCTCCTGGACACTGCCAGCAACCTGAGAGAAACACCTTTGGGGCATTGAACCAAATTGTGTGTTTTGTTCATTTTCTTCAAGCACTCTAGTTTATTCGTTATAAAAATGTTGGAGATGGGAAAATGGCTGTTTGACGGGGCGAGGATGTTGTTGGAGAGAGGTCATGTGATTAAAACGGCAGGAATATGTCCAACCAGACGTGGCAACCATGGGTGGCTGTCTAATGCTGTTAACATATCGGCTATCTATGGAGCTGAACACTAACGTAATCTCACCAAATAATATCACTCAGACACTAATCCTGATGCTAATTCAATACTCCACTGAAAGCTGAATCACGGTGATATAACTGAACTGCCTTTATAACCTGGATTCCTTTGGTTTGTTTACTCTGTCTACAACTATTTCTATCTGACATATTTACATACTCGATATTTAAGTATTGCTAATCATGATTTTGCTGTTAATAAACAGTTGGCCAGCAAGGGGTTAAAGATACTGACGCTAGAGTTCTTACAACACGGAGCCAGCCATACTGGAAGTGCATTTCTAAAGTCAGTTGAAGAATAAATTCAGCCTTTTACCTAGTGTGCAATATGCTCAAGACCAGACTTCACTTCTGGATATCAATTCTGGAAATATATGACAGTATTCAACTTAATGGTGGAGTTCACAGGGGGGACTCAGTCTAATCACTGGCCCCAGACAGGGCACTCAATTAAATCATAGCACACACCAGACACTGCATGTAGACACACTGGGAGAGGGGAAAGTGCTTTGAAGACTGGATAGCATAACCGCCCTGCTCATGTATTCTATGCCTCAGCTAATAAAGGCAATTTAATTTGGGTGTCAGGTCTTTGCCCCTGTGAGCGGGCGTGGGGTTTGCTCCTGTGATCGGCAGCTGGACAATAAGCCAGTATAATAGGAATATGAGGCGCGGTGAATGTTTGTGGTGGAGGAGTGACGAGAGATCATGGCGGAGATGCGGCAAATGAGAGTACAGGGCCCAGAAGAGGCGAAGGCCCAGGGGCAGCACGGGCCAGCCCACACTGCGATATGTGTGTGCACTAGGACCGTGCAGCAGAGCTGGTCTCCAGTCGTCCTGGTTAACCCTTGCCACTGGACCAAGACCTCGCTCTGTCAAGCCCGTGTGGTGGCTGCTGTGCAACGGTCACCACATGTAAAAAAAAATCCACGCACAGGTATCTTCCACCCCCTCAATCAGGATTGGAACATCGGGTCCTTCATTGAAACATCTGTGAACTCGTGGAAGCAAGTCAGCCTCGTTCGAGGGACCGCCTACAGTAGCAGGACATTTGGAAAAGCAAAATTTGGTCAGGCAGAGTCAGCATGGATTGATGAAGGGGATATCATATTTGACAAATTTGCTGGAGTTCTTTGAGGATGTAACGAACAGAGTGGATAAAGGGGAACCAGTGGATGTGGTGTATTTGGATTTCCAGAAGGCATTTGACAAGGTGCCACATAAAAGGTTACTGCACAAGATAAAAGTTCACGGGGTTGGGGGTAATATATTAGCATGGATAGAGGATTAGCTAACTAACAAAAAACAGAGAGTCGGGATAAATGGGTCATTCTCGGGTTGGCAACCAGTAACTAATGGGGTGCCGCAGGGATCAGTGCTGGGACCCCAACTATTTACAATCTATATTAATGACTTGGAAGAAGGGACCGAGTGTAACGTAGCCAAGTTTGCTGACGATACAAAGATGGGAGGAAAAGCAATGTGTGAGGAGGACACACAAAATCTGCAAAAGGACATAGACAGGCTAAGTGAGTGGGCAAAAATTTGGCAGATGGAGTATAATGTTGGAAAGTGTGAGGTCATGCACTTTGGTAGAAAAAATCAAAGAGCAAGCTATTACTTAAATGGAGAAAGATTGCAAAGTGCCGCAGTACAGCGGGACCTGGGGGTATTTGTACATGAAACACAAAAGGATAGTATGCAGGTACAGCAAGTGATCAGGAAGGCCAATGGTATTATTTATTGCAAAGGGGATGGAGTATAAAAGCAGGGAAGTCTTGTTACAGTTATACAGGGTATTGATGAGGCCACACCTGGAATACTGCGTGCAGTTTTGGTTTCCATATTTACAAAAGGATATACTTGCTTTGCAGGCAGTTCAGAGAAGGTTCACTAGGTTCATTCCGGGGATGAGGGGAGTTTATGAGGAAAGGTTGAGTAGGTTGGGCCTCTACTCATTGGAATTAAGAAGAATGAGAGGTGATCTTATCGAAACGTACAAGATTATGAGGGGGCTTGACAAGGTGGATGCAGAAAGGATGTTTCCACTGATGGGGGAGACTAGAACTAGAGGGCACGATCTTAGAATAAGGGGCCGCCCATTTAAAACTGGGATGAGGAGAAATTTCTTCTTTCAGAGGATTGTAAATCTGTGGAATTCGCTGCTTCAGAGAGCTGTGGAAGCTGGAACAGTGAATAAATTTAAGACAGAAATAGACAGTTTTTTAAACGATAAGGGGATAAGGGGTTATGGAGAGCGGGTAGGGAAGTGGAGCTGAGTCCATGATCGGATCAGCCATGATCGTATTAAATGGTGGAGCAGGCTCGAGGGGCCGTATGGCCTACTCCTGCTCCTATTTCTTATGTTCTTATAACTTACCCAATTCTAGTACAAATGTACTTCAAAATAAAGGCCTCCAGGTTAACATTTATACACACTCTCACTTTTGTTCTTGTAGCTTGATACAATCGATGTTACTATATTGGCATAAAAGCGAGCAGTAAGGAGCTCGAGTAAGGGCAATGATCGAGCTCAGGGGTCCATCCTTTAATGATGCTGATTTTACAATTACTAACTTGAAAAGGAACAGAAAACTACAAATGATGTTGGGGGAAATAAACGGCAGAGTTGCACTCTGCTGTACGCCCTGGCTCCATTCTGTAGCTTGCCCAATGTAGTGTCCAAGTGCACCGAAACACTATGGACATATTGTTCAGTGGGTTCTGAAAATAAAACAATGAATTGAAAACTTATATCAAGATGCACAAACACTCGGACTGAAGCAGTTGTTAAGGCACTGCTTGCTGAGGGATCGATCGGGCTATTGGGCATAAGGAGATTAAAATATTTGATGAAGGAAAACTTCTCCAATTAAAGCTAAACTGAAACCTATAAAGCAGATTGGCATTTTATAATTAAGGGTTCCTTTTGTACATTAGAGTGTGACTAAGATATGTAAACTTCAGGTTAGCAGCACTCCGCTCTAATGAAAGGGAAACACTGGCTGGAGGATTTATTCTGCACTTGATGTTAAATGGCCAGAAGCAGTTAGATCACAATCAATTCCCCTTTCCCTTTCACTCCCCACCCCCACCACGGCCAAGACCATTTTCCTTCTCTACTTCTATCCTGCACAATTATAAAATGATTTAATGGACATATTATAGTAGCATTATAAAAAGGGATAAACCATTGCACAAATACCCATTTGTTTCCTCCAATGAGACAGTAGATGGTGGAGGAAGGCGGACCCAGCACAAACACTGGTGAGCAGGTGTGACACACTAGCTGGGGAGAGGACAGCTTCACAACAAATGACTGCTTTGGAACACTACCGTGTGCCCATAGGACAAACATCAAAAACAAAAGCTCATATCACTTTCATTTCCTAATAGCTCCATCTTGGCTTCATCCTGCCTCCAACCAGAAATTCTACACCTTGTGTATGCATATAAAGCCAAAAATAAGGCTGAGGACTGAGAAAAGGCAAATAAAACCCTTCCTCTGGTATATTAACTCTCCCATCAAAGCCTCTCCCTCTAGTACAGAGAGGGTTATTAGAGATACCCTGTCTCACCACCCGGACAGAGAGGGTTATTAGAGATACCCTGTCTCACCACCCGGACAGAGAGGGTTATTAGAGATACCCTGATATACCACTCAGACAGAGAGGGTTATTAGAGATACTCTGATATACCATCCGGACAGAGAGGGTTAGTAGAGATACCCTGTCTCACCACCCGGACAGAGAGGGTTATTAGAGATTCTCTGATATCCTATACCACCCGGACAGAGAGGGTTATTAGAGATACTCTGATATACCACCCGGACAGAGAGGGTTATTAGAGATACTCTGATATACCACTTGGACAGAGAGGGTTATTAGAGATACTCTGTATCACTACACAGACAGAGAGGGTTATTAGAGTCTTGCAATGCGTTTTCTGGAAAATAGGATAATGTCTCAGAAATATAGTTGAATTCTTTGAAACGGTAACAAGATTGGTGGATGACGGTAGCCTGTCGACATTGCATATATGGATTTTCAGAACGCATTTGACAAGGTGCCACACAATAGGCTGCTCTTTGAGCGAGTCCTGTGAGATCAGGAGGCAGATCGTGGATGGAGAGGGAGTTGGTTACATTACAGAGTGGCGGGGGTTTTATTAATTAAAGTGGTTCTGCGTGGATACCGGTTATTAGATAAGTCGGGCGTGAATCTGTATTAGAACCAATGCTGTTCACAATCTATATCGATTATCTCCATGTTATATAAGTGATGTGATGACGAAAGTTGAAGACAAACACAGGCTGAGCAGCCTGCTGTAAACTGATAGCTCAGATTAAGGGGCTGCCTCCATATTGTAATGGTGGTCTGTAGATTATTTTACAGGGAATGACATTAATCCACCCATACATACATGCAATAAGAACAAACATTTCTGTAAAGTTACTAGTACACACCATCAGAAACAGAGTACAGACCTGGTTTAAAGTCTTTGAATAAATGACAATTTTATCCATGTTATTTTGTGCTGACTCACATTATAACACTGCAATCTTCTCTTCAATAGTCGCTTTATAAATAAACTCACTGACTCGGCAAAAATGTTTAGAAATTGATTAGCATATTACGATCAAATTATGTTGCCATTGAATGTAACCTGAGCTATAATCGCCTTTGCAGTCTCCTGACAGGACAGCCCATGTCCGAATTCCACCGGTGATCCATGTGATTCCTACATTTGGGACATGTGAATATTTGTCCTGTTTCTAACAGAATGGATAAGCCTAAAAATATTCTGTGGGAGTGGTGACAAAAGTAGCAGATTTCTTTACCAGTGAAATATTCTCACAATGAACATCTATGAAATGTTATCTACTTGTTGACAATTACTATTGTACTGGTTTCTGATGTCTGTAGCTTTTGTGTTAAGAAATAGGAATTAACAGAAAAAAAAACCTTTCTTCTGGCAATGAAATCTGGGATCTCTGTACAAAGCCTTATGGCTAATTACTGAACACAATTATTTAAAGAAGCCTCCTATAATAAGAATTCTACTCACCACTAAAGTTGTGAAACACAATCTCCTAATATTCCACACTGGCCCGGCCCATTGCCAGATCCTCTCAGTTTAACAACGATCTGATCATTTAAATCCTAATGCAGCTCCTCAAATAACAACTGCTGGAAGCTGTACGCAAATCCCAACAGTCAGCTATCCACACAAAACAGATTGATTAGCTATGCCTTTCCCTACAGCTTCTTACAGCTGAGACAACTGTCTGCTGTGAACAGCCTCACTGACAGGCCTTGCCTGAATTGGCCAGGCTGTGGTCAGCACAGGAACCTCCCAACCTTTCATAGATGGCTAAGCTCAGCGACTGAGAGTCACATTCTGCAATAAGCATCTCCCCTACACACACTGAAAGCAACGGAACAAGAATGTTTTCCAACTGCAAATACTTACCTCTCTTGGAATCATTTAGCAAGTTTATTGGAATCAAACTTTGATAAAATGGAAGAAATTAAAAAGCAGAATCTACAAATTTTGTCTGACATTTTCTGTATGCATCGTGGAAATGGACCCATGCTCAGTATCTCACCTCCCTCTACTGGTAAATCCATAGTTTGCAATAAAATCACAACACCATTAGCCACCTGCAAATCAGCAAAGGCTGTCAATGCTGAAATGTTATTCACAGTTCCTGCTGTTCAATACCCACCAAACAGTTGTAGAGTTGGTGCAACAATCAGCATTGTAATTCAGCAGTGACGGGCTTGTTGGTACGCTCAGGAATTCACACCTCCACCAGTGCAGTTTGTGACCAGAGTCAGGGACATGCTGGATGGCAGAGGGACGGGCTGGTATCGCCAAAGGTGTGGTTGCACAATGTGTGCCCTGGCAAGGTGTCTGGCTCATGGCCAAAGCCATCGAGATGCTAAAAGAGGTGCTCGGCCCTGACTTCACTCGGTGTGTCCCCCCCCCGTTCAGACGGAATTTCTCATCGGTGCCAGGCCCCGAAACCTCCCTCGGGAGTCGGTGCCTCGCAGCTTGACCTGACTCTCGAAAATCCCTTCCCTTCACACACCCCGCTTCAGCATCCTCATCCTCGTCTGCTGTCCGGACACTTTGTTTTATTCATTCACGGGATGTGAGCGTCGCCAGCAAAACCAGCATTTATTGCCCATGAGGCAAGAGTCAACCACATTGCTGGGTCACATGGAGACCAGACCGGGTAAGGACAGCAGATTTCCTTCCCTAAAGGACATTAGTAACCAAATGGGTTTTTACAACAATCCGGTAATTTACTGATACTAGCTTTATTCCAGGTTTTTATTTAATTATATTTAAATTCCCCAGCAGGTCGGAGGACCTCCTCATGGGTCTGCTCCGGGGCCGGGCCAAGGTGGCCATCAACAGTTCCAGGCAGCGGGCGGTCGAGAGAGTCACTCGGCCCGACTGCCCCGTGACTGCTTTCACACCCGGGTGTCCCTGGAGATGTAGCACGCGGTGTCCACCAGTACACCTGGTCAGCACCGGGGGGACTGGAGTGCTTCATCACCCCCGGAAACAACATTTCATTTCATTTTCCTTTAAAATGTGTTTAATTTACAGTTATTTGATTGTGCCCCTTTAAGAAAGGGGCACTGGCTATCCTTTAATTGGTGATGACACCTCTCATCAATCAAAGTGATTTGCATAAAAGTAGGCTGGTTGGTATCACCCTCGCCTCTGAGTCAGAAGGTTGTGGGTTCGAGTCCCACTCCAGAAACTTGAGCCCAGAATCTCGGCTGACTCCCCAGTGCAGTGCTGAGGGAGTGCGGTACTGTTGGAGGTGCTGACTTTCAGATCAGACGTTGATCCGAAGCCCCGTCTGCCCTCTCAGGTGAATGTAAAAGATCTCGCGGCACGATTTGAAAAAGCAGGGGAGTTATCCCTGGTGTCCTGGCCAACATTTATCCCCCAGCCACCATCATTAAAACAGATTATCTGGTCATTATCATATTGCTGTTTGTGGGAGCTTGCTGTGCGCAAATTGTCTGCCACATTTCCTGCATTACAACAGTGACTACACTTCACAACTACTTCATTGGCTGTAAAACACTTTGGGATGTTCTGAAGTTCTGAAAGATGCTATAGAAATGCAATATCTCTTTATATGTAAATCATCATAGGTATCCCTCGGAATCGAGGAAGACTTGCTTCCGCTCTAAAACTGAGTCCTTAGGTGGCTGAACAGTCCAATACGAGAACCACAGTCCCCGTCACAGGTGGAACAGACAGTGGTTGAGGGAAGGGGTGGGTGGGACTGGTTTGCCACACGATCTTTCCGCTGCCTGCACTTGGTTTCTGCATTCTCTCGGCGATGAGACTCGAGGTGCTCAGCGCCCTCCCGGATGCACTTCCTCCACTGAGGGCGGTCTTTGGCCAGGGACTCCCAGGTGTCGGTGGAGATGTTGCACTTTATCAGGGAGGCTTTGAGAGTGTCCTTGTAACGTTTCCTCTGCCCACCTTTGGCTCGTTTGCCGTGAAGGAGTTCCGAGTAGAGTGCTTGCTTTGGGAGTCTCGTGTCTGGCATGCGAACAATGTGGCCTGCCCAGCGGAGCTGATCAAGTGTGGTCAGTGCTTCAATACTGGGGATGTTGGCCCGGTCGAGGTCGTTAATGTTGGTGCGTCTGTCCTCCCAGGGGATTTGTAGGATTTTGCGGAGACATCGTTGGTGGTATTTCTCCAGCGACTTGAGGTGTCTACTGTACATGGTCCATGTCTCTGAGCCATACAGGAGGGCGAGTATTACTGCAGCCCTGTAGACCATGAACTTGGTGGTGGATTTGAGAGCCTGGTCTTCAAACACTCTTTTCGTCAGGCGGCCAAAGGCTGCACTGGTGCACTAGAGGTTATTGTAAGAGATAATAAATTTGAGCGTGCAGCGCCCGTTGTTTGGGCACTACAGATGCCGTTTTGGGTCAAAGATGGTGTCCGAGCTGCGAGTGTGCACACTTCTAGTGTGAACCGTGCAAGACGCTATCTTTGTGAGGGCATTAGCATCAGCGCTTGGAGCATGTGTCAGGGTATGGAGAGCAGGCAGATTGTGACATCAATCAGGGCACAATCCGGGAGGAGCAGGATTGGGAACAGGGCTCTTAGCAGGAGGCCTTACCCACTCAACCTGAGCCAAGAGCAGTGTGTGAGGTGTCTGTGCTTCATGGTGGGTATGTTACTGGACCAGTAATCTAGAGGCTGGACTAATGATCCAGAGATATGAGTTCTAATCCCACCATGGCAACTGGGGAATTTAAATTCAGTTAATTAAATAAATCTGGAATTTTAAAAAGCTAGTATCAGTAACGGTGACCATGAAACTACCAGATTCTCGTAAAAACCTGTCTGTTTCATTGATGCCCTTCAGGGAATCTGCCGTCCTTACCCGGTCTGGGCTTTATGTGGCTCCAGACTACAGTAATGTGGTTGACTCTTATCTGCCCTCTGAAATGGCCCAGCGAGACACTCAGTTGTACCAAACAGCTACAAGAAACAATAAGAAGAATAAAACAGGACGGACCACCTGGCATCGACCTCGGCAACGGCTGCGGACCCGGCAAAGTTCTCCTCACCAACATCTGGGGACTTGTGCCAAAATTGGGAGAGCTGTCCCACAAACTAGTCAAGCAACAGCCTGATATAGTCACACTCACAGAATCAATGTCACAGACTCCTCCATCACCATCCCTGGGTATGTTTAGCGGAGGTGAGACAATAGTATGCAGAGGGAGTGGCCCTGGGAGACCTCAACACTGACTCCGGACCCCATGAAGTCTCATGGCTTCAGGTCAAGCATGGACAAGGAAACTTCCTGCTCAACACCACTTACAGCTGATGAATCAGTACTCCTCCATGTTGAACACCACTTGGAAGAAGCACTGAGGGTAGCAAGGACACAGACTGTGCTCTGGGTGGGGGACCTGCTCCTCCCGGATTGTGCCCTGATTGATGTCACAATCTGCCTGCTCTCCATACCCTGACACATGCTCCAAGCGCTGATGCTAATGCCCTCACAAAGATAGCGTCTTGCACGGTTCACACTAGAAGTGTGCACACTCGCAGCTCGGACACCATCTTTGACCCAAAACGGCACCTGTAGTGCCCAAACAACGGGCGCTGCACGCTCAAATTTATTATCTCTTACAATAACCTCTAGTGCACCAGTGCAGCCTTTGGCTGCCTGACGAAAAGAGTGTTTGAAGACAAGGCTCTCAAATGTGGATTGGTAGCACTACTACTGACCGAGCTGGCCAAGTTCTGAAGGACATAGCTGCCAGGCTGGGCTTGCAGCAGGTGGCGAAGGAACCAACATGAGGGAAAAACCTACTTGACCTCATCCCCTCCAATCTATCTGTCGCAAATGCATCTGTCCATGACAGCATTTGTAGCAGTGACCAACGCACAGTCCTTGTGGAGACAAAGTCTGGTCTTCACACTGAAGACACCCTCCATCGTGTTGTGTGGCACTACCACCGTGCTAATGGGATAGATTCAGAACAGATCTTGCAACTCAAGACTGGGCATCCGTGAGGCACCGTGGGCCTTCAGCAGCAGCAGAATTGTATTCCACCACAATCTGTAACCTCAAGGCCCAGCATATCCCTCACTCTACAATTACCACCAAGCCAGGGAACCAACTCTGGTTCAATGAGAAGTGCAGAAGGGCATGCCAGGAGTAGCACCAGGCAAACCTAAAAATGAGGTGCCAACCTGAGGAATCTGCAACACAGGACTACAAGCATGCTAAACAGTGATAGCAGCATGCTATAGAGCTAGGCGATCCCACAATCAACGGATCAGATCAAAGCTCTGCAGTCTTGCCACATCCTGTTGTGAACAGTGGTGGACCATTAAACAACTAACGGGAGGAAGTGGTTCCACGAATATCTCCGTCTTCAATGATAGTGGAACCCAGCACGCGAGTACAAAAGACAAGGCTGAAGCATTTGCAACCATCTTCAGCCAGAAGTGCCGAGTGGATGATCTATATCGGCCTCCTCCTGAGGTCCCCATCAACATAGAAGCCAGTCTTCAGCCAATTCAATTCACTCCACGTGATATCCAGAAATGGCTGAGCTCACTGGATACAGCAAAGGCTATGGGCCCCAATAACATCCCGGCTGTCGTGCTGAAGACTTGTACTCCAGAACTAGCCACACCTCTAGCCAAGCTGTTCCAGTACAGCTACAACACTGGCATCTACCCGACAATGTGGAAAACTGCCCAGGTATGTCCTGTCCACAAAAAGCAGGACACATCCAATCCGACCAATTACCGCCCCATCAGCCTAGTGATGGAAGATGTCGACAGTGCTATCAAGCGGCACTTTCTCACCAATAACCTGCTCATCGATGCTCAGTTTGAGTTCCACCAGGGCCACTCTGCTCCAGCCCCCATTACAGCCTTGGTCCAAACATGGACAAAAGAGCTGAATTCCAGAGGTGAGGTGAGTGTGACTGCCCTCAACATCAAGGCAGCATTTGACTGAGTGTGGCATCTAGGAGCCCGAGTAAAACTGAAGTCAATGGGAATCAGGCGGAAAGCTCTCCACTGGCTGGAGTCATACCGAGTACAAAGGAAGATGGTTTTGGTTGTTGGAGGTCAATCATCACAGCCCCAGGACATCGCTGCAGGAGTTCCTCAGGACAGTGTCCTAGGCCCAACCATCTTCAGCTGATTCATCAATGACCTTCCCTCCATCATAAGGTCAGAAGTGGGGATGTTTGTTGATGATTGCACAGTGGTCAGTACCATTCACAACCCCTCAGATAATGGAGCAGTCCGTGCCCGCTGCAGCAAGACCTGAAAAACATTCAGACTTGGACTGTTCAGTGGCAATGAACATTTGTGCCACACAAGTGCCAGGCAATGACTATCTCCAACAAAGTAAGAGTATGACCACCACCCCTTGACATTCAACAGAAATACCATCACCGAATCCCTCACCATCAACATCCTGGGGCTCACCATTGACCAGAAACTTAACTGGACCAGCCGAATAAATATTGTGGCAACAAGAGCAGGTCAGAGGCTGGGTATTCTAAGAACATAAGAAATAGGAGCAGGAGTAGGCTATACGGCCCCTCGAGCCTGCTCTGCCATTCCACACAATCATGGCTGATCTGATCATGGACTCAGGTCCACTTCCCTGCCCGCTCCCCATAACCCCTTAATCCCTTATTGGTTAAGAAGCTGTCTATCTCTGTCTTGAATTTATTCAGTGTCCCAGCTTCCACAGCTCTCTGAGGCAGCGAATTCCACAGATTTACAACAATCTGAGAAGAAATTCCTCCTCATCTCAGTTTTAAATGGACAGCCCCTTATTTTAAGATCGTGCCCTCTAGTTCTAGTCTCCCCCATCAGTGGAAACAACCTCTCTGCATCCACCTTGTCAAGCTCCCTCATAACCTTATACATTTCGATATGATCACCTCTCATTCTTCTTAATTCCAATGAGTAGAGGCCCAACCTACTCAACCTTTCCTCATAAGTCAACCCCCTCATCCCCAGAATCAACCTAGTGAACCTTCTCTGAACTGCCTCCAAAGCAAGTGTATCCTTTCGTAAATATGGAAACCAAAACTGCACGCAGTATTCCAGGTGTGGCCTCACCAATACCCTGTATAACTGTAGTAAGACTTCCCTGCTTTTATACTCCATCCCCTTTGCAATAAAGGCTAAGATTCCATTGGCCTTCCTGATCACTTGCTGTACCTGCATACTATCCTTTTGTGTTTCATGCACAAGTACCCCCAGGTCCCACTGTACTGCAGCACTTTGCAATCTTTCTCTATTTAAATAATAACTTGCTCTTTGATTTTTTTTCTGCCAAAGTGCATGACCTCACACTTTCCAACATTATACTCCATTACAAATGTTTGCCCACTCACTTAGCCTGTCTATGTTCTTTTGCAGATTTTTTGTGTCCTCCTCACACATTGCTTTTCCTCCCATCTTTGCATCGTCAGCAAACTTGGCTACGTTACACTCGATCCCTTCTTCCAAGTCATTAATATAGATTGTAAATAGTTGGGGTCCCAGCACTGATCCCTGCGGCACCCCACTGGTTACTGATTGCCAACCCGAGAATGACCCATTTATCCCGACTCTGTTTTCTGTTAGTTAGCTAATCCTCTATCCATGCTAATATATTACCCCCAACCCCGTGAACTTTTATCTTGTGCAGTAACCTTTTATGTGGCACCTTATCGAATGCCTTCTGGAAGTCCAAATACACCACATCCACTGATTCCCCTTTATCCACCCTGCTCGTTACATCCTCAAAGAACTCCAGCAAATTTGTCAAACATTCTGTGGTGAGTGTCTCACCTCCTGACTCCCCAAAGCATCTACAAGGCACAAGTCAGGAGTGTGATGGAATACTCTCCACTTGCCTGAATGAGTTCAACTCCAACAACACTCAAGAAGCTCGATACCATCCAGGACAAAGCAGCCCACTTGATTGGCACCTCATCCACCACCTTAAACATTCACTCCCTCCACCGCCGGCGCACCGTGGATGCAGTGTGTACCATCTACAAGATGCTCTGCAGCAACTCACCAAGGCTTCTTCAGCAGCACCTCGCAAACCCGCGACCTCTACCACCCAGAATAAAGAAAGACTTGCATTTATATAGCACATATCAGGACCACCGGACGTTTCAAAGCACTTTACAGTCAATGAAGTACTTTTAGAGTGTAGTCACTGTTGTAATGTGGGAAAAGACAAGGGCAGCAGGCGCATGGGAACACCACCACCTCCACGTTCCCCTCCAAGTTACACACCATCCTGACTTGGAAATATATCGCCATTCCTTCGTCGTCGCTGGGTCACAATCCTGGAACTCCCTCCCTAACAGCATTGTAGAAGCACCTTCACCACACGGACTGCAGCGGTTCAAGACGGCGGCTCACCACCACCTTCTCAAGGGCAATTAGGGAGGGGCAATAAATGCTGGCCTTGCCAGCGACTCCCACATCCTGGAATAAAATTTTAAGAATGGAAGCAAAATATCGCCTGAAAATTTCTACAGCACTCTAGCCCTATATCCATATCATTGATACACACACTGAACACAGGTGGCCCCAGAGCTGAACTATAGGACACCATTACCGACTTCTAACCAAACTGCTCTTAACTCCTACTCTCTGCTTTCTCCCTTCGAACGGTTTGAATGCAGTTTGCTCTCCTCCCCCTAACTCCATACCCTTAATCTTCTCCAGTAATCTCCCATGTGGTACCTGGTCAAAGGCTTTCCTAAAGTCCGCATACACCACACCCACTGCATTCCCCATCGCCTGTGCCTGTTATCGCCCCAAAGAATTCCGGGAGGTTTGTCAAGCACGATCTCCCCTTTTGAAAATCCGTGCTGGCTGCTTCTAACTTTTTTTTCTTTATCTCGGTACATGGTCATTTCATCCTCAGTTAAAGACCCTGAAACCTACCTTCCCACAGATGTTGAGGTACTGGCCTGGAATTAGCTTGGTCTCCCGATTTATAAACAGGTCTTACATTGGCCCCTCTCAGTCCTCCGGCACAGCCACTCTGGATGGCACCCTGCGGTAATCTCCCACAGGATCCTGGCATGTATCCCATCAGTCCACGAACTTTGTTTCCCTTTAGCTTAACATCTAAAATTTCCTTTTATCCCTCACAATATCACTTCTCTCACCCTCAATCATTTCAGGATTCAGCTCCTCCCTGATATCCTCCTCCAGTAAAGACACTTATTGATCACCAATAAATTGACAATCCTCTCCTCAGGTTCCAGATCCACCTCACTTGTACCAATTTGCTTTTTACTGATATAATAGTAACATACTTTACTGTTCTGTTTTTTGACATTCCTTATCCTGCTCTTAACATCTCTTTTTCTCATATTTCCCATTAGTATTTTCATTGGTTTATAGTCCTCATAGAACCTCTTCAGTATTAATCAATTTCAAACCTTTTCATTTATTCATGATATGCTAAAATTACTAGTAGTTTCCTTTTTAATGGAATAAATTTATTGCACCTTTATTTTTTTTAATACCATCCCCATTGCTCTACAGATGTGCAAATTTCTCCTTCCCCCTCAGCTCACTCATCTTCAATCTGCCCAAACCCAATTCATGTTCTACTTTCTGGCCTAACTTTGTCCCTTTAAGAACATAAGAAATAGGAGCAGGAGTAGGCCATACGGCCCCTCCAGCCTGCTCCGCCATTTAATAAGATCCACTTCCCATAATCCCTTATCGGTTAAGAAACTGTCGATCTCTGTCTTAAATTTATTCAATGTCCCAGCTTCCACAGCTCTCTGAGGCAGCGAATTGCAGAGATTTACAACCCTCTTATTTCTAGTTGGACTTTAAACCTCATCTGATCCAGTAATACCTCTCCCCTCCAGACCACTGTTCGAGTCCTGTACACATTGCAGGAATTGTCTCCATTCTCGGGTCTCATTCGAGCATGAAAATCTCGCAGAACAATAATGTTATTATTCCCACTCTTCTCTAACCTGACTGTTTACCAGCTCAATTCCCCCTAAATATATCCCAATGTTTTCTATTCTTATCCAGATTTCAATTAGGTCTAGATCTGCCTAAAATAATTGCTTTCAGTTCTCTCGATTTATTTCATACTCTGTACATATATTTAACCGTTTCATACTTTATTTCAACACTCCTTTTCCCATGATTATTCTGTCTACCTTCACCAGTCTTTTCTGTTTATATCTAGTCTGTTTATGATTTTATTTCTCTACTCCACAACTCTATTGCTAAATTGTTCCCTGTATAAATATTATCCTCATCTGTCTCCCTTCAATATTAGCTGCTCCTGGTTGGTTTTATTTTTCCATCCCAGCTCCTTCCGAGTTTAAAAACCTCATCACTTCCCTGTAACAGTTTAGCCGGCACATTAGCACCTGTCCACAGATCTTATCAGCAATTCAACTCTCCATTCCCAACAGTCTGTGCAGAAGGATCACTGAGGGGCTTTCATTTAAACCATTCCACAGTCCCGGACTGCAGGTACTGCATTCCATGTGGAAAGGATCGCAGGGCCTTTTGCTTTACCGTACAGGGGATCTGTGCCCGTCATAAGACATTTCCGAGACATATCAAGACAACTGCTAGTCACCCACACCAAGCACACATCCCATTGAACGACTGACTGTACCAGTAGAATTCAAAGCTGGAGGTGAATTGGTTAGTGAAACGATTCTCACAGCCGAGGTACCCAATACTGCAATGCAGCACCACATCGGATCTGTTCCCTCTGCCAGACTGCTCAGTCCCCTCCCCTGCAGCGTCAGTGCAGATGCTGTACAATTAAACACGCCGACTGACAGCAAACACACCAGTCAGTTTATTCTGAAAATTAGATCACCCTACGGCACAAAAACAGGATTCCAGACACCGAATTATGCAATAGTTTATCTAAATCAGAAAGGAGAGCAAGAGGGAATGAGAGGGGAGAAAAAAAGCTGAGATAAGTGTGATGAGAGCAGAGAGAGAAGGGGGGGCAGAGGGAGAGAAGACATGGAGCTGGAAGATGAGGGGAGACAGAGAAACGGTGAGGGGAGGCCCTGTGCATTGTGTGGTGCCTGTGAGGTGGAGGTCCCCAAACCCAGCACAAAGTTCAACCCAAGCCCGGCCCCAACTAAGCCTAACCAAAATCACGGCTAACAACTAAATTTAGCTTTTCCTCAAACCCCGAGTTGGACCCTGTGAGGCACCATTGCCCACTTCCAACCAAACTAATGCCAACCCGATGTAGTGCATCTTTTAAAGAAATGAAAGCCATTACTATTTCACTGCATTCACTTCATATCCTGAGAATCAGTGCCGCACATTAAAACAAGAAATCCCAAATGGCAGCGGGTAAGATCTCCCTGCAAGGACTTTAATTGGAGGGTGATGCACTGCACTCTTCACTGAAACACGCCACTGTAACAAACGACAAGACAGAAGATTCGGTACTTTAAAAATTTATTAAAGAGTTGTAGCTTTGCCAGGATACTTTATTCATTCTCTTCACTGCGTAACCTGGCGTTGGGGTTGGTGACCTTGATTGCGAGCTGGGCCGCCCTCTCCACAATCGTCTTGCGGTTTTTGGAGGAGACATTGTGAGCAATTTCGGCACAGTACGTCCTAGAAAAGCAAACTAGTTAAAAGAGTCGGACCCAAAACACCACTAGTTAAACAGTCAGTCAGGGCTCTTATAACCGCTGTACTAGTCGGTTTATCCATTGCTAATAGTCTTGAGCAGCTACTTCAGACAGAACATTACCCACGTGACTGGAAATTCCTTGAGCAGGATAGACACACCAGACATAGAAAATAGGAGCAGGAGTAGGCCATTCGGCCCTTCGAGTCTGCACCGCCATTCAATATCATGGCTGATCCTCTATCTCAACACCATATTCCCGCTTTTCTCCCATACCCCTTGATGCCTTGTTTCTAGAAATCTATCTATCTCCCTCTTAAATATATTCAGTGACTTGGCCTCCATCTGTGGTAAAGAATTCCACAGGTTCACCACCCTCTGAGTGAAAACATTTCTCCTCATCTCGGTCCTAATTTTCCGACCCCGTATCCTGAGACTGTGACCCCTTGTTCTAGATTTCCCAGCCTGGGGAAACATCCTCCCCGCATCTAGTCTGTCCAGCTCCGTCAGAATTTTATATGTTTCAATGAGATCCCTTCTCATTCTTCTAAACTCTAGTGAATACAGGCCCAGTCGACCCAATCTCTCTTCATACCACAGTTCTGCCATCCCAGGAATCAGTGGGGAACCTTCGCTGCACAGAAATTTCTTCTCTCAGAGGGCCGTGCATCTTTGGAATTCTCTGCCCCAGACAGCTGTGGAGGCTGGGTCATTGAATATATTTAAGGCAACGACAGACAGATTTTTGAGTGATAAGGGAGTCAAGGGTTCTGGGGAGCGGGCAGGGAAGTGGAGCTGAGTCCATGATCAGACCAGCCATGATCTTATTGAATGGCGGAGCAGGCTCGAGGGGCCAAATGGCCGACTCTCATGTTCTTAGTGCCGGGGTAAAGGATATCACTGAAGAGGTACAGAACATTTTAAGCATGGGAGGAAACTGACAGAAGTTGTGGTTCATTTTGGAACCAACGACATAGGTACAGAAAGTGTTAAGATACTACAGAGTTTCAGGAGCTAGGGAGGAAGTCAAAAGCAGGGCCTCAAAGGTAGTATCTTTGTATTAATCCTAGTGCCACGGGCTAGTGGGAATAGGAACAGCAAGATAAAATGGCTGGAGAAATGGTGCAGGAGGGAGGGCTTCAGAGTCCTGGGACATTGGGATCAGTTCTGGGGCAGGAGGAACCTGTACAAGGAGGACCAGGTTGCAGATCAACAGGGCTGGGACCAATGACCTTGCAAGGAGGTTAACTACTGCTGTGTGGAGGGTTTAAACTAACTTGGTGAGAGAGAGACACCAGGATGAAGCATTAGAGCAGATACAAGATACACAGAGGACTGGGAGAGACAGCAATAGACTGAAGAGTAGTTCAGAAATAGAAGGGGTCAGTCAGGGGAAATGTGAGCCAGTCTAAGATGGGTTTGAAGTGCATTCACACAAATGGCTGGAGCCTGGTAAATAAGGTTGGTGAGGAGACATGGTTCCTCTGGCGAGTACAACCCAAGCCCAGCCCACGGCAGCACGGGTGGCTCAGCTACACGGGGAGGGAAGAGGAAGGGTGAGAAGCCAATAGGGGTAGGAGATTTGATAGTTAGAAGACAGGTGTTTCCTGTCCAGGATGGTATGTTGCCTCCCTGGTGCCAGGGTTAAGGATGTCACCGAGTGGCTGCAGAACATTCTGAAGGGGAGGGAGAACAGACAGAGATCGTGGTCTATGTCAGCACTAATGACATAGGTAGAAAGAGGGATGAGGTCCTGCAGGCAGATTTTAGGGAGCTAGGAGATTTAAAAGCAGGACCTCAAAGGTAGTAATCTCCGGATTACTCCCGGTGCTACATACTAGTGAGTACAGAAATAGGAGGATAGAGCAGATGAGAGATGGTGGAGCATGGAGGGATTTTGTTTCCTGAGGCATTGGGACTGGTTCTTGGGGAGGTGGGACCTGTAAAAGCCAGACGGGTTGCACCTCAACAGAGCCAGGACTAATATTCTCATGGTGGGGGTGTTGCTAGTTGGGGAGGGTTTAAACTAAATTGGCAGGGGAATAGGCATTCGAAGGGGGAAATCAAGGGTCACAAAGGATTGGGAGAGACAGATAGCACTAGAGTAATACGGTATTAAGCGGGAGACAGACTAAGACCTCAGATAGGTGTGTGTGAATGCACGAAGCATGATAAATAAGGTTGGTAAGCTTCAGCACAAATAGCCGCATGGGAATATGCTGTTGTGGCGATAACAGAGACCTGGCTCAAAAAAGGGAGGTTTGGATGCTTAATATTCCTATTTATTCCAACCTTATTTATCATGCTTCGTGCATTCACACACACCTATCTGAGGTCTTAGTCTGTCCCCCGCTTAATACCGTATTACTCTAGTGCTATCTGTCTCTCCCAATCCTTTGTGACCCTTGATTTCCCCCTTCTAATGCCTATTCCCCTGCCAATTTAAGGTATTCAGGAAAGATAGGGAAGGAAAGAGGGAGGTAGGGTGGCAGAATTGATTAAGGAGAATGTTACAATGCTGGAGAGGATGTCAGATGACAAAAGAGATAGAGTAAGATGAAGCAGAAAAAGAAGGAGTCTTGACAGATGTCAGGTTGAGAATACAAGTGAGAACCAGGCTGAATATAGAAAGTTCAGAAGGGTAGCAATAAGGAAATAAGAGGGGCAAAGAGAGAGTATGAGAATAGATTGGCAGCTAGAAAGGGAACACAGAGGTCTTCTGTAGGCACAAATAACCGGGTAGTAAGAGGAGGGGTGGGGCCAGTTAGGGACCAGAAAGGAGACCAACACATGGAGGCAGCGAGCATGACTAAGGTAATAAATGAGAACTTTGTATCTGTCTTCACCAAGGAAGATGCTGCAAAAGTCATAGTGAAAGAGGAGATAGTTGAGAGTCAATGGGATATGAATTGATGAAGACGAGGTACTAGAAAGGCTGAAAGTTGATAAGCCACCAGGACCGGATGGGATGCATCCTAGGATGCTGAGGGAAGTGAAGGAGGAAATCGCGGAGGTAATGGCCATAATCTTCCAATCTTCCTTAGATACGGGGCTGGTGCCAGAGGACTGGAGAATTGCAAATGTTACACCCTTGTTCAAAAAGGCATAAGGATAAACCCAGCAACTACAGACCAGTCAGTTTACCCTCAGTAGTGGAGAAACTTTTAGAAATGATAATCCGGGACAAAATTAAGTCACCTGGACAAGAATAGATTAAATAAGGAAAGCCCAAGCTAGCACGGATGTTAAAGGCAGATTGTGTTTAACTAACTTGATTTGAGTTTTTTGATGAGGTAACAAGAGAGGGTTGATGAGGTTAATGCAGTTGATGCGATGCACATAGATTTCCAAAAGACATTTGATAAAATGCCACATAACAGGCTTGCAGCCCATGGGATAAAAGGGACAGTGGCAGCTTGGATACGGAATTGTCTCAGTGACAGGAAACAGTGATGAACGGTTGTTTCTCAGACTGGAGGAAGGTATACAGTGGTGTTCCCCAGGGATCAGTACTGGGACCACTGCTTTTCTTGATAGATATTAATGACTTGGACTTGGGTGTACAGGGCACAATTTCAAAATTTGCAGATGACAAATCTTGAAAGTATAGTGATCAGTGAGGAGGAGACTTCAAGAGGACACAGATAGGCTGGTGGGATGGGTGGACACGTGGCAGATGAAATTTAACACAGAAAAGTGTGAATTGATACATTTTGGTAGGAAGAATGAGGAGAGGCAATATAAACTAAAGGGTACAATTGTAAAGGGGGGTACATGAGCAAAGACCTGGGGGTATGTGTGCATAAATCGCTGAAGGTGGCAGGGCAGGTTGAGAAAGCAGTTAAAAAGCATACAGGATCCTGAGCTTCATAAATAGAAGCATAGAGTACAAACGTACTGGTTTGGCCTTAACTGGAGTAGTGTCCCCAATTCTGGGCACCGACTTTAGGAAGGATGTGAAGGTCTTAGCGAGGGTGCAGAAAAGATTTACAAGCACGATTCCAGGGATGAGGGCCTTCAGTGACGTGTATAGACTGGAGAAGCTGGGGTTGTTCTCCTTGGAGCAGAGAAGATTGAGAGGAGATTTGATCGAGGTGTTCAAAATCATGAAGGGTCTAGATAGAGTAGATTGAGAGAAACTGTTCCCATTGGAGGAAGGGTGGAGAACCAGAGGACACAGGTTTAGGGTGATTGGTAGAACCAAAGGTGACATGAGGGAAAAACATTTTTACGCAGCGAGTGGTTAGGATCTGGAATGCACTGCCTGAGAGGGTGGTGGAGGCAGATTCAACCGTGGCTTTCAAAAGGGAATTGGATAAATACCTGAAGGGAAAAAATTGCAGGACGATGGGGAAAGGGCCGGGGGGGTGGGACTGGCTGAGGTGCTTTTGCAGAGAGCCGGCACGGGCTCGACAGGCCGAATGGCCTCATTATGTGCTGTAACCATTCTATGTGGGATTATGATATAGTGGTAAGAACTGAAAGATATGGAGGATTGGTCACTTAACATTCCTGGCTACAAGGCATTCAGGAAAGATAGAAACGGAATGGGGGGAGGGGGTTTGGCAGAGTTGATCAAAGATACAGCACTGGAGAGGGATGATGTACTAGAGGGTTCAGACAGAATCTATGGTGAGAATTCAGGAATGGTTATGTAACTGGGTGTATACTATAGGCCACCAAATAGTGCGAAGGAGGCAGAGAACATTTGCAGGGACACTGTGGGATGGGGTAAGAGCTAGAGTAGTGATAATGGGAGATTTTCATTATCCCAATATAGACTGGGAAATGTGTAAATGGCAATTCCTGAAATGTGTCCTAGAGAACCTGCTTGATCAGTGCATTTACAGCTCAGAGGCAGGAGGTAGTGCTTCTGGGGAATGAAGTGGAGCACATTTCAAAGGGGAAAGTTTGGGAAACAGTGATCACATCTTTAGGTTTAGAGTAGTTATGGAAAAGGACGAGAAAAAATCAAATGTGAAAATACTCAACTGGAGGAGGGCTGATTTCAGCGAGCTGAACGGGGACTTGGGCCCAGGTAGATTGGAATCCAAGACTGGCGGCTTGATGGTGGGGAAACTGACAATATAATCTGGGACAAAATTAATTGGAGCTTGGAAATTATGGGTTAATAAACGAAAGCCGGTATGGACTTGTTAAAGGCAAATTGTGTTTGACTAACTTGATCGAGTTGTTTGATCAAGTAATGGAGGGGGTGGATGAGGGTAGCCTGGTTGATGTTTATATGAACATTCAAATTGCGTTTTATAAAGTACCACATAATAGACTTTAGCAAAATGAAAGTCCATGGGAATGAAGGGAAAGTAACAGCGTGGACAGAAAGCAGAGCACTGGGAGCGGCTTTTTTCCAGGGGGCGGTATTAGGAGCACTGCTCTTTCTGATATATATTAATGACCCGAGCTTGGGCATACAGGGCATCATTTCGAAGTTTACAGATAACATGGAACTCAGAAATGTAATAAACAATGAGGAGGATAGTAACAGGCTTCAGGGGGACACAGACTGGAGATGGGAAGCACATGGCAGAGAAGTGATTCACTTTGGTAGGAAGAGAGGCACAATACAAAGTAAATGGTACAATTTTACAGGGGGTGCAGGATCAGAGAGACCTGTGGGTGGATATACACATCAATGAAGGTGCCACATGGGATCCTGTGCTTTATAATTAGCGGCATTGAGTACAAAAACAAGTTATACATCACTGGTCAGTTGGGTCCTTCCAAGATCAATCATTTATGATGATGATTCTTAGGCAGTCCTTTGAATCAAGGATGACCTGTTTCCATGCCAAAAAGGGATGAGTTCAATGAAGGACCCGATGTTCCAGGTCCAGAATTACATGTTGAAGGGTAGAAGATGCCTGTGGGTGGATTTTTTTTAAACGTGGTGACCGTTGCACACCAGTCACCACACGGGCTTGACAGAGCTAGGTCTTGGTCCAGTGGCAAGGGTAGAACCAGGACGATTGGAGACCTGCTCTGCTGCATGGACCTAGTACGCACACATATCTCAGTGTGGGCTGGCCCGTGTTGCCCCTGAGCCCACCCCACTTCCAGGCCCCGAACTCACGCCTCTCCTGGGCCCCGGTCACGTCCCTCTACAATCTTTCGCCGCTCCTGCCCACATGACAATTAGTGACCGATTATCTATGATGGCCCTCTAGTAAAATACTCTGCCACACATAGTAGGACTGACTGGGGAACTGATCGCACTCACTGAATCACACACTGGTATCTTCAAACGTTCTAGACCAGCCCAGTAACGTGCCTTCGCCAAAACCTAGGAAAACCCCAGTAGTGTTAAGTACATTACTTGTCTGCAGGGCTTAGGAGAAACCAAATAGTTCGGACTCCAATCAGAAACGCCCTCCTCAGCAGTTACAAACATCAGCTCAATTACACAAGGGATCCTTACTTGTTGCTCATCATTAGAACTTCCAGCTCCTTGATATTGTGGACCAAGAATTTCTTGAACCCCGAGGGCAGCATGTGTTTGGTCTTCTTGTTGCTGCCATAACCGATGTTGGGCATAAGAATCTGGCCCTTAAACCTCCTGCGCACTCTGTTGTCAATCCCTCTGGGTTTGCGCCAGTTACGCTGTTAAGGGAAGAAACAGATTTTAATTGAAAATAAAATTTCCCACAGCCACTTCCCTCTTCCCAGCATAAGCTTCTGTTCATCTCCCTATCCACACGCTAAAGTTTCAAACATTTCTCCTTCACCCCCCCCCCCCCATTACTTACATAGCGCCTTAAACATAGCTAAATGTTCCAAGACGCTTCACAGGAGTATTGAGATTAGGGCCCAAGCAGCAGAAGGCACGGCCACCAATGGTTGAGCGATTATAATCAGGGATGCTCAAGAGGGCAGACATCTCGGGGGGTGGGGGGGCTGAAGGAGATTACAGAGATAGGGAGGGGCAAGGACATTGAGGGATTTGAAAACTATGGGAATTTTGAAATCGAGGCGTTGCTTAACCAGGAGCCAATGTAGGTCAGCGAGCACAGGGGTGATGAGTGAACGGGACTTGGTGTGAGTTAGGACACAGGCTGCCGAGTTTTGGATCACCTCTAGTACAATCAAATGTGGGAGGCCAGCCAGGAGTGCGTTGGAATAGACAAGTCTGGAGGTAACAAAGGCATGGATGAGGGTTTCAGCAGCAGATGAGCTGAGGCAGGGGCGGAGACAGGCGATGTTAGAGACGGAAATAGGCAGTCATAGTTATGCTGCAGATGTGTGGCTGGATGCTCATTTCAGGGTCAAATATGACACCCGAGTTGCAGTCTGGTACAGCCTCAGACAGAAGTTGGGAAGAGGGATGGAGTCAGTGGCTAGGGAACGCAGTTTCTGACGGGGACTGAAAACAATGGTTTCGGTCTTCCCAATATTCAATTGGAGAAAATTTCTGCTCATCCAGTACTGGATGTCGGACAAGCAGTCTGACAATTTAGACTGTGGAGGGGTCGAGAGAAGTGACAGTGAGGTAGAGCTGGGCATCATCTGCGTACAACTCAAAACTAACATCGAAAGGAGTTCTCAGGAAAATGAGCAGCTCGAGCGTCGGAGGGCTGATAGCTTACCGCAATCTTCACATAGCGATCCGACTGGTGACGAATAAACTTCTTTCTGCGTTTCTTCACAATGTTAGGTTTGATGAGCGGTCTTAGGGCAGCCATGGTTCCTGTGAGGCAAAACATTCAGCTTAGCAGCAGCACTCAATCCACAGCTCCACACTTACAGCAACTTACCTGGACTTCAAGTTAACCAGCTCACACGTGGCCAGCAAATGGTTTGTTCAACGGAAGCACACTTTCCTGATGCTCAGATACAGTTCCAGGACACCCTCCTGTGGCTTGCCCAACAAACTAGACCGCAAAGATCAGTTGGCTATTTGAGTGTGGAAGGCTTCACAGCCACGTCAGCATGCTCTCCTAGTGGCAATACATTCCCAGCTTCAACAACCACCGGTGTGAGCAAATGTCTCCAAACCTCCATCCTCACTAGCAAGATTTTAAAATTGATGACACCCCCCCTCTCCAACCAGAAGAGTGTGAACTGGGAAAGACTACGCCATTCTTCATTTAAAATGCCCCTATTATATCCTCCAAACCTGCTCCGTTCTAGTAAAATAGCCCCAATCTGGTAAGTATGGTTTAGCATTCTAAGCCCCTATTCACAAAACCAAAACTGCTCTCCGATCTCCCCTCATGCCATCTCCGAGCTCACCATATCCATGAGACCCACCTCCCGCTGCCTCGACCCTATTCCCACAAAACTGCTGACCACCCAAATTCCCTGCCTGGCTATCCCATGTTGGTTGATATTATTGATGTTCTCCCTCAGTACTGCCTCCCTCCCCTTCAAATCTGCTGTCATCATCCCCCTCGACTGCTTTGCCCTGGCAAACAACCACCCCATCTCCAACCTCCCTTTCCTCTCCGAACTCCCAAATCCGTGCCCACCTTTCCCAGAACGCCGCCTCTCCAATCAGGCTTCTGCCCCTGGCACAGCACTGAAACAGCGCTCATCAGTCACAAATAATATCCCTCCTCGACCTGTGTGCAGCCACTGACATGGGTGACCTCACCATCCTCCTCCCTTCGGCTATCCGTCTCTGTGGGGCTGCCATTGGTTCAACTTGAATCCATCAGATTGTAACCAGAGCATCACCAACAATACTTCTCTTCCAGTCCTACCACTTACCCTCTGGAGTTCTCAAGGGCCTATCCTCGACCATCTCCTATCGCACAGCCCCTCACCGACACCAAGACAGCAGGGCAGATTCCACATATACATGGACAACTCCGACTACTTGGCCAACATCCAGAAGAAATAGGAGCAGGAGTAGGCCATTTGGCCCCTCGAGCCTGCTCCACCATTTAATAAGATCATGGCTGATCTGATCATGGGCTCAGCTCCACTTCCCTGCCCGCTCCCCATAACCCTTTACCCACTTATCGCTCAAAAATCTGTCTATCTCCACCTTAAATATATTCAATGACCCAGCCTCCACAGCTCCCTGGGGCAGAGAATTCCACAGATTTACAACCTTCTGAGAAGAAATTCCTCCTCATCTCAGTTTTAAATGGGCGGCCCCTTATTCTGAGACTATGTCCCCTAGTTTTTAGTTTCCCCAAGTGGAAATATCCTCTCTGCATCCACCTTGTTGAGTCCCCTCATTATATGTTTCGATAAGGTCACCACTCATTCTTATGAACTCCAATGTGTATAGGCCCAACCTACTCAACCTATCCTCATAAGTCAACCCCCTCATCTCCAGAATCAACCGTGAACCTTCTCTGAACAGCCTCCAGTGCAAGAATATCCTTCCTTAAATACGGAGACCAAAACTGTATGCAGTACTCCAGGTGTGGCCTCACCAATACCCTGTACACTTGTAGCAGGACTTCTCTGCTTTTATACTCTAGCCCCCTTGCAATAAAGGTCAGCATTCCATTTGCCTTCCTGATTACTTGCTGTACCTGCATACTAACTTTGTGTTTCATGCATAAGGACGCCCAGATCCATCTATACTGCAGCACTTTGCAATTTTTCTCCATTTAAATTATAATTTGCTTTTCTATTATTTCTGGCCAAAGTGGATAACCTCACATTTTCCCACATTATACTGCATCTGCCAAATTTTTGCTCACTCACTTAGCCTGTCTATATCCCTTTACAGATAATGCCCAGCTCTACCTCAATTTGCTTTCCCGCCCATCTTTGAATCATCAGCAAACTCGATCCCTTCACCCGTCATTATTATATAGATTGTAAATAGTTGAGGACCCAGCACCGATCCCTGTGGAACCTCACTAGTTATTGTTTGGCAACCAGAAAGTGGCCTATTTATCCCGACTCTGTTTTCTGTTAGTTAGCCAATCCTCTATCCATGCTAATATATTACCCCCAACCTCATCTTGTGCAGTAACCTTTTATGTGGCACCTTATCAAATGCCTTCTGGAAATCCAAATACACCACCATCCACTGGTTCCCCCTTATCCACACTGCTCGTTATATCCTCAAAGAACTCCAGAAAATTTGTCAAACATGATTTCCCTTTCATAAAACCATGCTGACTCTGATTGAATTATGCTTTTCTAAATCCTGGATGAGACAAATATCTCCCAGTTAAACACTGGGAAGACCAAAGTTGTTGTCTTTATGGCCCCCAGTTGATCTGGGTGAAATCTGATTGAACCAGTGTCGGTCTGTATATATAGTTTAATGACTTAAATGATGTAAATGGTTTCAAGCAGATTTGTCTTCCATTCACCGACTACTGGGATAAAGTAGAATTGGAACGGGCTCTTGTTCTGCCGCACTCTCCCTCCCACCTCAACCGGGGAGAACTCAGCAGGTGGAGGGTGTATCATTCAAACTCTTTATATTGCCTCTCCTCATTCTTCCTTCCAATCACTTCACACTTTCTCGCATTAACTGCCCCTTTCCCCAGCCTGCCCATGTTCTGAACTCTGTCCCCATCTGCCTTGGTTACATTTCAGGTCTCCATGTCCTGTACAAACCGAGACACAATGCCCTAAGTGTCCAAGTACGGTCCCTCCCTGCCCCAGGGCAGTCGCTCCCTCCCTGCCCGTGACCCGGGGCGGTCCCTCCCTGCCCCAGGTAGGCCCCAGCCCCGGTGAAGACCAGTCAGTGAGTGCTGCAGCCCGACTCACATCTCCAGCGCCCCTCCTCAATGGCGCTGCCCCCCAGCTCACGGTGCTGTGCCAGGCAGCCAGCGCTCGGTACCCGAACAACGATGCCGAGGCTCCGGAGGAGACTCGGCCTCCCGCTCGCTCAGCATGGAGCCGGGGGCTGGGAGTTCAGACGCCGGCTGCCGACAGGGCGAGGCCCGGTAACAGCCACCACAGACTCGCGGGCCCGCAGCCCCGGGCCGGCCGGCCCTGCGCTAATACAGGGCCCGAATGGCAGACGGGGTGGCGGCGGTGGCGCCGGGCAGTGGGCCGAGGCAGTGGCAAGCAGGATGGGCGCGGATGGCGGCCGATGCGGCTCACCTGTGATGCCGAGCCAAGCCGCCGTCAGTCCAGCGGAAGAGAAGGCCGCGCGGGCGCTGCCGGGAGCTATAATAGCGTCGCGCGGGCGGAAGTGACGTCTGCGGCACGGAGCCCACAACACCACTTCCGGCGTCCCTGGCAGCGTTGCCCCGGTAACGGTGCAGCCCGGGCTTCCCGGATGTGGGAGACTCTGACATCATCAGCACCCAAACCTCCAAGTTCAATGAACAGAGCCACAGGAAAAACTGCAATAATCAAACAATTACATTCTAATATTGCCTGAGTCTGACACACACACTCTTCCCTGCGGATGTTTAGCGTAAGGCCCACGCCTCAGTGAACACGTTGACCATGTCCTGGAGTTCAGCCTCTGTAGCTCATCAAGATCCATGGCGCGGCCCTGGACAACGGGGACCATTTCCTATACCTCGGGATCCTACTATCAACAAGAGTGGACATTGACAACGAGATCCAACACCGCATCCAGTGCGCCAGTGCAGGCTTCAGCCGCCTGAGGAAAAGAGGGTGCGAAGACCAGTTCAAATCCACCACCTAGCTCATGGTCTACAGGGCGGTAGTAATACCTGCCCTCCTGTATGGTTCAGAGGCATGGACCATGTACAGTAGACACCTCAAGTCGCTGGAGAAATACCACCAACAATATCTCCATAAGTTCCTACAAATCTCCTGGGAGGACAGATGCACCAACGTTAATGTCCTCGACCAGGCCAACATCCCCAGCATCGAAGCACTGACCACACTCGACCAGCTCCGCTGGGCAGGCCACATTGTTCGCATGCCAGACACGAGCGCTCTACTCGGAACTCCTTCACGGCAAACGAGCCAAAGATGGGCAGAGGAAATGTTACAAGGACGCCCTCAAAGCTTCCCTGATAAAGTGCAACATCCCCACTGACACCTGGGAGTCCTTGGCCAAAGACCGCCCTAAATAGAGGAAGCGCATCCGGGAGGGCGCTGAGCACCTTGAGTCTCATCGCCGAGAGCATGCAGAAATCAAGTGCAGGCAGTGGAATGAGTGTGCGGCAAACCAGTCCTACCCACCCTTTCCTTCAACGACTGTCTGTCCCACCTGTGACAGAGACTGTAATTCCTGTATTGGACTGTTCAGCCACCTAAGGACTCATTTTAAGAGTGGAAGCAGTCTTCCTCGATTCTGAGGGACTGCCCATGATGATGATGTATCCTGCGGTGGGCTCAAGCGTACCAGTACCAGTGCAGTCCGCATGCTCCCTCTCCAGGGCCACCGACAAGACCACAGAAGAGCAGAGGAAACACGCCCGTGGACTCATGCAATCCTGGAACCATACATTACCATTTTGGCCAGGCCACAAGGAGGCCCTCCCTCACCCACAACTTGCCCCTCCCCGGGCGGACAAAGATCAGGAGCATGGCACTAAAATGTAGCCAGACTTAGAGGAGCAGCCTCTCAAACAACTGAACAGTGGCTGACGCCCCTCACACTCCATAGATACATGCAACAAGGAAAACTCCAGGCCGCAGGAAACACAGTCGGCCTGGGAATCCGTGCAGATACTTAAAAACACCTAATGAACGGGGCTCTTCCAAGTAGGACAATTCCAATCCTGCCAATTGCCGCCCCATCAGTCTACTCTCAAGTGATGGAAGGTGTCGACAGTGCCTTTAAGGGGCACTTACTCACGAATAACTTGTTCACCGATGCTCAGTTTGGGTTCCGCCAGGACCACTCGGCTCCAGATCTCATTACAGCCTTGGTCCAAACATAGACAAAAGAGCTGAATTCCAGAGGTGAGGTGAGAGTGACTGCCCTCGACATCAAGGCAGCATTTGACCGAGTGTGGCACCAAGGAGCCCTAGTAAAATTGAAGTCAATGGTAATCGGGGAAAACTCTCCACTGGCTGGAGTCATACCTAGCACAAAGGAAGATGGTTGTGGTTGTTGGAGGTCAATCATCACAGCCCCAGGACATCGCTGCAGGAGTTCCTCAGGGCAGTGTCCTAGGCCCAACCATCTTCAGCTGCTTCATCAATGACGTTCCCTCCATCATAAGGTCAGAAGTGGAGATGTTCGCTAATGATTGCACAGTGTTCAGTTCCATTCACAACTCCTCAGATGATGAAGCAGTCTATGCCCACATGCAGCATGATATGGACGTCATTCAGACTTTCGTGGAGAAATGGCAAGTAACATTCACGCCACATAGTGCCAGGCAATGAGAGAGTCTAGCCACCTGCCCATAACATTCAACGTGATTATAATCGCCGAATCCCCACCATCCATATCCTGGGGTGTCACCATTGACCAGCCACATAAATACTGTGGCTGTAACAGCAAGTCAGAGGCTGGGTATTCTGTAGCGAGTGTCTCACCTCTTGACTCCCGAAAGTCTTTCCATCATCTACAAGGCACAAGTCAGGAATACTCTGCACTTGCCTGGATGAGTGCAGCTCCAACAACACTCAAAAAGCTCGACACCATCCAGGATAAAGCAGCCCGCTTGATTGACACCCCATCCACCACCTTCAACATTCACTCCCTCCACCACCGGTGCACCATGTCTGCAGTGTGTACCATCTACAAGATGCACTGCAGCAACTCGCCAAGGCTTCTTCGGCAGCACCTCCCAAACCCACGACCTCTACCACCTAGAAGGACAAGGGTAGCAGGTGCATCGGAACACCACCACTCCACGTTCCCCTCCAAGTCACACACCATCCTGACTTGGAAATATATCGGCCGTTCCTTCATTGTCACTGGGTCAAAATCCTGGAACTCCCTCCCTAACAGCTCTGTGGGAGCACCTTCACCACACGGACTGCAGCGGTTCAAGAAGGCGGCTCACCACTGGGCAGTGCAATTAGGGATGGGCAATAAATGCCGGCCTTGCCAAAGACGCTAACATCCCAGGAATGAGTAAAAAGAAAATCTCCGCCCCAGCTCCCCAATGCTGTAGGGGAGAGCCCTTCACTGGGCCCCGCCTCCACCAGAAGGCATGATGGAATGACAGGGGCGGGGCCTGACAATGCTGTTCCACTTTTTCTGCGCTAATATGTAATCCAGTGGACTGAATTCTTTGCGGCTCGAAATGTCAAAAGATTTCCTCTTTCCTTTGTAAAGTTATTATTTGTAGACCAGAGGTTGAACTCCATGATGTAACAGGAAGTAATTCTCCACTGCTACTTGATTTCGCTCACCTCCAATAATCAGGAAATGATGGGTTGGGATGGATTCCGTTGTCCTGTATTTCAGTATCTGGACTGCAGTGGATTGGGCTGTAGTGGATTACAATGGTGACCAATGAGTACAGAAGAATTCTGCAGTGAATTACATTGAATGTCCAACACAGAACTGGCCATTCGGCCCACTGGTCTATGCCAGTGCTTATTCTTCACACAAGCTTCCTCCCATCCTACGTTACCTAACCTTATCTGCATATCCTTCCAAGGTCTCTACGCTTCTCCAATTCTGGCCTCTTCCGCGTCCCCGATTTTAATCACTCCACCATTGGTGGCCATGCCTTCAGCTGCCTGGGCCCTAAGCTCTGCATTCCCTCCCTAAACCTCTCCACCTCGCTACCTCTCTCTCCTTTCAGTCATTTCTTAAAACTTACCTCTTCGACCAAGCTTTCGGTCATCTGTCCTAATATCTCCTTAGGTGGCTTGGTGTCAAATTTTGTTTGATAATTGCTCCTGTAAGCACCTTGGGATGTTTTACTTCATTAAAGGCGCTTTATAAATGCAAGTTGTTGCATTCCCTGCTCTTTCCCCACAACCCTATAAATTCCTCCTTTTCAAGTATATATCCAATTCCTTTTTGAAAGTTTTTATTGAATCTGCTTCGGCCATGCTATCAGGCGGTGGATTCTAGATCATAACAACCCACTGCGTAAAATAAACTCTCCTAACTTTCGCCCTGCACTTTTATGCCAATGATCTGAAATCTTGACCTCTAGTTACTGAGCCTCCTGCCAGTGGAAACAGTTTCTCCTTGTCTACTCTATCAAAACTTTTAATGAAATTTCTCCTTAACCTCTGCTCTAAGGAGAACAATCCCATCTTCTCTCGTCTCTCCAGATCCCTGGTACCATTCTGGAATAACTCCCGTGCACCCTCTCTAAGGCCTTCACATCCTTCCTAAACTGCGGTGCCCAGAATTGGCCATAATACTCCAGCTGGAGCCGAACTAGTGATTTATAAAGGTTTAACATAACTTTCTTGCGTTTGTCCTCTATGCCTCTATTTATAAAGCCAAAGATTCCATCTGCTTTAATAACAGCCTTCTCAACTGGTCCTGCCACCTTCAAAGACTTGTGTACACACTCCCAGGTCTCTCTGTTCCTGCACCCCTTTAAAATTGTACTATTTAATTTATATTGCCTCTCCTCATATTTCCTTCCAAAATGCATCACCACACTTCTCTGCATTAACTTATTGGGAAGACCGAGGCCATTGTTTTCAGTCCTCGCCACAAACAGCGTTCCCTAGCCACTGACTCCATCCCTCTCCCTATCTGAGGCTGAACCAGACTGTTTACAACCTTAGTGTCGTATTGGACCCTGAAATGAGCTTCCAGCCACATATCAGCGGCATAACTAAGACTGCCTATTTCCACCTCCGTAACATCGCTTGTCTCTGCCCTTGTCTCAGCTCATCTGTTGCTGAAACCCTCATCCATGCCTTTGTTACCTCTAGACTTGATTATTCCAATGCACTCCTGGCACATTCTACTCTACGTAAACTAGAGGTGATCCAAACCTCGACTGCCGATGTTCTAACTCATACCAAGTCCCATTCGCCCATCACCCCTGTACTCGCTGACCTACATTGGCTCCCGGTTAAGCAACACCTCATAGAATCATCAATGGTTACAGCCTGTCGAGCCCGTGCCAGGTCTCTGCAAGAGCACCTCAGCCAATCCCACTCCCCCGCCCTTTCCCCGTAGCCATGCAAATGTTTTTCTTTCAGGTACTTATCCAACTCCCCTTTGAAAGCCCCGATTGAGTCTGCCTCCACCATCCTCTCAGGCAGTGCATTCCAGATCCTAACCACTCGCTGCGTAAAAACGTTTTTCCTCATGTTGCCTTTGGTTCTTTTGCCAATCACCTTAAACCTGTGTCCTCTGGTTCTCGACTCTTCCACCAATGGGAACAATTTCTCTCTATCTACTCTGTCCAGGCCCCTCATGATTTTGAACACCTCGATCAAATCTCCTCTCAACCTTCTCTGCTCCAAGGAGAACAACCCCAGCTTCTCCAGTCTATCCACGTCACTGAAGTCCCTCATCCCTGGAATCATTCTCATAAATCTTTTCTGCACCCTCTCTATGACCTTCACATCCTTCCTGAAGTGTGGTGCCCAGAATTGGACACAGTACTCCAGTTGAGGCCGAACCAGTGTTTTATACGGTTCATCATAACTTCCACACTTTTGTACTCTATGCCTCTATTCATGAAGCCCAGGATCCCATAACCTTTTTTAACCGCTTTCTCAGCCTGCCCTGCCCCCTTCAATGATTTGTGCACATACCCCCATATTATATCCCCCTATATCCCCCTATGTTCATGCACCTCCTTGAGAATTGTACACTTTAGTTTATATATCCTCTCCTCATTCTTCCTACCAAAATGCATCACTTCACACTTTTCTGCGTTAAATTTCATCTGTCCATCCCACCAGCCTGTCTATGTCTTCCTGAAGTCTATCCCTATCCTCCTCACTGTTCACTATACTTCCACGTTTTGTGTCATCCACAAATTTTGAAATTGTGCCCTGTACACCCATGTACAAGTGATTAATATATATCAAGAAAAGCAGTGGTCCCAGTACCGGCCCCTGGGGAACACCACTGTATAACTTCCTCCAGATCGAAAATCAACCGTTCATCACTACTCTTTGTTTCCTGTCACTGAGACAATTCCGTATCCATGCTGCCACTGTCCCTTTTATTTCATAGGCTGCAACTTTTCTGGCAAACCTGTTATGTGGCACTTTGTCAAACGCCTTTTGGAAATCCATGTACACCACGTCAACCGCAATGCCCTCATCAACCCTCTCTGTTACCTCATCAAAAAAACGGATCAAGTTAGTTAAACATGATTTGCCTTTAACAAATCCATGCTGGTTTTCCTTAATTACTCTGCACTTACACAAGTGACTGTTAATTTTGTTCCTGATTATTGTTTCTAAAATCTCGATTTCAAAATTCTCATCTGTGTTTTCAAATCCCTCCATGGCCTCGCCCCTCCCTATCTCTGTAACCTCCTCCAGCCCCACAACCCCCCCGAGAAGTCTGCGCTCCTCTAATTCTGCCCTCTTGAGCATCCCTGATTATAATCACTCAACCATTGGTGGCCGTGCCTTCTGTTGCCTGGGCCCTAAGCTCTGGAACTCCCTCCCTAAACCTCTTCACCTCTCTTTCCTCCTTTAAGACGCTTTTAAAACCTACCTCTTTGACCAAGCTTTCTGTCCTAATTTTCCCTTATGTGGCTCGGTGTCAAATCTTTTGTCTTATAACCGTCCTGTGAAGCGCCTTGGGACATTTTATTACATTAAAGACGCTATGTAAATACAAGTTGGTTTTGCTGTTGTAGAAAATGTCCTCCTGGTCTACTACTATCCTCCTCACTGTTTACTGTATTTCCAAGCTTTGTGTCATCTGCAACCTTTGAAATCATGACCCCTCAACCCAAGTCCAGGTCATTTATGTATATCAAAAGGATCAGCGATCCCAACATCACCCCCCTGGGGAACACCACTGTATACCTTCCTCCAGTCTGAAAAACAACCACTGCTCCATGGGCTTCAATTTTGCTGACAAGTCTATTACATGGTACAGGTTGAGCGTCCCAAATCCTGAAACACCTGGGCTGAGGTAAGGGGGCGGGGTGGGGGGGGCGGGGGGCAGGGCGACAGTTCCAGGTTCGGCAGTGTTGACTGCGGGTCAGGGGTCGGGGGCTCCGTATCAGGGGTCAGCGGCCGGAACAAACCTGCGTTGAAGATCTGCAAAAAAGGTAAGTTAAAGTTTTTAGTTTAAAATTCTTTTTCAGCGATTTAGGAGGTAAGAGTTTTAAGAATGTTTTGTAAAGTTTTATTTTTTGTTTTTTGGAATTTTTGGGGAAGGGTGTTTTCCCCCCTCCCTAGGTCCAACTTGCATTGATAATCCGTTTAAAAAAATGTCCGGATTTCGGAACATTTTACGGATTCTGGACGACCCAGCCACGGATCCAGATTTTGGCGCATTCTGAATTTCAAACACTCAACCTGTACTTTGTCAAACACCTTTTGAAAGTCCATACACAACATGAACCGCACTACCCTCCATTACTTCATCAAAGAACTCAATCAAATTAGTCAAACACGATTTGCCTTTAACAATTCAGCATAGGCTGTCATTTATTAACCCATATTTATTCAATTGACAACTCATTTTTTTTCCAGATTATTGTCTCTAAAAGTTCCTCCACCATCAGCATTAGGCTGACTGGCCTGTAGTTTCCCCTTTTTTTGAACAGGGGTGTCACATTTGCAATCCTCCAGTCCTCCGGCACCACCCCTAAGGAGGATTGTAAGATTGTGGTCAGAGCCTCTGCAATTTCCACCCTTACTTCACTCAGTAACCTAGCATGCATCTCTTCCGGAGTGAGTGACTTTTCTACTTTGAGCGCTGTCGACTCTTAAGTACCTCCTCTTTATCTATTTTTGTCCTATCCAATTTCTCTACTGGCTCATCCTTTATTGTGATATTGGCAGCATTCTAGATGATTTGGATTGGATAGGGAAATTGATGGGATTGAAGGCCGATAAATCCCCGGGGCCTGATAGTCTGCATCCCAGAGTACTTAAGGAAGTGGCCCTAGAAATAGTGAATGCATTGGTGATCATTTTCCAACAGTCTATCGACTCTGGATTAGTTCCTATGGACTGGAGGGCAGCTAATGTAACACCAAGTTTTAAAAAGGGAGGGAGAGAGAAAGCGGGCAATTATAGACCAGTTAGCCTGACATCAGTGGTGGGGAAAATGTTGGAATCAATTATTAAGGATGAAATAGCAGCGCATTTGGAAAGCAGTGACAGGATTGGGCCAAGTCAGCATGGATTTATGAAGGGAAATCATGCTTGACAAATCTTCTAGAATTTTTTGAGGATGTAACTAGTAGAGTAGACAATGGAGAACCAGTGGATGTGGTGTATTTGGACTTTCAAAAGGCTTTTGACAAGGTCCCACACAAGAGATTGGTGTGCAAAATTAAAGTACATGGTATTGGGGGTAATGTACTGATGTGGATAGAGAACTGGTTGGCAGACAGGAAGCAGAGAGTCGGGATAAACGGGTCCTTTTCAGAATGGCAGGCAGTGACTAGTGGAGTGCCGTAGGGCTCAGTGCTGGGACCCCAGCTATTTACAATATACATCAATGATTTAGATGAAGGAATTGAATGTAATATCTCCAAGTTTGCAGATGACACTAAACTAGGTGGCAGTGTGAGCTGTGAGGGGGATGCTAAGAGGCTGCAGGGTGACTTGGACAGGTTAGGTGAGTGGGAAAATGCATGGCAGATGCAGTATAATGTGGATAAATGTGAGGTTATCCACTTTGGGGGCAAAAATGCGAAGACAGAATATTCTCAGAATGGCGGCAGAATGGCTGCCAAAGGGCCCCTTACCCTCAACATATTTTGCCCTCTGCTTCCTCCACCTCTCTTCCTGTACATTTTCCTCGAAGACTCTGTTTGTCAAAGTTCAAGTATTTTTTAAAAAACATTTTAGAATGAGTTCAGAAAGTTGAGGGGCAATCTAATAGAGTTCTTTAAAATGATAAAGGAATTCAATAGGTTCAGTACAGAGAAACTATTTCTTCTCATGTGGGAATTCAGACCAAGGGGACATAATCTTTTAATTTAGAACTAGGCCATTTAGGAAGGAAATCAGGAGCACTTTTTCCACACAAAGGCTTGTAGAAATATGAAACTCTCTCCCCAAGTCTGTGGCTCTCTGCGCTCCTTCAATTCTATCCTCTTGTGGATCTCCGATTTTAATCGCTCCATCACTGGTGGCTGTGCCTTCAGATGTCTGGGCCCTAAGCTCTGGAATTCCCTCCCTAAACCTCTCCACCTCTCCTCCTTTAAGACACTGCTTTTGGGTCAGCAGTGGCTCAGTGGGTAGCACACTCGCCTCTGAGTCAGGAGGTTGTGGGTTCAAGTCCCACTCCAGGGACTTGATCACATAAATCTACGCTGACACTCCCAGTGCAGTGCTGAGGGAGTCCTGCGCTGTCGGAGGTGCCTTCTTTCGGATAAGACGCTAAACCGAGGCCCCGTCTGCTCTCTCGGGTGAACGTAAAAGAACCCATGACACTATTTTGAAGAAGAGCAGAGGCGATATCCAGCCAGTATTTATCCCTCAGTCAACATAACAAAAACAAATTATCTGGTCATTATCACATTGCTGTTTGTGGGAGCTTGCTGTGCGCAAATTGGATCCGCGTTTCCTACATTACACTTCAAAAGTACTTCATTTGCTGTAAAGCGCTTCTCAAGATGTCCAGCGGTCGTGAAAAGCGCTATATGAATCCAAGTCGTTTTTTCTTTATTTAAAACCTACCTCTTTGATCAAGCTTTTGGTCATCTATCCAAATATCTCCTTCTGTCAAATTATGTTTGATAACACTCCTGCTCCTATGAAGCGCCTCGTGTGTACTGAGTCACATAGAGCAGGAACACCGCGTGATTGGTGGAGATGCTATTCCTAGGATTGGCTGGGTAAGATAGAACCACACGAGGCAATCGCACAGAGCTGGTCGGTGGAGAAGAATAGTATGATCACCCACATCGAAGTCTGCAGTGATGACAAGGAGCGATAATGCACCACTGTTACAGTTGCAGAAAATGTAATTCTTGACTTTGGTGAGGTCTACGTTAAAGGCGCTATATAAATGCAAATTGTTGTTATGGATGCTGGGGGTCAGTTGAAACTTTCAAGACTGAGATCAATAGATTTGTGTTCGGTACGGATCTGGGGTAATGGCGGATAAATGGAGTTGAGGTCCAGATCGAACATGATCTAATTGAATAGCAAAACAGGATTGGAGGGGCTGAATGGCCTATTTATAAGTTGCTATGAAAGACACCGATTCTCTATCTTTCAGATATAAGCAATAACATTTACTTTTTCAAACAAAACACAGTGAAATAATTAGTTGGCTTCAAAATTCATTTTTGTCTAACAGCAGATTAGCATGAGGGAAGTCTCTCTCTCAGCTGAAGTTTATAGAGCACAAAACAACTTTAAAATATAAGGTACAGCTGATTGGTGCTGGTGGGAAATGAGATACATTGTATCAATCCAAATTCAGCTCACAGCATCCAGGCTCTGGGGAAAAATATCAAGTCCAAGCCTTCGGTCTTCAACTTAAAAGTTTTAATGAACGCATTAAAAGACAATATGATAGACCATCTATTGTGAAATATCAATTTATTTTGATACTTGTTTAAACCCTTATTGTGAATATTTGAATTTTGTTACTGAGTGGGAAATGGCGAATTAAATTATTTCAGAAAGTATGTTGAGCAGATTTGTGGGGCAAAAAACAAATAAAATGGTGGCCTGAGCTTGTAACTCCAGCTGTCAGTGTGACAAGCTGCCACAGATATCAGGCACAGAGAACCTTTCAATTAAAAGGAGAAGATGGAGCGATTTTAATGATACTAATGTGTTTTATTTTCTTTTTTTAAAGTTTGAAAAATAAATTCTCATTCTCCAAAATGTAGTCATGGCAGGAAATGGGTCCTTTGGTAAGAATCACTGGATAATAATTGGGAAAAGGAAGACTGAACACATTTTCCACTCCATAAGGCAAGAATGCTGGAATTACTCGCAAGCATTTTTACTGCCCCCCACTTGGCTGAAATCAGCACAAGCCGGGGATGGAGCCTGGGCCCTGCCTGCTCCGTGTGGGGCTCAGTGAGACACTCAGCACAGGCCGGAAATGCAGCCTGGACCCTGTCTGCTCCGTGTGGGGCTCAGTGAGACACTCAGCACAGGCCGGGAATGGAGCCTGGGCCCTGCCTGCTCCGTGTGGTGCTTAGTGAGACACTCAGCACAGGCCGGGGATGGAGCCTGGGCCCTGCCTGCTCCGTACGGTGCTCAGTGAGACACTCAGCACAGGCCGGGGATGGAGCCTGGGCCCTGCCTGCTCCGTGTGGGGCTCAGTGAGACACTCAGCACAGGCCGGGGATGGAGCCTGGGCCCTGCCTGCTCCGTGTGGGGCTCAGTGAGACACTCAGCACAGGCCGGGGATGGAGCCTGGGCCCTGCCTGCTCCGTGTGGGGCTCAGTGAGACACTCAGCACAGGCCGGGGATGGAGCCTGGGCCTGTCTGCTCTGTGTGTCGGTACCACACCAAACGGTGTGTCACCCATTCAGCACACAACTGCATTTTGTATTTTAAACTCAGAATTTTTTTCCAATTTTTCAGCTTTTATTAATCAATACTGGAACTTCACAGACAGGAAAATGTTTTATTAAAATTGTAATCTGAATTCTTTAGAGTTTTATTTTCAAATGGGTCCAAGTTGCAGAGCCTCTCTCCTTAAGAACAGAAAAAGTTAATAAATTCAACGGCTGAGGTGGCTAGCTTAGTGCTGTCTGGACCGATTGGCAAGGACATGCTGCACCATAGAGTAGAGTACTCGCGTCACTGAAATCTAGTTAGGAAGTCCAGTAAAGCGTTATGGAACTTGTGTGGCTCATCGAGGTAACACGCGTGATGTGCTGCTGGTATTTTGAAGGCAGTGCGATGCGGAAGGTGCCTGAAATTCTTCAGGGACTGCATACCCAGGTTTGTGTCCAATTCTCCAAATACAATCAGGGTGGGGGTCTGTGAACAAAAACACAGGTTTAGTTTCCAGTGTGAAACAGTCGCACCTCTGTCATCACAATCCTGCTGAGACATACAGAGAAAGGACGCACCCCATTTCTATAGTGCCGCTCACAACCTCAGGACGTCCAAAGTACATTACAACTAATGAAGTACTTTTAAAGTGTGGTCACTGTTGTAACATAGGAAACAGAGCAGTCAATTTGGACATAGACAACAATGAGATAAATGACCAAATAATCCGTTTGCAAACTGACCTCACTATCGCTGACGCATGGTCCCAGAGCGGTCGAGCCATGCAACACCAACCTACATTCTCCACTGCAGAGGTTCAATGTGGAACTGGCATTTTTGAATAATAAAATACAACAATCTTAAGTTGTATTCTGCTGAATAGAAGCAAACATCATAGGAACAGTAGCCCCTCGTGCCTGTTCCGCCATTCATATGATTATGGCAGATCTGTGACCTAACTCCATATACCTACCTTTTCAACAACAACAACTTGTATTTATATAGCGCCTTTAACGTAGTAAAACGTCCCAAGGCACTTCACAGGAGTGTTACAAGACAAAACAGATACATTTGACACAGAGCCACATAAGAAGAAATTACAGCAGATGACCAAAAGCTTGGTCAAAGAGGTAGGTTTTAAGGAGCGTTTTAAGAAGAGGCAGAGAGGCGGAGAGGTTTAGGAAGGGAGTTCCAGAGCTTAGGGCTCAGACAGCTGAAGGCACAGCCACCGATGATTGAGCAGTTTTAATCGGGGATGCTCTAGAGGGCAGAATTTGAGGAGCGCAGACATCTCGTGGAGTTGTGAGGCTGAAATAGATTAGAGAGATAGTGAGGGGCGAAGCCATGGAGGGATTTGTAAACAAGGATGAGAATTTTGAAATCGAGGCGTTGTTTAACCGCGAGCCAATGTAGGTCAGCGACACGGGTGATGGGTGAGCGGAACTTGGTGCGAGTTAGGACACGGGCTGCCGAGATTTAGATGACCTCAAGTTTACAGTGCAGAATGTGGGAAGCCAGCCAGGAGTGAGTTGGAGCTGTCAAGTCTCGAGGTAACAAAGACATGAATGAGGGTTTCAGCAGCAGAAGAGCTGAGACAGGGGCGGAGACAGGCAATGTTACGGAGGTGGAAAAAGGCGATTTTAGTTATGCCGCGGATATGTGGCTGGAAACTCATTTCAGGGTCGAATATGACACCTAGGTTGTGAACAGTCTGGTTCACCTTCAAACAGTTGCTAGGGCGAGGGATGGAGTCGGTGGCTAGGGAACGCAGTTTGTGGTGGGGACCAAAGATAATGGCTTCGGTCTTCCCAATATTTAATTAGAGCAAATTTTTGCTCATCCAGTACTGGATGTCGGACAAGCAGTCTGACAATTTAGAGACCATGGAGGGGTCGAGAGAAGTGGGTTTGAAGGTAGAGCTGGGTGTCATCAGCGTACATGTGGAAACTGATGCTGTGTTTTCGGATGGTGTTGCTGAGGGGCAACATATAGATGAGAACTAGGAGGGGGCCAAGGATAGATCCTTGGGGGACACCAGAGATAATGATGCGGGAGCGGGAAGAGAAGCCATTGCAGGTGATTCTCTGCCTACGATTAGATAGATAAGAATGGATCCAGGCGAGTGCAGTCCCACCCAGCTGGGTGATGGTGGAGGAGGATGGAATGGTCAACTGTGTCAAAGGCTGCAGACAGGTCCAGGGGGACGAGGAGGGATAGTTTACCACAGTCACAGTCACAAAGGATGTCATTTGTAACTTTGATGAGACACGTTTTGGTGATGTGACAGGGGCGGAAACCTGATTGAAGGGATTCAAACATGGAATTGCGGGAAAGATGGTCACGGATTTGGGAGGTGACAACACGTTCAAGGACTTTGGAGAGGAAAGGGAGTTGGGAGATGGGGCGGTAGCTAGCAAGCACAGTGGGGTCAAGGGTTGGTTTTTTGAGGAGAGGGGTGATGACGGCAGATTTGAGGAAGAGGGAGACAGTACCTGAGGACAGAGAACCGTTAACAATGTCAGCTAACATGGGAGTCAAAAAAGGAAGTTGGGTGGTCACCAGTTTAGTGGGAATAGGGTCAAGGGAGCAGGAAGTGAGTCTCACGGACAGGATGAGGGTGGAGAGATCAAGAGGGGAGATCAGAGACAAACTAGAGAAAGATGCGAGTTTAGGGCTTGGGCAGTGGGGGGCCACAGAGGAAGTTTGGCCCGGTGGGCTAGGGGAAGGAAGGGAACTCGCAGAGGCAGCTGATTGGATAGTCGCAATCTTTGAGACAAAGAAGTCCATGAGCTCCTCACACTTGTTGTTGGAGGCGAGTGTGATGGAGACAGGGGAGAGGGGTTTAAGGAGACGGGTAGCAGTGGAGAATAGTAGCCGGGTGTTATCTTTGCATTCCAGAATGATCCTGGAATAGTGAGCAGTTTTTGTAGACAAGAGTAGGATCTGCGGTGAATGGCTAAACCAGTTGTCCGCCATATCCGTTCAAGTCTGTGCCCCTTGGACTTGAGGGAGCGAAGATGAGGGTTGTACCAGGGTGAGAGAGAGTAATGGTTTTAATAGGGACATATTTTCCTCAAGTCCCTTAATACCTTTGGTTAACAAAAATCTATCACTCCCAGATTTAATATTAACAATTTATCTCGCATCAATTGCCTTTTGTGGAAGAGAGTTCCAAACCTTTGTGTGTAGAAGTGTTTCCTAACTTTACTCCTGAAAGGTCTGCCTCTAATCTTTAGGCTATGTTCCCTAGTCCTAAACTCCCCAACCAACGGACATAGTTTCTCTCTATCTACCCAATCGTGAAAACTTCGATCAAATCAATAACAACAACTTGCATTTATATAGCACCGGTAACATAGTAAAACGTCCCAAGGCGCTTCACAGCAGTGTTATGAGACAAAACAAAAATATTTGACACCGAGCCACACAAGAAGAAAGTACGGCAGATGACCAAAAGCTTGGTCAAAGAGGTAGGTTTTAAGGATCTTTAAAGGAGGAAAGAGGGGTAGAGAGGCGGAGAGGTTTAGGCAGGGGATTCCAGAGCTTAGGGTCGAGTGTCACTGAGCCCCAGCAGGCAGAGTGTGGGCGGGCCCCAAAATCAGGGTGGAGGTCGGCCGTGTTCTGCGTATGTGTCCCCGGCCACCAGAATCATGCCGGACGAGGGGTGGTGCCGGATAAGGGAGTCCCAGATAAGAGAGGTCCAACCTGTACCGTGAATGCGCGGTTTTTGCATTGAAAAGCTAGCAAGCTGGCTCGCAGGATCCCGGGAGCACTATGTGGTCGCACAGATGAAAGGGAACATTGCTGGACAGTTGGGAATTTGAAAGCACCATTGTAAGTGAGTTGAGGGAGAGTTTTTTCCCGGGTCAGACATAGAAGGAAGTGGGGTTGGGAGGGGGAAGGGGGATGTGGCTGGAGAGCGATGCAAGGAAGCGATCAGAGATGGCTTTATCTGTGATTGACACCAGAGGAGTAGAGAGGCCACGTGAGATGGCAATGTTGAGGGTGTGGTCGTGAATATGGGGTAGGGGAGTTTATACAGAGGGAGAGATTGAGGGAGGATAGGAGGACAGTGAATTGAGGAGAGAGAGTATGGAGATTGAATCGGTGCAGAAGCTGAGGGAGGAAAGCAGTGAGGATATCTAGGTGAGAAGCTTTACGTGGTATTTAGGTGGGAGGTAGGGAACGAGGATTTTAAAGGAAGCAAGAGGGATGGAACAAGGTGAAATGCTCAAAGGATGAGAAAGTGTCGGAGGAGTATCGGGACAGACCAAGGTGAGGAGAGCCACACCACCACTGCGGCAGTCTGGGCAGGGCAAGTGATGGAAGGTAAGGACAGGCGGGGAGGCTTCATTGGGAGAAAGGTGTCATCACCCGTGAGCTAGATTTCCATCAAGGCCTTCATAGCTGGGGGATTTGAGTATAGGAGCAGGGAGGTCTTACTGCAGTTGTACAGGGCCTTGGTGAGGCCTCACCTGGAATATTGTGTTCAGTTTTGGTCTCCTAATCTGAGGAAGGACATTCTTGCTATTGAGGGAGTGCAGCGAAGGTTCACCAGACTGATTCCCGGGATGGCTGGACTGACATATGAGGAGAGACTGGATCAACTGGGCCTTTATTCACTGGAGTTTAGAAGGATGAGAGGGGATCTCATAGAAACATATAAAATTCTGACGTGACGGGACAGGTTAGATGCAGGAAGAAATTTCCCGATGTTGGGGAAGTCCAGAACCAGGGGACACAGTCTAAGGATAAGGGGTAGGCCATTTAGGACTGAGATGAGGAGAAACTTCACTCAGAGGGTTGTTAACCTGTGGAGTTCCCTACCGCAGAGAGTTGTTGATGCCAGTTCATTGGATATATTCAAGAGGGAGTTAGATGTGGCCCTTTTGGCTAAAGGGATCAAGAGCTATGGAGAGAAAGCAGGAAAGGGGTACTGAAGTTGCATGATCAGCCATGATCTTATTGAATGGAGGCGCAGGCTCGAAGGGCCGAATGGCCTACTCCTGCACCTATTTTCTATATTTCTATGTTTCTATGATGTTGATGCAATCATCCATAATAAGGTCCTTTACAGACAGAAATGGGAGAATTTGTAATGGGAAACAAGGAAACAGCAGAACAATTAAATAAATACTTCAGTTCTGTCTTCACGGAGGAGGACACAAATAACACCTCAGAAATACTAGGGTACCAAGAGGAATTAAAGGAAATGATTATTAGTAAGAAAATAGTGCTGGAGAAACTAATGGGACTGAAGGCAGATAAATCCCCAGGGCCTGATGATTTGCAACCCAGAGTACTAAAAGAGGTAGCCATGGCAATAGTAGATGCATTGGTTGTCATCTTCCAAAATTCTATAGATATAGATAGACACTTGGATATCAAAGTCAACATGGATTTATGAAAGGAAAATCATGTTTGACAAACCTACTGCAATTTTTTGAGGATGTAACTGAATAGTTATAAGGGAGAACCAGTGGATGTAGTGTATTTGGATTTTCAGGAGGCCTTTGATAAATTAAGAGGTTAGTGTGCAAAATTAAAGCACATAGGATTGCAGGTAATGTATTGGCATGGATTGAAAATTGGTTAACTGACAGGAAACAGAGAGTAGGAATAAACTGATCTTTTTCGGGGTGGCGGGCAGTGACTAGTGGGATACCACAGGGATCAGTGTTTGGGCCCCAGCTATTCACAATATATATATAAATGATTTGGATGAGGGAACCAAATGTAATATTTCCAAGTTTGCTGATGACACAAAACTAGGTGGGATTGTGAGTTGTGAGGAGGATGCAAAGACGATGCAAGGTGATTTAGATAGGTTCAGTGAGTGGGCAAACACATGGCAGATGCAGTATAATGTGGATAAATGTGAAGTTATCCACTTTGGTAGCAAAAACATAAAGACAAAGTATTATTTAAATGGTGATGGCTTGGGAAGTGTCGATGTACAGAGGGACCTGGGTGTCCTTGTACACCAATCATTGACACTTGTCATTTCTGTCCTTGGGGGTTGGCGGGGTGCCCGGAGATTTTCGGGAACACGATTTTCAGAACATTTTTACGACAGCGGGTACACTTTGAAAGCGCCCGAAAAGTGATACTTTGCTGAACGGTGCTCAATCTCAGGAAAGAGACCTTTGAAAAGAGCACTTGGAAAGTCACAAAATGAACGGTGTGCGAGACTTGGAACAATTTTGACAAAGTCTTTTGTTGAGAAAGCAAACATACAGGTGCAGCAAGCAGTTAGGAAGGCAAATGGTATGTTGGCCTTCATTGCAAGAGGATTTGAGTACAGGAGCAAGGATGTCTAACTACAGTTATACAGGGCCTTGGTGAGATTGCACCTGGAGTATTGTGTGCAGGTTTGGTCTCCTTACCTAAGAAAGGATATACTTGCCATAGAGGGAGTGCAGCGAAGGTTCACCAGACTGATTCCTGGGATGGCAGGACTGTCGTATGAGGAGAGATTGGGTCGACTGGGCCTATATTCACTAGAGTTTAGAAGAATGAGAGGGGATCTCATTGAAACATATAAAATTCTGACGGAGCTGGACAGACTGGATGCAGCGAGGATATTTCCCCTGGCTGGGAAGTCTAGAACAAGGGGTCACAGTCTCAGGATACGGAGTAGGAAATTTAGCACCGAGATGAGGAGAAATGTTTTCACTCAGAGGGCGGTGAACCTGTGGAATTCTCTACCACAGAAGGCTGTGGAGGCCAAGTCACTGAATATATTTAACAGGGAGATAGATAGATTTCTAGAAACAAAAGGCATCAAGAGGTATGGGGAAAAAACAGAAATATGGTGTTGAGATAGAGGATTAGCCAGGATCATATTGAATGGTGGTGCAGACTCGAAGGGCCGAATGGTCTACTACTGCTCCTATTTTTCTATGTTTCTATAAGTTCATGGATGGCAAGGGCCTTGTTCACAAGTGAAGGGATATGCTGGAGGCAGATGCGGAGAGGGCGGTGATAGCTGATCCGCTGGCAGGGTCCACAGGGTCAGAGCTGGGAGGGGTGAGTGGGATGATAAAGAGATTGACGAGATAAGTCCCCAATGAATGCATTGGGTGGGAAAGTCGGTGAAAGGGTTGGATGAGACAGTTGGGGTTGCTGGTCATAAGGAGAGCGCCATAAGTACCTTGATGGGCCCTTCGCAGGATGCTGAAAGAGGCAGAGGGAAGCAGTAGTGTTATCTAAGGAGGAGTCAAGTCTGGGACAGTGGCAGGAGAGTAGGAACGTCGAGGAGTGATGAAGGGTTGGAGTGGGGATTTAGGGGGCCAGAATAACCGAAAGGGGAGAAATGAAAGGAATCATGACGACAAGAGGAGCCGAGGTGGGGTAAAGAGAAAAGAAGAAAAAAAGAGGGAAATAGAACGATAGAAATTTACAAACAGAAGGAGTACGCATCAGCCGACAAAGAGCTATCCAGCCTAATCCCACTTTCCAGCTCTTGGTCCGTAGCTTTATAGGTTACGGCACTTGGGCAACAGAGAAATGGCGGAGACTTTGAACAAATATTTTGCATCGGTCTTCACGGTAGAGGACACTAAAAACATCCCAATAATTGATAATCAAGGCGCTATTGTGGGGGGAACTTAAAACAATCACTATCACTAGAGATAAAGTACTAGGCAAACAAGTCCCCTGGACCTGATAGCTTACATCCTGGGGTCTTAAAAGAAGTGGCTGTAGAGATAGTGGATGCATTGGCTGTAATCTACCAAAATTCCCTAGATTCTGGGGAGGTCCCAGTGGATTGGAAAACCGCAACTGTAACGCCCCTATTTAAAAAAGGAGGCAGATAGAAAGCAGGAAACTATAGACCAGTTAGCCTAACATCAGTCGTTGGGAAAATGCTGGAGTCCATCATTAAGGAGGCAGTAGCAGGACATTTAGAAAATCATAATACAGTCAAGCAGAGTCAGCATGGTTTTCTGAAAGGGAAATCATGTTTGACAAATTTGCTGGAGTTCTTTGAGAACGTAACAAGCAGGGTGGATAAGGGGAAACAGTAGATGTCGTATATTTGGATTTCCAGAAGGCATTCGATAAGGTGCTACACAAAGGTTACTGCACAAGATAAAAGTTCACGGAGTTGGGGGTAATATATTAGCATGGATAGAGGATTGGCTAACTAACAGAAAACAGAGAGTCGGGATAAATGGGTCATTTTCTGGTTGGCAAACAGTAACTAGTGGGGTGCTGCAGGGATCATGCTGGGTCCTCAACTATTTACAATTTATATTAATGGCTTGGATGAAGGGACCGAGTGTAATGTAGACAAATTTGCTGATGATACAAAGATGGGTGGAAAAGCAACTTGTGAGGAGGATGCAAAGAATCTACAAAGGGATATAGACGGGTTAAGTGAGTGGGCAAAAATTTGGCAGATGGAGTATAATATGGGAAAATGTGAGGTTATCCACTTTAGCAGGAAAAATAAAAACGCAAATTATTATTTAAATGGGGAGCTATTACAAAATGTTGTGGTACAGAGGATCTGGGGGTTCTTGTACATGAAACGTAAAAAGTTAGCATGCAGGTATATAGCAAGTAATCAGGGAGGCAAATGGAATGCTGGCCTTTATTGCAAGGGAAATGGAGTTTAAAAGTAGGGAAGTCCTGCTCCAACTTTGGTAAGACCACACCTAGAGTACTGCATACAGTTTTGGCCTCCTTATTTAAGGAAGGATATACTTGCATTGGAGGCAGTTCAGAGAAGGTTCACGAGGTTGATTCCTGAGATGAAGGGGTGGTCATATGAAGAAAGGTTGAGCAGGTTGGGCCTATACTCCTTGGAGTTTAGAGAATGAGAGGTGATCTTATTGAAACATATAAGGTTCTGAGGGTGCTTGACAGGGTAGATGCAGAGAGAATGTTTCCCCTTACGGGAGAATCTAGAACTAGGGGGCATAGTTTCAGAATAAGGGGTCGCCCATTTAAAACAGAAATGAGGAGGAATTTTTTCTCTCAGACGGTCGTGAATCTTTGGAATTCTCTACCCCAGAAAGCTGTGGAGGCTGGGTCTTTGAATATATTTAAGGTGGAGATGGACAATTTTTGTATGATAAGGGAATCAAGGGGTATGTGGAGCGGGCAGGGAAGTGGAGTTGAGGCCAGGATCAGATCAGCCATGATCTGATTGAATGGCGGAGCAGGCTCGAGGGGCCAAATGGCCTACTCCAGCTCCCATTTCTTATGTTCTTATGTACAAGTGCATATCCAAGTACTTTTTTAAATGCTATGGGGGTTTCTGCCTCTACCACCTTTTCAGGCAGTGAGTTCCAGACCCCCACCACCCTCTGGGTGAAGAAATGTCTCCTCAAATCCCCTCTGAATCTATGCCCCCTGGTTGTTGACTCCTCTTCTAAGGGAAATAGGTCCTTTCTATCCACTCTATCTAGGCCTCTCATCATTTTATATAAAAGTGATGGGCTGAGATCTGGAGCGGCAGCCAAAATGTGCATGCGCAGGAAAAGGGTACACAGCCAGATAGTGGATGGGTGACCAGCAGGAAGAGCAGTGCAAGGAAGGTAGTGCAGGGGTCCCCTGCGGTCATCCCCCTGCAAAACAGATACATCGCTTTGGGTACTGTTGAGGGGGATGACTCATCAGGGGGGAGCAGCAGCAGCCAAGTTCATGGCACCGTGGGTGGCTCTGCTGCACAGGAGGGCAGGAAAAAGAGTGGGAGAGCAATAGTGATAGGGGATTTAATTGTAAGGGGAATAGATAGGTGTTTCTGCGGCCGCAACCGAGACTCCAGGATGGTATGTTGCCTCCCTGGGGCAAGAGTCAAGGATGTCTCAGAGAGGGTGCAGGACATTCTGAAAAGGGAAGGTGAACAGCCAGTTGTCGTGGTGCACATAGGTACCGACGATATAGGTTTAAAAACGGGATGAGGTCCTACGAAACGAATTTAGGGAGCTAGGAGCTAAATTAAAAAGTAGGATCTCAAAAGTAGTAATCTCAGGATTGCTACCAGTGCCATGTGCTAGTCAGAGTAGGAATTGCAGGATAGCTCAGATGAATACATGGCTTGAGGAGTGGTGCAGAAGGAAGGGATTCAAATTCCCGGACATTGGAACTGGTTCTGGGGGAGGTGGGACCAGTACAAACCGGACGGTCTGCACCTGGGCAGGACCGGAACCAATCTCCTAGAGGGAGTGTTTGCTAGTGCTGTTGGGGAGGAGTTAAACTAACATGGCAGGAGGATGGGAACCTATGCAGGGAGACAGAGGGAAATAAAATGGGGTCAGAAGCAAAAGATAGAAAGGAGAATAGTAAAAGTGGAGGGCAGAGTAACCTCAGGCAAAAAACAAAGAGGGCCACATTACAGAAAAATTCTAAAGGGGCAAGATGTGTTAAAAAGACAAGCCTGAAGGCTCTGTGCCTCAATGCGAGGAGTATTCGGAATAAGGTGGACGAATTAACTGCGCAGATAGCAGTTAATGATATGATGTAATTGGCATCACGGAGACATGGCTCCAGGGTGACCAAGGCTGGGAACTCAACATCCAGGGGTATTCAACATTTAGGAAGGATAGACAGAGAGGAAAAGGAGGTGGGATGGCGTTGCTGGTTAAAGAGAAAATTAATGCAATAGTAAGGAGGGACATTAGCCTGGATGATATGGAATCGGTATGGGTGGAGCTGCGGAATACCAAAGGGCAGAAAACGCTAGTGGGAGTTGTGTACAGACCACCAAACAATAGTAGTGAGGTTGGGGACAGTATCAAACAAGAAATAAGGGATGTGTGCAATAAAGGTACAGCAGTTATCATGGGCAACTTTAATCTACATATTGATTGGGCTAACCAAACTGGTAGAAATGCGGTGGAGGAGGATTTCCTGGAGTGTATTAGGGATGGTTTTCTAGACCAATATGTCGAGGAACCAACTAGAGAGTTGGCCATCCTAGACTGGGTGATGTGTAATGAGAAGGGACTAATTAGCAATCTTGTTGGGCGAGGCCCCTTGAGGAAGAGTGACCATAATATGGGAGAATTCTTTATTAAGATGAAGAGTGACACAGTTAATTCAGAAACTAGGGTCCTGAACTTAAGGAAAGGTAACTTCGACAGTATGAGGTGTGATTTGGCTAGAATAGACTGGCAAAGGATACTTAAAGGGCTGACGGTGGATAAGCAATAGCAAACATTTAAAGATCACATGGATGAACTTCAGCAATTGTTCATCCATGTCTGGAGTAAAAATAAAACGGGGAAGGTGGCTCAACCATGGCTAACAAGGGAAATTAAGGATAATATTAAAGCCAAGGAAGAGGCATATAAATTGGCCAGAAAAAGCAACAAACCTGAGGACTGGGAGAAACTAACATGGAGGACAAAGGGTTTAATTAAGAGGGGGAAAATAGAGTACAAGAGGAAGCTTGCAGGGAACATAAAAACTGACTGCAAAAGCTTCTATAAATATGTAAAGAGAAAAAGATTAGTGAAGACAAACGTAGGTCCCTTGCAGTCGGATTCAGGTGAATTTATAATGGGGAACAACGAAATGGCAGACCAATTGAACAAATATTTTGGTTCTGTCTTCACGAAGGAAGACACAAATAACCTTCCGAATGTACTAGGGGACAGTGGGTCTAGTGAGAAGGAGGAACTGAAGGATATCCTTATTAGATGGAAAATTGTGTTCGGAAAATTGATGGGATTGAAGGCCGATAAATCCCTGGGGCCTGATAGTCTGCATTCCAGAGTACTTAAGGAAGTGGCCCTAGAAATAGTGGATGCATTGGTGATCATTTTCCAACAGTCTATCGACTCTGAATCAATTCCTATGGACTGGAGGGTAGCTAATGTAACACCACTTTATAAAAAAGGAGGGAGAGAAAACGGGTAATTATCGACCAATTAGCCTGACATCAGTCGTGGGGAAAATGTTGGAATCAATCATTAAGGATGAAATAGCAGCGCATTTGGACAGCAGTGACAGGATTGGACCAAGTCAGCATGGATTTATGAAAGGGAAATCATGCTTGACAAATCTTCTGGAATTTTTTGAGGATGTAACTAGCAGAGTGGACAAGGGAGAACCAGTGGATGTGGTGTATTTGGACTTTCAAAAGGCTTTGCAAAATCAAAGCGCATGGTATTGGGGGTAATGTACTGACGTGGATAGCGAACTGGTTGGCAGACAGGAAGCAGAGAGTCGGAATAAACGGGTCCTTTTTAGAATGGCAGGCAGTGACTAGTGGAGTGCCGCAGGGCTCAGTGCTGGGACCCCAGCTCTTTACAATATACATTAACGATTTAGATGAAGTAATTGAGTGTAATATCTCCAAGTTTGCGGATGACTTATCTGGGTGGCGGTGTGAGCTGTGAGGAGGACGCTAAGAGGCTGCAGGGTTACTTGGACAGGTTAGGTGAGTGGGCAAATGCATGGCAGATGCAGTATAACGTAGATAAATGTGAGGTTATCCATTTTGGGGGCAAAAACACGAAGGCAGATTATCTGAATGGCGGCAGATTAGGAAAAGGGGAGGTGCAACGAGATCTGGGTGTCATGGTTCATCAGTCATTGAAAGTGGGCACGCAGGTACAGCAGGCGGTGATGGCGGCAAATGGCATGTTGGCCTTCATAGCTAGAGGATTTGAGTATAGGAGCAGGGAGATCTTACTGCAGTTGTAGAGGGCCTTAGTGAGGCCTCACCTGGAATATTGTGTTCAGTTTTGGTCTCCTCGTCTGAGGAAGGACGTTCTTGCTATTGAGGGAGTGCAGCGAAGGTTCACCAGACTGATTCCAGGGATGGCTGGACTGTCATATGAGGAGGGACTGGATCAACTGGGCCTTTATTCACTGGAGTTTAGAAGGATGAGAGGGGATCTCATAGAAACGTATAAGATTCTGACGGGACTGGACAGGTTACATGCGGGAAGAATGTTCCTGATGTTGGGGAAGTCCAGAACCATGGAACACAGTCTTAGGATAAGGGGTAGGCCGTTTAGGACTGAGATGAGGAGAAACTTCTTCACTCAGAGAATTGTTAACCTGTGGAATTCCCTGCTGCAGAGAGTTGTTGATGCCAGTTCATTGGATATATTCAAGAGGGAGTTAGGTATTGCCCTTACGGCTAAAGGGATCAAGGGGTATGGAGAGAAAGCAGGAAAGGGGTACTGAGAGAATGATCAGCCATGATCTTATTGAATGGTGGTGCAGGCTCGAAGGGCCGAATGGCCCACTCCTGCACCTATTTTCTATGTTTCTAACACAGGGAAATGTAATAGGGGAGTGTGGTCAAAATGGTCCCCTAGAACAGGAATATCCAAGCGCTACTGCTTTGTGGACTGCATGGGTACATACCATGGGCCTCAAGGGTTCCCTGCAAAATGTAATCCCTGCCCCCATAATTACCCATATCTCAACTTACTGATACTAACACAACTCGGTGTTCTGATTTGGGATTTATTCTTTAATGAAGTAACAGTGGTAAGAACAACCCTTTGCACTCCTCCAGAATCACAACATTTAAAGAGAAGAAACCAGTGAATAAGAAATAAGCAGACATGGACTGGGTGAGCTGGACTTCGACAGCTGGATTATCAATTCTCAGGCTACATGCAGCCTACAGGCCACAGTTTGGTTACTGCTCACCAAGACTACAGAGGTGAAGAATAGATTAACTACGAACGACAGGGGTATGAAGGAAAGCAGTTTACCTGGATTTTCCTGTACTGCTCAGCACTGTAGTCATTTGTTCCAACAGGCGCAATAGGGACAAAGCCCTTCAGTCGCTGGTTGTGAAGCATCAGAAAAGGAATGGAGAAGTGACCACTCATCGATGGGCTGACCAGGACTGGGGTCTGCAGTCCCACAGCATTCAGGAAAACCAACAGGAAGTCAGCTCTGTCCTTGTCCACTTTCCCAATCTCTATGTGTGGGGTATTCCCAAACCCTATGGAACAAGACATTAATTAGTCACCTACAGGAAGATACTGTTTACAGAGAATATGGGAACAGGAGGAGGCCATTCAGCCCCTCGAGCCTGTTACACAAGAACAGGAGGCGGCCATTCAGCCCCTCGAGCCTGTTACACATGAACAGGAGGAGGCCATTCAGCCCCTCGAGCCTGTTACACATGAACAGGAGGAGGCCATTCAGCCCCTCGAGCCTGTTACACATGAACAGGAGGAGGCCATTCAGCCCCTCGAGCCTGTTACACAGGAACAGGAGGAGGCCATTCAGCCCCTCAAGCCTGTTACACATGAACAGGAGGAGGCCATTCAGTCCCTCAAGCCTGTTACACAGGAACAGGAGGAGGCCATTCAGCCCCTCGAGCCTGTTACACAGGAACAGGAGGCGGCCATTCAGCCCCTCAAGCCTGTTACAAGGGAACAGGAGGCGGCCATTCAGCCCCTCGAGCCTGTTACACAGGAACAGGAGGAGGCCATTCAGCCCCTCGAGCCTGTTACACAGGAACAGAAGGAGGCCATTCAGCCCCTCGAGCCTGTTACACAGGAACAGGAGGAGGCCATTTAGCCCCTCGAGCACGTTACACATGAACAGGAAGCCCATTCAGCCCCTCGAGCCTGTTACACAGGAACAGGAGGAGTCCATTCAGCCCCTCGAGCCTGTTACACAGGAAGAGGAGGAGGCCGTTCAGCCCCTCGAGCCTGTTACACAGGAACAGGAGGAGGCCATTCAGCCCCTCGAGCCTGTTACATAGGAACAGGAGAAGGCCGTTCAGCCTCGGGCCTGCTCCCCCGTTCAATTAGACCATGGCTAATCTGTACCTCAACTCCATTTACCCGCCATTGCTTCATATCGCGATAACAAAAATCTATCGGTCTCAGTCTTAAAAGTTTCAATTGACCACCATCAGCCACAGCCTTTTGGGGGAGCGAGTTCCAAATTTACACTACCCTTTGTGTGAAGATGTGCTTCCCGATTTCATGCCTGAATGGTCGAGCTCTAATGTTAAGATGATGTCCCATTGTTCTGGATTTCCCCACCAGAGGAAATCATTTCTCAATCTACTCTATCAAATTCCTTTATCATTTCAAACATCTCAATCTGATCACCTCTCAATCTTCTAAACTCAGGGGATTACAAGTCAAGTTAATGCAACCTTGTCCTCACATTTAACTATTGGAATCCTGAGATTCTGGAAAATCTATTCTGCACCCTCCCCATTCCCAAGGCCGATACATTTTGCCAGAGGTTCCAGGCCCAAAACTGAATGCAAAATTCCAGCTGCGGTCTGACCAAGACTGAAGCATAACTCCCTAACTTTTGTATTCCATCCCCCTTGAGATAAAGGACAACATTGCATTAGCCTTTGAGATTGCATTTTGTCCGTAGCTTTTACTGATTTGTGTACATGGCACTCTAATCCATTTGCTCCTCCACAGTTCCTAATCACTGATCATTAACAAAATATTCCAATTTGTCTTTCTCACACTTGCCCACATTGAATTCCATCTGCCACAGTCTTGCTCACTCACTTAGTCTACAGTCATTTGGAGACTTACTGTGCCTCCTAACTTAGTGTCATCTGCAAACTTGGATATACAACTCTCTAATCCTTCATCCAAGTCATTGATATCTATGGTGAAAAGCTGAGGCCCTGGGGAACACCACTGGTTACAATTCACCAATCAGAGTACATCCTCTTTATCCCCACCTCCCAACCTGTTACACCAACCCATATTGCAAGGTTACCTCCAATTCCGAGAGCTTTTATTTTTGCGATTAATCTCTTGTGGAAGTCCATACAGACAACATCCATAGACACTCCTTTATCCACCATGCGAGTGACCCCCTCAAAAAAGTCAGCTGGATTAGTCAGACATGGCCTGCCCATCACAAATCCATGATGACTCACTCTGATCAGTTCATACTTGTTCCAAGTGCTCAGTCACTCTGTCTCTGATGGCAGAGTCCAGAAACTTCCCCATAACAGATATTAAACAGACATCCCAGTTTCTCCTGATTTCTCCCACCCTCCCTTCTTCAATAATGGAGTGACATTTACAAGTTTTCAATCCAAAGGCAGTAGGGTATGTTGGAGTTCCAAGGCATGATATCAGTGTTAAGCATGGAACTGTACCCCTGATTTCCCATTCTCAGCTCTGAGGGTGGCAAATATAGATCATCTGACACCAGGAAGAGGGGTTGCATGAGTGCATTGGTCCAATACAAGAAAATATAGTTTAAAGAAAGGCTGTTTACTCATCCAGCCTGTTTTACCCATAGACCATGCACAACTTGTACCATCACACACACGTAATTCCTGAGATGACAAACCAGAGTGGCCATCAGGGACATTTACAGATCTGACCATCTCCATTCCATAGACCACGTGTGGATAGCCCCAACATCTACCACTAGGATAGATTTTCTGATTGGGCTTCGGTTGTGCATTGGTCAGGCAGTATGTTATTAATTCCCCACGGAGCCCTTATGGGCACTGGGTAAATTTAAAGGGATGTGCCATGCATCTGTAAATATTCATTCATTTTAATGAATGGAAATGCGCGGCTGAATTTCTGAAAAGCAGAGCTGGTTGGCAAGATCCCCAGGAGCAGCAGGGAACTTTGTTGCATATTTCAGTCTTTGCGTTGGGCAACAAGGATGCCTGGCAAAACCAGTGGGCTGGCACAGTAAATGTAGCCAAGGGACAGAGTGAGATGGCTGATGAAGTGAGGAAGGGGGTCCCAAATAAGGTAGTAGTGAGATGCGTAGTCCTGTTGCCACCCCAAGGCAGCCTCCCTTTAGGACAGCATTGCAGCATGGCTGGCAGAAAGGGGAGCAGTTGAGGGGGCAGCAGATTGTTTCAGACATGGGCCATGCCAGCTTTATGGTGTACGTTATAGTTGCACTTGTCCTTGCAGCACCTGGTTACCCGCTGACTCAGACCTTGTACAGCCAGTGGCACATGGTCATTGTCAGACATGTCCTCTGTGCCTGTAAATGTGGTTGGGAGGATACCAGGAGGTGACAGAAATCGGTCTCTGGTGCAGCCTCACCTGCCTGCAATCTCTCCATTGCTCCACTTCATTTTCCTCCAAAAAATGTAAGTAAAGGAGGAATTCCCATTGGGAAATGCATTGTCCGAAGATTGTGGATCTATCAAAAGAATGGGACGAAGTCTCCTGACCAACTAAGTGGAAACAGGAATGAAGAAAACAATTTTTTTTAAAGTGAGAAATAGCCTTTAAATGCAATTTAAAAAAAATCATTCTTGGGATATGGGCATCGCTGGCACGGACAGCATTTATTACCGATCCCTGGTTGCCCTTGAGAAAGTGGACATCTTCTTTAACTGTTGCAGTCCATGTGGTGAAGGTGCTCCCTCAATACTGTAAGGTAGGGAGTTCCAGGATTTTGACCCAGTGACAATGAACACACCCTAGCAGCCCAAGATGCCTATTTTATATGGGTAAATAGATGCAAACATACATAAACACAAGATAGGAAAAGATTAGCTGGTCCATCACGTCTGCCCATGACAGCATCTACCCATCCAATCTTCTGAGAAAAGTAATAAAAATAGGGAGGGAAAAACATAGGCTAATTTAGGAAATAAAACTCTGGGACATTTCTCTCCAAACTCCAAAGATTATCAAACAAATTGCAGGAGATCACGGTTACTGGGAGAACTTGCCCCGATAATCACAGACCTGCAATACATGGCTGTGTCGGCCAAGGGGAAGTAGCGGATTTCCTGACCATATTGAAATGTGACTGCGAGGGTTTCTCACTCAGGTTTTGGGGTGACCCTATCCAAGGTTTGGACTTCTCAAATACTGAGTGATGAGCTGGCGCCCCTTCCTGATATCCAACCTGGAGCTCAGTCTTGATTCGCGATTCTTTGTCCCAATTCATAGGGGAAGGAGTCCCCGTCTCCTTCCCCTATGATGCTGATCTTGTTGAGTACGGGCCCGCAGACCCAGCAACTTGCCCAATTGGTCATTCTTCATGTTTGATAGCGATTGCTGACAAGTCATAACGGGGAACAAAGAAATGGCAGACTAATTGAACAAGTACTTTGGTTCGGTATTCACTAAGGAGGACACAAACAACCTTCCGGATATAAAAGGGGTCAGAGAGTCCAGTAAGGAGGAGGAACTGAGGGAAATCCTTATTAGTCTGGAAATTGTGTTGGGGAAATTGATGGGATTGAAGGCCGATAAATCCCCAGGGCCTGATGGACTGCATCCCAGAGTACTTAAGGAGGTGGCCTTGGAAATAGTGGATGCATTGACAGTCATTTTCCAACATTCCATTGACTCTGGATCAGTTCCTATGGAGTGGAGGGTAGCCAATGTAACCCCACTTTTTAAAAAAAGGAGGGAGAGAGAAAACAGGGAATTATAGACCGGTCAGCCTGACCTCAGTAGTGGGTAAAATGATGGAATCAATTATTAAGGATGTCATAGCAGCGCATTTGGAAAGAGGTGACATGATAGGTCCAAGTCAGCATGGATTTGTGAAAGGGAAATCATGCTTGACAAATCTTCTGGAATTTTTGAGGATGTTTCCAGTAGATTGGACAAGGGGGAACCAGTTCATGTGCTATATTTGGACTTTCAGAAGGCTTTCAACAAGGTCCCACACAAGAGATTAATGTGCAAAGTTAAAGCACATGGGATTGGGGGTAGTGTGCTGACATGGATTGAGAACTGGTTGTCAGACAGGAAGCAAAGAGTAGGAGTAAATGGGTACTTTTCAGAATGGCAGGCAGTGACTAGTGGGGTACCGCAAGGTTCTGTGCTGGGGCCCCAGCTGTTTACATTGTACATTAATGATTTAGACGAGGGGATTAAATGTAGTATCTCCAAATTTGCGGATGACACTAAGTTGGGTGGCAGTGTGAGCTGCGAGGAGGATGCTATGAGGCTGCAGAGTGACTTGGATAAGTTAGGTGAGTGGGCAAATGCATGGCAGATGAAGTATAATGTGGATAAATGTGAGGTTATCCACTTTGGTGGTAAAAACAGAGAGACAGACTATTATCTGAATAGTGACAGATTGGGAAAAGGGGAGTTGCAACGAGACCTGGGTGTCATGGTACATCAGTCATTGAAGGTTGGCATGCAGGTACAGCAGGCGGTTAAGAAAGCAAATGGCATGTTGGCCTTCATAGCGAGGGGATTTGAGTACAGGGGCAGGGAGGTGTTGCTACAGTTGTACAGGGCCTTGGTGAGGCCACACCTGGAGTATTGTGTACAGTTTTGGTCTCCTAACTTGAGGAAGGACATTCTTGCTATTGAGGGAGTGCAGCGAAGGTTCACCAGACTGATTCCCGGGACTGACCTATCAAGAAAGACTGGATCAACTGGGCTTGTATTCACTGGAGTTCAGAAGAATGAGAGGGGACCTCATAGAAACGTTTAAAATTCTGATGGGTTCAGACAGGTTAGATGCAGGAAGAATGTTCCTAATGTTGGGGAAGTCCAGAACAAGGGGTCACAGTCTAAGGATAAGGGGTAAGCCATTTAGGACCGAGATGAGGAGAAACTTCTTCACCCAGAGAGTGGTGAACCTGTGGAATTCTCTACCACAGGAAGTAGTTGAGGCCAATTCACTAAATATATTCAAGAATGAGTTCGATGTAGACCTTACTACTAGGGGGATCAAGGGGTATGGCGAGGAAGCAGGAATGGGGTACTGAAGTTGCATGTTCAGCCATGATCATATTGAATGGCGGTGCAGGCTAGAAGGGCTGAATGGCCTACTCCTGCACCTATTTTCTATGTTTCTAAGTTTCTATGAATGGACCATGAGATCCAACATATGTCAGAGATGCATGCAGATGACCCTGGGACATCGGCAAGCTCCCAGCCCTGAGTTTTGAAATACAGGAAGCAGGTTGCCAGCTTCTGCCAAGGATCTGCTGACCAAGGTCCAGGTTTGATGTGGCAGTCTCCAAACTGCAGCTCAAATATTTTAATCATTATTTTTTTTGTGGGGGAAGAAGCCGTGCAAGGCAATGCTTAGTGCCTACCTGACAACACTTGCCCCCGATTCCCACAGACCTTTGAATACTAACCGCTGGGCTTAATGTTCCATTGATGCAATAGAATACATTGAGAAGGAGTTATTTCCCGCATTTTCACCTGGTTTGTATGCACCGATCTAAATTCCGCTCCAATCGGACCGGCTTTCGAGAAATGTGGGAGCGCAAAGATGTGGTGTGGCTGAGCACCTTCCCAAGCAGTTTTCCAGCTTTGTCCACCCTAGATCCACCAGGAAAACTGGTGCAATAAAATCCAAGTCAATATGTCAAGAGTGTTCTGGGTCAACTTGGGCTGAGGACACAGGTGAAATTGGACTCTAATAAATAGAAATGTAGATTTATCTCACTGAAGAGCTCAAAGGTAATGCTTCTACCTCATGCAATGAAAGATTCCCTGTGGATGTTGCATGACCAATAGCAGGTTGGAGATCACACTGATAGAGATTTACCCCTTGTATTTGAGACTTGCCAATGCAGAAGAGCTTATACAATAACTAACTTCTTCACAATACCTGTACTTTAAGGGTAAGAAAGTGAATGCTTGAAATGCCTTACCTGGTAAGTCCACTGCTACAGCTCTGTACCCTTGCTGCGCTAGCAGGTTGAGTGTTCCCAGACTCTCCCAGGTCTTTGAACTGAAGGCATGTCCATGCAACAGCAGTACCTCCAATCTGAACAAAGAAAATGGTGCAAAGTATCACTGAAATGTTACACTAGAGGAGCAAGGATTAGGTGCACAACTGTTAAAGCTTAAATCACTCGGGGAAACACAATGTGATTAAACTACGCTTCAACTTAGAAGCTCCTATCCAACTTGAAGTAGTCCGAGGAATATATCTATTAAATAGGGACATTTACCTCTGAGACAAACTACTGGACCTGGTGGCCACGCATTACCAGTGTCTGTGAAAGTCACCACCGCTCTCAATTTCTTTGTCTCCGTCTCATTCCAGGGTGCTACTGGGAACTTAGTGAGGGCTCTGCAGTCGGCTGCACATTAATGCATAAGGCAGGTGATGGATGAATTGTTTGCCAGGGCTGGGAGGTATATTAACTTACCCTGTGATGACAGTAGCCAGAATGAACGTTAACTGGGATTCGTGTCTCTGGCTGGTTTTCCATAGGTGCAGGGTACCATTGACTGCACAGAACAATCCGAGCACCCCCTGACCAACCAGGAGCATTTGTCAACCGCAAAGGTTCCGTCCTGTCAGAATACTTTAAAATGGTTTAAGTGGTGAAATTAACCCAGCATTCTTTGTTTTAGAATTTTTTTAGCCAGAGAGCAAATGTGGAGAAAAGGGGGAAGCTTTTTATTTCTCTGAACAAAACAAACTGAGCCATGAGAATCAGGCACCAAGATAAGGGGGAAGTTGCTAAGACACCACACATTAAACAAAGCTTGTAGAACAGAGATTATGGCTAAAAGATTAGAAGCGGGGTAAACACCCAAACACTGTCCTCAGCCACCGAACACCTACACACACTGCTGTGTGTGGATACAGCGCAAGGTCGCTGAATAGTGGAACGTCTTTCCTCTTAAACTTCATAGCACTCTCAGGACAGTCAGAAGTCCATCCACAAAGGTTACACGTCTGTCCAGCTTGGACGAGACTTTGTGAAGAAAACAGGTTGTATGATTTGTTCGCCATTTAATGTAAGACTGCATAACAGCTGTATAACACCAATACTGTTATTAGCTGATGTATATTGAAGCTTGTTGTTTAATTTACGTCAACAACAGTCCAGTCAGTTTAACCTCGGTAGTGGGAAAGTGTTAGAAACAATAATCCGGGACAAAATTAACAGTCACTTGGTCAAGTGTGGATTGATTAAGGAAAGCCAGAACGCATTTGTTAAAGGCATTTCTTGTTTAACTAACTTGATTGGTGAATTTTTTGATGAGGTAACAGAGAGGGTTGATGAGGGTAATGCAGTTGACGTGGTAATAGAAACATAGAAAATAGGTGCAGGAGCAGGCCATTCAGCCCTTCTAGCCTGCACCGCCATTCAATGAATTCATGGCTGAACATGAAACTTCAGTACCCCCTTCCTGCTTTCACGCCATACCCCTTGATCCCCCGAGTAGTAAGGACTTCATCTAACTCCCTTTTGAATATATTTAGTGAATTGGCCTCAACTACTTTCTGTGGTAGAGAATTCCACAGGTTCACCACTCTCTGGGTGAAGAAGTTTCTCCTCATCTCGGTCCTAAATGGCTTACCCCTTATCCTCAGACTGTGACCCCTTGTTCTGGACTTCCCCAACATTGGGAACATTCTTCCTGCATCCAACCTGTCCAAACCCGTCAGAATTTTAAACGTTTCTATGAGGTCCCCTCTCACTCTTCTGAACTCCAGTGAATACAAGCCCAGTTGATCCAGTCTTTCTTGATAGGTCAGTCCCACCATCCCGGGAATCAGTCTGGTGAATCTTCGCTGCACTCCCTCAATAGCAAGAATGTCCTTCCTCAAGTTAGGAGACCAAAACTGTACACAATACTCCAGGTGTGGCCTCACCAAGGCCCTGTACAACTGTAGCAACACCTCCCTGCCCCTGTACTCAAATCCCCTCGCTATGAAGGCCAACATGCCATTTGCTTTCTTAACCGCCTGCTGTACCTGCATGCCAACCTTCAATGACTGATGTACCATGACACCCAGGTCTCGTTGCACCTTCCCTTTTCCTAATCTGTCACCATTCAGATAATAGTCTGTCTCTCTGTTTTTACCACCAAAGTGGATAACCTCACATTTATCCACATTATACTTCATCTGCCACGCATTTGCCCACTCACCTAACCTATCCAAGTCACTCTGCAGCCTCATAGCATCCTCCTCGCAGCTCACACTGCCACCCAACTTAGTGTCATCCGCAAATTTGGAGATACTACATTTAATCCCCTCGTCTAAATCATTAATGTACAATGTAAACAGCTGGGGCCCCAGCACAGAACCCTGCGGTACCCCACTAGTCACTGCCTGCCATTCCGAAAAGTACCCATTTACTCCTACTCTTTGCTTCCTGTCTGACAACCAGTTCTCAATCCACGTCAGCACACTACCCCCAATCCCATGTGCTTTAACTTTGCACATTAATCTCCTGTGTGGGACCTTGTCGAAAGCCTTCTGAAAGTCCAAAATGTACCACATCAACTGGTACTCCTTTGTCCACTTTATTGGAAACATCCTCAAAAAATTCCAGAAGATTTGTCAAGCATGATCTCCCTTTCACAAATCCATGCTGACTTGGACCTATCATGTCACCATTTTCCAAATGCGCTGCTATGACATCCTTAATAATTGATTCCATCATTTTACCCACTACTGAGGTCAGGCTGACCGGTCTATAATTCCCTGCTTTCTCTCTCCCTCCTTTTTTAAAAAGTGGGGTTACATTGGCTACCCTCCACTCGATAGGAAATCCATGTGGTGTACATGGATTTCAAAAAGGCGTTTGATAAAGCACCACATAACAGGCTTGCCAGCAAAGTTGAAGAAATACGAAATTGGCGAAGTAACAGGAAACCAAGAGTAGTGATGAACGGTTGATTTTCGGACTGGAGGAAGGTATACAGTGATGTTCCGCAGGGGTCGGTACTGGGACCACTGTTTTTCTTGATATATATTAATGACTTGGACTTGGGTGTACAGGGCACAATTTCAAAAAGTGCAGATGACACAAAACCTGGAAATATAGTGAACAGTAAGGAGGATAGTGATAGACTTCAAGAGGACATAGACAAGCTGGTGGGATGGGCAGACACGTGGCAGATGAAATTTAACACATAAAAGTGTGAAATTATACATTTTGGTAGGAAGAACGAGGAGAGGCAATATAAACTAAAAGGTATAATTCTAAAGGGGGTGCATGACAGAGAGACCTGGGGGTATATGTGCACAAATCATTGAAGTTGCCAGGACAGGCTGAGAAAGTGGTTAAATAAACATATGGGATCCTGGGCTTCATAAATAGAGGCATAAAGTTCAAAAGCAAGGCAGTTATAATGAACTTTTATAAAACACTGATTCGGTCTCAACTGAAGTATTGTGTCCAATTCTGGGCACTGAACTTTAGGAAGGATGTGAAGACTTGAAAGAAGGTGCAGAAAAGATTTACGAGAATGGCTCCAAGGATGAGGGACTTCAGTTACGTGGGTTGTTCTCCCTAGAGCAGAGAAGGTTGAGAGGAGATTTGATCGAGGTGTTCAAAATCACGAGGGGCCTGGACAGAGTAGATAGAGAGAAACTGTTCCCATTGGAGGAAGGGTCGAGAACCAGAGGACACAGATTTAAGATGATTGGCAGAGGATCCAAAGGTGACATGAGGAAAAACATTTTTACGCAGCAAGTGGTTAGGATCTGGAATTCACTGCCTGAGGAGGCAGATTCAATTCCGGCTTTCAAAAGGGAACTGGATAAGTACCTGAAGGAAAAGAATTTGCAGGGCTATGGGGAAGGGCAGGGGAGTGGGACTGGCTGAGGTGCTCTTGCAGAGAGCCGGCACAGGCTCGACGGGCCGAATGGCCTCCTTCTGTGCTGTAACCATTCTATGATTCTATTCTAAAACCACTCGGGCCTGAATCATGTGGCGGTTTTGGTTACTGTTGCCAGACTAACAATCCTTTTGTTGCAATTGTAAACATGGTAAATGCACCAACACTTTCCATCAACGTGCGGCTGGTGTGCAACCATAAGAAAGGTTCATGCAGGTCTGCACCAGATTGATTGGGAGCTGCCATAATGCTTTTATACTGCAGCTGTACAACCTTTTCAACATGTTCGGAGCTGGAACGGACCCGAAAGGATGGCTGTGGGCGACAAAGGATACCCCTTTTAAACCTGGCTGATGACACCTCTGAGGAACCCCACCAATCAACACAAGGAACATTCCAATTCCAGAGAGATGGGTCATCAATCAAGCCATCAGCATGCTGAAGTTACGCTTCAGGTGCCTAGTCAGGTCTGGAGGTGCCCATCAGCACTCAGCAGCGAGGGCATCCAAGATAATTGTGGTGTGCTGTATTCTGCACAACATAGCGCAGCAGCAAGGAGGTCCAGGAGGAAGAGACTGTTCAGGACTCCTCATCTGATGAAGATTCCAATGGTGAAGAGGAAGGGTGCCCAGAACATTGCATCTGGAGATGCCAGGGATGCCCTGACAACTTTGTAGGTTCAGTTAGTCATTCACACTGGAGCAATGTCACAATACACCCCCACCCCCTTACACAAGTCACCCTGTAACCATGCATCCACTGGATCCACATCCACTAAGTGGTGTCCGTCAATTCATCTCTCCACCATCAGCGGCCAACAAATGAAAAACAGAATTCAATAATGGGGCACACGGGAAAGTGGTACGAATTTATAAATATTTAAAACAAATATAAAAATACACTTTTACCCTTGGTGAACTATAAAGACCTTATTTTCCTACCTCTGGCACTTCTACATGGTGCAATCCCTGTGTCTCGAGGTGCTCTCAGCCTACAACCTCTGGGTGTTCGAGCCTGTGAGGGCCCTGCCAATGACTGCTCCACCTGCACCTGGGTGAGTGGAAACAACGGGTTTGAGGTGCGTATGCTTTGTGAGAGTGTGCACCTTCCTGCCCCTTATCACCATCCTTCCTCCCCTGTGTCAGAGACATGTCACTTCTGCCTCTCTGTGAGAGCGCTGCTTGGGGGAGATCAGTTACTCCTTGTAAGCCGAATGTCTAATCTGTCCACTAGCATGTGAAAGCCTGTAGATATGTTGGCGGTTAGAGTTTGCAAGGCCACTGTCTGGACCTGCAGGGGCTCATTGGAGCTCTCATAATACAACTTTCACAGAAGCGGCAAGACATTCAATGGAAGATTGCATGGTCAAAAAGCCCGACAACATGTCACGGTCGCCTCGAGTCCTCACCCTCTCCCTGGCATTCTGTGCTCTCTTCTCCTGCAAGGGTGGCACGACAGACCTATAAGTGCTCTGAGGTATACAGTGCATTCAGTGCGGGTGACAAGCAGGCAGATGCATCTGAGGAATGTGTTGACGGTGCAATTTGAGGATACATGTTGAGAATTGGGGGAGCTGAATGAGGTGGTATCTGAATACATGAGGATTGGGGTGACTGGCAGTGATGGATGAGGAAGGGGAGGTGAGGATGAGAGAGAAGTGTGGATAGGAGGATGTGTATGTAAACTGAACAATTAGTGCTGATGAAAGTGAAGTGGGTGTGAGGAGTGCTGTGAATGAAGTGTGCTTTACAAGACAGAGTGAGATGGTGTGCCCTATAGGATGTCGGTGCATCTTTACATTTGGTGACCTTTCCAGATCTGATCAGGTCATTAAAGCATTTGCAGTGACGCTCCCGCAGTTTACCTCCTCTGCCACTGCCAGCCACACTGCCTTGTGGTGGCATGTGTTTTTTCCCGTTGCTGGGAAACAGGACCACTCTCCTGGTCTTTATCCACCCAGTAGAACATCCGGGGAAGACCCAGTAAACCTAAATGCAACCGTTGCTCTCCTTCCTGCCAACTCTATGTTCTCGTTGGACTAGACAATCTTTAGAGCTCCAAACCACCACCTCTCTTTCACCTCTGAACTGGACTTTAAACAGGCACTGTGAAATCATATCGTGCGGCTGTGTCATGACCGCAATGGAGACGCGAAACCTGAAAGTAAAATGACAACGAGGCATCCATGTTAAAGTCATACCCATCCGGCAATGTTAGGCATTCGTTGCCTGATATTGCTACCCACTCACTCACCTGCACCATCCCCCACTCCACACTAACCTCCCCCCTCCCCGTGCAACTCCCTACCCAAACCCCAACCTGTCCCACATCCCGTACAACTCCCCGCACCCCATCCTACCCCACACACAACTCCCCACCTCCCATTCCACCCTCCGCACAATTCCCCACCCCACCCGCAACCTCCTTCCCACACAACTCCCCACCCAGCCCCCCAAACCCCGGCACCCCACAATTCCCCCACCCCCAAATCTACCCTCTCCCCCAAACAACTCCCCACCCAGCCCCCCAAACCCTGGCACCCCCCCATCCCCCCCCCAAAATCTACCTCACACCCCCCCAATCTCCCCCTCCCCCAAAAAACTCCCCACCCAGCCCCCCAAACCCTGGCACCCCCCCATCCCCAAAATTCCCCACCCCCCCCACCAATCTCCCCCCTCCCCCAAACAACTCCCCACCCAGCCCCCCAAACCCTGGCACCCCCCATCCCCAAAATTTCCCACCCCCCAGTCCCACTCCCCCCCCCAATCTCCCCCCTCCCCCACCCAGCCCCCCAACCTGCGCCACCCCCTAAACCGCCCAACCCCCCCATCCCACCCCCTGCACAACTCCCCACTCCACCCGCAACCCCCCCCCCACACAACTCCCCAACCCCCACACAACTACTCTCCCCGCCCCACCCCCATCCAGGTTAATATTGGGGCCCAAGCTTCAGCTCCAACATGCAGTGCCAGAGGTGGCCAAATAAAAGGTCAAGGGTTGAGTCAGAATGAGAGATAGTGTGGCGGAGGGGAGCAAAAACCAACAGGGTCCAACGATGACCTAATGGAAAAGAACGGAGCAGATAAATCTTGGAGATAAGGGATGAGGCCTAATGTTTGAAGAACAAAATAAAACTTGAGGAAGACATCTATGTGCCCAAAGTGAAAAGAGTTGTGGTAAGAAAACGGCAATGCAGCTGACTGCTCATGTACAAAGATAAATAAGATGCAAACAAACATGTTTCTACAAACTGAAGTCTGGGTGTTTCAGACCGTAGCTGGAGAGTAACAGTTCCTGTATAACTGCTCTATGTGTTACAGACTGTAACTGGAGGGTAAGTGCTCTATTTTCTAGATCTTATTTACCTAGGATGAGGATTTTCTCCATCCTTCTCTGGAGGCAGCGTTTCCCGGTAGAAAACATCCAGGGTTCCAGTATTTTGGGGTTTCTGCACTGTGACATTGACTGTGAGCAGTTTAGTATTGGCCATGCCGAGTCCCTGGGGTAACCCTGATGGCCTAGTGTTGTCCAGCAGGTTGGCGGGCAGCAAATAGTAGATCACAATTATAGCACCAACAACAGGCAGGTAGATCAGCAGCCTGTTCCGATTAAACGTACAGGTATGCATATTCCTCCTCACAAAGGAGAACCCTGGAATGACAACAAAGGTGTATAATAGGCCAATGGCATATAGATGTGAGATACTCACATTAATACAGAATTCTTTTAATTATGAACCACATTTCATCCTTTAACACCACATTTCAGGTATTTCCACAGTTTTATTAGGTGCTTGGGGTTTTGTATCTTAGACTACTCTGTTGGTGAGTCCTAGCACACCATGTCTTTGCGAGTGTAGGTGAGTGCTATCAAGGACTGGAACTTACTAACATTAACATAGGCAAAAAAATAGTATGAAAAAAACTAATGGCACTAAAGACAAATGCCCAGGACCTGATGGCTTCTAGCCCAGGGTTTGAAGGAAGTAGGGGAGGAAATCAAAGATGCTTTAGCCATAATCTTCCAAAGTGCACTTGATTAAGGAATTGTCCCTTTAGATTGGAAAATTGTAAATTTAACTCCATTATTTAAGAAAGATGAGAGGGGAAAAAACAGGAAATTATAGACCTGTTAGTCTACCATTTGTTGTGGGGATACAGGGCCTTCAGCGTCCCACGGTGCTTCTCGCAGGGGAAATCAAACAGCATTTCACACCAAGCCACACCAGAAACATAACTGGCCTGTGACACTACTCCAACCCAGCTGCCGTGTCTTTCTGCAATTTTATCATTTTTATTTCTGATTTCTCGCTGCCTGTCTTTGTGTTCTGTGAACACCTTTGTGTGTCTGGATTTCTGTGTGTGTGTGTGTGTGTGTGTGTTTCAGTGTGTGTGTGTTTCAGTGTGTGTGTGTGTGTGTGTGTTTCAGTGTGTGTGTGTGTTTCTGTGTGTGCGTGTGTTTCAGTGTTGTGTGTGTGTGTTTCAGTGTGTGCGTGTTTGTGCGACGACCCAGCCCGGAAATCGGCACGGTCCGGCCTACAAGATCATCAGCAGGCCGGGGCTGTTGGAGGGAGCAGTGTGTGCTACTGCAGTATACCATCGCAGGGAGCAGTGCGTGCTACTGCAGTATACCACCGCAGGGAGCAGTGCGTGCTACTGCAGGAGGAAGACGGCTGCGAAGCCAGATCGCTAATTGCAGTGCAGGCAGGCATAGCAGGAGGGACGAAGGAGCGGCAAAAGTTTGCAGAGGGAAGTGACCGGGCCCAGGAGAGGCGAGAGTTCGGGGCCCAGAAGAGGCGAGGGCACGAGCCAGCCCACACTGCGATATGTGTGGGCACTAGGTCCGTGCAGCAGAGTCTCCAGTCATCTTGATAACCCTTGCCACTGGACCAAGACCTAGTTCTGTCAAGCCCGTGTGGTGGCTGGTGTGCAACGGCCACCATACGTTAAAAAAATCCACCCAAAGGCATCTTCCACCTTCAAGATGTATAGTTCGGGATCTGGAATATTAGGTCCTTCATTGAAACACCTGTGAACTCATCCCTTTTTGGCGTGGAAGCAAGTCATCCTCACTTCGAGGGACTGCCTAAGATGATGTGGGAAAATGATTGGAATCTGTAATGAAGGACGGTGGCTGAGCACTGAGAGAAATTTAAGCTGATTAGAGGGAGCCAACATGGATTTGTAAAGGTAGGTCAGGTCAAACGAACCAAATTGAAATTTCGGAGGAAGTAACTATAGTAATTGACAGTGGAAGTTCTGTGGATGTTATTTATATGGACTTCCAGAAGGCATTTGGAAAGGTTCCACATACAAGACTGTTAGCTAAAATTAAAGCTCATGGAATTGAAGGCAGGTTATTGACTTGATTAGGTGATTGTTTAGGCAGAAGACAGAGAGTAGGGATAATGGGTATATACTCGAATTGGAAGGAAGTGACTCGTGGTGTCCCACAAGGATCTGTGCTGGGCCTTAACTTGCCACTCCTAGCATAACTTTCACTGATAAGGCAATCTCTGATCATTTCCTAGTATTGCTCTCCACCCACATTCTTCTTCCTTCTCCCAACCTCACTTCTTTCTGTCATAAAATAGAAAATGCTGGAAATACTCAGCAGGTCACACAGCATCTATGGAGAGAGAAACAGAGTTAACATTTCAGGTCAAAGACCTTTCATCAGAACTGGAAAAAGTTAGAGATGAAATGGGTTTTAAGCAAATACAGAGCAAAGGAAAGTGGGGAAGGGAGGGGAGAACAAAAGGGAATGTCTGAGATACGATGGGGCAAGGCAAAAGGGGAAAAGTAAAGAAACAATAGCTGGGTCTAGAGGAGGTGTAAATGGCAATAGCAGAATAGTCAGCATCAGCTGTCCAAAAAATGGGAGCAGTGGTTCTGATCTGAAATGATTGAACTCAATGTTGAAAGTTCCTAATGTAAAGACAAGGTGCTGTTTCTCGAGCTTCATTAGATCAGTGTAGGAGGCCGAGGTCAGAGTGGGAGTGGACGGAAAATTAAAATGACAGGCTCCGGGTCATACTTGTGCATTGAACGGAGGTGTTTAAAATCCTCAACCTTGTTTTCAAATCCATGGCCTTCCACCTCCCTATCTCAGTAACCATCTGCTGACCTACAAGTCTTTGAAATCTCTGCACTCCTCCAATTCTGGCCTCTTGTGCATCCCCGATTGTAATCGCTCCACCATCGGCGGCCGTGTCTTCAGCTGCCTGGGCCCCAAGCTCTGGAATTTCCTTGCTCCTTAAAGCCGACCCCTTGATTAGGTTTTTGGTCATCTGTCCTGTTATCTCCTTCTTGGTGTCAAAAATGTTTTTATTGACAACGCTCTTGTTAAGCGCCTTTGGACCTTTTGCTACGTTACAGGCACTATATAAATGCAAGTTGTTAACTAGTCTATAATAATGACTTAGATAACACAACAGAGAGCCATATATCCAAGTTTGCTGATGACAAAGATTGGTGACATAGTAAGCAGTGACAGGGAGCATAAAATTATAAAGAGACATTGATGGATTAAGTGAGTGGGCAAACTGTGGCAGATGGATTCAGGGCAGGTAAATGTAAAAAAGTGCACAGACGAGAGTACAAATGACAGTAGCCATGTTTGTGAGGGGTGCACAATGTACAAATGCCAGTAGCCATGTATGAGGCGCGCACACTGTACAAATGACAGTAACCATGTTTGTGAGGGGTGCACACTGTACAAATGCCAGTAGCCATGTTTGTGAGGGGTGCACACTGTACAAATGCCAGTAGCCATGTTTGTGAGGCGTGCACACTGTGACAGTAGCCATGTTTGTGAGGGGTGCACACTGTACAAATGACAGTAGCCATGTTTGTGAGGCGTGCACACTGTACAAATAACAGTAGCCATGTTTGTGAGGGGTGCACACTGTACAAATGACAGTAGCCATGTTTGTGAGGGGTGCACACTGTACAAATTAGAGTGAAAAGAAAAATAGAATAACATCCATTTATAGAGAGCCTTTCATGACCTCAGGACGTCCCAAAGCGCTTTACAGCCAATTGAGTACTTTTTGGAGTGTAGTCACTGTTGCAGGAAATGTGGCTATCAGTGTTTTCCCTATGGTACATGGCTACGCACCAATCGGGAGGCCCCGTGCTGGCCGCTCACCAGCTGCTGCTGCTGGAAAAGACACTGCGCATGCACGGCCACGCAACATGTTTAAAGGGACTGCATACCCAAAAAAAGAAGGAATATTGGTGGCCATGGTTGTGAAGGGTACACACAGTACAAATTACAGTGGCATTGTTTGAGGGACACCGACTCCCTGTGGGCCACTCTCATCTGAACCTTATCAGGGCAATATTTATTATTTTTACTTATTATCAATCCAAGGCACAATTTCTCCGCCCTATACAAAGTGCAGCGCATTCAGCACTCTACGGCTCATATTGCATTCCACACAAAATCCCACACAACCACCACCTCTACCGGTTCCCGCTCCCCCAGGAAATTACTCGTGGTAATGAACAGATATGTTTCTCGTGCTGTTGGTTGAGGGATAAATATTAGCCAGGGCACTGGGAGAAACTCCCTGCTCTCATTATTCGAATAGAGCCGTGGGATTTTTCACAGCGATCTAAAAGTGCAGAAAGGGACTTAACACTTCATCCAAAAGATGGCACCTCTGACAATGCCACACTCCCTCAGTCATCATCATCATAGGCAGTCCCTCGGAATCGAGGATGACTTGCTTCCACTCTTAAAATGAGCTCTTAGATGAGTGAACAGTCCAATATGAGAACCAGAGTCTCTGTCACAGGTGGGATAGACACTCGTTGAGGGCAAGGATGAGTGGGACTGACTTGCTGCACGCTCGTTCCGTTCCCTCAGTAGTGCACTGGAGTATCAACCCAGATTATCAAGTCTTTGGAATGGGTCTTGAACCTACAACCTTCTGCCCCAGAGGCGAGAGTGCTGCCGACTGAGCCACCACTGACACCGGTACATGTTTGGAAAAAGAACATAAGAATTAGGAACAGGAGTAGGCCATCTAGCCCCTCGAGCCTGCTCCGCCATTCAATAAGATCATGGCTGATCTGGTCGTGGACTCAGCTCCACTTACCCGCCCTCTCCCCGTAACCCTTAATTCCCTTATTGGTTAAAAATCTATCTATCTGTGACATTCAATGAGCTAGCCTCAACTGCTTCCTTGGGCAGAGAATTCCACAGATTCACAACCCTCTGGGAGAAGAAATTCTTTCTCAACTCGGTTTTAAATTGGCTCCTCCGTATTTTGAGGCTGTGCCCCCTAGTTCTAGTCTCCCCGACCAGTGGAAACAACCTCTCTGTCTCTATCTTGTCTATGCCCTTCATGATTTTAAATGTTTCTATAAGATCACCCCTCATCCTTCTGAACTCCAACGAGTAAAGACCCAGTCTACTCAATCTATCATCATAAGGTAACCCTCTCATTTCTGGAATCAGCCTAGTGAATCTTCTCTACCCCTTCCAAAGCTAGTATATCCTTCCTTAAGTAAGGTGACCAAAACTGCACGCAGTACTCCAGGTGCGGCCTTACCAATACCCTATACAGTTGCAGCAAGACCTCCCTGCTTTTGTACTCCATCCCTCTCGCAATGAAGGCCAACATTACATTCGCCTTCCCGATTACCTGCTGCACCTGCAAACTAACCTTTTGAGTCTCGGTCAATTAGCTCGCTGCCTGAAATTTAAGTGTCCCCCTCCCATTTTATAGGGGGCACTTGGAAAAAAAATATGTTTTTGTGCCCAAAAAAAAAACCTCCCAAAAAAATAAAAGGGCCTGTAAATGTTTGGTGTTTCCCCCAGATCGGGGGGGGCACGGTTTAATGTTTTTTGTTTACTCCCAAAGAGTTTCATGCACAAGGACCCCCAGGTCCCTCTGCACCACAGCATGTTGTAATTTCTCCCCATTCAAATAATATTCCCTTTTACTGTTTTTTTCCCCAAGATGGATGACCTCACACTTTCCGACATTGTATTCCATCTGCCAAACCTTAGCCCATTCGCTTAACCTATCCAAATCTCCTTGCAGCCTCTCCGAGTCCTCTACACAACCCGCTTTCCCACTAATCTTAATGTCATCTGCAAATTTTGTTGCACTACACTCTGTCCCCTCTTCTAGGTCATCTATGTATATTGTAAACAGTTGTGGTCCCAGCACTGATCTCTGTGGCACACCACTAACCACTGATTTCCAACCGGAAAAGGACCCATTTATCCCGACTCTCTGCTTTCTGTTCCCCAGCCATTTCTCTATCCATGCTAATACATTTCCACTGACTCTGTGTACCTTTATCTTCTGCAGTAACCTTTTGTGTGGCACCTTATCGAATGCCTTTTGGAAATCTAAATACACCACATCCATCGGTACACCTCTATCCACCATGCTCGTTATATCCTCAAAGAATTCCAGTAAGTTAGTTAAACATGATTTCCCTTTCATGAATCCATGCTGCGTCTGCTTGATTGCACTATTCCTATCTAGATGTCCTGCTATTTCTTCCTTAATGATAGTTTTAAGCATTTTCCCCACTACAGATGTTAAACTAACCGTCCTATAGTTACCTGCCTTTTGCCTGCCCCCTTTTTTAAACAGAGGCGTTACATTAGTTGCTTTCCAATCCGCTGGTACCTCCCCAGAGACCAGAGAATTTTAGTAGATTATAACGAATGCATCTGCTATAACTTCCGCCATCTCTTTTAATACCCTGGGATGCATTTCATCAGGACCAGGGGACTTGTCTACCTTGAGTCCTATTAGCCTGTCCAGCACTACCCCCCTAGTGATAGTGATTGTCTCAAGGTCCTCCCTTCCCACATTCCTGTGGCCTGCAAATTTTGGCATTGTTTTTGTGTCTTCCACTGTGAAGACAGAAGCAAAATAATTGTTTAAGGTCTCAGCCATTTCCACATTTCCCATTATTAAATCCCCCTTTTCATCTTCTAAGGGACCAACATTTACTTTAGTCACTCTTTTCCGTTTTATATATCTGTAAAAGCTTTTACTATCTGTTTTTATGTTTTGTGCAAGTTTGCCTTCGTAATCTATCTTCCCTTTCTTTATTGCTTTTTTAGTCATTCTTTGCTGTTGCTTAAAATTTTCCCAATCCTCTAGTTTCCCACTAACCTTGGCCACCTTATACGCATTGGTCTTTGATTTGATACTTTCCTTTATTTCCTTGGTTATCCACGGCTGGTTATCCCTTCTCTTGCCGGCCTTCTTTTTCACTGGAATATATTTTTGTTGCGCACTATGAAAGAGCTCCTTAAAAATCCTCCACTGTTCCTCAATTGTGCCACCGTTTAGTCCTTGTTTCCAGTCTACTTTAGCCCCCTCTGCCCTCATCCCACCGTAGTCCCCTTTGTTTAAGCATAGTACGCTCGTTTCTGACACAACTTCCTCATCCTCAATCTGTATTACAAATTCAACCATATTGTGATCACTCATTCCGAGAGGGTCTTTTACTAGGAGATCGTTTATTTTTCCTGTCTCATTACACATGACCAGATCTAAGTTGGCTTGCTCCCTTGTAGGTTCTGTAACATACTGTTCTAAGAAACAATCCCGTATGCATTCTATGAATTCCTCCTCTAGGCTACCCCGTGTGATTTGATTTGACCAATCGATATGTAGGTTAAAATCCCCCATGACTACTGCCGTTCCTTTTTCACATGCCTCCATTATTCCCTTGATTATTGCCCGCCCCACCGTGAAGTTATTATTTGGGGGCCTATAAACTGTGCCGACCAGTGACTTTTTCCCCTTACTATCTCTAATCTCCACCCACAATGATTCAACATTTTGTTCATTGGAGCCAATATCATCCCTCACAACTGCCCTGATATCATCTTTTATTAACAGAGCTACCCCACCTCCTTTCCCTTCTTGCCTATCTTTCTGAATCGTCAGATACCCCTGTATGTTTAATTCCCAGTCTTGGCCACCTTGCAACCATGTTTCTGTAATGGCCACCAAATCATACCCATTTGTAATGATTTGTGCCGTCAACTCATTTACTTTATTTCGAAAGCTGCGTGCATTTAGGTGGAGTGTTTTCATCCTAGTTTTTAAACCATGATTTTTAGTTTTGACCCCTCCTGCAGCCCTTTTATATTCCGTGGCCCTTTTTGTTTCTTGCCTTTGGTTTCTCTGCCCTCCACTTTTACTCATCTCTTTTCTGTCTTTTGTTTTTGTCTCCTTTTTGTTTCCCTCTGTCTCCCTGTATTGGTTCCCATCCCCCTGCCATATTAGTTTAACTCCTCCCCAACAGCACTAGCAAACACTCCCCCGAGGACATTGGTTCCGGTCCTGCCCAAGTGCAGACCGTCCAGTTTGTACTGGTCCCACCTCCCCCAGAACCTGTTCCAATGTCCCACGAATTTGAATCCCTCCCTGTTGCACCACTGCTCAAGCCACGTATTTATCTGTGCTATCCTGTGATTCCTACTCTGACTATCACGTGGCACTGGTAGCAATCCCGAGATTACTACTTTTGAGGTCCTACTTTTTAATTTAGCTCCTAGCTCCTTAAATTCATCTCGTAGGACCGCATCTCTTTTTTTAACCTATGTCGTTGGTACCAATGTGCACCACGACAACTGGCTGTTCTTCCTCCCTTTTTAGAAAGAGAGCAGCAAACGTCAGCCGTGCTCGCCACAGTGCCATCCCCTGGCAAGGCATTGCAGTGTGACAGTTGACATAGCAAACTTGAATGGGAACTGTTGCCGAAGCGGACTGCATCATCATCATAGGCAGTTCCTCGGAATTGAGGAAGACTTGCTTCCACTCTTAAAATGAGTCCTTAGGTGGCTGAACAGTCCAATATGAGAACCACAGTCCCTGTCACAGGTGGGACAGACAGTCGTTGAGGGAAGGGATGGGTGGGATAGGATTGCCACATGATCTTTCCAATGCCTGCGCTTGTTTTCTGCATGCTCTCGGTGATGAGACTCGAGGTGCTCAGCGCCCTCCCGGATGCACTTCCTCCGCTTAGGGCGGTCTTTGGCCAGGGACTCCCAGGTGTCGATGGGGATGTTGCACTTTATCAGGGAGGCTTTGAGAGTATCCTTGTAATGTTTCCTCTGCCCACCTTTGGCTCGTTTGCCATGAAGGAGTTCCGAGTAGAGCGTTTGCTTTGGGAGTCTCATGTCTGGCATGCGAACAATGTGGCCTGCCCAGCGGAGCTGATTGAGTGTGGTCAGTGCTTCAATACTGGGGATGTTGGCCTGGTCGAGGTAGTTAATGTTGGTGCGTCTGTCCTCCCAGGGGATTTGTAGGATCTTGCGGCGACATCGTTGGTGGTATTTCTCCAGCGACTTGAGGTGTCTACTGTACATGGTCCATGTCTCTGAGCCATACAGGAGGGCGGGTATTACTACAGTCCTGTCGACCATGAGCTTGGTGGTGGATTTGAGGGCCTGGTCTTGTCTGCAGCGTGACAGTTGACATAGAAAACTTGAATGGGAACTGTTACCCAAGCGGACTGCAGGAGAATTGTGACAGAGGAGAGCAAAGAAGAAGTGCGCGGCCGACACACGGGGAATTTTAACAATAACCCGGCCACTAAGCGGAGGCCTGCACTCCCCTCCCCGCCCCGTGTGGACAAGCCGGGCTCCCGGAATCCTGCTCACTGGGCCCTGGCTGGAGATGCGCTTTCTTCGGTAAATGCGCGGCTTCAGGGCCGGTCCCCAGGGCCCGCCGTCCGGCCGTTAACCCGGCCCCTACCTTGCTGCTCCCGCCAAACGCCCGGTGGACGCTGCCCTCGGACAGCAACACGGTGAGAGCCCGGTCTCCCCGGCAACCGGCTGCCTGGCCCTCTGATTGGCCGAGCGCGGCGTGCTCACGTCGCTCGGCAGGTGAGGTGACGCCATGACGCCGGGCGGCGGAGGGCGGGCGATGGGCGCCGGACGATGACAGCGTCACAGCTGCGCCGCGATAGACGGTCGGCTCCCGCTCACTCGGAGCCGCGGCCTCGATAGGCGCTGCCGGCGCCCTCTTCGATGCGGCCGGGGCCCTGGCCTGACGCCCTGCGGTTGGAAGGTCGCGCCCGCTCGGCGGCCTCGCTGGCCGATCGCGCGGGCCCAGCGCTGCGGCCGGGCGGACCCGAGCCCGTGTGCCGGCCCGGCCCGGCCGCTCCCCGGGTGTACAGCGCACGGACCGCGGTAGGTAGTCGCCCAACACAGGCCGCCTCTGCTTGTCCGTCCCCCCCCGGCCGCAGTCCCGGCCCCGGCACAGACCGGGTCGGGCACCGCAGGCCTCAGTATCCCGGGTTAGGGGGACCAAGCCTCCGCCAGGCAGCTTACACTGAGCCGGTCACTGCTGACCCCTGACCTCGTGATCCCTGACCTGAGTTTGTGACCCCTGATCTGGTGATTTCTGACTTGGTGACCCCTGATCTGGCGACCCCTGACATGATGATCCCTGACCTGATCTGGTGACCCTTGACTTGGTGATCCCTGACCTAATCTGATTTAGTGATCCTTGGTCTGATCTGGTGATCCCGATCCTGACCCAGTGACCCTGCTGTGTGTGGGTATCTGGTGATCCCGATCCTGACCCAGTGACCCTGCTGTGTGTGGGCATCTGGTGATCCCGATCCTGACCCAGTGACCCTGCTGTGTGTGGGTATCTGGTGATCCTGATCCTGACCCAGTGATCCTGCTGTGTGTGGGTATCTGGTGATCCCGATCCTGACCCAGTGACCCTGCTGTGTGTGGGTATCTGGTGATCCCGATCCTGACCCAGTGACCCTGCTGTGTGTGGGTATCTGATGATCCCGATCCTGACCCAGTGACCCTGCTGTGTGTGGGTATCAGGTGAGGATGGGTTTGGGCTTGACTTTGATACCCATCGCTGTCAATGTCACTCATGGGGGCAAAGTACTCAAAAGTGGCAGCACCCTTGAACCCCAGCAGACTCAGCACCTTCTGTTGTTTTCACTTTCTGTTGCTGTTGTCACTACTGCAGTTTCAATTGTTGTTAATATCGGTGTTGCCACAGCACTATAGTAAGAACTGTGTCAGTATTGTGCTTAATTCAGCCGCTCACATCTGTCCAGCAGTTTCAAGAACTATGCTCATGTGCTTCCTACTAGGGGTGACGGAGTCTGCTGAGAGGGACTTATTGGAGGCCCTGGAAGCAGGGAAGAGAGGTAGCATGGTGGATGGATTTGAGGAGAACATTTGAGCAGAATTTGGCGGGAGGCAGATGGCTGAAGGCTCTGACACCAGTGCAGAGGAGGGCTGAGCGGGGAGTGAGGGGTTCATGTGGAGTGGAGTATGAAGAGAGGAGGCTGTGAGCTAGAGGTCAGAGGCCACTGCAGGAGTAGGGTGATAGATGAGGAGGATCTTGAAGTTGGTGCACTGACAGGGCGCTGAGAGATTGGTGCAGACAGGATTGCTGTGTGTGAGTTGGACTTGTAGGGTGGAGCTTGGAGATGATGAGATAGGGATACGCTTTTAGCAGTGATGGGGGTGAGGTTTGTATAAGGTAGACAATGTCTCAGGTGGAAGTAGGTGGTCTTGGTGATAGACTGGGTATGGGAATTGAAGCTCAGCTCAGAAGTAAGCACAACACTGAGAATTCGTGTGTAGGGCTGAGCAGTGAGCAGGGCTGAGCAGTGAGCAAGGCTGATGAGATTGGGCCTAAGGTACAAGGTTTCCAGAAGGAGCTTTGGTCTTGCCAGTCTTTAAACTCCAGAAACCTCTGACTTCATGGTGTCATTGGTTGTGGAATCAAGGACGGTGATGAGGGGGGATAGCTAGATGTCAGTGCCATACTTTCAACTAAGCTTTAGAGGCAGCGTGTAGCTGATCATCTCATGTTGCTCCCACCACTGCCTATACCTAACAGTACTTCACCCTGGTGTTATATAGCTCAAAATGACAGGGTCCCTGATTATACAGCGGTTTAAGTGGACACAGTATGATAATGTTACCAAGCCAATCATGCTTGCTGTTCTTACTGTCGTGTTAAATTAATCGCTGCTTTTGCTGGTTTTATTACTATTTTGCTATTAAAAATACTGCTGGTTTTAAACCAGTTTTATTGCTGGTATACATGAATTTGAACTGCTGCAAGTTTTATTACTATGTAGTATATTACTGCTGGTTTTGCTGCTGTTTTTGCTGCCAGTGCTGGTACTGTTTTTAGTTATCGTTTCTAATCTAATTTTGAGTGCTAAATGTGCAAGTAAAGGATTTCTGATCTTTCAGCGTTCACTCTGTGTGTTTGATCTGTTAACGTGTAACTCCTATTTGACTTTAGGTTGCAGATAGCCACAAACTGAGCACACCGGCTTTCTGTGTGTTTGCTACAAGATAAAGCGGGTAAATAATTCTTTCCCTGAGAGTTAAGTGCCTTAATTGTCTTTGGGGCCGAAGCTCATATCTTATTCCCATTGACACTTAGGATGGTTTTCCTGTAGACCATGTGTTAATATTGAGCAAAACCAAGAGGCTGAATATCATGAGCAGCATTAGTTTAGAAGTGCCACTTTTGCAAAGATCAAACTGATGACATAATGAGCTCTTAGCTTTAAATGAAAGAGTACAGTTATAAGAACATAAGAAATAGGAGCAGGAGTAGGCCATATGGCCCCTCGAGCCTACTCTGCCATTCAATAAGATCATGGCTGATCTGATCATGGACTCAGCTCCACTTCCCTGCCCGCTCCCCATAACCCCTTATCGTTTAAGAAACTGTCTATTTCTGTCTTAAATTTATTCAATGTCCCAGCTTCCACAGCTCTCTGAGGCAGCGAATTCCACAGCTTTACAACCCTCTGAGAGAAGAAATTCTCCTCATCTCAGTTTTAAATGGGCGGCCCTTTATTCTAAGATCATGCCCTCTAATCCTAGTCTCCCCCATCAGTGGAAACATCTTCTCTGCATCTACCTTGTCAAGCCCCCTCATAATCTTATACGTTTCGATAAGATCACCTCTTCTTCTGAATTCCAATGAGTAGAGGCCCAACCTACTCTACCTTTCCTCATAAACCCCCCTCATCCCCGGAATCAACCTAGTGAACCTTCTCTGAACTGCCTCCAAAGCAAGTATATCCTTTCTTAAATATGGAAACCAAAACTGCACGGGTTATTGACCTGTAACGAGATGAACCTCATCATTATACAGTACTTTAAACAGCAGGTGTGCATGGAGATCAGAAATGTTTAAGCTAGCACAGCTCTATACTTTTACATTTAAATATGCATGAAATGTAATGTTTGCTTTTTTTTTCCTTTATGTCAGACGAGCATGAAGTGACATTGACAGGTGCGTGCATGCTGAAATCTAACGTGGCTGCACAGCTATGCAGAAGCTAGACCACCAGGCCAAACGATTATTTAAAGAGACCTGTGCCATATATATATATATATCAGTAAATATATATATATAATATATATATGAATTTAGAAATCAAAAGAAAAAGCTTCAGATGGAGCAGACTAATAATGACCCTTCACTTAATGACCTAGACAGCGGCGGCAGACACACAGACACTGAGTTCAGGAAGCCGAGCGAATCCGAACACTCCTTGTCCAAGATAACGCACAACGCTTTGGAGAACTTCGGCTCCATAGGCCAGGGTTTGAAGCAGCTCTTTCATCACCAGCGTCGCCGATCGTCCGTGTCCCCGCAAGATGGTCTCCACGCTCAGGCCGACCCAGAGCCTCCGAGTCCAGACATCTCCGTCCCAGCCGCTGAGCTGGACTGGGCGACCCCGGCCCATCACTCCCCTGCCCAGCCCACAACTCTCAACAGGGTCCTGCAGCAGATCCGAGTAGCTCCTATGATGAAGCGGGGCGCGAGCCTGCACAGCCGGAGAAACAAGTTGGACCCCCCTAGGGGAAGCCCGCAGATATCTCGCAAGTCGGCCCCGGATGGTATTAGCGGTCTCCTGCTGCACTCCGGCAGACCCCGGTCTTCCTCCACCACCGACGCACCGACCTCCTCGATGTTTGTGGAGCCACTGACCTTCAGCCCTCATTCAGGAGATGAGCTAGATCGGGTAATTGCTTGCTTTTCTTTTTCAACGTGTAAGTACCTGACCTGTCCAGAGATTCTGGATCGGTTGTCGAGCACTATATACCTTCCGATTGCAAGACTTTGAAAACGGGTTGAGTTTGGAGTAGCTGAATGGTTTGTGTTGAGTGGTTTGGAGCAGGACCTTGCACTCGGGCTGGTCCTCCAGCACATGCCTATTTGTTGGTCAGGTCCGCGACTTGCTGCTCACAGCAGAGGACCTGCCACTCAACCATTTCTTGAAGGCTTTCTCTTGATGTTGGAAAACAGTGCATGCTGGTGATGTCATTGGGGTGCTGGCTTGGAGGAGTTACTGAGCCTGATCGTGCGAAGGAGCAGAATTGGCCATAACAGCAACGGAATGCTGGGTTTTATGGCGAGAGGTATAGAATATGAAAGTGGCGATGTAATGGTGAATCTAGAGAAAAAATGTACAACTACAGTGAATACTGGGTGCAGGTTTGGGACGATGTTGAGCCAATAATGGGAGCACAGCACAGGTTCACTAGGATGCTGCCTGGTGTGAGCGGGAGAGGGGCGATCGATCCACATCCACCCCGATCTATCTGCCCCCCCCACCCCACTGCCCCGACCTATTTCCCCCCCCCCCGACCTATCCCCCCGACCTATTCCTCCCCCCATCTATTCCCTCCCCACCCCCGACCTATTCCCTCCCCACCCCCGACCTGTTCTCTCCCCATCCCCGACCTGTTCCCTCCCCACCCCCGACCTGTTCCCTCCCCACCCCCGACCTGTTCCCTCCCCACCCCCGACCTGTTCCCTCCCCACCCCCGACCTGTTCCCTCCCCACCCCCGACCTGTTCCCTCCCCACCCCCGACCTGTTCCCTCCCCACCCCCCGACCTGTTCCCTCCCCACCCCCCGACCTGTTCCCTCCCCACCCCCGACCTGTTCCCTCCCCACCCCCGACCTATTCCCTCCCCACCCCCGACCTATTCCCTCCCCACCCCCGACCTATCTCCATCCCCCGATCTATCCCTCCCCACCCCCGATTTATCCCCATCCCCCAGATCGATCGCCCCCCAATCGATTTCTCCCCCCCCCTCCGATTGATCACCCTCCACTAATCAATCCCCCTTTGTTTGATCCGCAGCCCCTCCAATATTTCCGCCCCACCCCCGCTCCCAGTAAATATCAGATCGGTTATCACAGTGAGCTTGTGCTCAGATGTTAGTGCGATGATTATTTGCACCTCTATTATCGCTGTATCATGTCATTACCCAGATGAAACTAGATGACCCTTGGTTTGTTTTTAATCTAGTGATTTCAAAGTTGCTATATGATCAACTATGTGTTTAAGGAGATAAAGTAACTGAAAGATTTTAATGGTGGAGAGATAGGTTGTGATGAGGAGTGATTTCAGTCGATTTTGAAATCTTGGCCCTGAGGGATGGGAGCCAGTGTAGGACAGTGGGAAGAGGCTACGAGGGACAGAGTTTGAACTGTGGAGGATAGGGAGGACTGTGCTGGAGAATTCAAGGTTTGAAGTAAAGGCGTGAGGGAAGGTTTTAATGACAGTGTTGATGAGGTGGGGCCATAGATGTCTGCCAATGTCTACCCTCTGTTTCCTTCCTTTAGCCAGTTACTAATCCACATCCATGTCTCACTGACCTCCGTCTGTAAAGGGGTATCCCATGGGATTTATAAAATCTGGGTGTATTGTGTCATTATGGATTCCTGCTGTCAGTCCAGATATATCACCCTCAAAAACAGTCAGTCAATTCAACCAGGCCAGAAAAAGCCGTGCAGCAATGATTGAGCGGCTTATTTTCACATTTTTCTGCAGTGTGTCTCTGATTATTGATTGCATTAGTTCCGCAGTCTTGAGGTCAGGACAATGGGTCTGTATTGACCAGGCTCTGCCCCCTTGAAGTATGGGAACCACCTTTGTCTGTGTTGTGGGGGAATCCAGAACAACAGGGCACAATCTTAAAATGTGAGCAAGGTCTTTTAATAGTGAAATCAGGCAGCACTTTTTCATACAAAGGGCAATAGGAATCTGGAACTCTCTCCTCTCCCAAAGGCTGTGGATGCTGGGGGTCAGTTGAACATGTTCAAGACTGAGATCACTATTTATTTGTTGGGTAAGGGTATGAAGGGATTTTGTTAGCTAAGGTGGGTAAATGGAGTTAAGGTACAAGATTAGCCATGATTGAATAGAATGGTGGAACAGGACTCCTGTTGCTACGTCCTATTGGGACAAAACCAGGAAATGCTGCGACTGCTCAGCAGCTCAGGCCGCATACAGAGAACAGACACATTAACCTTTCAGCTTTGGGCTCTTTGTTTTTCTGGGTTTGTTTCATATTTCCAACATCTGCAGGATTATGTTTTCTGTTTTGTTGAAACCTTCACAGTGTTCATTGACTCACTCAGGCAGAGCTCATGTGCTTCACAAATCTGCTGCCTTGTCTCCCTAAATACCCTGTGTGTAGTTCATCTATCCTGGGGAACCAGTTGGTTGTTGCCCCTCCAGTCTGCTTCACATCAGAATCCTGGAGTGCACTCGGCACGCATGTGTACCCCTCTCAAAAAACCAACCCTTCACCCCACTGTGTTTGCAAACTACCACCCCATCTCCAACCTCCCTTTCCTCTCCAAAGTCCTTGAATGTATTGGTCGCCTCCCAAATCCGTGTCCATCTTTCCCGGAACTCCCATCTTTGAATCCCTTAAATCTGGTTTCCGCCCCGCCACAGTACCGAAACGGCTCTCATCAAAGTTACAAATGACATCCTTTGTGACTGTGACTGTGGTAAACTATCCCTCCTCATCCTCCTGGACCTGTCTGCAGCCTTTGACATCCTTCTCCACCACCGTCCAGCTGGGTGGGACTGCACTCGTAGCCAGAGAATCACCTGCAATGGCTTCTCTTCCCACCCCCACATCGTTACCTCTGGTGTCCTCCAAGGATCTATCCTTGGCCCCCTCCTATTTCTCATCTACATGTTGCCCCTCGGCGAATCATCTGAAAACACACTGTCAGTTTCCACATGTACACTGACGACACCCACCACCACTTCTCTCGACTACTTGTCCGACATCCAGTTCTGGATGAGCAGAAATTTGCTCCAATTAAATATTGGGAAGACCGAAGTCATTGTCTTTGGGCCCCGCCACAAACTCCGTTCCCTAGCCACCGACTCCATCCCTCTCCCTAGCATGTCTGAGGCTGAACCAAACTGTTTGCAACCTAGGTATCAAATTTGATCCTGAAATGAGCTTCCAGCCACACATCCATGGCATAATTAAGTCCACCTATTCCCACTTCTAACATTGCTCGTCTCCGCCCTTGCCTCAGCTCATCTGCTGCTATAACCCTCATCCATGCCTTTGTTACCTCTAGATTTGACTGCTCCAATGCATTCTTGGCTGGCCTCCCACATTCTACCCAATGTAAACTTGAGGTCATCCAAAACTCAGCAGCCCGTGTCCTAACTTGCACCAAGTCCTGCTCACCATCACCCCCTGTGCTCGCTGACCCACATTGGCTCCCAGTTGAGCAACGCCTCGATTTCAAAATTCTCATCCTTGTTTACAAATCCCTCCCTCTCTCTGTAATCTCCTTCAGCATCACAACCCCCTGAGATGTCTGCGCTCCTCAAATTCTTGAGCATCCCTGATTATAATCGCTCAACCATCGGTGGCTGTGCCTTCAGCTGCCTGGGCCCTAAGCTCTGGAACTCCCTCCCTAAACCTCTCCGCCGCTCTACCTCTCTTTCCTCCTTTAAGACGCTCCTTAAAACCTCCCTCTCTGACCATCTGCTGTAATTTCTTCTCGTGTGACTCGGTGTCAAATTTATTTGTTTTGTCACATAACACTGCTGCGAAGCACCTTGGGACGTTTCACTATGTTAAAGGCGCTATATAAATACAAGTTGTTGTGATGTTGGATGCATTGCTGTGGTGTCTTCACTGGTTGAAACCTCCAAGAATGATTCATTTACCACGATATCTATCTCCTGCTTATCTCCTTATTCGATTCCATTTGGACCAATGGGGGTTTGACCTCCTCCCTGAAGACCTGAAAACTTCCAGCAATAGAGGCAGGCTTTACCGTTACGTTTTCGATCTTCTGTTACATCCGTGTCCTGTTCCACCTTGGCCGCCAATCTCTTTTGACCAATTTCTGTATAACCCAGTGCTCACCCTCTCCCTTCTCTCTACAGGCTTTGTAAATGTTCTTGTTTTTCTAACCTCCTTATTTGATTTGTCCGTTGATCTATTTTGGTGGGGTTTCTGCCCCCTTTGTCCTGCGTCCTGCTTGTGTTTGAAGGAAATCTATTGATCCTCAACAGGTGTCTTGCAGTCTGCACTGAGCTCAGCCCTCTGACGTTTGCCTGTCTGTTTGTAAGTGAACATTTGCCATTCAGTACCAGAGTATGCGGCCACTTCTGGACAAATAAAGCGCCTTTCATTTTAAGTCACTGGCTATGAATTGGGAGAGGACAAATACTTAATCAGCAACCTCCCTGCCCCAACAAAAAGCACTGGTCCAGCAACAGGATGGAATGGCTTGAACCATTCAAGCTAATGGGCGGGTCACCCCAGTGGTTTGTTTTCAGACACTGAGTTATGATCACGATGACAGAAACAGGTGGCTTGGCCTGAGCGTTGGTGAAGAATTGAAAGTGCTCTTGCTGCTTTCTCTTAACACCCCACATTAACAAAGCAGATAGTCCGCTATCCGGTAATTCAAATTAAGCAATGTGAATAAAGTCGAGTTTTTCTGCTGAAAGCTTGTTGAGTTGAGAGTAGACTGACTGCAGTCATTCAGTTACACAAGTCCCACGGTGCCTAATGTAAGGCATCGGGGTACTGCAGCACAGAAAGACTCAGAAAAGTTGGACTGGGATACCAGTGGGCAAATCAGGCTCCCCATATTGTAACATGATCAGCAACTGACGGCACACTTGTGCTGAAGGGACAGGGGTGGCATGAAAGCAGGAAAGAATTGCATTTATATAGTGCCTTTCACAATCTCTGGACGTCCCAAAGCGCTTTACAGCCAGTGAAGTATAGTTTTTAAAGTGTAGTCACTGTTGTAAGATGGGAAACGCGGCAACCAATTTGCGGACAGCAAGCTCCCTCAAACAGCAATGTGGTAATGCCCAGATAATCTTTTTTTTTGTGTGATGTTGGTTGAGGGATAAATATTGGCCAGGACACTGGGGATAACTCCCCTGCTCTTCTTCAAAATAGTGCCATGGGATCTTTTGCATCCACCCGAGAGGGCAGACGGGGCTTCGGTTTAACATCCCATCCGAAAGATGACACTTCCGACAGTACGGTGCTCCCTCAGCACTGCACCGGAGTGTCAGCCTAGATGTATGTGCTCCAGTCCCAGGAATGGGACTTGAACCCATAACCTCCTGACCGAGGCGAGAGTGCTGCCCACTGAGCCACAGCTGACACAGTGAAGCAAAGGGGGGAATCGAGTGATTCTCATTGTGATGCTCAACACCACCGACTGACTATTGCTCTAAGCTGCTCAGTCTCTGAGCTCACACTCGGTGCCTGCTCACACTCCAGCTCACACTCGGTGCCTGCTCGCACTCCAGCTCACACTCGGTGCCCGCTCACACTCCAGCTCACACTCGGTGCCCAGTCACACGGTGCCCGCTCACACTCGGTGCCCACTCACACTTGGTGTCTGCTTACACTCCAGCTCACACTCGGTGCCTGCTCACACTCCAGCTCACACTCGGTGCCCACTCACACGGTGCCTGCTCACACTCGGTGCCCACTCACACTCGGTGCCTGCTCACACTCCAGCTCACACTCGGTGCCTGCTCACACTCGGTGCCTGCTCACACTCCAGCTCACACTCGGCTCCAGCTCACACTCGGTGCCTGCTCACACTCGGTGCCTGTTCACACTCCAGCTCACACTCGGCGCCAGCTCACACTCGGTGCCTGCCTGCACTCGGTGCCTGCTCACGCTTCAGCTCACACTCGGTAACTGCTCACACTCTGTGCCTGCCCGCACTCGGTGCCTGCTCACACTTCAGCTCACAGTCTGTGCCAGCTCACAGTCGGTACCCGCTCACACTCGGTGCCTGCTCACACTCCAGCTCACACTCGGTGCCTGCTCACACTCTGTGCCCGCTCACACTCCAGCTCACACTCGGTGCCCGCTCACACTCCAGCTCACACCCGGTGCCCGCTCACACTCAGTGCCCGCTCATACTCGGTGGCTGCTCACATTCCAGCTCACACTCATTGCCCGCTCACACCCGTTGCCTGCTCACACTCGTTGCCTGCTCACACTCCAGCTCACACTCGGTGCCTGCTCACACTCCAGCTCACACTCGGTGCCCGCTCACACTCCAGCTCACACTCGGTGCTAGCTCACACTCGGTGCCTGCCCGCACTCGGTGCCTGCTCACACTTCAGCTCACACTCGGTGCCCGCTCACACTCGTTGCCTGCTCACACTCCAGCTCACACGCCAGCTCACACTCGGTGCCAGCTCACACGCCAGCTCACACTCGGTGCCAGCTCACACTCGGTGCCAGCTCACACTCGGTGCCAGCTCACAGTCGGTGCCTGCTCACACTCTAGCTCACACTCGGTGCCAGCTCACACTCGGTGCCTGCCCGCACTCGGTGCCTGCTCACACTTCAGCTCACACTCGGTGCCAGCTCACACTCAGTGCCAGCTCACAGTCGGTGCCTGCTCACACTCGGTGTCCGCTCACACTCGGTATCCGCTCACACTCAGTGCCTGCTCAAACTCCAGCGTACACTTGGTGCCCGCTCACACTCGGTGCCCGCTCATACTCAGTGCCTGCTTACACTTCAGCTCACACTCGGTGCCCGCTCACACTCATTGCCTGCTCACACTCCAGCTCACACTCGGTACCCGCTCACACTCGGTGCCTGGTCACACTCCAGCTCACACTCGGTGCCCACACACACTCGGTGCCTGCTCACACTCGGCGGCCACTCACAACTCGGTGCCTGCTCACACTCCAGCTCACACTCGGTGCCTGCTCACACTCGGTGCCTGTTCACACTCCAGCTCACACTCGGTGCCAGCTCACACTCTATGCCTGCTCACACTTCAGCTCACACTCGGTGCCAGCTCACACTCAGTGCCAGCTCACACACAGTGCCAGCTCACACCCGGTGCCTGCTCACACTTCAGCTCACACCTGGTGCCAGCTCACACCCGGTGCCAGCTCACACTTGGTGACAGCTCACACTCTAGCTCACACTCAATGCCAGCTCACACTCAATGCCAGCTCACACACGGTGCCATCTCACACTCAATGCCAGCTCACACTCGGTGCCTGCTCAGTGTGTCTGCTTAGCATTGAGTACTGATGGTATCCTGCCAATTGAGGTGCCATCCTGGGACGGCAATGGTTATCATTGCCTGCTTTTGGAGGCTGGGCATACCCTGGTGCGAGCAGGGGTTTAATTTCCCCCTTGTTCCCAGGCTTACACTTCCTTAACTCATTGTAGAAGAAGGACGAGCAAGGCTTGACTGCAGCATTCTAATCTAATCTCAAAGTTCAAATGACTTCATACATTGTGAAAGTGACAATCCAGCACTTTATTGAAGACTCTGCTCCGATTAGATTGCAGCCTTCCAATCTCTTTGGTATCAGCTTATTTTAATAGATGTTGGTTTTAATTGGTGCATGATTCTGGGCAGTTAGTTTCTGTTCTGAGATTGGTATATTTCACTGTGGGTACTGCACTTGGTTCTGTCCAGGAGTAGGTGTGTGTAATGTGCGCCTCTGTGAGGATGCTCACAGGCCTGGACAGCTGTTGAGTTGAGAGTGGCTTAGCCAGTCATGTGATCACAAGACTCAATAAAACCCCAGCCAGTTCGGTTCAGAGTGTTCACGATGAGGCAGGTGGTTGTGAGCTTGGTGGATGAACTGGTAATGTGTAGTGTGATTGTTAAACCTTTGTTAATAAACCAACTAGTTCTTAATAGCAATGTGTTGCTATGAATTCTTAAGCAAAGAACCCATGAAGCAAATACATTACAGGTGCGGATTCTGGTCCCCGTCAACAGCAGTCGGCCAGAGCCTGTCCCAACAGTGGATCACTTGAGTGAGTCTTATACCAGCTAGGAGACACGAGGTGCAGACTGCTAACTCCGCTTGGCTCAGGGATCCACATTTTGTGAAGACCCGGTTCCTGGGAAGTAAAAAAAAAGTTTCTGATGTAAACAAAATGATCCAAGATAAATGCACGATGTGGCACTGTGTTGTAGGTTTCGTGACAACTCTCTCCTCACATGTCCTGAAGGGACAGACTTGTGCTGCGTACAGCTCCATCTACCAGTGCCCTTGTCGTTTGGTCATTTCTCAGGTTTGAGCCAAGTCACCGAGGGAGGAATTTTAACCCCAAAAAACAGTTGGGTTGGGGGTCAGGTGGGCGGTCAAAGAGTTACAAAGCTGAATCACAACCCCAATCCCAACTCGCCCACTTCTGGTTTTGATGAGGGTGGGCGAGCTGCCCCCTGCTAGGAGGCAGCTCGTCCATTTAAATATAATACAGCCTCATGGTGATCCACCATTACAAATTTTGTGAAGACCCGATTCACACCCCTTGATGCTCCTCCGGCATCGACCCCCACCCCGCAGCCTCCCCTCTCCGGCCCCGATCTTCTTCCAGCTCCCAACCACCTGCAGCCACCGGATCATCCTCCGGCACCCCCCTGCTCCCTCCCTCCCTCCCTTCTGTGGCCCAGTGCCGCAGGCCTGCCTCTCCATTTGGCTTGCTGCGGTTGGGAAACAGAGCTTTCAAATGTTAATCAGGTCCTGCCGTTAAATTCAGCAGGACCTGCAGAAAACCCATTCTCCCGGGTTCCCAACAGTTTTGTGTGAGTGTGCGGGAGTGAAGCGTGCGTGATAATTCATTAGAAGGTGTAGTGCCAGAGGACTGGCGAATAGCTAACGTAATACGTATATTTAAGAAGGGGCTAGAACATGTTCAGGGAATTATAGACCAGTCACCTTAACATCGGTGGTAGGATAAATAATGGAATCCCTATTAAAGGAGAGAATAGAAGAACATCTAGAAACGAAAAGTATAATAATCAATAGTTAGCAGGGAAAATCTTGCTTGACCAACCTTATTGAATTTTTTGAAGAGGTAACAGAGAAACATAGAAAATAGGAGCAGGAGTAGGCCATTCGGCCCTTCGAGCCTGCACCGCCATTCAATAAGATCATGGCTGATCATTCCTTCAGTACCCCTTTCCTGCTTTCTCTCCATACCCCTTGATCCCCTTAACCGTAAGGGCCATATCTAACTCCCTCTTGAATATATCCAATGAGAGTAGACAATGGTAATGCAATAGATGTAATTTATCTAGATTTCAAAAGGCCTTCAATAAAGTACCCCATAATAGACTTGATGAACAAGGTCAGAGAATGCGGAGTCAGGGTTCAAGTAGCAGAATGGATATCTAGCTGGCTTCGCGGATCAGTGCTGGGACCACTGTTCACAATTTATATTAACGATTTACACTTTGGAATCAAAAGCACAATTTCTAAATTTGCGGGTGATACCAAATTGGGGGAATAGCCAACACTGAGAAGGACTGCAACAAATTACAGGAGGACATTAATAAATTTGCAGAATGGGCAAATAATTGGCAAATGAAGTTCAACATAGATAAATGTGAGGTAGTACGATTTGGCAGGAAGAATAGGAAGGTCACTTATTACTTGGAGGGTGCGAGTCTGGGTGGGAGAGAGGAACAAAGGGATCTTGGATACAAATACACCAATCACTAAAAGTTGCGGCACAGGTTAGCAAGGCCATAAAAAAGCAAACCAAGTACTAGGGTTTATTTCTAGAGGAATAGAATTGAACAGTAGAGAAATTATGCTAAACCTGTATCGAACCTTGGTAAGACAACACTTAACTGCGTACAGTTCTGGTCACCATATTATAAAAAGGATATAGAGGCACTGGAGAGGGTGCAGAGAAGATTTACAAGGATGATACCAGAAATGCGAGGGTGTACATATCAGGAAAGGATGAACAGGCTGGGTCTCTTTTCTCTTGAAAAAAGAAGGCTGCGGGGTGACCTAATAGAGGTCTTTAAAATGATGAAAGGTTTTGATAGAGTGGATACAGAGAGAATGTTTCCACTTGTGGGGAAAAGCATAATGAGAGTCCATCAATATAAGATCGTCACCAAGAAATCCAGTGTGGAATTCAGAAGAAACTTCTTTACCCAAATTGATTCTCCTGACAGCCTTTTACTACAGATCCTCCCTGTAGAGCCAAATAGTGCCGAGTTATTGCAGTTTTTCTTCAGCCTATTTTTGGGTCAGCAATCATTTGGGTGAATTGTGGGTGAAATGCCGAAAGTAGCGCTCGGCGATAATCGGAGCCATAATCGTGAGGAAGTTTCCATTATGAGCACTATTCTCGGCCTTGCACGAGGATGACGTCACATTTTTTTTAAAAAGTAGGCTGGGCGATGCAGCTCATTCAGCAGTGCCGAAAGTTGGGCCGGCGATAATCGGGCGCTAGTTTCCACTTTTTGGCAAATATGGGTGATAGCCTGAATCGCAGCTCTTATATGGGCAATGATGTGCAGAAAGTCTAGCCCTTTGTGTCTTCCTCACAACTTGCTTTCTCACCCATATTTGTACCATCAGCAAACTTGGCTACATTACACTCGTTCCCTTCATCCAAGTCATTAATATAGATTGTAAATAGTTGAGGCCCCAGCACTGATCCCTGCGGCACTCCACTAGTTACTGTTTGCCAACCGGAAAATGACCCATTTATCTCTGCTCTCTGTTTTCTGTTAGTTAGCCAATCCTCTATCCATGCTAATATATTATCCCTAACTCTGTGCACTTTTATCTTGCAGTAACCTTTTACTCTACAGGGTATTGATGAGACCACACCTAGAGTACTGCATACAGTTTTGGTCTCCTTATTTAAGGAGGGATATACTTGCATTGGACGCAATTCACAGAAGGTTCACTAGGTTGATTCCTGAGATGAAGGGGTTGACTTATGAAGAAAGGTTGAGCAGGTTAGGCTTATACTCATTGGAGTTTAGGAGAATGAGAGATGATCTTATTGAAACATATAAGATACTGAGGGGGCTCGATAAGGTAGATGCAGAGAGAATGTTTCCACTTGTGGGGTAATCTAGAACTAGGGTGCTTAGTTTAAGAATAAGGGGCCGCCCATTTAGAACTGAGATGAGATGAGAAATAATTTATTTTCTTAGAGGGTTGCAAATCTGTGGAATTCTCTGCCTCAGAGAGCTGTGGAGCTGGGTCATTGAATATATTTAAGGTAGAGATAGACAGATTTTTGAACGATAAGGGAGTAACGGTTATGGGGAGCGGGCGGGGAAGTGGAGCTGAGCCTATGATCAGATCAGCCATGATCTTATTAAATGGCGGAGCAGGCTCGAGGGGTAAAATGGCCTACTCCTGCTCCTATTTCTTATGTTCTTATATTCTTAACAACCTTCTCAACTTGTCTTGCGACCTTCAAAGATTTCTGTACATACACCCCCAGGTCTCTCGGTTTCTGCACCCCCGTTTAAAATGATACCATTTTGTTTATATTGCCTCTCCTCATTCTTCCTATAAATGCATCACTTCTCTGCATCAAGTTACATCTGCCACGTGTCTGGCTATTTCACTAGTCTGTCTACGTTCTCCTGAAGTCTGTTGCTATCCTCATCACTGTTTACTACATTTCTAAGTCTTATGTCATCTGCAAACTTTGCAATTACCCAAGTCCAGGTCATAACTGTATATGTAAAAGAGCAGTGATCCCAACACCGTCTACTTCCTTCCAATTTGAAGAACAACCACACCACCACTGGCGCTTTCTGGCACTTAGCAAATTTTGTTTCTACGCTGTCACTGCCCCTTTAATCCCATGGGCTTTCGTTTTGCTAACAAGTCTATTATGTGGCACTTTATCAAATGCCTTTTGAACATCCATATACACAACGTCAACCACACTTTCCTCTTCAACCATCTCTGTTACTTCATCAAAGACCTCAATCAAGATAATCAAACACGATTTGCCTTTAACAAGTCAGTGCTGGCTTTCCTTTATGAATCCATATATTTTCAAGTGACAATTTTGTCTGGAATTATTGTCTCAAAGTCCCCCCCACCGACGTTCGCTGGTTGGCCTGTAGTTGTGGGGTTTCTCCCCCTTCCCCTATTCAGGGGGGTAACATTTGTTTACGTCCTCTGGCATGTACCCACGTACCCTATATCTAAGGAGGATTGGAAAATTGTGGCCAGAGCCTCTGCAATTTCCACCTTTACTTCCCTCAGTATCCTAGGATACGTTCCATCCGGACTAGGTGACTTTTCTGTGGTGGATCCGTTGGTCAGGATCACGGCTTGCATGCCAACCATTTAAGAACCTCTTTATCTATTTTTATTCTGTCCAATTTCTCTATTATCTCCTCCTTTACTATGACATTGGCAGCATCCTCTTCTCTAGAGAAGACAGATGCAAAGTACTCATTTAGTATCTCACCCATGCCCTCTGCCTCCACAAGTTGATCTTTTTGGTTTCTCATTGACCCACCCTTCCTTTGGCTACCCTTCTACAATTTATAAGTTTCTAAAATATTTTTGTGTTCCCTTTTATGTTTCACTAATCTATTCTCGCACACTCTCTTTTTCCCTTTTTCAGATCTCCCCAGTACTTTTCTGTATTCAGCTTGGTTCTCTACTAAATTAGGAACCCGACATTTATCATAAGCTTTCTTTTTCTGTTTCATTTTAATCTCTATATCTTTCACCATCTCGGGAGCCCTTCCGCTCCCCTTCATGGGAATGTGTCTATCTTTGAAGTGACTATCTCTGTGAAGGCCTCCCATTGCTCATTTACTGCTTTACCTGCCAATATTTGATTCCAGTCCACCTGGGCCCAGGTCCCTGTTCAGCTCACTGAAATCAGCCCTCCTCCAGTTGAGTATTTTCACATTTTACTTTTCCTCATCTTTTTCCATAACTACTCGAAACCTAATGATATTTTGATCGCTGTTCCCCAAATGCTCCCCCGCTGAAACATGCTCCATTTGCCCCATTTCATTCTCCAGAACTAGATCCAGCTCTGTTTCCTTCCTCATTGGGCTGGAAACACACTGGTCAAGAAAGTTCTCATACACATTTCAGGAATTCCTCCCCCTCTTTCCCTTTACACTGTTGCTATCCCAGTCTAAATTGGGATACTTGAAGTCTTCAATTATCACTACTCTATAGTTCTTGCAACTTACTGAAATTTGCTCCTCTATCTCCTTCCCACTATCTGCTGGCCTGTAGTGTACACCACAGTGCAATAACTCCTCTATTGTTCCTTGATTCCAACCAAATAGATTCTGTCTTTGAACCCTCAAGTACATCGTCCCTTTCCAATACCGCAACAATATCTTCGATCAGTAGTGCCACCCCCCCTCCTTTTTCCTTCCCTATTTTTCCTGAGTACATTGTAGCCAGGAATATTGACCCAAGTTTCCACATGATTTGCTCCTGATTTTTAGGAGCAACTGGTGGAGAACAGAGTATCTTAGAAATCGCAATTCTCCACATTTAAGTTTTCTGCAGTTCTAGTCATGTAGAACAGTTTCACTTTTGAACAGAATTTTTTTTTCAAAAGTGGGCGTGTCCGGCCACTGACGCCTGATTTGAAAGTTTCCACAGTGAAAACGTACTCCAAACTCACTTAGAATGGAGCAAGTGAAGATTTTTGTAGGCCTGAAAAAACCTTGTCTACACATTAAAAAATCAGGCGCAGGTTACAAATTAGGCGTCCAGAACGAGGGGTGGGGGGGAGAAGGGAAGGGAAGTCATTACATTCTACAATAAATCCTTAGTTATACTTATACAAATATTATACAAATAATTCCAACCTGAATAAAAATTTATAAGCAAAGAAAAGATTAAATAAACCATGTTCCTACCTGTGTGAAAGTGCTTCAGGCAGGCCTTTCAGGCAGGGAGAAGGCTGCAGGAAGCCTCAGAAGTTGAGGCAGCCATTCCCGACGGCAGGGGAGGGGGGGGCAGTGAGGGCCCGACCGATGGCAGCAGCCGTTCCCGACGGCAGGGGAGGGGGAGGCAGTAAGGGCCCGACCGATGGCAGCGGGGGGGGGGGAGGCAGTGAGAAGGCTGCAGGAAGCCTCAGAAGTTGAGGCAGATGTTCCCGACGGCAGGGGAGGGGGAGGCAGTGAGGGCCCGACCGATGGCAGCGGGGGGGGGAGGCAGTGAGAAGGCTGCAGGAAGCCTCAGAAGTTGAGGCAGCCATTCCCGACAGCAGGGGTGGGGGGGGAGGCCCCCCTGCCGTCGGTCGGGCCCGTCGGGAAACGGCTGCCTCAACTTCTGAGGCTTCCTGCAGCCTTCTCACTGCTGCAGGAAGCCTCAGTGCTGATCATGGAAGGGCAATGTGGTTTTATTAAAAAATGTTAAAAATTGAACAGCTACAAAGAACTACAAAAATGGGCGAGTGCCAATGTTTCCTTCACACTGCGCTCCAACGCGCACGCGCAGGGTTGCTGGCACGAAAAAAACTCATTTAAATGGTACCCGCCCCCTCCTACTTACAAAATCGGCGCGAGTGGTAGGCTCCGCCCCCTGGGAGCCGCGCCAAGCTGACATCGAGCTGCAAAGCGCTCGAGAATAGCGCGTTTTTTTTCAGACGCCGTTTTCGCCGCGAAAAACAGGCGCCCAGCTCGGAGGGGGGCCTGTTTTGCCGCGTGTGGAAACTTGGGGCCATTAAGTGCACAATCCTCCCCTTGTTTGAGCCAGGTCTCCGTTATTGCCACTGTATCATAATCCCATGTAGCTACATGGGCCTGCGGCTCATCCACCTTATTTACTATGCTATGTGCGTTAACGGACATGCACTCCAAACACAGACTGCTTTACAGTTCCCCGGTCTGATGCCTCCTATTTCTCAACTACTCTTTAATCCAATGCTGTCTCTCCCAGTCCTCTGTACACCTTGTTTCTCCGCTCTAATGCTTCTTCCTGGTACCTCTCCCCTATAAAATCAGTTAATCCCTCCTCAATCACCAATGAAATCTGCATTTCCCCTTTTTCTTCTCTTCTCTTTACCTGTCTTAGGCCTCTTTGCTCTTTACTCGACTCCTACCCTCAGCAAATCTCCTGCCACCATCCCAGGCCTGACTCTCTCTCAGATAACGCTACAGTATTCCTCTGTGCCTCTCTTGGCAACATCTGAAGAGCCCATCAAGGTACTCGTCACTGCCTCCGAATGAGCAGACAACCCACTGCTCCCACACTCTCACCAGCCTCCTTCCCGTCCCACTCACACCGCCCAGCTCTGACACTGTGGATTCTGCCAACAGATCAGCTATCACTGCCCCTTCAGAATGTCTGTTCACTTGTGAATGAGGCCCTTGCCATCCATGAGGTTATTGTGGATGATTGCATTGACATAGGAAATCTAGCTTGCGGCTGATGACACCTTTCCCCTTAGCCTGCCCGCCTGCCTACCATCCATCACTTGCCCCGCCCAGACCGTCGTGGTAGGGGTGTGGCTCTCATCACCAAATCTCACCTTGATCTGTCCTGCTGTCTTTTGCACTTTCTCCTCCTTTGCGTATCACCCCTCTCACCTCTTGTTTAAAATCCTCGTTTCCTACCTCCCACCCAAGTACCACACCAAGTTTCTAACCCAGATATCGTCACTGCTTTCCTCCCTAAGCTTCTGCACCGAGCGACTTCACATCCTCGGTGCTTTCAACCTCCATTTCAACTCATCATTCTCTCTCTCCTCAGTTCACTCTCCTATCCTCCCTTAATCTTTCCCTCTAAATAAACTCCTTAACCGTGCCATCTCACGTGGCCTCTCGACTCCCATCGTCTTGCTTACCACGGTACATTCAAAATCCCCACTGTCCAGTCTTTGGCCGTCCATTCACTACAACATTTCTTCAGCTACAGATCTGCTCAGTCACACCCTCACTCTACCCTTGATGCACTTGTGCCCAGTAAAACCCTTACTCTGTCTCACCCTGGTCATTCCCCCTTAAGCCCAAGGGACGCAGATTTGGGCATATATGGTGGACAACTGGCCATTCATCGCCAGATCTGCCTGGACCATATAAAGCACTATTGGGTCCTGCTCTCCTCTGCCAAAACTGCTCATTACACCATCATCATCATCATAGGCGGTCCCTCGAACGAGGATCACTTGCTTCCATATGAGTTCACAGATGTTTCAATGAAGGACCCGATGTTCCAGTCCTGAACTCCAATTGAGGGGGTGGAAGATGCCGGTGCGTGGATATTTTTAACATGTGGTGACGGTTGCTTGACAGAGCTAGGTCTTTATCCAGTGGCAAGAGTTAAAACATGATGACTGGAGACCTGCTCTGCTGCACGGACCTAATGCGCGCACGTATCGCAGTGTGGGCTGGTTTCCCCCATTTACTGGTGCCCCTCCCCTATCCCCCATTTACTGGTGCCCCTCCCCTATCCCCCATTTACTGGTGCCCCTCCCCTATCCCCCATTTACTGGTGCCCCTCCCCTATCCCCCATTTACTGGTGCCTCTCCCCTATCCCCCATTTACTGGTGCCCCTCCCCTGTCCCCCATTTACTGGTGCCCCTCCCCTGTCCCCCATTTACTGGTGCCCCTCCCCTATCCCCTATTTACTGGTGCCCCTCCCCTATCCCCCATTTACTGGTTCCCCTCCCCTATCCCCATTTACTGGTGCACCTCCCCTATCCCCCATTTACTGGTGCCCCTCCCCGATCCCCCATTTACTGGTGCCCCTCCCCTATCCCCATTTACTGGTGCCCCTCCCCTATCCCCCATTTACTGATGCCCCTCCCCTATCCCCCATTTACTGGTGCCCCTCCTCAATCCCCCATTTACTGGTGCCCCTCCCTATCCCCCATTTACTGGTGCCCCTCCCTATCCCCCATTTACTGGTGCCCCTCCCCTATCCCCCATTTACTGGTGCCCCTCCCCTATCCCCCATTTACTGGTGCCCCTCCCTATCCCCCATTTACTGGTGCCCCTCCCTATCCCCCATTTACTGGTGCCCCTCCCTATCCCCCATTTACTGGTGCGCTTACACCAGGACCATCCTGGAATGCAAAGATAATGCCCTACTTCTCTTCTGCACTACCAACCGTCTGAAACCCTTCTCCCCAGGTCACACCCAGCTTTTCTTCATCACAAATCATCTTCTTAAACCTCTCTCCCCTGCCCCCTCCACACTCACCTCCAGCAATAAGTGCTAGGAGCCTAAAGGTTACTGCTACGTCCCTAAGATTGAGAGCATCCATTCAGCTGCTTCTCGTGCTTCCCTCTCTTTCCCTAGCCCACCAAGCCATATATCCCCCAAGATTTCCCTCTGTCCTAGCCCTGAATTCACATCTTTCTTGACTTTCTCTTCTATTTCCGCTCATGCCCTGTCCGAGTTCATCTTGTCCATGAGATCCACTTCTTGCTCCTTGGACATTGTGCCGACCAAACTGCTGACCACCCAACTTCCCTTCCTGGCCCCCTTGTTACCGGATATTGTTAACAGTTCCCTTTTCTCAGGCACTGTCCCTCTCTGCCGTATTCACCCAGTTCCTCAAAAAAACAACCTTGACCTTTGTTCTTGTAAACTACCGCCCCATCAACAACTTCCCTTTCCTCTCCAAAGTCTTTGAACATGCTGTTATTCCAAATCCGTGCCCATCTTTCCTGCAACTCTGTTTCAAGTCTCCAATTGGTTTTGGCCACTGCCTCTCACTGGCCACTGCCTGAGGCTGAACCAGCCCGTTCACAAACTTGGTGGTGTATTTGCCCCTGAGCTGAGCTCCCGACCCTATATCCTCTTCATAACTAAGACCGCCTACTTCCACCTCTGTAATATCACTCAGGCCTGTCTCAGCTCATCTGCTCCTGAAACCATAATCCATGCCTTTGTTACCTCTAGGTTTGACTATTCCAAGGATCTCATGGTGGGCATCCCATCTTCTCTCCTCCATAAACTTGAACTCTACCAAAGCTCGGCTGCCCATATCCTAACTCGCACCAAGTCCCGTTCACCCATCACCCCTGTGCTCGCTGACCTACATTGGCTCCTGGTCCGGCAATGCCTCAATTTTAATATTCTCATCCTTGTTTTCAAATCTCTCTGTGGCCTTGCCCCTCCCAATCTCTGTAACCTGCTCCAGCCCCCGAGATGTCTGTGTTTCACTAATTCTGGCCTGTACCGCTTCCCCGATTTTCATTGCTCCACCATTGAGGGCTGTGCCTTCAGCTGCCTGGGCCCCTTGGAATTCCGTCCTTAAAAGTCCATGCCTCTCCCCGCCTCTCCTATAAGTCGCTGCTTGAGATCAGCTTTTTAACCAAGTATTTGCTCATCTGTTCTGCTATCTCCTATTTGTGGCTCCGTGTCAATTCTGTTTGAATATGCTCCTATTAACCACATTGAAACATTTTACTATAAAAGCTGCTTAACAAATGCAAATTGTTGTTAGAGTCTCCCGTGTAAATGCAGTGAATCCAGCTCACCGATACAGTGCAGTGTAAGTGGAGTGAATCCAGCTCACTGATACGGTGCAGTGTAAGTGGAGTAAATCCAGCTCACCGATACGTTGCAATATGTGGAGTGAATCCAGCTCACTGATACGGTGCAGTGGAAGTCGAGTGAATCCAGCTCATTGATACGGTGCAGTGTAAGTCGGTGAATCCAGCTCACTGATACGGTGCAATATGTGGAGTGAATCCAGCTCACTGATACGTTGCAGTGTAAGTGGAGTAAATCCAGCTCACTGAAACGGTGCAGTGTAAGTCGGTGAATCCAGCTCACTGATACGGTGCAATATGTGGAGTGAATCCAGCTCACTGATACGTTGCAGTGTAAGTGGAGTAAATCCAGCTCACTGATACGGTGCAGTGTAAGTGGAGTGAATCCAGCTCACTGATATGGTGCAGCGTAAGTGGAGTGAATCCAGCTCACTGATACGGTTTGCAGTGTCAGTGGAGTGAATCCAGCTCACTGATACGGTGCAATATGTGGAGTGAATCCAGCTCACTGATACGTTGCAGTGTAAGTGGAGTAAATCCAGCTCACTGATACGGTGCAGTGTAAGTGGAGTGAATCCAGCTCACTGATACGTTGCAGTGTAAGTGGAGTAAATCCAGCTCACTGATACGGTGCAGTGCAAGTGGAGTGAATCCAGCTCACTGATACAGTGCACTGTAAGTAGAGTGAATCCAGCTCATTGATACAGTGTGCAGTGTAAGTGGAGTGAATCCAGCTCGATGATATGGTGCAGTGTAAGTGCAGTGAATCCAGTTCACTGATACGGTGCAGTGCAAGTGGAGTGAATCCAGCTCACTGACACGGTACAGTGGAAGAGGAGTGAATCCAGCTCACTGATACAGTGCAAGTGGAGTGAATCCAGCTCACTGATACGGTGCAGTGCAAGTGGAGTGAATCCAGCTCACTGATACGGTGCAGTGTAAGTGGAGTGAATCCAGCTCATTGATACAGTGTGCAGTGTTAGTGGAGTTGATCCAGCTCACTGATACGGTGCAGTGTAAGTGGAGTGAATGCAGCTCACTGATACGGTGTGCAGTGTAATGGAGTGAATCCAGCTCACTGATACGATGCAGTGTAAGTGGAGTGAATCCAGCTCACTGATATGATGCAGTGTAAGTGGAGTGAATCCAGCTCACTGATACGGTGCAGTGTAAGTGCAGTGAATCCAGCTGACGATACGGTGCAGTGTAAGTGGAGTGAATCCAGCTCACTGATACGGTGCAGTGTAAGTGGAGTGAATCCAGCTCACTGATACGGTGCAGTATAAGTGGAGTGAATCCAGCTCACTGATACGGTGCAGTGTAAGTGGAGTGAATCCAGCTCAGTGATACAGTGCAGTGTAAGTGGAGTGAATCCAGCTCACTGATACGGTGCAGTGGAAGTGCAGTTAATCCAGCTCGTGATACGGTGCCGTGTAAGTGGAGTGAATCCAGCTCACTGTTACGGTGCAGTGGGAGTGGAGTGAATCCAGCTCACTGATACGGTGCAGTGTAAGTGGAGTGAATCCAGCTCACTGATACGGTGCAGTGTAAGTGGAGTGAATCCAGCTCACTGATACGATGCAGTGTAAGTGGAGTGAATCTATCTCAGTGATACGATACAGTGTAAGTGGAGTGAATCCAGCTCACGATACGGTGCAGTGCAAGTGGAGTGAAACCAGCTCACTGCTACGGTGCAGTTTTAGTGGAGTGAAGCCAGCTCACTGATACAGTGCAGTGTAAGTGGAGTGAATCCAACTCACTGAAACGGTGCACTGTAAGTGGAGTGAATCCAGCTCACGATACGGTGCAGTTTAAGTGGAGTGAATCCAACTCACTGATGTGTTGCAGTGTAAGTGGAGTGAATCTAGCTCACGATACGGTGCAGTGTAAGTGGAGTGAATCCAGCTCACTGATACGGTGCAGTGCAAGTGGAGTGAATCCAGCTTACTGATACGGTGCAGTGTAAGTGGAGTGAATCCAGCTCACTGATACGGTGCAGTGTAAGTGGAGTGAATACAGCTCACTGATACGATGCAGTGTAAGTAGAGTGAATCCAGCTCACTGATACGATGCAGTGTAAGTGGAGTAAATCCAGCTCACTGATACGATGCTGTGTAAGTGGAGTGAATCCAGCTCACTGATACGGTGCAGTGCAAGTGGAGTGAATCCAGCTCACTGATACGGTGCAGTGTAAGTGGAGTGAATCCAGCTCACTGATACGGTGCAGTATAAGTGGAGTGAATCCAGCTCACTGATACGATGCAGTGTAAGTGCAGTGAATCCAGCTCACTGATACGGTGCAGTGTAAGTGGAGTGAATCCAGCTCACTGATACGGTGCAGTGTAAGTGGAGTGAATCCAGCTCACTGATACAGTGCAGTACAAGTGGAGTGAATCCAGCTCACTGATATGATGCAGTGTAAGTGTGGTGAATCCAGCTCACTGATACGGTGCAGTGTAAGTGGAGTGAATCCAGCTCACTGATACGGTGCAGTGTAAGTGGAGTGAATCCAGCTTACTGATACAGTGCAGTGTAAGTGGAGTAAATCCAGCTCACTGATACGATGCAGTGTAAGTGGAGTAAATCCAGCTCACTGATACGATGCAGTGTAAGTGGAGTAAATCCAGCTCACTGATACGATGCAGTGTGAGTGGAGTGAATCCAGCTCACTGATACGATGCAGTGTAAGTGGAGTAAATCCAGCTCACTGATATGATGCAGTGTAAGTGGAGTAAATCCAGCTCACTGATACGATGCAGTGTCAGTGGAGTAAATCCAGCTCACTGATACGATGCAGTGTAAGTGGAGTAAATCCAGCTCACTGATACAATGCAGTGTGAATGGAGTGAATCCAGCTCACTGATACGGTGCAGTGTAAGTGGAGTGAATCCAGCTCACTGATACGGTGCAGTGTAAGTGGAGTGAATCCAGCTCACTGATGCGGTGCAATATGTGGAGGGGATCAAGCACACTGGTACAGTGCTGTGCAAGTGGAGTGAATCCAGCTCACTGATACCGTGCAATATGTGGAGTGAATCCAGCTCACTGATACGGTGCAATATGTGGAGTGAATCCAGCTCACTGATGCAGCGCAGTGTAAGTGGAGTGAATCCAGCTCACTGATACAGTGTGCAGTGTAAGTGGAGTGAATCCAGCTCACTGATATGGTGCAGTGTAAGTTGAGTGAATCCAGCTCACTGATGCGGTGAAGGGTAAGTGGAGTGAATCCAGCTCACTGATACGGTGCAGTGTAAGTGGAGTGAATCCATCTCATTGATACGGTGCAGTGCAAGTGGAGTGAATGCAGCTCACTGATACAGCACAGTGTAAATGGAGTGAATCCAGCTCACTGATACGGTGCAGTGTAAGTGGAGTGAATCCAGCTCACTGATACGGTGCAGTGTAAGTGGAGTAAATCTAGCTCACTGATACGGTGCAGTGTAAGTGGAGTGAATCCAGCTCACTGATGCGGTGCAGTGTAAGTGGAGTGAGTCCAGCTCACTGATACAGTGCAGTGTAAGTGGAGTGAATCCAGCTTGCTCATATGGTGCAGTCTAAGTGGAGTGAATCCAGCTCACTGATACGATGCAGTGTAACTGGAGTGAATCCAGCTCACTGAAACGGTGCAGTGTCAGTGGAGTGAATCCAGCTCACCGATAGATGCAGTATAAGTGGAGTGAATCCAGCTCACTGATACGGTGAAGTATAAGTGGAGTGAATCCAGCTCACTGATACTATGCAGTGTAAATGGAGTGAATCTAGCTCACTGATACGGTGCAGTGTAAGTGGAGTGAATCCAGCTCAGTCATACAGTGCAGTATAAGTGGAGTGAATCCAGCTCACTGATACGGTGCAGTGGAAGTGCAGTTAATCCAGCTCACGATACGGTGCTGTGTAAGTGGAGTGAATCCAACTCACTGATACAGTGTAGTGTTAGTGGAGTGTATCCAGCTCACTGATACGCCGCAGTGTAAGTGGAGTGAATCCATCTCACTGATACAGTGTCGTGTAAGTGGATTGAATCCAGCACACTGATACGGTGCAGTGTAAGTGGAGTGAATCCAGCTCACTGATATGGTGCAGTGTAAGTGGAGTGAATCCAGCTCACTGATACAGTGTGCAGTGTAAGTGGAGTGAATCCAGCTCACTGATACAGTGTGCAGTGTATGTGGAGTGAATCCAGCTGACTAAACAGCACAGTGTAAATGGAGTGAATCCAGCTCACTGATACGGTGCAGTGTAAGTGGAGTGAATCCAGCTCACTGATACGGAGCAGTGTAAGTGGAGTGAATCCAGCTCACTGATACTGTGCAGTGGAAGTGGAGTGAATCCAGCTCACTGATACTGTGCAGTGTAAGTGGAGTGAATCCAGCTCACTGATACGATTTGCAGTGTAAGTGGAGTAAATCCAGCTCACTGATATGGTGCAGAGTAAGTGGAGTGAATCCAGCTCACTGATACGGTGCAATATGTGGAGTTAATCCAGCTCACTGACACGGTGCAGTGTAAGTGGAGTGCATCCAGCTCACTGATAGGGTGCAGTGTAAGTGGAGTGATTCCAGCTCACTGATACGGTGCAGTGTAAGTGGAGTGAATCCAGCTCAGTGATACGGTGCAGGGTAAGTGGAGTGAATCCAGCTAACTGATATGGTGCAGTGTAAGTGGAGTGAATCCAGCTCACTGATACGGTCTGCAGTGTAAGTGGAGTGAATCCAGCTCACTGTGCAGTGCACTTTAAGTTGGTGTGAATCCAGCTCACTGATACGGTGCAATATGTGGAATGAATCCACCTCACTGATACAGTGTGCAGTGTAAGTGAAGTGAATCCAGCTCACTGATACGGTGCAATATGTGGAGTGAATCAAGCTCACTGATACGGCGCAGTGAAACTGGAGTGAATCCAGCTCACTGATACAGTGTGTAGTGTAAGTGGAGTGAATCCAGCTCACTGATACGGTGCAATATGTGGAGTGAATCCAGCTCACTGATGCAGCGCAGTGTAAGTGGAGTGAATCCAGCTCACTGATACAGTGTGCAGTGTAAGTGGAGTGAATCCAGCTCACTGATATGGTGCAGTGTAAGTTGAGTGAATCCAGCTCACTGATGCGGTGAAGGGTAAGTGGAGTGAATCCAGCTCACTGATACGGTGCAGTGTAAGTGGAGTGAATCCATCTCATTGATACGGTGCAGTGCAAGTGGAGTGAATGCAGCTCACTGATACAGCACAGTGTAAATGGAGTGAATCCAGCTCACTGATACGGTGCAGTGTAAGTGGAGTGAATCCAGCTCACTGATACGGTGCAGTGTAAGTGGAGTAAATCTAGCTCACTGATACGGTGCAGTGTAAGTGGAGTGAATCCAGCTCACTGATGCGGTGCAGTGTAAGTGGAGTGAGTCCAGCTCACTGATACAGTGCAGTGTAAGTGGAGTGAATCCAGCTTGCTCATATGGTGCAGTCTAAGTGGAGTGAATCCAGCTCACTGATACGATGCAGTGTAACTGGAGTGAATCCAGCTCACTGAAACGGTGCAGTGTCAGTGGAGTGAAACCAGCTCACCGATAGATGCAGTATAAGTGGAGTGAATCCAGCTCACTGATACGGTGAAGTATAAGTGGAGTGAATCCAGCTCACTGATACTATGCAGTGTAAATGGAGTGAATCTAGCTCACTGATACGGTGCAGTGTAAGTGGAGTGAATCCAGCTCAGTCATACAGTGCAGTATAAGTGGAGTGAATCCAGCTCACTGATACGGTGCAGTGGAAGTGCAGTTAATCCAGCTCACGATACGGTGCTGTGTAAGTGGAGTGAATCCAACTCACTGATACAGTGTAGTGTTAGTGGAGTGTATCCAGCTCACTGATACGCTGCAGTGTAAGTGGAGTGAATCCATCTCACTGATACAGTGTCGTGTAAGTGGATTGAATCCAGCACACTGATACGGTGCAGTGTAAGTGGAGTGAATCCAGCTCACTGATATGGTGCAGTGTAAGTGGAGTGAATCCAGCTCACTGATACAGTGTGCAGTGTAAGTGGAGTGAATCCAGCTCACTGATACAGTGTGCAGTGTATGTGGAGTGAATCCAGCTGACTAAACAGCACAGTGTAAATGGAGTGAATCCAGCTCACTGATACGGTGCAGTGTAAGTGGAGTGAATCCAGCTCACTGATACGGAGCAGTGTAAGTGGAGTGAATCCAGCTCACTGATACTGTGCAGTGGAAGTGGAGTGAATCCAGCTCACTGATACTGTGCAGTGTGAGTGGAGTGAATCCAGCTCACTGATACGATTTGCAGTGTAAGTGGAGTAAATCCAGCTCACTGATATGGTGCAGAGTAAGTGGAGTGAATCCAGCTCACTGATACGGTGCAATATGTGGAGTTAATCCAGCTCACTGACACGGTGCAGTGTAAGTGGAGTGCATCCAGCTCACTGATAGGGTGCAGTGTAAGTGGAGTGATTCCAGCTCACTGATACGGTGCAGTGTAAGTGGAGTGAATCCAGCTCAGTGATACGGTGCAGGGTAAGTGGAGTGAATCCAGCTAACTGATATGGTGCAGTGTAAGTGGAGTGAATCCAGCTCACTGATACGGTCTGCAGTGTAAGTGGAGTGAATCCAGCTCACTGTGCAGTGCACTTTAAGTTGGTGTGAATCCAGCTCACTGATACGGTGCAATATGTGGAGTGAATCAAGCTCACTGATACGGCGCAGTGAAACTGGAGTGAATCCAGCTCACTGATACGATGCAGTGTAAGTAAGGTGAATCCAGCTCACGATACGGTGCAGTGTAAGTGAGGTGAATCCAGCTCACTGATATGGTACAGTGCAAGTGGAGTGAATCCAACTCACTGATACGATGCAGTGTAAGTGGAGTGAATCCAGCTCACTGATAATGTGCAGTATAAGTGGAGTGAATCCAGCTCAGTGATGCGCTGCAGTGTAAGTGGAGTGAATCCAGCTCACTGATACGGTGCAGTGTCAGTGGAGTGAATCCAGCTCACTGATAATGTGCAGTGCAAGTGGAGTGAATCCAGCTCACTGATACGGTGCAGTGTAAGTGGAGTGAATCCAGCTCACTGATACTGTGTGCAGTGTAAGTGGAGTGAATCCAGATCACTGATACGATGCAGTGTAAGTGGAGTGAATCCAGCTCACTGATACGATGCAGTGAAAGTGGAGTGAATCCAGCTCACTCATACGGTGCAGTGTAAGTGGAGTGAATCCAGCTCACTGATACAGTGCAGTGTAACTGGAGTGAATCCAGCTCACTGATACAGTGCAGTGTACTTGGAGTGAATCCAGCTCACTGATATGGTGCAGTGTAAGTCGTGTGAATCCAGCTCACTGATACGGTGCAGTGTAAGTGGAGTGAATCCAGCTCATTGATACGGTGCAGTGCAAGTTGAGTGAATCCAGCTCACTGATATGGTGCAGTGTCAGTGGAGTGAATACAGCTCATTGATACGATGTGCATTGCATGTGGAGTGAATCCAGCTCACTAATACAGCGCAGTGTAAGTGGAGTGAATCCAGCTCACTGACATGGTGCAGTGCAAGTGGAGTGAATCCAGCTCACTGATACGGTGCAGTGTAAGTGGAGTGAATCCAGCTCACTGATACAGTGCAGTGTAAGTGGAGTTAATCCAGCTCACTGATACGGTGCAGTGTAAGTGGAGTGAATCCAGCTCACTGATTCGGTGTGCAGTGTAAGTGGAGTGAATCCAGCTCACTGATACGGTGCAGTCTAAGTGGAGTGAATCCAGCTCACTGATACAGTGCACTTTAAGTAGAGTGAATCCAGCTCACTGATACAGTGCAGTGTAAGTGGAGTGAATCCTGCTCACTGATACGGTGCAATATGTGGAGTGAATCCAGCTCACTGATACGGTGCAGTGTAAGTGGAGTGAATCCAGCTCTCTGATACGGTGTAGTGTCAGTGGAGTGAATCTAGCTCACTGATACGATGTGCAGTGTATGTGGATTGAATCCAGCTCATTAATACAGCACAGTGTAAGTGGAGTGAATCCAGCTCACTGATATGGTGCAGTGCAAGTGGAGTGAATCCAGCTCACTGATACGGAGCAGTGTAACTTGAGTGAATCCAGCTCACTGATACTGTGCAGTGTGAGTGGAGTGAATACAGCTCACTGATACAATGTGCAGTGTAAGTGGAGTGAACCCAGCTCACTGATACGGTGCAATATGTGGAGTTAATCCAGCTCACTGATAGGGTACAGTGTAAGTGGAGTGCATCCAGCTCACTGATAGGGTGCAGTGTAAGTGGAGTGAATCCAGCTCACTGATACAGTGTGCAGTGTAAGTGGAGTGAATCCAGCTCACTAATACGGTGCAGTGTAAGTGGAGTGAATCCAGCTCACTGACACGGAGCAGTGTAAGTGGAGTGAATCCAGCTCACTGATACTGTGCAGTGTCAGTGCAGTGAATCCAGCTCACTGATACGGTGCAGTGTAAGTGGAGTTAATCCATCTCACTGATACGGTGCAGTGTCAGTGGAGTGCATCCAGCTCACTGATGGGGTGCAGTGTAAGTGGAGTGAATCCAGCTCACTGATACAGTGCAGTCTAAGTGGAGTGAATCCAGCTCAGTGATACAGTGCAGTGTTAGTGCAGTGAATCCAGCTCACTGATACGGTGCAGTGTAAGTGGAGTTAATCCATCTCACTGATACGGTGCAGTGTCAGTGGAGTGCATCCAGCTCACTGATGGGGTGCAGTGTAAGTGGAGTGAATCCAGCTCACTGATACAGTGCAGTGTAAGTGTAGTGAATACAGCTCACAGATACGGTGCAATATGTGGAGTGAATCCACCTCACTGATACGGTGCAATATGTGAAGAGAATCCAGCTCACTGATATGCTGTGCAGTGTAAGTGGAGTGAATCCAGCTCACTGATACGGTGCATTATGTGGAGTGAATCCAGCTCACTGACATGGTGCAGTGCAAGTGGAGTGAATCCAGCTCACTGATACGGTGCAGTGTAAGTGGAGTGAATCCAGCTCACTGATACAGTGCAGTGTAAGTGGAGTTAATCCAGCTCACTGATACGGTGCAGTGTAAGTGGAGTGAATCCAGCTCACTGATACGGTGTGCAGTGTAAGTGGAGTGAATCCAGCTCACTGATACGGTGCAGTCTCAGTGGAGTGAATCCAGCTCACTGATACAGTGCACTTTAAGTAGAGTGAATCCAGCTCACTGATACAGTGCAGTGTAAGTGGAGTGAATCCTGCTCACTGATACGGTGCAATATGTGGAGTGAATCCAGCTCACTGATACGGTGCAGTGTAAGTGGAGTGAATCCAGCTCTCTGATACGGTGTAGTGTCAGTGGAGTGAATCCAGCTCACTGATATGGTGCAATGTCAGTGGAGTGAATCCAGCTCACTGATACGATGTGCAGTGTATGTGGATTGAATCCAGCTCATTAATACAGCACAGTGTAAGTGGAGTGAATCCAGCTCACTGATATGGTGCAGTGCAAGTGGAGTGAATCCAGCTCACTGATACGGAGCAGTGTAACTTGAGTGAATCCAGCTCACTGATACTGTGCAGTGTGAGTGGAGTGAATACAGCTCACTGATACAATGTGCAGTGTAAGTGGAGTGAATCCAGCTCACTGATACGGTGCAATATGTGGAGTTAATCCAGCTCACTGATAGGGTGCAGTGTAAGTGGAGTGCATCCAGCTCACTGATAGGGTGCAGTGTAAGTGGAGTGAATCCAGCTCACTGATACGGTGCAGTGTAAGTGGAGTAAATCCAGCTAACTGATACGGTGCAGTGCAAGCGGAGTGAATCCAGCTCACTGAAACGATGCAGTGCAAGTGGTGTGAATGCAGCTCACTGATACGGTGTAGTGTCATTGGAGTGAATCCAGCTCACTGATACAGTGCAGCGCAAGTGGAGTGAATCCAGCTCACTGATACGGTGTTGTGTAAGTGGAGTGAATCCAGCTCACTGATGCAGTGCAGTGTAAGTGGAGTGAATCCAGCTCACTGATACGGTGCATTGTAAATGGAGTGAATCCAACTCACTGCTAGGGTGTGCAGTGTAAGTGGAGTGAATCCAGCTCACTGATACAGTGCACTGTCAGTGGAGAGAATCCAGCTAACTGATACGGTGCAATATGTGAAGTGAATCCAGCTCACTGATGCAGTGTGCAGTGTAAGTGGAGTGAATCCAACTCACTGATACGGTGCAATATGTGGAGTGCATCCAGCTCACTGATATGGTGCAGTGTAAGTGGAGTGAATCCAGCTCACTGAAACGGTGCAGTGTAAGTGGAGTCAATCCAGCTCACTGATACGGTGCAGTGTAACTGGAGTGAATCCAGCTCACTGATATGGTGCAGTGTCAGTGGAGTGAATCCAGCTCACTGATACGATGTGCAGTGTATGTGGAGTGAATCCAGCTCACATAATACAGCGCAGTTTAAGTGGAGTGAATCCAGCTCACTGATACGGTGCAGTGTAAGTGGAGTGAATCCAGCTCACTGATACGGAGCAGTGTAAGTGGAGTGAATCCAGCTCACTGATACTGTGCTGTGTCAGTGGAGTGAATCCAGCTCACTGATACAATGTGCAGTGTAAGTGGAGTAAATCCAGCTCACTGATACAGTGTCGTATAAGTGGATTGAATCCAGCTCACTGATACGGTGCATTGTAAGTGGAGTGAATCCAGCTCACTGATACAGTGCAGTGTAAGTGGAGAGAATCCAGCTCACTGATACGGTGCATTCTAAGTGGAGTGAATCGAGATCACTGATGCAGTGCACTTTAAGTGGAGTGAATCAAGCTCACTGATACAGTGCACTGCAAGTGGAGTGAATCAAGCTCACTGATACAGTGTGCAGTGTAAGTGGAGTGAATCCAGCTCACTGATGCGGTGCAGTGTAAGTGGAGTGAATCCAGCTCACTGTTACGGTGCAGTGTAAGCGGAGTGAATCCAGCTCACTGATACGATGCAGTGCAAGTGGTGTGAATCCAGCTCACTGATACGGTGTAGTGTCATTGGAGTGAATCCAGCTCACTGATACAGTGTGCAGTGTAAGTGGAGTGAATCCAGCTCACTGATGCGGTGCAGTGTAAGTGTAGTGAACACAGCTCACTGATACGGTGCCGTGTCAGTGGAGTGAATCCAGCTCACTGATACGGTGCAATCTGTGGGGTGAATCCAGCTCACTGATAAGGTGCAATATGTGGAGTGAATCCAGCTCACTGATACGGTGCAGTGTAAGTCGAGTGAATCCAGCTCACTGATACGGTGTGCAGTGTAAGTGGAGTGAATCCAGCTCACTATACAGTGCAATGCAAGTGCAGTGAATCCAACTCACGAATACAGTGCAGTGTAAGTGGAGTGAATCCAGCTAACTGATACGGTGCAGTGTAAGTGGAGTGAATCCAGCTCACTGTTACGGTGCAGTGTAAGCGGAGTGAATCCAGCTCACTGATACGATGCAGTGCAAGTGGTGTGAATCCAGCTCACTGATACGGTGTAGTGTCATTGGAGTGAATCCAGCTCACTGATACAGTGCAGCGCAAGTGGAGTGAATCCAGCTCACTGATACGGTGCTGTGTAAGTGGAGTGAATCCAGCTTTCTGATGCAGTGCAGAGTAAGTGGAGTGAATCCAGCTCACTGATACGGTGCAGTGCAAATGGAGTGAATCCAGCTCACTGCTACGGTGTGCAGTGTGAGTGGAGAGAATCCAGCTCACTGATACGGTGCAATGTGTGAAGTGAATCCAGCTCACTGATGCAGTGTGCAGTGTAAGTGGAGTGAATCCAGCTCACTGATACGGAGCAATATGTGGAGTGAATCCATCTCACTGATATGGTGCAGTGTAAGTGGAGTGAATCCAGCTCACTGAAACGGTGCAGTGTAAGTGGAGTCAATCCAGCTCACTGATATGGTGCAGTGTAACTGGAGTGAATCCAGCTAACTGATATGGTGCAGTGTCAGTGGAGTGAATCCAGCTCACTGATACGATGTGCAGTGTATGTGGAGTGAATCCAGCTCACTAATACAGCGCAGATTAAGTGGAGTGAATCCAGCTCACTGATACGGTGCAGTGTAAGTGGAGTAAATCCAGCTCACTGATACGGAGCAGTGTAAGTGGAGTGAATCCAGCTCACTGATACTGTGCAGTGCAAGTGGAATGAATCCAGCTCACTGATAAAGTGCACTGTAAGTGGAGTGAATCCAGCTCACAGATACGGGGCAATGTAAGTGGAGTGAATCCAGCTCACTGATACAGTGTGCAGTGTAAGTGGAGTGAATCCAGCTCACTGATACGGTGCAATATGTGGAGTGAATCCAGCTCACTGATACGGTGCAGTGTAAGTGGAGTGAATCCAGCTCACTGATACGGTGCAGTGTAAGTGGAGTGAATCCAGCTCACAGATACGGTGCAGTGTCAGTGGAGTGAATCCAGCTCACTGATACAGTGCAGTGTAAGTTGATTGAATCCAGCTCACTGATACGGTGCAGTGTAAGTGGAGTGAATCCAGCTCACTGATACGGTGCAGTGTAAGTGCAGTGAATCCAGCTCACTGATACAGTGTGCAGTGTAAGTGGAGTGAATCCAGCTCACTGATAAGGTGCAATATGTGGAGTGAATCCAGCTCACTGATATGCTGCAGTGTAAGTGGAGTGAATCCAGCTCACTGATACGGTGCTATGAAAGTGGAGTGAATCCAGCTCACTAATACTGTGTGCAGTGTAAGTGGAGTGAATCCAGCTCACTGATACGATGCAGTGTAAGTGGAGTGAATCCAGCTCACTGATACCGTGCAGTGTCAGTGGAGTGAATCCAGTTCACTGATACGGTGTGCAGTGTAAGTGGAGTGAATCCAGCTCACTGATACCGTGCAGTGTAAGTGGAGTGAATCCAGCTCACTGATGCACTGCAGTGTAAGTGGAGTAAATCCAGCTCACTGATACGGTGTGCAGTGTAAGTGGAGTGAATCCAGCTCACTGATACCGTGCAGTGTAAGTGGAGTGAATGCAGCTCACTGATGCACTGCAGTGTAAGTGGAGTGACTCCAGCTCACTGATACGGTTTACAGTGTAAGTGGAGTGAAACTAGCTCACTGATACGGTGTGCAGTGTAAGTGGAGTGAAACCAGCTCACTGATATGGTGCAGTGTAAGTGGAGTGAATCCAGCTCACTGATACAGTGCAGTGTAAGTGGAGTGAATCCGTCTCACTGATTCAGTGCAGTGTTGGTGGAGTGAATCCAGCTCACTGTTACGGTGCAGTGTAAGTGGAGTGAATCCAGCTCACTGATACGATGCAGTGTAAGTGGAGTGAATCTAGCTCACTGATACGGTGCAGTGTAAGGGGAGTTAATCCAGCTCACTGATATGCTGTGCAGTGTAAGTGGAGTGAATCCAGCTCACTGATACGGTGTGCAGTGTAAGTGGTGTCAAACTAGCTCACTGCTAAGGTGCAGTGTAAGTGGAGTGAATCCAGCTCACTGAAACAGTGCAGTGTAAGTGGAGTGAATTTAGCTCACTGATACGGTGTAATATGTGGAGTGAATCCAGCTAACTGATACGGTGCAGTGTAAGTGGAGTGAATCCAGCTCACTGATACAGTGTGCAGTGTAAGTGGAGTGAATCCAGCTCACTGATACAGTGTGCAGTGTAAGTGGAGTGCATCCAGCTCACTGATACAGTATGCAGTGTAAGTGGAGTGAATCCAGTTCACTGATACGGTGCATTCTAAGTGGAGTGAATCCAGCTCACTGATGCAGTGCACTTTAAGTGGAGTGAATCCAGCTTACTGAAACAGTGTAGTGTAAGTGGAGTGAATCCAGCTCACTGATACGGTGCAGTGTAAGTGGAGTGAATCCAGCTCACTGATACGGAGCAGTGTAAGTGAAATGAATCCAGCTCACTGATACGGAGCAGTGTAAGTGGAGTGAATCCAGCTCACTAATACGGTGCAGTGTAAGTGGAGTGAATCCAGCTCACTGACACGGAGCAGTGTAAGTGGAGTGAATCCAGCTCACTGATACTGTGCAGTGTCAGTGCAGTGAATCCAGCTCACTGATACGGTGCAGTGTAAGTGGAGTTAATCCATCTCACTGATACGGTGCAGTGTCAGTGGAGTGCATCCAGCTCACTGATGGGGTGCAGTGTAAGTGGAGTGAATCCAGCTCACTGATACGGTGTAGTGCAAGTGGAGTGAATCCAGCTCACTAATGCAGTGCAGTGTAAGTGGAGTGAATCCAGCTCACTGATACAGTGCAGTCTAAGTGGAGTGAATCCAGCTCACTGATACAGTGCAGTGTAAGTGTAGTGAATACAGCTCACAGATACGGTGCAATATGTGGAGTGAATCCACCTCACTGATACGGTGCAATATGTGAAGAGAATCCAGCTCACTGATATACTGTGCAGTGTAAGTGGAGTGAATCCAGCTCACAGATACGGTGCAATATGTGGAGTGAATCCACCTCACTGATACGGTGCAATATGTGAAGAGAATCCAGCTCACTGATATACTGTGCAGTGTAAGTGGAGTGAATCCAGCTCACTGATACGGTGCAATATGTGGAGTGAATCCAGCTCACTGACATGGTGCAGTGCAAGTGGAGTGAATCCAGCTCACTGATACGGTGCAGTGTAAGTGGAGTGAATCCAGCTCACTGATACAGTGCAGTGTAAGTGGAGTTAATCCAGCTCACTGATACGGTGCAGTGTAAGTGGAGTGAATCCAGCTCACTGATACGGTGTGCAGTGTAAGTGGAGTGAATCCAGCTCACTGATACGGTGCAGTCTAAGTGGAGTGAATCCAGCTCACTGATACAGTGCACTTTAAGTAGAGTGAATCCAGCTCACTGATACAGTGCAGTGTAAGTGGAGTGAATCCTGCTCACTGATACGGTGCAATATGTGGAGTGAATCCAGCTCACTGATACGGTGCAGTGTAAGTGGAGTGAATCCAGCTCTCTGATACGGTGTAGTCTCAGTGGAGTGAATCCAGCTCACTGATATGGTGCAATGTCAGTGGAGTGAATCCAGCTCACTGATACAATGTGCAGTGTATGTGGATTGAATCCAGCTCATTAATACAGCACAGTGTAAGTGGAGTGAATCCAGCTCACTGATATGGTGCAGTGCAAGTGGAGTGAATCCAGCTCACTGATACGGAGCAGTGTAACTTGAGTGAATCCAGCTCACTGATACTGTGCAGTGTGAGTGGAGTGAATACAGCTCACTGATACAATGTGCAGTGTAAGTGGAGTGAATCCAGCTCACTGATACGGTGCAATATGTGGAGTTAATCCAGCTCACTGATAGGGTGCAGTGTAAGTGGAGTGCATCCAGCTCACTGATAGGGTGCAGTGTAAGTGGAGTGAATCCAGCTCACTGATACGGTGCAGTGTAAGTGGAGTAAATCCAGCTAACTGATACGGTGCAGTGCAAGCGGAGTGAATCCAGCTCACTGATACGATGCAGTGCAAGTGGTGTAAATGCAGCTCACTGATACGGTGTAGTGTCATTGGAGTGAATCCAGCTCACTGATACAGTGCAGCGCAAGTGGAGTGAATCCAGCTCACTGATACGGTGCTGTGTAAGTGGAGTGAATCCAGCTCACTGATGCAGTGCAGTGTAAGTGGAGTGAATCCAGCTCACTGATACGGTGCAGTGTAAATGGAGTGAATCCAACTCACTGCTATGGTGTGCAGTGTAAGTGGAGTGAATCCAGCTCACTGATACAGTGCACTGTCAGTGGAGAGAATCCAGCTCACTAATACGGTGCAATATGTGAAGTGAATCCAGCTCACTGATGCAGTGTGCAGTGTAAGTGGAGTGAATCCAGCTCACTGATACGGTGCAATATGTGGAGTGCATCCAGCTCACTGATATGGTGCAGTGTAAGTGGAGTGAATCCAGCTCACTGAAACGGTGCAGTGTAAGTGGAGTCAATCCAGCTCACTGATACGGTGCAGTGTAACTGGAGTGAATCCAGCTCACTGATATGGTGCAGTGTCAGTGGAGTGAATCCAGCTCACTGATACGATGTGCAGTGTAACTGGAGTGAATCCAGCTCACTGATATGGTGCAGTGTCAGTGGAGTGAATGCAGCTCACTGATACGATGTGCAGTGTATGTGGAGTGAATCCAGCTCACTAATACAGCGCAGTTTAAGTGGAGTGAATCCAGCTCACTGATACGGTGCAGTGTAAGTGGAGTGAATCCAGCTCACTGATACGGAGCAGTGTAAGTGGAGTGAATCCAGCTCACTGATACTGTGCTGTGTCAGTGGAGTGAATCCAGCTCACTGATACAATGTGCAGTGTAAGTGGAGTAAATACAGCTGACTGATACAGTGTCGTATAAGTGGATTGAATCCAGCTCACTGAGACAGTGCATTGCAAGTGGAATGAATCCAGCTCACTGATACGGTGTGCAGTGTAAGTGGAGTGAATCCAGCTCACTGATACTGTGCATTCTAAGTGGAGTGAATCCAGCTCACTGATGCAGTGCACTTTAAGTGGAGTGAATCCAGCGCACTGAAACAGTGCAGTGCAAGTGGAGTGAATCCAGCTCACTGATACGGTGCAGTGTAAGTGGAGTGAATCCAGCTCACTGATGCAGTGCAGTGTAAGTGGAGAGAATCCAGCTCACTGATACGGTGCAGTGTAAGTGGAGTGAATCCAGCTCACTGATACGGTGCAGTGTAGGTGGAGTGAATCAAGCTCACTGATACAGTGCACTGCAAGTGGAGTGAATCCAGCTCACTGATACAGTGTGCAGTGTAAGTGGAGTGAATCCAGCTCACTGATGCGGTGCAGTGTAAGTGTAGTGAACACAGCTCACTGATACGGTGCCGTGTCAGTGGAGTGAATCCAGCTCACTGATACGGTGCAATCTGTGGGGTGAATCCAGCTCACTGATAAGGTGCAATATGTGGAGTGAATCCAGCTCACTGATACGGTGCAGTGTAAGTGGAGTGAATCCAGCTCACTGATACGGTGTGCAGTGTAAGTGGAGTGAATCCAGCTCACTATACAGTGCAATGCAAGTGCAGTGAATCCAGCTCACGAATACAGTGCAGTGTAAGTGGAGTGAATCCAGCTAACTGATACGGTGCAGTGTAAGTGGAGTGAATCCAGCTCACTGTTACGGTGCAGTGTAAGCGGAGTGAATCCAGCTCACTGATACGATGCAGTGCAAGTGGTGTGAATCCAGCTCACTGATACGATGTAGTGTCATTGGAGTGAATCCAGCTCACTGATACGGTGCAGCGCAAGTGGAGTGAATCCAGCTCACTGATACGGTGCTGTGTAAGTGGAATGAATCCAGCTTTCTGATGCAGTGCAGTGTCAGTGGAGAGAATCCAGCTCACTGATACGGTGCAATATGTGAAGTGAATCCAGCTCACTGATGCAGTGTGCAGTGTAAGTGGAGTGAATCCAGCTCACTGATACGGAGCAATATGTGGAGTGAATCCAGCTCACTGATATGGTGCAGTGTAAGTGGAGTGAATCCAGCTCACTGAAACGGTGCAGTGTAAGTGGAGTCAATCCAGCTCACTGATATGGTGCAGTGTAACTGGAGTGAATCCAGCTAACTGATATGGTGCAGTGTCAGTGGAGTGAATCCAGCTCACTGATACGATGTGCAGTGTATGTGGAGTGAATCCAGCTCACTAATACAGCGCAGTTTAAGTGGAGTGAATCCAGCTCACTGATACGGTGCAGTGTAAGTGGAGTAAATCCAGCTCACTGATACGGAGCAGCGTAAGTGGAGTGAATCCAGCTCACTGATACTGTGCAGTGCAAGTGGAATGAATCCAGCTCACTGATAAAGTGCACTGTAAGTGGAGTGAATCCAGCTCACAGATACGGGGCAATGTAAGTGGAGTGAATCCAGCTCACTGATACAGTGTGCAGTGTAAGTGGAGTGAATCCAGCTCACTGATACGGTGCAATATGTGGAGTGAATCCAGCTCACTGATACGGTGCAGTGTAAGTGGAGTGAATCCAGCTCACTGATACGGTGCAGTGTAAGTGGAGTGAATCCAGCTCACAGATACGGTGCAGTGTCAGTGGAGTGAATCCAGCTCACTGATACGGTGCAGTGTAAGTTGATTGAATCCAGCTCACTGATACGGTGCAGTGTAAGTGGAGTGAATCCAGCTCACTGATAAGGTGCAATATGTGGAGTGAATCCAGCTCACTGATATGCTGCAGTGTAAGTGGAGTGAATCCAGCTCACTGATACAGTGCTATGAAAGTGGAGTGAATCCAGCTCACTAATACGGTGCAGTGTAAGTGGAGTGAATCCAGCTCACTGATACGATGCAGTGTAAGTGGAGTGAATCCAGCTCACTGATACGATGCAGTGTAAGTGTTGTGAATCCAGATCACTGATACGGTGTGCAGTCTAAGTGGAGTGAATCCAGCTCACTAATACGGTGTAGTGTAAGTAGAGTGAATCCAGCTCCCTGATACGATGCAGTGCAAGTGGAGTGAATCCAGCTCACTGATACGATGCAGTGTAAGTGGAGTGAATCCAGCTCACTGATCCGGTGCAGTGTAAGTGCAGTGCATCCAGCTCACTGATACCGTGCAGTGTAAGTGGAGTGAATCCAGCTCACTGATACCGTGCAGTGTAAGTGGAGTGAATCCAGCTCACTGATGCACTGCAGTGTAAGTGGAGTAAATCCAGCTCACTGATACGGTGTGCAGTGTAAGTGGAGTGAATCCAGCTCACTGATACCGTGCAGTGTAAGTGGAGTGAATGCAGCTCACTGATGCACTGCAGTGTAAGTGGAGTGACTCCAGCTCACTGATACGGTTTACAGTGTAAGTGGAGTGAAACTAGCTCACTGATACGGTGTGCAGTGTAAGTGGAGTGAAACCAGCTCACTGATATGGTGCAGTGTAAGTGGAGTGAATCCAGCTCACTGATACAGTGCAGTGTAAGTGGAGTGAATCCGTCTCACTGATTCAGTGCAGTGTTGGTGGAGTGAATCCAGCTCACTGTTACGGTGCAGTGTAAGTGGAGTGAATCCAGCTCACTGATACGATGCAGTGTAAGTGGAGTGAATCTAGCTCACTGATACGGTGCAGTGTAAGGGGAGTTAATCCAGCTCACTGATATGCTGTGCAGTGTAAGTGGAGTGAATCCAGCTCACTGATACGGTGTGCAGTGTAAGTGGTGTCAAACTAGCTCACTGCTAAGGTGCAGTGTAAGTGGAGTGAATCCAGCTCACTGAAACAGTGCAGTGTAAGTGGAGTGAATTTAGCTCACTGATACGGTGTAATATGTGGAGTGAATCCAGCTAACTGATACGGTGCAGTGTAAGTGGAGTGAATCCAGCTCACTGATACAGTGTGCAGTGTAAGTGGAGTGAATCCAGCTCACTGATACAGTGTGCAGTGTAAGTGGAGTGCATCCAGCTCACTGATACAGTATGCAGTGTAAGTGGAGTGAATCCAGTTCACTGATACGGTGCATTCTAAGTGGAGTGAATCCAGCTCACTGATGCAGTGCACTTTAAGTGGAGTGAATCCAGCTTACTGAAACAGTGTAGTGTAAGTGGAGTGAATCCAGCTCACTGATACGGTGCAGTGTAAGTGGAGTGAATCCAGCTCACTGATACGGAGCAGTGTAAGTGAAATGAATCCAGCTCACTGATACGGAGCAGTGTAAGTGGAGTGAATCCAGCTCACTAATACGGTGCAGTGTAAGTGGAGTGAATCCAGCTCACTGACACGGAGCAGTGTAAGTGGAGTGAATCCAGCTCACTGATACTGTGCAGTGTCAGTGCAGTGAATCCAGCTCACTGATACGGTGCAGTGTAAGTGGAGTTAATCCATCTCACTGATACGGTGCAGTGTCAGTGGAGTGCATCCAGCTCACTGATGGGGTGCAGTGTAAGTGGAGTGAATCCAGCTCACTGATACGGTGTAGTGCAAGTGGAGTGAATCCAGCTCACTAATGCAGTGCAGTGTAAGTGGAGTGAATCCAGCTCACTGATACAGTGCAGTCTAAGTGGAGTGAATCCAGCTCAGTGATACAGTGCAGTGTAAGTGGAGTGAATCCAGCTCACTGATACAGTGCAGTGTAAGTGTAGTGAATACAGCTCACAGATACGGTGCAATATGTGGAGTGAATCCACCTCACTGATACGGTGCAATATGTGAAGAGAATCCAGCTCACTGATATACTGTGCAGTGTAAGTGGAGTGAATCCAGCTCACAGATACGGTGCAATATGTGGAGTGAATCCACCTCACTGATACGGTGCAATATGTGAAGAGAATCCAGCTCACTGATATACTGTGCAGTGTAAGTGGAGTGAATCCAGCTCACTGATACGGTGCAATATGTGGAGTGAATCCAGCTCACTGACATGGTGCAGTGCAAGTGGAGTGAATCCAGCTCACTGATACGGTGCAGTGTAAGTGGAGTGAATCCAGCTCACTGATACAGTGCAGTGTAAGTGGAGTTAATCCAGCTCACTGATACGGTGCAGTGTAAGTGGAGTGAATCCAGCTCACTGATACGGTGTGCAGTGTAAGTGGAGTGAATCCAGCTCACTGATACGGTGCAGTCTAAGTGGAGTGAATCCAGCTCACTGATACAGTGCACTTTAAGTAGAGTGAATCCAGCTCACTGATACAGTGCAGTGTAAGTGGAGTGAATCCTGCTCACTGATACGGTGCAATATGTGGAGTGAATCCAGCTCACTGATACGGTGCAGTGTAAGTGGAGTGAATCCAGCTCTCTGATACGGTGTAGTCTCAGTGGAGTGAATCCAGCTCACTGATATGGTGCAATGTCAGTGGAGTGAATCCAGCTCACTGATACAATGTGCAGTGTATGTGGATTGAATCCAGCTCATTAATACAGCACAGTGTAAGTGGAGTGAATCCAGCTCACTGATATGGTGCAGTGCAAGTGGAGTGAATCCAGCTCACTGATACGGAGCAGTGTAACTTGAGTGAATCCAGCTCACTGATACTGTGCAGTGTGAGTGGAGTGAATACAGCTCACTGATACAATGTGCAGTGTAAGTGGAGTGAATCCAGCTCACTGATACGGTGCAATATGTGGAGTTAATCCAGCTCACTGATAGGGTGCAGTGTAAGTGGAGTGCATCCAGCTCACTGATAGGGTGCAGTGTAAGTGGAGTGAATCCAGCTCACTGATATGGTGCAGTGTAAGTGGAGTAAATCCAGCTAACTGATACGGTGCAGTGCAAGCGGAGTGAATCCAGCTCACTGATACGATGCAGTGCAAGTGGTGTAAATGCAGCTCACTGATACGGTGTAGTGTCATTGGAGTGAATCCAGCTCACTGATACAGTGCAGCGCAAGTGGAGTGAATCCAGCTCACTGATACGGTGCTGTGTAAGTGGAGTGAATCCAGCTCACTGATGCAGTGCAGTGTAAGTGGAGTGAATCCAGCTCACTGATACGGTGCAGTGTAAATGGAGTGAATCCAACTCACTGCTATGGTGTGCAGTGTAAGTGGAGTGAATCCAGCTCACTGATACAGTGCACTGTCAGTGGAGAGAATCCAGCTCACTAATACGGTGCAATATGTGAAGTGAATCCAGCTCACTGATGCAGTGTGCAGTGTAAGTGGAGTGAATCCAGCTCACTGATACGGTGCAATATGTGGAGTGCATCCAGCTCACTGATATGGTGCAGTGTAAGTGGAGTGAATCCAGCTCACTGAAACGGTGCAGTGTAAGTGGAGTCAATCCAGCTCACTGATACGGTGCAGTGTAACTGGAGTGAATCCAGCTCACTGATATGGTGCAGTGTCAGTGGAGTGAATCCAGCTCACTGATACGATGTGCAGTGTAACTGGAGTGAATCCAGCTCACTGATATGGTGCAGTGTCAGTGGAGTGAATGCAGCTCACTGATACGATGTGCAGTGTATGTGGAGTGAATCCAGCTCACTAATACAGCGCAGTTTAAGTGGAGTGAATCCAGCTCACTGATACGGTGCAGTGTAAGTGGAGTGAATCCAGCTCACTGATACGGAGCAGTGTAAGTGGAGTGAATCCAGCTCACTGATACTGTGCTGTGTCAGTGGAGTGAATCCAGCTCACTGATACAATGTGCAGTGTAAGTGGAGTAAATACAGCTGACTGATACAGTGTCGTATAAGTGGATTGAATCCAGCTCACTGAGACAGTGCATTGCAAGTGGAATGAATCCAGCTCACTGATACGGTGTGCAGTGTAAGTGGAGTGAATCCAGCTCACTGATACTGTGCATTCTAAGTGGAGTGAATCCAGCTCACTGATGCAGTGCACTTTAAGTGGAGTGAATCCAGCGCACTGAAACAGTGCAGTGCAAGTGGAGTGAATCCAGCTCACTGATACGGTGCAGTGTAAGTGGAGTGAATCCAGCTCACTGATGCAGTGCAGTGTAAGTGGAGAGAATCCAGCTCACTGATACGGTGCAGTGTAAGTGGAGTGAATCCAGCTCACTGATACGGTGCAGTGTAGGTGGAGTGAATCAAGCTCACTGATACAGTGCACTGCAAGTGGAGTGAATCCAGCTCACTGATACAGTGTGCAGTGTAAGTGGAGTGAATCCAGCTCACTGATGCGGTGCAGTGTAAGTGTAGTGAACACAGCTCACTGATACGGTGCCGTGTCAGTGGAGTGAATCCAGCTCACTGATACGGTGCAATCTGTGGGGTGAATCCAGCTCACTGATAAGGTGCAATATGTGGAGTGAATCCAGCTCACTGATACGGTGCAGTGTAAGTGGAGTGAATCCAGCTCACTGATACGGTGTGCAGTGTAAGTGGAGTGAATCCAGCTCACTATACAGTGCAATGCAAGTGCAGTGAATCCAGCTCACGAATACAGTGCAGTGTAAGTGGAGTGAATCCAGCTAACTGATACGGTGCAGTGTAAGTGGAGTGAATCCAGCTCACTGTTACGGTGCAGTGTAAGCGGAGTGAATCCAGCTCACTGATACGATGCAGTGCAAGTGGTGTGAATCCAGCTCACTGATACGATGTAGTGTCATTGGAGTGAATCCAGCTCACTGATACGGTGCAGCGCAAGTGGAGTGAATCCAGCTCACTGATACGGTGCTGTGTAAGTGGAATGAATCCAGCTTTCTGATGCAGTGCAGTGTCAGTGGAGAGAATCCAGCTCACTGATACGGTGCAATATGTGAAGTGAATCCAGCTCACTGATGCAGTGTGCAGTGTAAGTGGAGTGAATCCAGCTCACTGATACGGAGCAATATGTGGAGTGAATCCAGCTCACTGATATGGTGCAGTGTAAGTGGAGTGAATCCAGCTCACTGAAACGGTGCAGTGTAAGTGGAGTCAATCCAGCTCACTGATATGGTGCAGTGTAACTGGAGTGAATCCAGCTAACTGATATGGTGCAGTGTCAGTGGAGTGAATCCAGCTCACTGATACGATGTGCAGTGTATGTGGAGTGAATCCAGCTCACTAATACAGCGCAGTTTAAGTGGAGTGAATCCAGCTCACTGATACGGTGCAGTGTAAGTGGAGTAAATCCAGCTCACTGATACGGAGCAGCGTAAGTGGAGTGAATCCAGCTCACTGATACTGTGCAGTGCAAGTGGAATGAATCCAGCTCACTGATAAAGTGCACTGTAAGTGGAGTGAATCCAGCTCACAGATACGGGGCAATGTAAGTGGAGTGAATCCAGCTCACTGATACAGTGTGCAGTGTAAGTGGAGTGAATCCAGCTCACTGATACGGTGCAATATGTGGAGTGAATCCAGCTCACTGATACGGTGCAGTGTAAGTGGAGTGAATCCAGCTCACTGATACGGTGCAGTGTAAGTGGAGTGAATCCAGCTCACAGATACGGTGCAGTGTCAGTGGAGTGAATCCAGCTCACTGATACGGTGCAGTGTAAGTTGATTGAATCCAGCTCACTGATACGGTGCAGTGTAAGTGGAGTGAATCCAGCTCACTGATAAGGTGCAATATGTGGAGTGAATCCAGCTCACTGATATGCTGCAGTGTAAGTGGAGTGAATCCAGCTCACTGATACAGTGCTATGAAAGTGGAGTGAATCCAGCTCACTAATACGGTGCAGTGTAAGTGGAGTGAATCCAGCTCACTGATACGATGCAGTGTAAGTGGAGTGAATCCAGCTCACTGATACGATGCAGTGTAAGTGTTGTGAATCCAGATCACTGATACGGTGTGCAGTCTAAGTGGAGTGAATCCAGCTCACTAATACGGTGTAGTGTAAGTAGAGTGAATCCAGCTCCCTGATACGATGCAGTGCAAGTGGAGTGAATCCAGCTCACTGATACGATGCAGTGTAAGTGGAGTGAATCCAGCTCACTGATGCGGTGCAGTGTAAGTGCAGTGCATCCAGCTCACTGATACCGTGCAGTGTAAGTGGAGTGAATCCAGCTCACTGATACCGTGCAGTGTAAGTGGAGTGAATCCAGCTCACTGATGCACTGCAGTGTAAGTGGAGTAAATCCAGCTCACTGATACGGTGTGCAGTGTAAGTGGAGTGAATCCAGCTCACTGATACCGTGCAGTGTAAGTGGAGTGAATGCAGCTCACTGATGCACTGCAGTGTAAGTGGAGTGACTCCAGCTCACTGATACGGTTTACAGTGTAAGTGGAGTGAAACTAGCTCACTGATACGGTGTGCAGTCTAAGTGGAGTGAAACCAGCTCACTGATATGGTGCAGTGTAAGTGGAGTGAATCCAGCTCACTGATACTGTGCATTCTAAGTGGAGTGAATCCAGCTCACTGATGCAGTGCACTTTAAGTGGAGTGAATCCAGCGCACTGAAACAGTGCAGTGCAAGTGGAGTGAATCCAGCTCACTGATACGGTGCAGTGTAAGTGGAGTGAATCCAGCTCACTGATGCAGTGCAGTGTAAGTGGAGAGAATCCAGCTCACTGATACGGTGCAGTGTAAGTGGAGTGAATCCAGCTCACTGATACGGTGCAGTGTAGGTGGAGTGAATCAAGCTCACTGATACAGTGCACTGCAAGTGGAGTGAATCCAGCTCACTGATACAGTGTGCAGTGTAAGTGGAGTGAATCCAGCTCACTGATGCGGTGCAGTGTAAGTGTAGTGAACACAGCTCACTGATACGGTGCCGTGTCAGTGGAGTGAATCCAGCTCACTGATACGGTGCAATCTGTGGGGTGAATCCAGCTCACTGATAAGGTGCAATATGTGGAGTGAATCCAGCTCACTGATACGGTGCCCTGTAAGTGGAGTGAATCCAGCTCACTGATACGGTGTGCAGTGTAAGTGGAGTGAATCCAGCTCACTATACAGTGCAATGCAAGTGCAGTGAATCCAGCTCACGAATACAGTGCAGTGTAAGTGGAGTGAATCCAGCTAACTGATACGGTGCAGTGTAAGTGGAGTGAATCCAGCTCACTGTTACGGTGCAGTGTAAGCGGAGTGAATCCAGCTCACTGATACGATGCAGTGCAAGTGGTGTGAATCCAGCTCACTGATACGATGTAGTGTCATTGGAGTGAATCCAGCTCACTGATACGGTGCAGCGCAAGTGGAGTGAATCCAGCTCACTGATACGGTGCTGTGTAAGTGGAGTGAATCCAGCTTTCTGATGCAGTGCAGTGTCAGTGGAGAGAATCCAGCTCACTGATACGGTGCAATATGTGAAGTGAATCCAGCTCACTGATGCAGTGTGCAGTGTAAGTGGAGTGAATCCAGCTCACTGATACGGAGCAATATGTGGAGTGAATCCAGCTCACTGATATGGTGCAGTGTAAGTGGAGTGAATCCAGCTCACTGAAACGGTGCAGTGTAAGTGGAGTCAATCCAGCTCACTGATATGGTGCAGTGTAACTGGAGTGAATCCAGCTAACTGATATGGTGCAGTGTCAGTGGAGTGAATCCAGCTCACTGATACGATGTGCAGTGTATGTGGAGTGAATCCAGCTCACTAATACAGCGCAGTTTAAGTGGAGTGAATCCAGCTCACTGATACGGTGCAGTGTAAGTGGAGTAAATCCAGCTCACTGATACGGAGCAGCGTAAGTGGAGTGAATCCAGCTCACTGATACTGTGCAGTGCAAGTGGAATGAATCCAGCTCACTGATAAAGTGCACTGTAAGTGGAGTGAATCCAGCTCACAGATACGGGGCAATGTAAGTGGAGTGAATCCAGCTCACTGATACAGTGTGCAGTGTAAGTGGAGTGAATCCAGCTCACTGATACGGTGCAATATGTGGAGTGAATCCAGCTCACTGATACGGTGCAGTGTAAGTGGAGTGAATCCAGCTCACTGATACGGTGCAGTGTAAGTGGAGTGAATCCAGCTCACAGATACGGTGCAGTGTCAGTGGAGTGAATCCAGCTCACTGATACGGTGCAGTGTAAGTTGATTGAATCCAGCTCACTGATACGGTGCAGTGTAAGTGGAGTGAATCCAGCTCACTGATACGGTGCAGTGTAACTGCAGTGAATCCAGCTCACTGATACAGTGTGCAGTGTAAGTGGAGTGAATCCAGCTCACTGATAAGGTGCAATATGTGGAGTGAATCCAGCTCACTGATATGCTGCAGTGTAAGTGGAGTGAATCCAGCTCACTGATACAGTGCTATGAAAGTGGAGTGAATCCAGCTCACTAATACGGTGCAGTGTAAGTGGAGTGAATCCAGCTCACTGATACGATGCAGTGTAAGTGGAGTGAATCCAGCTCACTGATACGATGCAGTGTAAGTGTTGTGAATCCAGATCACTGATACGGTGTGCAGTCTAAGTGGAGTGAATCCAGCTCACTAATACGGTGTAGTGTAAGTAGAGTGAATCCAGCTCCCTGATACGATGCAGTGCAAGTGGAGTGAATCCAGCTCACTGATACGATGCAGTGTAAGTGGAGTGAATCCAGCTCACTGATGCGGTGCAGTGTAAGTGCAGTGCATCCAGCTCACTGATACCGTGCAGTGTCAGTGGAGTGAATCCAGTTCACTGATACGGTGTGCAGTGTAAGTGGAGTGAATCCAGCTCACTGATACCGTGCAGTGTAAGTGGAGTGAATCCAGCTCACTGATGCACTGCAGTGTAAGTGGAGTAAATCCAGCTCACTGATACGGTGTGCAGTGTAAGTGGAGTGAATCCAGCTCACTGATACCGTGCAGTGTAAGTGGAGTGAATGCAGCTCACTGATGCACTGCAGTGTAAGTGGAGTGACTCCAGCTCACTGATACGGTGTGCAGTCTAAGTGGAGTGAAACCAGCTCACTGATATGGTGCAGTGTAAGTGGAGTGAATCCAGCTCACTGATACAGTGCAGTGTAAGTGGAGTGAATCCATCTCACTGAATCAGTGCAGTGTTGGTGGAGTGAATCCAGCTCACTGTTACGGTGCAGTGTAAGTGGAGTGAATCCAGCTCACTGATACGGTGCAGTGTAAGTGGAGTGAATCCAGCTCACTGATACGATGCAGTGTAAGTGGAGTGAATCTAGCTCACTGATACGGTGCAGTGTAAGGGGATTTAATCCAGCTCACTGATATGCTGTGCAGTGTAAGTGGAGTGAATCCAGCTCACTGATACGGTGTGCAGTGTAAGTGGTGTCAAACTAGCTCACTGCTAAGGTGCAGTGTAAGTGGAGTGAATCCAGCTCACTGATACGGTGCAGTGTGAGTGGAGTGAATACAGCTCACTGATACGGTGTGCAGCGTAAGTGGAGTGAATCCATCTCACTGATATGGTGCAGTGTAAGTGGAGTGAATCCAGCTCACTGATACGATGCAGTGTCAGTGGAGTGAATCCAGCTCACTGATACGGTGTGCAGTATAAGTGGAGTGAATCCAGCTCACTGATACGGTGCAGTGTAAGTGGAGTGAATCTAGCTCACTGATACGGTGCAGTGTAAGCGGAGTCAATCCAGCTCACTGATACGGTGCAGTGTAAGTGGAGTGAATCCAGCTCACTGATACGGTGTAGTGTAAGTGGAGTGAATCCACCTCAGTGATGCAGTGCAGTGTAAGTGGAGTGAATCCAGCTCACTGATACAGTGCAGTGTAAGTGGAGTGAATCCAGCTCACTGATAGTGTGCAGTGTAAGTGGAGTGAATCCAGCTCACTGATACGGTGCCGTGTCAGTGGAGTGAATCCAGCTCACTGATATGGTGCAATATGTGGAGTGAATCCAGCTCACTGATACGGTGCAGTGTCAGTGGAGTGAATCCAGCTCACTGATACGGTGTGCAGTGTAAGTGGAGTGAATCCAGCTCACTGATATGGTGTGCAGTGTAAGTGGAGTGAATCCAGCTCACTGATACAGTGTGCAGTGTAAGTGGAGTGAATCCAGCTCGCTGATAGTGTGCAGTGTAAGTGGAGTGAATCCAGCTCACTGATGCAGTGTGCAGTGTAAGTGGAGTGAATCCAGCTCACTGATATGGTGTGCAGTGTAAGTGGAGTGAATCCAGCTCACTGATAAGGTGCAATCTGTGGAGTGAATCCAGCTCACTGATACGGTGCAGTGTAAGTGGAGTGAATCCAGCTCACTGATACAGTGTGCAGTGTAAGTGGAGTGAATCCAGCTCACTGATACAGTGCAGTGCAAGTGGAATGAATCCAGATCACTGATACGGTGTGCAGTGTAAGTGGAGTGAATCCAGTTCACTGATACGGTGCATTCTAAGTGGAGTGAATCCAGCTCACTGATGCAGTGCACTTTAAGTGGAGTGAATCCAGCTCACTGAAACAGTGCAGTGTAAGTGGAGTGAATCCAGCTCACTGATACGGTGTAAAATGTGGAGTGAATCCAGCTAACTGATACGGTGCAGTGTAAGTGGAGTGAATCCAGCTCACTGATACAGTGTGCAGTGTAAGTGGAGTGAATCCAGCTCACTGATACAGTGCAGTGCAAGTGGAATGAATCCAGCTCACTGATACGGTGTGCAGTGTAAGTGGAGTGAATCCAGTTCACTGATACGGTGCATTCTAAGTGGAGTGAATCCAGCTCACTGATGCAGTGCACTTTAAGTGGAGTGAATCCAGCTCACTGAAACAGTGCAGTGTAAGTGGAGTGAATCCAGCTCACTGACACGGTGCAGTGTAAGTGGAGTGAATCCAGCTCACTGATATGGAGCAGTGTAAGTGGAATGAATCCAGCTCACTGATACGGAACAGTGTAAGTGGAGTGAATCCAGCTCACTAATACGGTGCAGTGTAAGTGGAGTGAATCCAGCTCACTGACACGGAGCAGTGTAAGTGGAGTGAATCCAGCTCACTGATACTGTGCAGTGTCAGTGCAGTGAATCCAGCTCACTGATACGATGCAGTGTAAGTGGAGTTAATCCATCTCACTGATACGGTGCAGTGTAAGTGGAGTGCATCCAGCTCACTGATGGGGTGCAGTGTAAGTGGAGTGAATCCAGCTCACTGATACGGTGTAGTGCAAGTGGAGTGAATCCAGCTCACTAATGCAGTGCAGTGTAAGTGGAGTGAATCCAGCTCACTGATACAGTGCAGTCTAAGTGGAGTGAATCCAGCTCAGTGATACAGTGCAGTGTAAGTGTAGTGAATACAGCTCACTGATACGGTGCAATATGTGGAGTGAATCCACCTCACTGATACGGTGCAATATGTGAAGAGAATCCAGCTCACTGATATACTGTGCAGTGTAAGTGGAGTGAATCCAGCTCACTGATACGGTGCAATATGTGGAGTGAATCCAGCTCACTGACATGGTGCAGTGCAAGTGGAGTGAATCCAGCTCACTGATACGGTGCAGTGTAAGTGGAGTGAATCCAGCTCACTGATACAGTGCAGTGTAAGTGGAGTTAATCCAGCTCACTGATACGGTGCAGTGTAAGTGGAGTGAATCCAGCTCACTGATACGGTGTGCAGTGCAAGTGGAGTGAATCCAGCTCACTGATACGGTGCAGTCTAAGTGGAGTGAATCCAGCTCACTGATACAGTGCACTTTAAGTAGAGTGAATCCAGCTCACTGATACAGTGCAGTGTAAGTGGAGTGAATCCTGCTCACTGATACGGTGCAATATGTGGAGTGAATCCAGCTCACTGATACGGTGCAGTGTAAGTGGAGTGAATCCAGCTCTCTGATACGGTGTAGTGTCAGTGGAGTGAATCCAGCTCACTGATATGGTGCAATGTCAGTGGAGTGAATCCAGCTCACTGATATGGTGCAGTGCAAGTGGAGTGAATCCAGCTCACTGATACGGAGCAGTGTAACTGGAGTGAATCCAGCTCACTGATACTGTGCAGTGTGAGTGGAGTGAATACAGCTCACTGATACAATGTGCAGTGTAAGTGGAGTGAATCCAGCTCACTGATACGGTGCAATATGTGGAGTTAATCCAGCTCACTGATAGGGTGCAGTGTAAGTGGAGTGCATCCAGCTCACTGATAGGGTGCAGTGTAAGTGGAGTGAATCCAGCTCACTGATACGGTGCAGTGTAAGTGGAGTAAATCCAGCTAACTGATACGGTGCAGTGCAAGCGGAGTGAATCCAGCTCACTGATACGATGCAGTGCAAGTGGTGTGAATGCAGCTCACTGATACGGTGTAGTGTCATTGGAGTGAATCCAGCTCACTGATACAGTGCAGTGTAAATGGAGTGAATCCAACTCACTGCTACGGTGTGCAGTGTAAGTGGAGTGAATCCAGCTCACTGATACAGTGTGCAGTGTAAGTGGAGTGAATCCAGCTCACTGATACAGTGTGCAGTGTAAGTGGAGTGCATCCAGCTTACTGATACAGTGTGCAGTGTAAGTGGAGTGAATCCAGCTCACTGATACAGTGCAGTGCAAGTGGAATGAATCCAGCTCACTGATACGGTGTGCAGTGTAAGTGGAGTGAATCCAGTTCACTGATACGGTGCATTCTAAGTGGAGTGAATCCAGCTCACTGATGCAGTGCACTTTAAGTGGAGTGAATCCAGCTCACTGAAACAGTGCAGTGTAAGTGGAGTGAATCCAGCTCACTGATACGGTGCAGTGTAAGTGGAGTGAATCCAGCTCACTGATATGGAGCAGTGTAAGTGGAATGAATCCAGCTCACTGATACGGAGCAGTGTAAGTGGAGTGAATCCAGCTCACTAATACGGTGCAGTCTAAGTGGAGTGAATCCAGCTCACTGACACGGAGCAGTGTAAGTGGAGTGAATCCAGCTCACTGATACTGTGCAGTGTCAGTGCAGTGAATCTAGCTCACTGATACGATGCAGTGTAAGTGGAGTTAATCCATCTCACTGATACGGTGCAGTGTAAGTGGAGTGCATCCAGCTCACTGATGGGGTGCAGTGCAAGTGGAGTGAATCCAGCTCACTGATACGGTGTAGTGCAAGTGGAGTGAATCCAGCTCACTAATGCAGTGCAGTGTAAGTGGAGTGAATCCAGCTCACTGATACAGTGCAGTGTAAGTGTAGTGAATACAGCTCACTGATACGGTGCAATATGTGGAGTGAATCCACCTCACTGATACGGTGCAATATGTGAAGAGAATCCAGCTCACTGATATACTGTGCAGTGTAAGTGGAGTGAATCCAGCTCACTGATACGGTGCAATATGTGGAGTGAATCCAGTTCACTGACATGGTGCAGTGCAAGTGGAGTTAATCCAGCTCACTGATACGGTGCAGTGTAAGTGGAGTGAATCCAGCTCACTGATACGGTGTGCAGTGTAAGTGGAGTGAATCCAGCTCACTGATACGGTGCAGTCTAAGTGGAGTGAATCCAGCTCACTGATACAGTGCACTTTAAGTAGAGTGAATCCAGCTCACTGATACAGTGCAGTGTAAGTGGAGTGAATCCTGCTCACTGATACGGTGCAATATGTGGAGTGAATCCAGCTCACTGATACGGTGCAGTGTAAGTGGAGTGAATCCAGCTCTCTGATACGGTGTAGTGTCAGTGGAGTGAATCCAGCTCACTGATATGGTGCAATGTCAGTGGAGTGAATCCAGCTCACTGATACGATGTGCAGTGTATGTGGATTGAATCCAGCTCATTAATACAGCACAGTGTAAGTGGAGTGAATCCAGCTCACTGATATGGTGCAGTGCAAGTGGAGTGAATCCAGCTCACTGATACGGAGCAGTGTAACTGGAGTGAATCCAGCTCACTGATACTGTGCAGTGTGAGTGGAGTGAATACAGCTCACTGATACAATGTGCAGTGTAAGTGGAGTGAATCCAGCTCACTGATACGGTGCAATATGTGGAGTTAATCCAGCTCACTGATAGGGTGCAGTGTAAGTGGAGTGCATCCAGCTCACTGATAGGGTGCAGTGTAAGTGGAGTGAATCCAGGTCACTGATACGGTGCAGTGTAAGTGGAGTAAATCCAGCTAACTGATACGGTGCAGTGCAAGCGGAGTGAATCCAGCTCACTGATACGATGCAGTGCAAGTGGTGTGAATGCAGCTCACTGATACGGTGTAGTGTCATTGGAGTGAATCCAGCTCACTGATACAGTGCAGTGTAAATGGAATGAATCCAACTCACTGCTACGGTGTGCAGTGTAAGTGGAGTGAATCCAGCTCACTGATACAGTGCACTGTCAGTGGAGAGAATCCAGCTCACTGATACGGTGCAATATGTGAAGTGAATCCAGCTCACTGATGCAGTGTGCAGTGTAAGTGGAGTGAATCCAGCTCACTGATACGGTGCAATATGTGGAGTGCATCCAGCTCACTGATATGGTGCAGTGTAAGTGGTGTGAATCCAGCTCACTGAAACGGTGCAGTGTAAGTGGAGTCAATCCAGCTCACTGATACGGTGCAGTGTAACTGGAGTGAATCCAGCTCACTGATATGGTGCAGTGTCAGTGGAGTGAATCCAGCTCACTGATACGATGTGCAGTGTATGTGGAGTAAATCCAGCTCACTAATACAGCGCAGTTTAAGTGGAGTGAATCCAGCTCACTGATACGGTGCAGTGTAAGTGGAGTGAATCCAGCTCACTGATACGGAGCAGTGTAAGTGGAGTGAATCCAGCTCACTGATACTGTGCTGTGTCAGTGGAGTGAATCCAGCTCACTGATACGGTTTGCAGTGTAATTGGAGTGAATCCAGCTCACTGATACAATGCAGTGTAATTGGAGTGAATCCAGCTCACTGTTACGGTGCAGTGTAAGTGGAGTGAATCCAGCTCACTGATACGGTGCAGTGTAAGTGGAGTGAATCCAGCTCACTGATACGGTGCAGTGTAAGTGGAGTGAATCCAGCTCACTGATACGGTGCAGTGTAAGTGCAGTGAATCCAGCTCACTGATACGATGCAGTGTAAGTGGAGTGAATCTAGCTCACTGATACGGTGCAGTGTAAGTGCAGTGAATCCAGCTCACTGATACGTTGCTGCAGTGTAAGTGGAGTGAATCCAGCTCACTAATACGGGGCAGTGTAAGTGGAGTGAATCCGGCTCACTGACACGGTGCAGTGTCAGTGGATTGAAACCTGCTCACGATACAGTGCAGTGTAAGCGGAGTGAATCCAGCTCACTGATACGGTGACGTGTAAGTGGAGTGAATCCAGCTCACTGATATAATGCAGTGTTAGTGGAGTGAATCCAGCTCACTGATACGGTGCAGTGTAAGGGGAGTGAATCTAGCTCACTGTTACGGTGACGTGTAAGTGGAGTGAATCCAGCTCACTGATACGATGCAGTATTAGTGGAGTGAATCCAGCTCACTGATACGGTGCAGTGTAAGTGGAGTGAATCCAGCTTACTGTTACGATGCAGTGTAAGTGGAGTGAATCCAGCTCACTGATACGGTGCAGTGTAAGTGGAGTGAATCCAGCTCACTGAAATGGGAGGGAGAACAGCCAGTTGTCGTGGTGCACATTGGTACCAACGACATAGGTGAAAAAAGGGATGAGGTCCTACGAAACGAATTTAAGGAGTTAGGAGCTAAATTAAAAAGTAGGAGCTCAAAAGTGGTAATCTCGGGATTGCTACCAGTGCCACGTGCTAGTCAGAGTAGGAATCGCAGGATAGCGCAGATGAACACGTGGCTTGAGCAGTGGTGCAGCAGGGGAGGGATTCAAATTCCTGGGGCATTGGAACCGGTTCTGGGGGAGGTGGGACCAGTACAAACCGGACGGTCTTCACCTGGGCAGGACCGGAACCAATGTCCTAGGGGGAGTGTTTGCTAGTGCTGTTGGGGAGGAGTTAAACTAATATCGCAGGGGGATGGGAACCAATGCAGGGAGACAGAGGGAGACAAAAGCGAGGCAGAGGCAGGAGACGGAGGGGAGATAGAGGGGGGGTGGGGGTGGGTTGGGCGTCGGAGAGGCCCGGGGCGGGGAACAGGAAGGGCCACTGTGCGGCAGAATTCTAAAAGGACAAAGGGTGTTAAAAAAAACGAGCCTGAAGGCTTTGTGTCTTAATGCAAGGAGTATCCGCAATAAGGTGGATGAATTAACTGTGCAAATAGATGTTAACAAATATGATGTGATTGGGATTAAGGAGACGTGGCTCCAGGATGATCAGTGCTGGGAACTCAACATCCAGGGGTATTCAACATTCAGGAAGGATAGAATAAAAGGAAAAGGAGGTGGGGTAGCATTGCTGGTTAAAGAGTAGATTAATGCAATAGTTAGGAAAGACATTAGCTTGGATGATGTGGAATCTATATGGGTAGAGCTGCAGGACACCAAAGGGCAAAAAACGTTAGTGGGAGTTGTGTACAGACCTCCAAACAGTAGTAGTGATGTTGGGGAGGGCATCAAACAGGAAATTAGGGGTGCATGCAATAAAGGTGCAGCAGTTATAATGGGTGACTTTAATATGCACATAGATTGGGCTAACCAAACTAGAAGCAATATGGTGGAGGAGGATTTCCTGGAGTGCATAAGGGATGGTTTTCTAGACCAATATGTCGAGGAATCAACTAGGGGGGAGGCCATCTTAGACTGGGTGTTGTGTAATGAGAGAGGACTAATTAGCAATCTCATTGTGCGAGGCCCCTTGGGGAAGAGTGACCATAATATGGTGGAATTCTGCATTAGGATGGAGAATGATACAGTTAATTCAGAGACCATGGTCCAGAACTTAAAGAAGGGTAGCTTTGAAGGTATGAGGCGTGAATTGGCTAGGATAGATTGGCGAATGATACTTAAGGGGTTGACTGTGGATGGGCAATGGCAGACATTTAGAGACCGCATGGTTGAATTACAACAATTGTACATTCCTGTCTGGCGTAAAAATAAAAAAGGAAAGGTGGCTCAACCGTGGCTATCTAGGGAAATCAGGGATAGTATTAAAGCCAAGGAAGTGGCATACAAATTGGCCAGAAATAGCAGCGAACCTGGGGACTGGAAGAAATTTAGAATTCAGCAGAGGAGGACAAAGGGTTTGATTAGGGCAGGGAAAATGGAGTACGAGAAGAAGCTTGCAGGGAACATTAAGGTGGATTGCAAAAGTTTCTGTAGGTATGTAAAGAGAAAAAGGTTAGTAAAGACAAACGTAGGTCCCCTGCAGTCAGAATCAGGGGAAGTCATAACGGGGAACAAAGAAATGGCAGACCAATTGAACAAGTACTTTGGTTCAGTATTCACTAAGGAGGACACAAACAACCTTCCGGATATAAAAGGGGTCACAGGGTCTAGTAGGGAGGAGGAACTGAGGGAAATCTTTATTAGTCGGGAAATTGTGTTGGGGAAATTGATGGGATTGAAGGCCGATAAATCCCCAGGGCCTGATGGACTTAAGGAGGTGGCCTTGGAAATAGCGGATGCATTGACAGTCATTTTCCAACATTCCATTGACTCTGGATCAGTTCCTATCGAGTGGAGGGTAGCCAATGTAACCCCACTTTTTAAAAAAGGAGGGAGAGAGAAAACAGGGAATTATAGACCAGTCAGCCTGACCTCAGTAGTGGGTAAAATGATGGAATCAATTATTAAGGATGTCATAGCAGCGCATTTGGAAAATGGTGACATGACAGGTCCAAGTCAGCATGGATTTGTGAAGGGGAAATCATGCTTGACAAATCTTCTGGAATTTTTTGAGGATGTTTCCAGTAAAGTGGACAAAGGAGAACCAGTTGATGTGGTATATTTGGACTTTCAGAAGGCTTTCGACAAGGTCCCACACAAGAGATTAATGTGCAAAGTTAAAGCACATGGGATTGGGAGTAGTGTGATTGAGAACTGGTTGTCAGACAGGAAGCAAAGAGTAGGAGTAAATGGGTACTTTTCAGAATGGCAGGCAGTGACTAGTGGGGTACCGCAAGGTTCTGTGCTGGGGCCCCAGCTGTTTACATTGTACATTAATGATTTAGACGAGGGGATTAAATGTAGTATCTCCAAATTTGCGGATGACACTAAGTTGGGTGGCAGTGTGAGCTGCGAGGAGCATGCTATGAGGCTGCAGAGTGACTTGGATAGGTTAGGTGAGTGGGCAAATGCATGGCAGATGAAGTATAATGTGGATAAATGTGAGGTTATCCACTTTGGTGGTAAAAACAGAGAGACAGACTATTATCTGAATGGTGACAGATTAGGAAAAGGGAAGGTGCAACAAGACCTGGGTGTCATGGTACATCAGTCATTGAAGGTTGGCATGCAGGTACAGCAGGCGGTTAAGAAAGCAAATGGCATGTTGTCCTTCATAGCGAGGGGATTTGAGTATAGGGGCAGGGAGGTGTTGCTATAGTTGTACAGGGCCTTGGTGAGGCCACACCTGGAGAATTGTGTACAATTTTGGTCTCCTAACTTGAGGAAGGACATTCTTGCTATTGAGGGAGTGCAGCGAAGATTCACCAGACTGATTCCCGGGATGGTGGGACTGACCTATCAAGAAAGACTGGATCAACTGGGCTTGTATTCACTGGAGTTCAGAAGAATGAGAGGGGACCTCATAGAAACGTTTAAAATTCTGACGGGTTTAGACAGGTTAGATGCGGGAAGAATGTTCCCAATGTTGGGGAAGTCCAGAACCAGGGGTCACAGTCTAAGGATAAGGGGTAAGCCATTTAGGACCGAGATGAGGAGAGACTTCTTCACCCAGAGAGTGGTGAACCTGTGGAATTCTCTGCCACAGAAAGTGGTTGAGGCCAATTCACTAAATATATTCAAAAGGGAGTTCGATGAAGTCCTTACTGCTCGGGGGATCAAGGGGTATGGCGAGAAAGCAGGAAGAGGGTACTGAAGTTTCATGTTCATCCATGAACTCAATGAATGGCGGTGCAGGTTAGAATGGCTAAATGGTCTGCTCCTGCACCTATTTTCTATGTTTCTATGTTTCTATACGATGCAGTATAAATGGAGTGAATCCAGCTCACGATATGGTGCACTGTAAATTGAGTGAAACCAGCTCACTGATAGGATGCAGTGAAAGTGGAGTGAATCCAGCTCACTGATACGGTGCAGTTTAAGTGGAGTGAATCCAGCTCACTGATAGTGTGCAGTGTAAGTGGAGTGAATCCAGCTCACTGATACAGTGTGCAGTGTAAGTGGAGTGAATCCAGCTCACTGATATGGTGTGCAGTGTAAGTGGAGTGAATCCAGCTCACTGATAAGGTGCAATCTGTGGAGTGAATCCAGCTCACTGATACGGTGCAGTGTAAGTGGAGTGAATCCAGCTCACTGATACAGTGTGCAGTGTAAGTGGAGTGAATCCAGCTCACTGATACAGTGCAGTGCAAGTGGAATGAATCCAGCTCACTGATACGGTGTGCAGTGTAAGTGGAGTGAATCCAGTTCACTGATACGGTGCATTCTAAGTGGAGTGAATCCAGCTCACTGATGCAGTGCACTTTAAGTGGAGTGAATCCAGCTCACTGAAACAGTGCAGTGTAAGTGGAGTGAATCCAGCTCACTGATACGGTGTAATATGTGGAGTGAATCCAGCTAACTGATACGGTGCAGTGTAAGTGGAGTGAATCCAGCTCACTGATACAGTGTGCAGTGTAAGTGGAGTGAATCCAGCTCACTGATACAGTGCAGTGCAAGTGGAATGAATCCAGCTCACTGATACGGTGTGCAGTGTAAGTGGAGTGAATCCAGTTCACTGATACGGTGCATTCTAAGTGGAGTGAATCCAGCTCACTGATGCAGTGCACTTTAAGTGGAGTGAATCCAGCTCACTGAAACAGTGCAGTGTAAGTGGAGTGAATCCAGCTCACTGATACGGTGCAGTGTAAGTGGAGTAAATCCAGCTCACTGATACGATGCAGTGTAAGTGGAGTGAATCCAGCTCACTGATACGGAGCAGTGTAAGTGGAGTGCATCCAGCTCACTGATGGGGTGCAGTGTAAGTGGAGTGAATCCAGCTCACTGATACGGTGTAGTGCAAGTGGAGTGAATCCAGCTCACTAATGCAGTGCAGTGTAAGTGGAGTGAATCCAGCTCACTGATACAGTGCAGTCTAAGTGGAGTGAATCCAGCTCAGTGATACAGTGCAGTGTAAGTGGAGTGAATCCAGCTCACTGATACAGTGCAGTGTAAGTGTAGTGAATACAGCTCACTGATACGGTGCAATATGTGGAGTGAATCCACCTCACTGATACGCTGCAATATGTGAAGAGAATCCAGCTCACTGACGTACTGTGCAGTGCAAGTGGAGTGAATCCAGCTCACTGATACGGTGCAGTGTAAGTGGAGTGAATCCAGCTCACTGATACAGTGCAGTGTAAGTGGAGTTAATCCAGCTCACTGATACGGTGCAGTGTAAGTGGAGTGAATCCAGCTCACTGATACGGTGTGCAGTGTAAGTGGAGTGAATCCAGCTCACTGATACGGTGCAGTCTAAGTGGAGTGAATCCAGCTCACTGATACAGTGCACTTTAAGTAGAGTGAATCCAGCTCACTGATACAGTGCAGTTTAAGTGGAGTGAATCCTGCTCACTGATATGGTGCAATATGTGGAGTGAATCCAGCTCACTGATACGGTGCAGTGTAAGTGGAGTGAATCCAGCTCTCTGATACGGTGTAGTGTCAGTGGAGTGAATCCAGCTCACTGATATGGTGCAATGTCAGTGGAGTGAATCCAGCTCACTGATACGATGTGCAGTGTATGTGGATTGAATCCAGCTCATTAATACAGCACAGTGTAAGTGGAGTGAATCCAGCTCACTGATACGGTGCAATATGTGGAGTTAATCCAGCTCACTGATAGGGTGCAGTGTAAGTGGAGTGCATCCAGCTCACTGATAGGGTGCAGTGTAAGTGGAGTGAATCCAGCTCACTGATACGGTGCAGTGTAAGTGGAGTAAATCCAGCTAACTGATACGGTGCAGTGCAAGCGGAGTGAATCCAGCTCACTGATACGATGCAGTGCAAGTGGAGTAAATCCAGCTAACTGATACGGTGCAGTGCAAGCGGAGTGAATCCAGCTCACTGATACGATGCAGTGCAAGTGGTGTGAATGCAGCTCACTGATACGGTGTAGTGTCATTGGAGTGAATCCAGCTCACTGATACAGTGCAGTGTAAATGGAGTGAATCCAACTCACTGCTACGGTGTGCAGTGTAAGTGGAGTGAATCCAGCTCACTGATACAGTGCACTGTCAGTGGAGAGAATCCAGCTCACTGATACGGTGCAATATGTGAAGTGAATCCAGCTCACTGATGCAGTGTGCAGTGTAAGTGGAGTGAATCCAGCTCACTGATACGGTGCAATATGTGGAGTGCATCCAGCTCACTGATATGGTGCAGTGTAAGTGGTGTGAATCCAGCTCACTGAAACGGTGCAGTGTAAGTGGAGTCAATCCAGCTCACTGATACGGTGCAGTGTAACTGGAGTGAATCCAGCTCACTGATATGGTGTAGTGTCAGTGGAGTGAATCCAGCTCACTGATACGATGTGCAGTGTATGTGGAGTGAATCCAGCTCACTAATACAGCGCAGTTTAAGTGGAGTGAATCCAGCTCACTGATACGGTGCAGTGTAAGTGGAGTGAATCCAGCTCACTGATACGGAGCAGTGTAAGTGGAGTGAATCCAGCTCACTGATACGGAGCAGTGTAAGTGGAGTGAATCCAGCTCACTAATACGGTGCAGTGTAAGTGGAGTGAATCCAGCTCACTGACACGGAGCAGTGTAAGTGGAGTGAATCCAGCTCACTGATACTGTGCAGTGTCAGTGCAGTGAATCCAGCTCACTGATACGATGCAGTGTAAGTGGAGTTAATCCATCTCATTGATACGGTGCAGTGTAAGTGGAGTGCATCCAGCTCACTGATGGGGTGCAGTGTAAGTGGAGTGAATCCAGCTCACTGATACGGTGTAGTGCAAGTGGAGTGAATCCAGCTCACTAATGCAGTGCAGTGTAAGTGGAGTGAATCCAGCTCACTGATACAGTGCAGTGTAAGTGTAATGAATACAGCTCACTGATACGGTGCAATATGTGGAGTGAATCCACCTCACTGATACGGTGCAATATGTGAAGAGAATCCAGCTCACTGATATACTGTGCAGTGTAAGTGGAGTGAATCCAGCTCACTGATACGGTGCAATATGTGGAGTGAATCCAGCTCACTGACATGGTGCAGTGCAAGTGGAGTGAATCCAGCTCACTGATACGGTGCAGTGTAAGTGGAGTGAATCCAGCTCACTGATACAGTGCAGTGTAAGTGGAGTTAATCCAGCTCACTGATACGGTGCAGTGTAAGTGGAGTGAATCCAGCTCACTGATACGGTGCAGTGTAAGTGGAGTGAATCCAGCTCTCTGATACGGTGTAGTGTCAGTGGAGTGAATCCAGCTCACTGATATGGTGCAATGTCAGTGGAGTGAATCCAGCTCACTGATACGATGTGCAGTGTATGTGGATTGAATCCAGCTCATTAATACAGCACAGTGTAAGTGGAGTGAATCCAGCTCACTGATACTGTGCAGTGTGAGTGGAGTGAATACAGCTCACTGATACGGTGCAATATGTGGAGTTAATCCAGCTCACTGATAGGGTGCAGTGTAAGTGGAGTGCATCCAGCTCACTGATACTGTGCAGTGTGAGTGGAGTGAATCCAGCTCACTGATATGGTGCAATGTCAGTGGAGTGAATCCAGCTCACTGATACGATGTGCAGTGTATGTGGATTGAATCCAGCTCATTAATACAGCACAGTGTAAGTGGAGTGAATCCAGCTCACTGATATGGTGCAGTGCAAGTGGAGTGAATCCAGCTCACTGATACGGAGCAGTGTAACTGGAGTGAATCCAGCTCACTGATACTGTGCAGTGTGAGTGGAGTGAATACAGCTCACTGATACAATGTGCAGTGTAAGTGGAGTGAATCCAGCTCACTGATACTGTGCAGTGTGAGTGGAGTGAATACAGCTCACTGATACAATGTGCAGTGTAAGTGGAGTGAATCCAGCTCACTGATACGGTGCAATATGTGGAGTTAATCCAGCTCACTGATAGGGTGCAGTGTAAGTGGAGAGAATCCAGCTCACTGATACGGTGCAATATGTGAAGTGAATCCAGCTCACTGATGCAGTGTGCAGTGTAAGTGGAGTGAATCCAGCTCACTGATACGGTGCAATATGTGGAGTGCATCCAGCTCACTGAAACGGTGCAGTGTAAGTGGAGTCAATCCAGCTCACTGATACGGTGCAGTGTAACTGGAGTGAATCCAGCTCACTGATACAGTGCAGTGTAAGTGGAGTGAATCCAGCTCACTGATACGGTGCAGTGTAAGTGGAGTGAATCCAGCTCACTGATACGGTGCAGTGTAAGTGGAGTGAATCCATCTCACTGATACGGTGCAGTGTAAGTGGAGTGAATCCATCTCACTGATACGGTGCAGTGTAAGTGGAGTGAATCCAGCTCACTGATACAGTGCAGTGTAAGTGGAGTGAATCCAGCTCACTGATACGGTGCAGTGTAAGTGGAGTGAATCCATCTCACTGATACGGTGCAGTGTAAGTGGAGTGAATCCAGCTCACTGATACAATGCAGTGTCAGTGGAGTGAATCCAGCTCACTGATACGGTGTGCAGTATAAGGGGAGTGAATCTAGCTCACTGATACGGTGCAGTGTAAGTCGAGTGAATCCAGCTCACTGATATGGTGCAGTGTCAGTGGAGTGAATCCAGCTCACGATATGGTGCACTGTAAATGGAGTGAAACCAGCTCACTGATAGGATGCAGTGCAAGTGGAGTGAATCCAGCTCACTGATACGGTGCAGTGTAAGCGGAGTCAATCCAGCTCACTGATACGGTGGAGTGAAACCAGCTCACGATACGGTGTACTGTAAGTGGTGTGAAACCAGCTCACTGTTACGGTGCAATGTAAGTGGAGTGAATCCAGCTCATTGATATGGTGTGCAGTGTAAGTGGAGTGAATCCAGCTCACTGATACGGTGTGCAGTGTAAGTGGTGTCAAACTAGCTCACTGCTAAGGTGCAGTGTAAGTGGAGTGAATCCAACTCACTGATACGGTGCAGTGTGAGTGGAGTGAATACAGCTCACTGATACGGTGTGCAGCGTAAGTGGAGTGAATCCAGCTCACTGATACGGTGCAGTGTAAGGGGAGTTAATCCAGCTCACTGATACGGTGCAGTGTAAGTCGAGTGAATCCAGCTCACTGATATGGTGCAGTGTCAGTGGAGTGAATCCAGCTCACGATATGGTGCAGTGTAAGTGGAGTGAATCCATCTCACTGATACGGTGCATTGTAAATGGAGTAAATCCATCTCACTGATACGGTACAGTGTAAGTGGAGTGAATCCAGCTCACTGATACGATGCAGTGTAAGTGGAGTGAATCCAGCTCACTGATACGGTGCAGTGTAAGTGGAGTGAATCCAGCTCACTGATACGGTGCAGTGTAAGTGGAGTAAATCCAGCTCACTGATACGGTGCAGTGTAAGTGGAGTGAATCCATCTCACTGATATGGTGCAGTGTAAGTGGAGTGAATCCAGCTCACTGATACGATGCAGTGTCAGTGGAGTGAATCCAGCTCACTGATACGGTGTGCAGTATAAGTGGAGTGAATCCAGCTCACTGATACGGTGCAGTGTAAGAGGAGTGAATCTAACTCACTGATACGGTGCAGTGTAAGCGGAGTGAATCCAGCTCACTGATACAGTGCAGTGTAAGTGGAGTGAATCCATCTCACTGATACGGTTTGCAGTGTAAGTGGAGTGAAACTAGCTCACTGATAAGGTGTGCAGTGTAAGTGGAGTGAATCCAGCTCACTGATACGGTGCAGTGTAAGTGGAGTGCATCCAGCTCACTGATAGGGTGCAGTGTAAGTGGAGTGAATCCATCTCACTGTTACGGTGCAGTGTAAGTGGAGTGAATCCAGCTTACTGATACGGTGCAGTGCAAGTGGAGTGAATCCAGCTCACTGATACGGTGCAGTGTAAGTGGAGTGAATCCAGCTCACTGATACGGTGCAGTGTAAGTGGAGTGAATCCAGCACACTGATACGATGCAGTGTAAGTGGAGTGAATCTAGCTCACTGATACGGTGCAGTGTAAGGGGAGTTAATCCAGCTCACTGATACGGTGCAGTGCAAGTGGAGTGAATCCAGCTCACTGATACGGTGCAGTGTAAGTGGAGTGAATCCAGCTCACTGATACGGTGCAGTGTAAGTGGAGTGAATCCAGCACACTGATACGATGCAGTGTAAGTGGAGTGAATCCAGCTCACTGATACAATGCAGTGTAATTGGAGTGAATCCAGCTCACTGCTAAGGTGTGCAGTGTAAGTGGAGTGAATCTAGCTCACTGATAGGGTGCAGTGTGAGTGGAGTGAATACAGCTCACTGATACGGTATGCAGCGTAAGTGGAGTGAATCCAGCTCACTGATATGGTGCAGTGTAAGGGGAGTTAATCCAGCTCACTGATACGGTGCAGTGTAAGTCGAGTGAATCCAGCTCACTGATATGGTGCAGTGTCAGTGGAGTGAATCCAGCTCACTGATACGGTGCAGTGTAAGTGGAGTGAATCCAGCTCACTGATACAGTGCAGTGTAAGTGGAGTGAATCCATCTCACTGATTCAGTGCAGTGTTAGTGGAGTGAATCCAGCTCACTGATACGGTGCAGTGTAAGTGGAGTGAATCCAGCTCACTGATACGGTGCAGTGTAAGTGGAGTGAATCCAGCACACTGATACGATGCAGTGTAAGTGGAGTGAATCCAGCTCACTGATACAATGCAGTGTAATTGGAGTGAATCCAGCTCACTGCTAAGGTGTGCAGTGTAAGTGGAGTGAATCTAGCTCACTGATAGGGTGCAGTGTGAGTGGAGTGAATACAGCTCACTGATACGGTATGCAGCGTAAGTGGAGTGAATCCAGCTCACTGATACGGTGCAGTGTAAGGGGAGTTAATCCAGCTCACTGATACGGTGCAGTGTAAGTCGAGTGAATCCAGCTCACTGATATGGTGCAGTGTAAGTGGAGTGAATCCAGCTCACTGATACGATGCAGTGTAAGTGGAGTGAATCCAGCTCACTGATACGGTGCAGTGTAAGTGGAGTAAATCCAGCTCACTGATACGATGCAGTGTAAGTGGAGTGAATCCATCTCACTGATATGGTGCAGTGTAAGTGGAGTGAATCCAGCTCACTGATACGATGCAGTGTCAGTGGAGTGAATCCAGCTCACTGATACGGTGTGCAGTATAAGTGGAGTGAATCCAGCTCACTGATACGATGCAGTGTCAGTGGAGTGAATCCAGCTCACTGATACGGTGTGCAGTATAAGTGGAGTGAATCCAGCTCACTGATACGGTGCAGTGTAAGTGGAGTGAATCTAGCTCACTGATACGGTGCAGTGTAAGCGGAGTCAATCCAGTTCACTGATACGGTGCAGTGTAAGTGGAGTGAATCCAGCTCGCTGATACGGTGTAGTGTAAGTGGAGTGAATCCACCTCAGTGATGCAGTGCAGTGTAAGTGGAGTGAATCCAGCTCACTGATACAGTGCAGTGTAAGTGGAGTGAATCCAGCTCACTGATAGTGTGCAGTGTAAGTGGAGTGAATCCAGCTCACTGATACGGTGCCGTGTCAGTGGAGTGAATCCAGCTCACTGATACGGTGCAATATGTGGAGTGAATCCAGCTCACTGATACGGTGCAGTGTCAGTGGAGTGAATCCAGCTCACTGATACAGTGTGCAGTGTAAGTGGAGTGAATCCAGCTCACTGATACAGTGTGCAGTTTAAGTGGAGTGAATCCAGCTCACTGATAGTGTGCAGTGTAAGTGGAGTGAATCCAGCTCACTGATATGGTGTGCAGTGTAAGTGGAGTGAATCCAGCTCACTGATGAGGTGCAATCTGTGGAGTGAATCCAGCTCACTGATACGGTGCAGTGTAAGTGGAGTGAATCCAGCTCACTGATACAGTGTGCAGTGTAAGTGGAGTGAATCCAGCTCAATGATACAGTGCCGTGCAAGTGGAATGAATCCAGCTCACTGATACGGTGTGCAGTGTAAGTGGAGTGAATCCAGTTCACCGATACGGTGCATTCTAAGTGGAGTGAATCCAGCTCACTGATGCAGTGCACTTTAAGTGGAGTGAATCCAGCTCACTGAAACAGTGCAGTGTAAGTGGAGTGAATCCAGCTCACTGATGCGGTGTAATATGTGGAGTGAATCCAGCTAACTGATACGGTGCAGTACAAGTGGAGTGAATCCAGCTCACTGATACAGTGTGCAGTGTAAGTGGAGTGAATCCAGCTCACCGATACAGTGTGCAGTGTAAGTGGAGTGCATCCAGCTCACTGATACAGTGTGCAGTGTAAGTGGAGTGAATCCAGCTCACTGATACAGTGCAGTGCAAGTGGAATGAATCCAGCTCACTGATACGGTGTGCAGTGTAAGTGGAGTGAATCCAGTTCACTGATACGGTGCATTCTAAGTGGAGTGAATCCAGCTCACTGATGCAGTGCACTTTAAGTGGAGTGAATCCAGCTCACTGAAACAGTGCAGTGTAAGTGGAGTGAATCCAGCTCACTGATACGGTGCAGTGTAAGTGGAGTGAATCAATTCACTGATACGGAGCAGTGTAAGTGGAATGAATCCAGCTCACTGATACGGAGCAGTGTAAGTGGAGTGAATCCAGCTCACTAATACGGTGCAGTGTAAGTGGAGTGAATCCAGCTCACTGACACGGAGCAGTGTAAGTGGAGTGAATCCAGCTCACTGATACTGTGCAGTGTAAGTGGAGTTAATCCATCTCACTGATACGGTGCAGTGTAAGTGGAGTGCATCCAGCTCACTGATGGGGTGCAGTGTAAGTGGAGTGAATCCAGCTCACTGATACGGTGTAGTGCAAGTGGAGTGAATCCAGCTCACTAATGCAGTGCAGTGTAAGTGGAGTGAATCCAGCTCACTGATACAGTGCAGTCTAAGTGGAGTGAATCCAGCTCAGTGATACAGTGCAGTGTAAGTGGAGTGAATCCAGCTCACTGATACAGTGCAGTGTAAGTGTAGTGAATACAGCTCACTGATACGGTGCAATATATGGAGTGAATCCAGCTCACTGATACGGTGCAATATGTGGAGTGAATCCAGCTCACTGACATGGTGCAGTGCAAGTGGAGTGAATCCAGCTCACTGATACGGTGCAGTCTAAGTGGAGTGAATCCAGCTCACTGATACAGTGCACTTTAAGTAGAGTGAATCCAGCTCACTGATACAGTGCAGTGTAAGTGGAGTGAATCCTGCTCACTGATACGGTGCATTATGTGGAGTGAATCCAGCTCACTGATACGGTGCAGTGTAAGTGCAGTGGATCCAGCTCTCTGATACGGTGTAGTGTCAGTGGAGTGAATCCAGCTCACTGATACGGAGCAGTGTAACTGGAGTGAATCCAGTTCACTGATACTGTGCAGTGTCAGTGGAGTGAATACAGCTCACTGATACAATGTGCAGTGTAAGTGGAGCGAATCCAGCTCACTGATACGGTGCAATATGTGGAGTTATTCCAGCTCACTGATAGGGTGCAGTGTAAGTGGAGTGCATCCAGCTCACTGATAGGGTGCAGTGTAAGTGGAGTGAATCCAGCTCACTGATACGGTGCAGTGTAAGTGGAGTAAATCCAGCTAACTGATACGGTGCAGTGCAAGCGGAGTGAATCCAGCTCACTGATACGATGCAGTGCAAGTGGTGTGAATGCAGCTCACTGATACGGTGTAGTGTCATTGGAGTGATTCCAGCTCACTGATACAGTGCAGCGCAAGTGAAGTGAATCCAGCTCACTGATGCAGTTCAGTGTAAGTGGAGTGAATCCAGCTCACTGATACGGTGCAGTGTAAATGGAGTGAATCCAACTCACTGCTACGGTGTGCAGTGTAAGTGGAGTGAATCCAGCTCACTGATACAGTGCACTGTCAGTGGAGAGAATCCAGCTCACTGATACGGTGCAATATGTGAAGTGAATCCAGCTCACTGATGCAGTGTGCAGTGTAAGTGGAGTGAATCCAGCTCACTGATACGGTGCAATATGTGGAGTGCATCCAGCTCACTGATATGGTGCAGTGTAAGTGGAGTGAATCCAGCTCACTGAAACGGTGCAGTGTAAGTGGAGTCAATCCAGCTCACTGATACGGTGCAGTGTAACTGGAGTGAATCCAGCTCACTGATATGGTGCAGTGTCAGTGGAGTGAATCCAGCTCACTGATACGATGCAGTGTAAGTGGAGTGAATCCAGCTCACTGATACGGTGCAGTGTAAGTGGAGTAAATCCAGCTCACTGATACGATGCAGTGTAAGTGGAGTGAATCCATCTCACTGATATGGTGCAGTGTAAGTGGAGTGAATCCAGCTCACTGATACGATGCAGTGTCAGTGGAGTGAATCCAGCTCACTGATACGGTGTGCAGTGTAAGTGGAGTGAATCCAGCTCACTGATACGATGCAGTGTCAGTGGAGTGAATCCAGCTCACTGATACGGTGTGCAGTATAAGTGGAGTGAATCCAGCTCACTGATACGGTGCAGTGTAAGTGGAGTGAATCTAGCTCACTGATACGGTGCAGTGTAAGCGGAGTCAATCCAGCTCACTGATACGGTGCAGTGTAAGTGGAGTGAATCCAGCTCACTGATACGGTGTAGTGTAAGTGGAGTGAATCCACCTCAGTGATGCAGTGCAGTGTAAGTGGAGTGAATCCAGCTCACTGATACAGTGCAGTGTAAGTGGAGTGAATCCAGCTCACTGATAATGTGCAGTGTAAGTGGAGTGAATCCAGCTCACTGATACGGTGCCGTGTCAGTGGAGTGAATCCAGCTCACTGATACGGTGCAGTGTCAGTGGAGTGAATCCAGCTCACTGATACAGTGTGCAGTGTAAGTGGAGTGAATCCAGCTCACTGATACAGTGTGCAGTGTAAGTGGAGTGAATCCAGCTCACTGATAGTGTGCAGTGTAAGTGGAGTGAATCCAGCTCACTGATACAGTGTGTAGTGTAAGTGGAGTGAATCCAGCTCACTGATATGGTGTGCAGTGTAAGTGGAGTGAATCCAGCTCACTGATAAGGTGCAATCTGTGGAGTGAATCCAGCTCACTGATACGGTGCAGTGTAAGTGGAGTGAATCCAGCTCACTGATACAGTGTGCAGTGTAAGTGGAGTGAATCCAGCTCACTGATACAGTGCAGTGCAAGTGGAATGAATCCAGCTCACTGATAGGTGTGCAGTGTAAGTGGAGTGAATCCAGTTCACTGATACGGTGCATTCTAAGTGGAGTGAATCCAGCTCACTGATGCAGTGCACTTTAAGTGGAGTGAATCCAGCTCACTGAAACAGTGCAGTGTAAGTGGAGTGAATCCAGCTCACTGATAGTGTAATATGTGGAGTGAATCCAGCTAACTGATACGGTGCAGTGTAAGTGGAGTGAATCCAGCTCACTGATACAGTGTGCAGTGTAAGTGGAGTGAATCCAGCTCACTGATACAGTGTGCAGTGTAAGTGGAGTGAATCCAGCTCACTGATACGGTGTAATATGTGGAGTGAATCCAGCTCACTGATACGGTGCAATATGTGAAGTGAATCCAGCTCACTGATGCAGTGTGCAGTGTAAGTGGAGTGAATCCAGCTCACTGATACGGTGCAATATGTGGAGTGCATCCAGCTCACTGATATGGTGCAGTGTACGTGGAGTGAATCCAGCTCACTGATACGATGCAGTCAGTGGAGTGAATCCAGCTCACTGATACGGTGTGCAGTATAAGTGGAGTGAATCCAGCTCACTGATACGATGCAGTGTCAGTGGAGTGAATCCAGCTCACTGATACGGTGCAGTGTAAGTGGAGTGAATCCAGCTCACTGATACAGTGCAGTGTAAGTGGAGTGAATCCAGCTCACTGATACGGTGCAGTGTAAGCGGAGTCAATCCAGCTCACTGACACGGTGCAGTGTAAGTGGAGTGAATCCAGCACACTGATACGGTGTAGTGTAAGTGGAGTGAATCCACCTCAGTGATGCAGTGCAGTGTAAGTGGAGTGAATCCAGCTCACTGATACAGTGCAGTGTAAGTGGAGTGAATCCAGCTCACTGATACGGTGCCGTGTCAGTGGAGTGAATACAGCTCACTGATACGGTGCAATATGTGGAGTGAATCCTGCTCACTGATACGGTGCAGTGTCAGTGGAGTGAATCCAGCTCACTGATAGTGTGCAGTGTAAGTGGAGTGAATCCAGCTCACTGATACAGTGGGTAGTGTAAGTGGAGTGAATCCAGCTCACTGATATGGTGTGCAGTGTAAGTGGAGTGAATCCAGCTCACTGATAAGGTGCAATCTGTGGAGTGAATCCAGCTCACTGATGCGGTGCAGTGTAAGTGGAGTGAATCCAGCTCACTGATACAGTGTGCAGTGTAAGTGGAGTGAATCCAGCTCACCGATACAGTGTGCAGTGTAAGTGGAGTGCATCCAGCTCACTGATACAGTGTGCAGTGTAAGTGGAGTGAATCCAGCTCACTGATACAGTGCAGTGCAAGTGGAATGAATCCAGCTCACTGATACGGTGTGCAGTGTAAGTGGAGTGAATCCAGTTCACTGATACGGTGCATTCTAAGTGGAGTGAATCCAGCTCACTGATGCAGTGCGCTTTAAGTGGAGTGAATCCAGCTCACTGAAACAGTGCAGTGTAAGTGGAGTGAATCCAGCTCACTGAAACGGTGCAGTGCAAGTGGAGTGAATCCAGCTCACTGATACGGAGCAGTGTAAGTGGAATGAATCCAGCTCACTGATACGGAGCAGTGTAAGTGGAGTGAATCCAGCTCACTAATACGGTGCAGTGTAAGTGGAGTGAATCCAGCTCACTGATACTGTGCAGTGTCAGTGCAGTGAATCCAGCTCACTGATACGGTGCAGTGTAAGTGGAGTTAATCCATCTCACTGATACGGTGCAGTGTAAGTGGAGTGCATCCAGCTCACTGATGGGGTGCAGTGTAAGTGGAGTGAATCCAGCTCACTGATACGGTGTAGTGCAAGTGGAGTGAATCCAGCTCACTAATGCAGTGCAGTGTAAGTGGAGTGAATCCAGCTCACTGATACAGTGCAGTCTAAGTGGAGTGAATCCAGCTCAGTGATACAGTGCAGTGTAAGTGGAGTGAATCCAGCTCACTGATACGGTGCAATATGTGGAGTGAATCCACCTCACTGATACGGTGCAATATGTGAAGAGAATCCAGCTCACTGATATACTGTGCAGTGTAAGTGGAGTGAATCCAGCTCACTGATACGGTGCAATATGTGGAGTGAATCCAGCTCACTGACATGGTGCAGTGCAAGTGGAGTGAATCCAGCTCACTGATACGGTGCAGTGTAAGTGGAGTGAATCCAGCTCACTGATACGGTGCAGTCTAAGTGGAGTGAATCCAGCTCACTGATACAGTGCACTTTAAGTAGAGTGAATCCAGCTCACTGATACAGTGCAGTGTAAGTGGAGTGAATCCTGCTCACTGATACGGTGCAATATGTGGAGTGGATCCAGCTCACTGATACGGTGTAGTGTCAGTGGAGTGAATCCAGCTCACTGATATGGTGCAATGTCAGTGGAGTGAATCCAGCTCACTGATACGATGTGCAGTGTATGTGGATTGAATCCAGCTCATTAATACAGCACAGTGTAAGTGGAGTGAATCCAGCTCACTGATATGGTGCAGTGCAAGTGGAGTTAATCCAGCTCACTGATACGGAGCAGTGTAACTGGAGTGAATCCAGCTCACTGATACTGTGCAGTGTGAGTGGAGTGAATACAGCTCACTGATACAATGTGCAGTGTAAGTGGAGTGAATCCAGCTCACTGATACGGTGCAATATGTGGAGTTAATCCAGCTCACTGATAGGGTGCAGTGTAAATGGAGTGTATCCAGCTCACTGATAGGGTGCAGTGTAAGTGGAGTGAATCCAGCTCACTGATACGGTGCAGTGTAAGTGGAGTAAATCCAGCTAACTGATACGGTGCAGTGCAAGCGGAGTGAATCCAGCTCACTGATACGATGCAGTGCAAGTGGTGTGAATGCAGCTCACTGATACGGTGTAGTGTCATTGGAGTGAATCCAGCTCACTGATACAGTGCAGCGCAAGTGGAGTGAATCCAGCTCACTGATACGGTGCTGTGTCAGTGGAGTGAATCCAGCTCACTGATGCAGTGCAGTGTAAGTGGAGTGAATCCAGCTCACTGATACGGTGCAGTGTAAATGGAGTGAATCCAACTCACTGCTACGGTGTGCAGTGTAAGTGGAGTGAATCCAGCTCACTGATACAGTGCACTGTCAGTGGAGAGAATCCAGCTCACTGACACGGTGCAATATGTGAAGTGAATCCAGCTCACTGATGCAGTGTGCAGTGTAAGTGGAGTGAATCCAGCTCACTGATACGGTGCAATATGTGGAGTGCATCCAGCTCACTGATATGGTGCAGTGTAAGTGGAGTGAATCCAGCTCACTGAAACGGTGCAGTGTAAGTGGAGTCAATCCAGCTCACTGATACGGTGCAGTGTAACTGGATTGAATCCAGCTCACTGATATGGTGCAGTGTCAGTGGAGTGAATCCAGCTCACTGATACGATGTGCAGTGTATGTGGAGTGAATCCAGCTCACTAATACAGCGCAGTTTAAGTGGAGTGAATCCAGCTCACTGATACAATGTGCAGTGTAAGTGGAGTCAATCCAGCTCACTGATACGGTGCAGTGTAACTGGAGTGAATCCAGCTCACTTATACGGTGCAGTGTAAGTGGAGTGAATCCAGCTCACTGATACAGTGCAGTGTAAGTGGAGTGAATCCATCTCACTGATACGGTTTGCAGTGTAACTGGAGTGAAACTAGCTCACTGATAAGGTGTGCAGTGTAAGTGGAGTGAATCCAGCTCACTGATACGGTGCAGTGTAAGTGGAGTGAATCCAGCTCACTGATACAGTGCAGTGTAAGTGGAGTGAATCCATCTCACTGATTCAGTGCAGTGTTAGTGGAGTGAATCCAGCTCACTGATACGGTTTGCAGTGTAATTGGAGTGAATCCAGCTCACTGATACAATGCAGTGTAATTGGAGTGAATCCAGCTCACTGTTACGGTGCAGTTTAAGTGGAGTGAATCCAGCTCACTGATACGGTGCAGTGCAAGTGGAGTGAATCCAGCTCACTGATACGGTGCAGTGTAAGTGGAGTGAATCCAGCTCACTGATACGGTGCAGTGTAAGTGGAGTGAATCCAGCACACTGATACGATGCAGTGTAAGTGGAGTGAATCTAGCTCACTGATACGGTGCAGTGTAAGGGGAGTTAATCCAGCTCACTGATATGGTGTGCAGTGTAAGTGGAGTGAATCCAGCTCTATGATACGGTGTGCAGTGCATTTGGAGTGAATCCAGCTCACTGATACAATGCAGTGTAATTGGAGTGAATCCAGCTCACTGCTAAGGTGCAGTGTAAGTGGAGTGAATCTAGCTCACTGATACGGTGCAGTGTGAGTGGAGTGAATACAGCTCACTGATACGGTATGCAGCGTAAGTGGAGTGAATCCAGCTCACTGATACGTAGCAGTGTAAGGGGAGTTAATCCAGCTCACTGATACGGTGCAGTGTAAGTCGAGTGAATCCAGCTCACTGATATGCTGCAGTGTCAGTGAAGTGAATCCAGCTCACGATTTGGTGCACTGTAAATGGAGTGAAACCAGCTCGCTGATACGGTGCAGTGTAAGTGGAGTTAATCCAGCTCACTGATACGGTGCAGTGTAAGTCGAGTGAATCCAGCTCACTGATACGGTGCAGTGTAAGTGGAGTGAATCCATCTCACTGATAGGGTGCATTGTAAATGGAGTGAATCCATCTCACTGATACGGTGCAGTGTAAGTGGAGTGAATCCAGCTCACTGATACTGTGCTGTGTCAGTGGAGTGAATCCAGCTCACTGATACAATGTGCAGTGTAAGTGGAGTCAATCCAGCTCACTGATACGGTGCAGTGTAACTGGAGTGAATCCAGCTCACTGATATGGTGCAGTGTCAGTGGAGTGAATCCAGCTCACTGATACGGTTTGCAGTGTAATTGGAGTGAATCCAGCTCACTGATACAATGCAGTGTAATTGGAGTGAATCCAGCTCACTGTTACGGTGCAGTGTAAGTGGAGTGAATCCAGCTCACTGATACGGTGCAGTGTAAGTGGAGTGAATCCAGCTCACTGATACGGTGCAGTGTAAGTGGAGTGAATCCAGCTCACTGATACGGTGCAGTGTAATTGGAGTGAATCCAGCACACTGATACGATGCAGTGTAAGTGGAGTGAATCTAGCTCACTGATACGGTGCAGTGTAAGTGCAGTGAATCCAGCTCACTGATACGATGCAGTGTAAGTGGAGTGAATCTAGCTCACTGATACGGTGCAGTGTAAGTGGAGTGAATCCAGCTCACTGATACGATGCAGTGTAAGTGGAGTGAATCCAGCTCACTGATACGATGCAGTGTAAGTGTTGTGAATCCAGCTCACTGATACGGTGTGCAGTCTAAGTGGAGTGAATCCAGCTCACTAATACGGTGTAGTGTAAGTAGAGTAAATCCAGCTCACTGATACGATGCAGTGTAAGTGGAGTGAATCCAGCTCACTGATACGATGCAGTGTAAGTGGAGTGAATCCAGCTCACTGATGCGGTGCAGTGTAAGTGCAGTGAATCCAGCTCACTGATACCGTGCAGTGTCAGTGGAGTGAATCCAGTTCACTGATACGGTGTGCAGTGTAAGTGGAGTGAATCCAGCTCACTGATACCGTGCAGTGTAAGTGGAGTGAATCCAGCTCACTGATGCACTGCAGTGTAAGTGGAGTAAATCCAGCTCACTGATACGGTGTGCAGTGTAAGTGGAGTGAATCCAGCTCACTGATACCGTGCAGTGTAAGTGGAGTGAATGCAGCTCACTGATGCACTGCAGTGTAAGTGGAGTGACTCCAGCTCACTGATACGGTTTACAGTGTAAGTGGAGTGAAACTAGCTCACTGATACGGTGTGCATTGTAAGTGGAGTGAAACCAGCTCACTGATATGGTGCAGTGTAAGTGGAGTGAATCCAGCTCACTGATACAGTGCAGTGTAAGTGGAGTGAATCCATCTCACTGATTCAGTGCAGTGTTGGTGGAGTGAATCCAGCTCACTGTTACGGTGCAGTGTAAGTGGAGTGAATCCAGCTCACTGATACGGTGCAGTGTAAGTGGAGTGAATCCAGCTCACTGATACGATGCAGTGTAAGTGGAGTGAATCTAGCTCACTGATACGGTGCAGTGTAAGGGGAGTTAATCCAGCTCACTGATATGCTGTGCAGTGTAAGTGGAGTGAATCCAGCTCACTGATACGCTTTGCAGTGTAAGTGGTGTCAAACTAGCTCACTGCTAAGGTGCAGTGTAAGTGGAGTGAATCCAGCTCACTGATACGGTGCAGTGTGAGTGGAGTGAATACAGCTCACTGATACGGTGTGCAGCGTAAGTGGAGTGAATCTTTCTCACTGATATGGTGCAGTGTAAGTGGAGTGAATCCAGCTCACTGATACGATGCAGTGTCAGTGGAGTGAATCCAGCTCACTGATACGGTGTGCAGTATAAGTGGAGTGAATCCAGCTCACTGATACGGTGTGCATTGTAAGTGGAGTGAAACCAGTTCACTGATACGGTGTGCAGTGTAAGTGGAGTGAATCCAGCTCACTGATACCGTGCAGTGTAAGTGGAGTGAATCCAGCTCACTGATGCACTGCAGTGTAAGTGGAGTAAATCCAGCTCACTGATACGGTGTGCAGTGTAAGTGGAGTGAATCCAGCTCACTGATACCGTGCAGTGTAAGTGGAGTGAATGCAGCTCACTGATGCACTGCAGTGTAAGTGGAGTGACTCCAGCTCACTGATACGGTTTACAGTGTAAGTGGAGTGAAACTAGCTCACTGATACGGTGTGCATTGTAAGTGGAGTGAAACCAGCTCACTGATATGGTGCAGTGTAAGTGGAGTGAATCCAGCTCACTGATACAGTGCAGTGTAAGTGGAGTGAATCCATCTCACTGATTCAGTGCAGTGTTGGTGGAGTGAATCCAGCTCACTGTTACGGTGCAGTGTAAGTGGAGTGAATCCAGCTCACTGATACGGTGCAGTGTAAGTGGAGTGAATCCAGCTCACTGATACGATGCAGTGTAAGTGGAGTGAATCTAGCTCACTGATACGGTGCAGTGTAAGGGGAGTTAATCCAGCTCACTGATATGGTGTGCAGTGTAAGTGGAGTGAATCCAGCTCACTGATACGGTGTAGTGTAAGTGGAGTGAATCCACCTCAGTGATGCAGTGCAGTGTAAGTGGAGTGAATCCAGCTCACTGATACAGTGTGCAGTGTAAGTGGAGTGAATCCAGCTCACTGATATGGTGTGCAGTGTAAGTGGAGTGAATCCAGCTCACTGATACAGTGTGCAGTGTAAGTGGAGTGAATCCAGCTCACTGATACAGTGTGCAGTGTAAGTGGAGTGAATCCAGCTCACTGATATGGTGTGCAGTGTAAGTGGAGTGAATCCAGCTCACTGATAAGGTGCAATCTGTGGAGTGAATCCAGCTCACTGATACGGTGCAGTGTAAGTGGAGTGAATCCAGCTCACTGATACAGTGTGCAGTGTAAGTGGAGTGAATCCAGCTCACTGATACAGTGCAGTACAAGTGGAATGAATCCAGCTCACTGATACGGTGTGCAGTGTAAGTGGAGTGAATCCAGTTCACTGATACGGTGCATTCTAAGTGGAGTGAATCCAGCTCACTGATGCAGTGCACTTTAAGTGGAGTGAATCCAGCTCACTGAAACAGTGCAGTGTAAGTGGAGTGAATCCAGCTCACTGATACGGTGTAATATGTGGAGTGAATCCAGCTAACTGATACGGTGCAGTGTAAGTGGAGTGAATCCAGCTCACTGATACAGTGTGCAGTGTAAGTGGAGTGAATCCAGCTCACTGATACAGTGTGCAGTGTAAGTGGAGTGCATCCAGCTCACTGATACAGTGTGCAGTGTAAGTGGAGTGAATCCAGCTCACTGATACGGTGTAATATGTGGAGTGAATCCAGCTCACTGATACGGTGCAATATGTGAAGTGAATCCAGCTCACTGATGCAGTGTGCAGTGTAAGTGGAGTGAATCCAGCTCACTGATACGGTGCAATATGTGGAGTGCATCCAGCTCACTGATATGGTGCAGTGTAAGTGGAGGGAATCCAGCTCACTGATACGATGCAGTCAGTGGAGTGAATCCAGCTCACTGATACGGTGTGCAGTATAAGTGGAGTGAATCCAGCTCACTGATACGATGCAGTGTCAGTGGAGTGAATCCAGCTCACTGATACGGTGCAGTGTAAGTGGAGTGAATCTAGCTCACTGATACGGTGCAGTGTAAGCGGAGTCAATCCAGCTCACTGATACGGTGCAGTGTAAGTGGAGTGAATCCAGCACACTGATACGGTGTAGTGTAAGTGGAGTGAATCCACCTCAGTGATGCAGTGCAGTGTAAGTGGAGTGAATCCAGCTCACTGATACAGTGCAGTGTAAGTGGAGTGAATCCAGCTCACTGATAGTGTGCAGTGTAAGTGGAGTGAATCCAGCTCACTGATACGGTGCCGTGTCAGTGGAGTGAATCCAGCTCACTGATACGGTGCAATATGTGGAGTGAATCCTGCTCACTGATACGGTGCAGTGTCAGTGGAGTGAATCCAGCTCACTGATAGTGTGCAGTGTAAGTGGAGTGAATCCAGCTCACTGATAGTGTGTAGTGTAAGTGGAGTGAATCCAGCTCACTGATATGGTGTGCAGTGTAAGTGGAGTGAATCCAGCTCACTGATAAGGTGCAATCTGTGGAGTGAATCCAGCTCACTGATACGGTGCAGTGTAAGTGGAGTGAATCCAGCTCACTGATACAGTGTGCAGTGTAAGTAGAGTGAATCCAGCTCACTGATACAGTGTGCAGTGCAAGTGGAATGAATCCAGCTCACTGATACGGTGTGCAGTGTAAGTGGAGTGAATCCAGTTCACTGATACGGTGCATTCTAAGTGGAGTGAATCCAGCTCACTGATGCAGTGCACTTTAAGTGGAGTGAATCCAGCTCACTGAAACAGTGCAGTGTAAGTGGAGTGAATCCAGCTCACTGATACGGTGTAATATGTGGAGTGAATCCAGCTAACTGATACGGTGCAGTGTAAGTGGAGTGAATCCAGCTCACTGATACAGTGTGCAGTGTAAGTGGAGTGAATCCAGCTCACTGATACAGTGTGCAGTGTAAGTGGAGTGCATCCAGCTCACTGATACAATGTGCAGTGTAAGTGGAGTGAATCCAGCTCACTGATACAGTGCAGTGCAAGTGGAATGAATCCAGCTCACTGATACGGTGTGCAGTGTAAGTGGAGTGAATCCAGTTCACTGATACGGTGCATTCTAAGTGGAGTGAATCCAGCTCACTGATGCAGTGCGCTTTAAGTGGAGTGAATCCAGCTCACTGAAACAGTGCAGTGTAAGTGGAGTGAATCCAGCTCACTGAAACGGTGCAGTGTAAGTGGAGTGAATCCAGCTCACTGATACGGAGCAGTGTAAGTGGAATGAATCCAGCTCACTGATACGGAGCAGTGTAAGTGGAGTGAATCCAGCTCACTAATACGGTGCAGTGTAAGTGGAGTGAATCCAGCTCACTGATACTGTGCAGTGTCAGTGCAGTGAATCCAGCTCACTGATACGGTGCAGTGTAAGTGGAGTTAATCCATCTCACTGATACGGTGCAGTGTAAGTGGAGTGCATCCAGCTCACTGATGGGGTGCAGTGTAAGTGGAGTGAATCCAGCTCACTGATACGGTGTAGTGCAAGTGGAGTGAATCCAGCTCACTAATGCAGTGCAGTGTAAGTGGAGTGAATCCAGCTCACTGATACAGTGCAGTCTAAGTGGAGTGAATCCAGCTCAGTGATACAGTGCAGTGTAAGTGTAGTGAATCCAGCTCACTGATACGGTGCAATATGTGGAGTGAATCCACCTCACTGATACGGTGCAATATGTGAAGAGAATCCAGCTCACTGATACGGTGCAATATGTGGAGTGAATCCAGCTCACTGACATGGTGCAGTGCAAGTGGAGTGAATCCAGCTCACTGATACGGTGCAGTGTAAGTGGAGTGAATCCAGCTCACTGATACGGTGCAGTCTAAGTGGAGTGAATCCAGCTCACTGATACAGTGCACTTTAAGTAGAGTGAATCCAGCTCACTGATACAGTGCAGTGTAAGTGGAGTGAATCCTGCTCACTGATACAGTGCAATATGTGGAGTGAATCCAGCTCACTGATACGGTGTAGTGTCAGTGGAGTGAATCCAGCTCACTGATATGGTGCAATGTCAGTGGAGTGAATCCAGCTCACTGATACGATGTGCAGTGTATGTGGATTGAATCCAGCTCATTAATACAGCACAGTGTAAGTGGAGTGAATCCAGCTCACTGATATGGTGCAGTGCAAGTGGAGTGAATCCAGCTCACTGATACGGAGCAGTGTAACTGGAGTGAATCCAGCTCACTGATACTGTGCAGTGTGAGTGGAGTGAATACAGCTCACTGATACAATGTGCAGTGTAAGTGGAGTGAATCCAGCTCACTGATACGGTGCAATATGTGGAGTTAATCCAGCTCACTGATAGGGTGCAGTGTAAGTGGAGTGTATCCAGCTCACTGATAGGGTGCAGTGTAAGTGGAGTGAATCCAGCTCACTGATACGGTGCAGTGTAAGTGGAGTAAATCCAGCTAACTGATACGGTGCAGTGCAAGCGGAGTGAATCCAGCTCACTGATACGATGCAGTGCAAGTGGTGTGAATGCAGCTCACTGATACGGTGTAGTGTCATTGGAGTGAATCCAGCTCACTGATACAGTGCAGCGCAAGTGGAGTGAATCCAGCTCACTGATACGGTGCTGTGTCAGTGGAGTGAATCCAGCTCACTGATGCAGTGCAGTGTAAGTGGAGTGAATCCAGCTCACTGATACGGTGCAGTGTAAATGGAGTGAATCCAACTCACTGCTACGGTGTGCAGTGTAAGTGGAGTGAATCCAGCTCACTGATACAGTGCACTGTCAGTGGAGAGAATCCAGCTCACTGACACGGTGCAATATGTGAAGTGAATCCAGCTCACTGATGCAGTGTGCAGTGTAAGTGGAGTGAATCCAGCTCACTGATACGGTGCAATATGTGGAGTGCATCCAGCTCACTGATATGGTGCAGTGTAAGTGGAGTGAATCCAGCTCACTGAAACGGTGCAGTGTAAGTGGAGTCAATCCAGCTCACTGATACGGTGCAGTGTAACTGGAGTGAATCCAGCTCACTGATATGGTGCAGTGTCAGTGGAGTGAATCCAGCTCACTGATACGATGTGCAGTGTATGTGGAGTGAATCCAGCTCACTAATACAGCGCAGTTTAAGTGGAGTGAATCCAGCTCACTGATACAATGTGCAGTGTAAGTGGAGTCAATCCAGCTCACTGATACGGTGCAGTGTAACTGGAGTGAATCCAGCTCACTGATACGGTGCAGTGTAAGTGGAGTGAATCCAGCTCACTGATACAGTGCAGTGTAAGTGGAGTGAATCCATCTCACTGATACGGTTTGCAGTGTAACTGGAGTGAAACTAGCTCACTGATAAGGTGTGCAGTGTAAGTGGAGTGAATCCAGCTCACTGATACGGTGCAGTGTAAGTGGAGTGAATCCAGCTCACTGATACAGTGCAGTGTAAGTGGAGTGAATCCATCTCACTGATTCAGTGCAGTGTTAGTGGAGTGAATCCAGCTCACTGATACGGTTTGCAGTGTAATTGGAGTGAATCCAGCTCACTGATACAATGCAGTGTAATTGGAGTGAATCCAGCTCACTGTTACGGTGCAGTTTAAGTGGAGTGAATCCAGCTCACTGATACGGTGCAGTGCAAGTGGAGTGAATCCAGCTCACTGATACGGTGCAGTGTAAGTGGAGTGAATCCAGCTCACTGATACGGTGCAGTGTAAGTGGAGTGAATCCAGCACACTGATACGATGCAGTGTAAGTGGAGTGAATCTAGCTCACTGATACGGTGCAGTGTAAGGGGAGTTAATCCAGCTCACTGATATGGTGTGCAGTGTAAGTGGAGTGAATCCAGCTCTATGATACGGTGTGCAGTGCATTTGGAGTGAATCCAGCTCACTGATACAATGCAGTGTAATTGGAGTGAATCCAGCTCACTGCTAAGGTGCAGTGTAAGTGGAGTGAATCTAGCTCACTGATACGGTGCAGTGTGAGTGGAGTGAATACAGCTCACTGATACGGTATGCAGCGTAAGTGGAGTGAATCCAGCTCACTGATACGTTGCAGTGTAAGGGGAGTTAATCCAGCTCACTGATACGGTGCAGTGTAAGTCGAGTGAATCCAGCTCACTGATATGCTGCAGTGTCAGTGAAGTGAATCCAGCTCACGATATGGTGCACTGTAAATGGAGTGAAACCAGCTCGCTGATACGGTGCAGTGTAAGTGGAGTTAATCCAGCTCACTGATACGGTGCAGTGTAAGTCGAGTGAATCCAGCTCACTGATACGGTGCAGTGTAAGTGGAGTGAATCCATCTCACTGATAGGGTGCATTGTAAATGGAGTGAATCCATCTCACTGATACGGTGCAGTGTAAGTGGAGTGAATCCAGCTCACTGATACTGTGCTGTGTCAGTGGAGTGAATCCAGCTCACTGATACAATGTGCAGTGTAAGTGGAGTCAATCCAGCTCACTGATACGGTGCAGTGTAACTGGAGTGAATCCAGCTCACTGATATGGTGCAGTGTCAGTGGAGTGAATCCAGCTCACTGATACGGTTTGCAGTGTAATTGGAGTGAATCCAGCTCACTGATACAATGCAGTGTAATTGGAGTGAATCCAGCTCACTGTTACGGTGCAGTGTAAGTGGAGTGAATCCAGCTCACTGATACGTTGCAGTGTAAGGGGAGTTAATCCAGCTCACTGATACGGTGCAGTGTAAGTCGAGTGAATCCAGCTCACTGATATGCTGCAGTGTCAGTGAAGTGAATCCAGCTCACGATATGGTGCACTGTAAATGGAGTGAAACCAGCTCGCTGATACGGTGCAGTGTAAGTGGAGTTAATCCAGCTCACTGATACGGTGCAGTGTAAGTCGAGTGAATCCAGCTCACTGATACGGTGCAGTGTAAGTGGAGTGAATCCATCTCACTGATAGGGTGCATTGTAAATGGAGTGAATCCATCTCACTGATACGGTGCAGTGTAAGTGGAGTGAATCCAGCTCACTGATACTGTGCTGTGTCAGTGGAGTGAATCCAGCTCACTGATACAATGTGCAGTGTAAGTGGAGTCAATCCAGCTCACTGATACGGTGCAGTGTAACTGGAGTGAATCCAGCTCACTGATATGGTGCAGTGTCAGTGGAGTGAATCCAGCTCACTGATACGGTTTGCAGTGTAATTGGAGTGAATCCAGCTCACTGATACAATGCAGTGTAATTGGAGTGAATCCAGCTCACTGTTACGGTGCAGTGTAAGTGGAGTGAATCCAGCTCACTGATACGGTGCAGTGTAAGTGGAGTGAATCCAGCTCACTGATACGGTGCAGTGTAAGTGGAGTGAATCCAGCTCACTGATACGGTGCAGTGTAATTGGAGTGAATCCAGCACACTGATACGATGCAGTGTAAGTGGAGTGAATCTAGCTCACTGATACGGTGCAGTGTAAGTGCAGTGAATCCAGCTCACTGATACGATGCAGTGTAAGTGGAGTGAATCTAGCTCACTGATACGATGCAGTGTAAGTGGAGTGAATCTAGCTCACTGATACGATGCAGTGTAAGTGGAGTGAATCCAGCTCACTGATACGATGCAGTGTAAGTGTTGTGAATCCAGCTCACTGATACGGTGTGCAGTCTAAGTGGAGTGAATCCAGCTCACTAATACGGTGTAGTGTAAGTAGAGTAAATCCAGCTCACTGATACGATGCAGTGTAAGTGGAGTGAATCCAGCTCACTGATACGATGCAGTGTAAGTGGAGTGAATCCAGCTCACTGATGCGGTGCAGTGTAAGTGCAGTGAATCCAGCTCACTGATACCGTGCAGTGTCAGTGGAGTGAATCCAGTTCACTGATACGGTGTGCAGTGTAAGTGGAGTGAATCCAGCTCACTGATACCGTGCAGTGTAAGTGGAGTGAATCCAGCTCACTGATGCACTGCAGTGTAAGTGGAGTAAATCCAGCTCACTGATACGGTGTGCAGTGTAAGTGGAGTGAATCCAGCTCACTGATACCGTGCAGTGTAAGTGGAGTGAATGCAGCTCACTGATGCACTGCAGTGTAAGTGGAGTGACTCCAGCTCACTGATACGGTTTACAGTGTAAGTGGAGTGAAACTAGCTCACTGATACGGTGTGCATTGTAAGTGGAGTGAAACCAGCTCACTGATATGGTGCAGTGTAAGTGGAGTGAATCCAGCTCACTGATACAGTGCAGTGTAAGTGGAGTGAATCCATCTCACTGATTCAGTGCAGTGTTGGTGGAGTGAATCCAGCTCAGTGTTACGGTGCAGTGTAAGTGGAGTGAATCCAGCTCACTGATACGGTGCAGTGTAAGTGGAGTGAATCCAGCTCACTGATACGATGCAGTGTAAGTGGAGTGAATCTAGCTCACTGATACGGTGCAGTGTAAGGGGAGTTAATCCAGCTCACTGATATGCTGTGCAGTGTAAGTGGAGTGAATCCAGCTCACTGATACGCTTTGCAGTGTAAGTGGTGTCAAACTAGCTCACTGCTAAGGTGCAGTGTAAGTGGAGTGAATCCAGCTCACTGATACGGTGCAGTGTGAGTGGAGTGAATACAGCTCACTGATACGGTGTGCAGCGTAAGTGGAGTGAATCTTTCTCACTGATATGGTGCAGTGTAAGTGGAGTGAATCCAGCTCACTGATACGATGCAGTGTCAGTGGAGTGAATCCAGCTCACTGATACGGTGTGCAGTATAAGTGGAGTGAATCCAGCTCACTGATACGGTGTGCATTGTAAGTGGAGTGAAACCAGTTCACTGATACGGTGTGCAGTGTAAGTGGAGTGAATCCAGCTCACTGATACCGTGCAGTGTAAGTGGAGTGAATCCAGCTCACTGATGCACTGCAGTGTAAGTGGAGTAAATCCAGCTCACTGATACGGTGTGCAGTGTAAGTGGAGTGAATCCAGCTCACTGATACCGTGCAGTGTAAGTGGAGTGAATGCAGCTCACTGATGCACTGCAGTGTAAGTGGAGTGACTCCAGCTCACTGATACGGTTTACAGTGTAAGTGGAGTGAAACTAGCTCACTGATACGGTGTGCATTGTAAGTGGAGTGAAACCAGCTCACTGATATGGTGCAGTGTAAGTGGAGTGAATCCAGCTCACTGATACAGTGCAGTGTAAGTGGAGTGAATCCATCTCACTGATTCAGTGCAGTGTTGGTGGAGTGAATCCAGCTCACTGTTACGGTGCAGTGTAAGTGGAGTGAATCCAGCTCACTGATACGGTGCAGTGTAAGTGGAGTGAATCCAGCTCACTGATACGATGCAGTGTAAGTGGAGTGAATCTAGCTCACTGATACGGTGCAGTGTAAGGGGAGTTAATCCAGCTCACTGATATGGTGTGCAGTGTAAGTGGAGTGAATCCAGCTCACTGATACGGTGTGCAGTGTAAGTGGTGTCAAACTAGCTCACTGCTAAGGTGCAGTGTAAGTGGAGTGAATCCAGCTCACTGATACGGTGCAGTGTGAGTGGAGTGAATACAGCTCACTGATACGGTGTGCAGCGTAAGTGGAGTGAATCCATCTCACTGATATGGTGCAGTGTAAGTGGAGTGAATCCAGCTCACTGATACGATGCAGAGTCAGTGGAGTGAATCCAGCTCACTGATACGGTGTGCAGTATAAGTGGAGTGAATCCAGCTCACTGATACGGTGCAGTGTAAGTGGAGTGAATCTAGCTCACTGATACGGTGCAGTGTAAGCGGAGTCAATCCAGCTCACTGATACGGTGCAGTGTAAGTGGAGTGAATCCAACTCACTGATACGGTGTAGTGTAAGTGGAGTGAATCCACCTCAGTGATGCAGTGCAGTGTAAGTGGAGTGAATCCAGCTCACTGATACAGTGCAGTGTAAGTGGAGTGAATCCAGCTCACTGATAGTGTGCAGTGTAAGTGGAGTGAATCCAGCTCACTGATACGGTGCCGTGTCAGTGGAGTGAATCCAGCTCACTGATACGGTGCAATATGTGGAGTGAATCCAGCTCACTGATACGGTGCAGTGTCAGTGGAGTGAATCCAGCTCACTGATACAGTGTGCAGTGTAAGTGGAGTGAATCCAGCTCACTGATATGGTGTGCAGTGTAAGTGGAGTGAATCCAGCTCACTGATACAGTGTGCAGTGTAAGTGGAGTGAATCCAGCTCACTGATACAGTGTGCAGTGTAAGTGGAGTGAATCCAGCTCACTGATATGGTGTGCAGTGTAAGTGGAGTGAATCCAGCTCACTGATAAGGTGCAATCTGTGGAGTGAATCCAGCTCACTGATACGGTGCAGTGTAAGTGGAGTGAATCCAGCTCACTGATACAGTGTGCAGTGTAAGTGGAGTGAATCCAGCTCACTGATACAGTGCAGTACAAGTGGAATGAATCCAGCTCACTGATACGGTGTGCAGTGTAAGTGGAGTGAATCCAGTTCACTGATACGGTGCATTCTAAGTGGAGTGAATCCAGCTCACTGATGCAGTGCACTTTAAGTGGAGTGAATCCAGTTCACTGAAACAGTGCAGTGTAAGTGGAGTGAATCCAGCTCACTGATACAGTGCAGTGTAAGTGGAGTGAATCCAGCTCACTGATACGGTGTAATATGTGGAGTGAATCCAGCTAACTGATACGGTGCAGTGTAAGTGGAGTGAATCCAGCTCACTGATAGTGTGCAGTGTAAGTGGAGTGAATCCAGCTCACTGATACAGTGTGCAGTGTAAGTGGAGTGCATCCAGCTCACTGATACAGTGTGCAGTGTAAGTGGAGTGAATCCAGCTCACTGATACAGTGCAGTGCAAGTGGAATGAATCCAGCTCACTGATACGGTGTGCAGTGTAAGTGGAGTGAATCCAGTTCACTGATACGGTGCATTCTAAGTGGAGTGAATCCAGCTCACTGATGCAGTGCACTTTAAGTGGAGTGAATCCAGCTCACTGAAACAGTGCAGTGTAAGTGGAGTGAATCCAGCTCACTGATACGGTGCAGTGTAAGTGGAGTGAATCCAGCTCACTGATATGGAGCAGTGTCAGTGGAATGAATCCAGCTCACTGATACGGAGCAGTGTAAGTGGAGTGAATCCAGCTCACTAATACGGTGCAGTGTAAGTGGAGTGAATCCAGCTCACTGACACGGAGCAGTGTAAGTGGAGTGAATCCAGCTCACTGATACTGTGCAGTGTCAGTGCAGTGAATCTAGCTCACTGATACGATGCAGTGTAAGTGGAGTTAATCCATCTCACTGATACGGTGCAGTGTAAGTGGAGTGCATCCAGCTCACTGATGGGGTGCAGTGTAAGTGGAGTGAATCCAGCTCACTGATACGGTGTAGTGCAAGTGGAGTGAATCCAGCTCACTAATGCAGTGCAGTGTAAGTGGAGTGAATCCAGCTCACTGATACAGTGCAGTCTAAGTGGAGTGAATCCAGCTCAGTGATACAGTGCAGTGTAAGTGGAGTGAATCCAGCTCACTGATACAGTGCAGTGTAAGTGTAGTGAATCCAGCTCACTGATACAGTGCAGTGTAAGTGTAGTGAATACAGCTCACTGATACGGTGCAATATGTGGAGTGAATCCACCTCACTGATACGGTGCAATATGTGAAGAGAATCCAGCTCACTGATATACTGTGCAGTGTAAGTGGAGTGAATCCAGCTCACTGATACGGTGCAATATGTGGAGTGAATCCAGCTCACTGACATGGTGCAGTGCAAGTGGAGTGAATCCAGCTCACTGATACGGTGCAGTGTAAGTGGAGTGAATCCAGCTCACTGATACAGTGCAGTGTAAGTGGAGTTAATCCAGCTCACTGATACAGTGCAGTGTAAGTGGAGTTAATCCAGCTCACTGATACGGTGCAGTGTAAGTGGAGTGAATCCAGCTCACTGATACGGTGTGCAGTGTAAGTGGAGTGAATCCAGCTCACTGATACGGTGCAGTCTAAGTGGAGTGAATCCAGCTCACTGATACAGTGCACTTTAAGTAGAGTGAATCCAGCTCACTGATACAGTGCAGTGTAAGTGGAGTGAATCCTGCTCACTGATACGGTGCAATATGTGGAGTGAATCCAGCTCACTGATACGGTGCAGTGTAAGTGGAGTGAATCCAGCTCTCTGATACGGTGTAGTGTCAGTGGAGTGAATCCAGCTCACTGATATGGTGCAATGTCAGTGGAGTGAATCCAGCTCACTGACACGATGTGCAGTGTATGTGGATTGAATCCAGCTCATTAATACAGCACAGTGTAAGTGGAGTGAATCCAGCTCACTGATATGGTGCAGTGCAAGTGGAGTGAATCCAGCTCACTGATACGGAGCAGTGTAACTGGAGTGAATCCAGCTCACTGATACTGTGCAGTGTGAGTGGAGTGAATACAGCTCACTGATACAATGTGCAGTGTAAGTGGAGTGAATCCAGCTCACTGATACGGTGCAATATGTGGAGTTAATCCAGCTCACTGATAGGGTGCAGTGTAAGTGGAGTGAATCCAGCTCACTGATACAGTGTGCAGTGTAAGTGGAGTGAATCCAGCTCACTGATACAGTGTGCAGTGTAAGTGGAGTGCATCCAGCTCACTGATACAGTGTGCAGTGTAAGTGGAGTGAATCCAGCTCACTGATACAGTGCAGTGCAAGTGGAATGAATCCAGCTCACTGATACGGTGTGCAGTGTAAGTGGAGTGAATCCAGTTCACTGATACGGTGCATTCTAAGTGGAGTGAATCCAGCTCACTGATGCAGTGCACTTTAAGTGGAGTGAATCCAGCTCACTGAAACAGTGCAGTGTAAGTGGAGTGAATCCAGCTCACTGATACGGTGCAGTGTAAGTGGAGTGAATCCAGCTCACTGATACGGAGCAGTGTAAGTGGAATGAATCCAGCTCACTGATACGGAGCAGTGTAAGTGGAGTGAATCCAGCTCACTAATACGGTGCAGTGTAAGTGGAGTGAATCCAGCTCACTGACACGGAGCAGTGTAAGTGGAGTGAATCCAGCTCACTGATACTGTGCAGTGTCAGTGCAGTGAATCCAGCTCACTGATACGGTGCAGTGTAAGTGGAGTTAATCCATCTCACTGATACGGTGCAGTGTAAGTGGAGTGCATCCAGCTCACTGATGGGGTGCAGTGTAAGTGGAGTGAATCCAGCTCACTGATACGGTGTAGTGCAAGTGGAGTGAATCCAGCTCACTAATGCAGTGCAGTGTAAGTGGAGTGAATCCAGCTCACTGATACAGTGCAGTCTAAGTGGAGTGAATCCAGCTCAGTGATACAGTGCAGTGTAAGTGGAGTGAATACAGCTCACTGATACGGTGCAATATGTGGAGTAAATCCACCTCACTGATACGGTGCAATATGTGAAGAGAATCCAGCTCACTGATATACTGTGCAGTGTAAGTGGAGTGAATCCAGCTCACTGACATGGTGCAGTGCAAGTGGAGTGAATCCAGCTCACTGATACGGTGCAGTGTAAGTGGAGTGAATCCAGCTCACTGATACAGTGCAGTGTAAGTGGAGTTAATCCAGCTCACTGATACGGTGCAGTGTAAGTGGAGTGAATCCAGCTCACTGATACGGTGTGCAGTGTAAGTGGAGTGAATCCAGCTCACTGATACGGTGCAGTCTAAGTGGAGTGAATCCAGCTCACTGATACAGTGCACTTTAAGTAGAGTGAATCCAGCTCACTGATACGGTGCAGTGTAAGTGGAGTGAATCCAGCTCACTGATACGGTGCAATATGTGGAGTGAATCTAGCTCACTGATACGGTGCAGTGTAAGTGGAGTGAATCCAGCTCTCTGATACGGTGTAGTGTCAGTGGAGTGAATCCAGCTCACTGATATGGTGCAATGTCAGTGGAGTGAATCCAGCTCACTGATACGATGTGCAGTGTATGTGGATTGAATCCAGCTCATTAATACAGCACAGTGTAAGTGGAGTGAATCCAGCTCACTGATATGGTGCAGTGCAAGTGGAGTGAATCCAGCTCACTGATACGGAGCAGTGTAACTGGAGTGAATCCAGCTCACTGATACTGTGCAGTGTGAGTGGAGTGAATACAGCTCACTGATACAATGTGCAGTGTAAGTGGAGTGAATCCAGCTCACTGATACGGTGCAATATGTGGAGTTAATCCAGCTCACTGATAGGGTGCAGTGTAAGTGGAGTGCATCCAGCTCACTGATAGGGTGCAGTGTAAGTGGAGTGAATCCAGCTCACTGATACGGTGCAGTGTAAGTGGAGTAAATCCAGCTAACTGATACGGTGCAGTGCAAGCGGAGTGAATCCAGCTCACTGATACGATGCAGTGCAAGTGGTGTGAATGCAGCTCACTGATACGGTGTAGTGTCATTGGAGTGAATCCAGCTCACTGATACAGTGCAGCGCAAGTGGAGTGAATCCAGCTCACTGATACGGTGCTGTGTAAGTGGAGTGAATCCAGCTCACTGATGCAGTGCAGTGTAAGTGGAGTGAATCCAGCTCACTGATACGGTGCAGTGTAAATGGAGTGAATCCAACTCACTGCGACGGTGTGCAGTGTAAGTGGAGTGAATCCAGCTCACTGATACAGTGCACTGTCAGTGGAGAGAATCCAGCTCACTGATACGGTGCAATATGTGAAGTGAATCCAGCTCACTGATGCAGTGTGCAGTGTAAGTGGAGTGAATCCAGCTCACTGATACGGTGCAATATGTGGAGTGCATCCAGCTCACTGATATGGTGCAGTGTAAGTGGAGTGAATCCAGCTCACTGAAACGGTGCAGTGTAAGTGGAGTCAATCCAGCTCACTGATACGGTGCAGTGTAACTGGAGTGAATCCAGCTCACTGATATGGTGCAGTGTCAGTGGAGTGAATCCAGCTCACTGATACGATGTGCAGTGTATGTGGAGTGAATCCAGCTGACTAATACAGCGCAGTTTAAGTGGAGTGAATCCAGCTCACTGATACGGTGCAGTGTAAGTGGAGTGAATCCAGCTCACTGATACGGAGCAGTGTAAGTGGAGTGAATCCAGCTCACTGATACTGTGCTGTGTCAGTGGAGTGAATCCAGCTCACTGATACAATGTGCAGTGTAAGTGGAGTCAATCCAGCTCACTGATACGGTGCAGTGTAACTGGAGTGAATCCAGCTCACTGATATGGTGCAGTGTCAGTGGAGTGAATCCAGCTCACTGATACGGTTTGCAGTGTAATTGGAGTGAATCCAGCTCACTAATACAATGCAGTGTAATTGGAGTGAATCCAGCTCACTGTTACGGTGCAGTGTAAGTGGAGTGAATCCAGCTCACTGATACGGTGCAGTGTAAGTGGAGTGAATCCAGCTCACTGATACGGTGCAGTGTAAGTGGAGTGAATCCAGCTCACTGATACGGTGCAGTGTAATTGGAGTGAATCCAGCACACTGATACGATGCAGTGTAAGTGGAGTGAATCTAGCTCACTGATACGGTGCAGTGTAAGTGCAGTGAATCCAGCTCACTGATACGATGCAGTGTAAGTGGAGTGAATCTAGCTCACTGATACGGTGCAGTGTAAGTGCAGTGGATCCAGCTCACTGATACGTTGCAGTGTAAGTGGAGTGAATCCAGCTCACTAATACGGGGCAGTGTAAGTGGAGTGAATCCGGCTCACTGACACGGTGCAGTGTCAGTGGATTGAAACCTGCTCACGATACGGTGCAGTGTAAGCGGAGTGAATCCAGCTCACTGATACGGTGACGTGTAAGTGGAGTGAATCCAGCTCACTGATATAATGCAGTGTAAGGGGAGTGAATCCAGCTCACTGATACGGTGCAGTGTAAGGGGAGTGAATCTAGCTCACTGTTACGGTGACGTGTAAGTGGAGTGAATCCAGCTCACTGATACGATGCAGTATTAGTGGAGTGAATCCAGCTCACTGATACGGTGCAGTGTAAGTGGAGTCAATCCAGCTCACTGATACGGTGCAGTGTAAGTGGAGTGAATCCAGCTCACTGATACAGTGCAGTGTAAGTGGAGTGAATCCAGCTTACTGTTACGATGCAGTGAAAGTGGAGTGAATCCAGCTCACTGATACGGTGAAGTGTAAGTGGATTGAATCCAGCTCACTGATACGGTGCAGTGTAAGTGGAGTGAATCCAGCTCACTGAAATGGGAGGGAGAACAGCCAGTTGTCGTGGTGCACATTGGTACCAACGACATAGGTGAAAAAAGGGATGAGGTCCTACGAAACGAATTTAAGGAGTTAGGAGCTAAATTAAAAAGTAGGAGCTCAAAAGTGGTAATCTCGGGATTGCTACCAGTGCCACGTGCTAGTCAGAGTAGGAATCGCAGGATAGCGCAGATGAACACGTGGCTTGAGCAGTGGTGCAGCAGGGGAGGGATTCAAATTCCTGGGGCATTGGAACCGGTTCTGGGGGAGGTGGGACCAGTACAAACCGGACGGTCTTCACCTGGGCAGGACCGGAACCAATGTCCTAGGGGGAGTGTTTGCTAGTGCTGTTGGGGAGGAGTTAAACTAATATCGCAGGGGGATGGGAACCAATGCAGGGAGACAGAGGGAGACAAAAGCGAGGCAGAGGCAGGAGACGGAGGGGAGATAGAGGGGGGGTGGGGGTGGGTTGGGCGTCGGAGAGGCCCGGGGCGGGGAACAGGAAGGGCCACTGTGCGGCAGAATTCTAAAAGGACAAAGGGTGTTTAAAAAAAACGAGCCTGAAGGCTTTGTGTCTTAATGCAAGGAGTATCCGCAATAAGGTGGATGAATTAACTGTGCAAATAGATGTTAACAAATATGATGTGATTGGGATTAAGGAGACGTGGCTCCAGGATGATCAGGGCTGGGAACTCAACATCCAGGGGTATTCAACATTCAGGAAGGATAGAATAAAAGGAAAAGGAGGTGGGGTAGCATTGCTGGTTAAAGAGTAGATTAATGCAATAGTTAGGAAAGACATTAGCTTGGATGATGTGGAATCTATATGGGTAGAGCTGCAGAACACCAAAGGGCAAAAAACGTTAGTGGGAGTTGTGTACAGACCTCCAAACAGTAGTAGTGATGTTGGGGAGGGCATCAAACAGGAAATTAGGGGTGCATGCAATAAAGGTGCAGCAGTTATAATGGGTGACTTTAATATGCACATAGATTGGGCTAACCAAACTAGAAGCAATATGGTGGAGGAGGATTTCCTGGAGTGCATAAGGGATGGTTTTCTAGACCAATATGTCGAGGAATCAACTAGGGGGGAGGCCATCTTAGACTGGGTGTTGTGTAATGAGAGAGGACTAATTAGCAATCTCATTGTGCGAGGCCCCTTGGGGAAGAGTGACCATAATATGGTGGAATTCTGCATTAGGATGGAGAATGATACAGTTAATTCAGAGACCATGGTCCAGAACTTAAAGAAGGGTAGCTTTGAAGGTATGAGGCGTGAATTGGCTAGGATAGATTGGCGAATGATACTTAAGGGGTTGACTGTGGATGGGCAATGGCAGACATTTAGAGACCGCATGGTTGAATTACAACAATTGTACATTCCTGTCTGGCGTAAAAATAAAAAAGGAAAGGTGGCTCAACCGTGGCTATCTAGGGAAATCAGGGATAGTATTAAAGCCAAGGAAGTGGCATACAAATTGGCCAGAAATAGCAGCGAACCTGGGGACTGGAAGAAATTTAGAATTCAGCAGAGGAGGACAAAGGGTTTGATTAGGGCAGGGAAAATGGAGTACGAGAAGAAGCTTGCAGGGAACATTAAGGTGGATTGCAAAAGTTTCTGTAGGTATGTAAAGAGAAAAAGGTTAGTAAAGACAAACGTAGGTCCCCTGCAGTCAGAATCAGGGGAAGTCATAACGGGGAACAAAGAAATGGCAGACCAATTGAACAAGTACTTTGGTTCAGTATTCACTAAGGAGGACACAAACAACCTTCCGGATATAAAAGGGGTCACAGGGTCTAGTAGGGAGGAGGAACTGAGGGAAATCTTTATTAGTCGGGAAATTGTGTTGGGGAAATTGATGGGATTGAAGGCCGATAAATCCCCAGGGCCTGATGGACTTAAGGAGGTGGCCTTGGAAATAGCGGATGCATTGACAGTCATTTTCCAACATTCCATTGACTCTGGATCAGTTCCTATCGAGTGGAGGGTAGCCAATGTAACCCCACTTTTTAAAAAAGGAGGGAGAGAGAAAACAGGGAATTATAGACCAGTCAGCCTGACCTCAGTAGTGGGTAAAATGATGGAATCAATTATTAAGGATGTCATAGCAGCGCATTTGGAAAATGGTGACATGACAGGTCCAAGTCAGCATGGATTTGTGAAGGGGAAATCATGCTTGACAAATCTTCTGGAATTTTTTGAGGATGTTTCCAGTAAAGTGGACAAAGGAGAACCAGTTGATGTGGTATATTTGGACTTTCAGAAGGCTTTCGACAAGGTCCCACACAAGAGATTAATGTGCAAAGTTAAAGCACATGGGATTGGGAGTAGTGTGATTGAGAACTGGTTGTCAGACAGGAAGCAAAGAGTAGGAGTAAATGGGTACTTTTCAGAATGGCAGGCAGTGACTAGTGGGGTACCGCAAGGTTCTGTGCTGGGGCCCCAGCTGTTTACATTGTACATTAATGATTTAGACGAGGGGATTAAATGTAGTATCTCCAAATTTGCGGATGACACTAAGTTGGGTGGCAGTGTGAGCTGCGAGGAGCATGCTATGAGGCTGCAGAGTGACTTGGATAGGTTAGGTGAGTGGGCAAATGCATGGCAGATGAAGTATAATGTGGATAAATGTGAGGTTATCCACTTTGGTGGTAAAAACAGAGAGACAGACTATTATCTGAATGGTGACAGATTAGGAAACGGGAAGGTGCAACAAGACCTGGGTGTCATGGTACATCAGTCATTGAAGGTTAGCATGCAGGTACAGCAGGCGGTTAAGAAAGCAAATGGCATGTTGGCCTTCATAGCGAGGGGATTTGAGTATAGGGGCAGGGAGGTGTTGCTACAGTTGTACAGGGCCTTGGTGAGGCCACACCTGGAGAATTGTGTACAATTTTGGTCTCCTAACTTGAGGAAGGACATTCTTGCTATTGAGGGAGTGCAGCGAAGATTCACCAGACTGATTCCCGGGATGGTGGGACTGACCTATCAAGAAAGACTGGATCAACTGGGCTTGTATTCACTGGAGTTCAGAAGAATGAGAGGGGACCTCATAGAAACGTTTAAAATTCTGACGGGTTTAGACAGGTTAGATGCGGGAAGAATGTTCCCAATGTTGGGGAAGTCCAGAACCAGGGGTCACAGTCTAAGGATAAGGGGTAAGCCATTTAGGACCGAGATGAGGAGAGACTTCTTCAACCAGAGAGTGGTGAACCTGTGGAATTCTCTGCCACAGAAAGTGGTTGAGGCCAATTCACTAAATATATTCAAAAGGGAGTTCGATGAAGTCCTTACTGCTCGGGGGATCAAGGGGTATGGCGAGAAAGCAGGAAGAGGGTACTGAAGTTTCATGTTCATCCATGAACTCAATGAATGGCGGTGCAGGTTAGAATGGCTAAATGGTCTGCTCCTGCACCTATTTTCTATGTTTCTATGTTTCTATACGATGCAGTGTAAATGGAGTGAATCCAGCTCACGATATGGTGCACTGTAAATGGAGTGAAACCAGCTCACTGATAGGATGCAGTGAAAGTGGAGTGAATCCAGCTCACTGATACGGTGCAGTGTAAGTGGAGTGAATCCATCTCACTGATACGGTGCAGTGTAAGTGGAGTGAATCCATCTCACTGATACGGTGCAGTGTAAGTGGAGTGAATCCAGCTCACTGATACAGTGCAGTGTAAGTGGAGTGAATCCAGCTCACTGATACGGTGCAGTGTAAGTGGAGTGAATCCATCTCACTGATACGGTGCAGTGTAAGTGGAGTGAATCCAGCTCACTGATACAATGCAGTGTCAGTGGAGTGAATCCAGCTCACTGATACGGTGTGCAGTATAAGGGGAGTGAATCTAGCTCACTGATACGGTGCAGTGTAAGTCGAGTGAATCCAGCTCACTGATATGGTGCAGTGTCAGTGGAGTGAATCCAGCTCACGATATGGTGCACTGTAAATGGAGTGAAACCAGCTCACTGATAGGATGCAGTGCAAGTGGAGTGAATCCAGCTCACTGATACGGTGCAGTGTAAGCGGAGTCAATCCAGCTCACTGATACGGTGCAGTGTAAGTGGAGTGAAACCAGCTCACGATACGGTGTACTGTAAGTGGTGTGAAACCAGCTCACTGTTACGGTGTAATGTAAGTGGAGTGAATCCAGCTCATTGATATGGTGTGCAGTGTAAGTGGAGTGAATCCAGCTCACTGATACGGTGTGCAGTGTAAGTGGTGTCAAACTAGCTCACTGCTAAGGTGCAGTGTAAGTGGAGTGAATCTAGCTCACTGATACGGTGCAGTGTGAGTGGAGTGAATACAGCTCACTGATACGGTGTGCAGCGTAAGTGGAGTGAATCCAGCTCACTGATACGGTACAGTGTAAGGGGAGTTAATCCAGCTCACTGATACGGTGCAGTGTCAGTGGAGTGAATCCAGCTCACGATATGGTGCACTGTAAATGGAGTGAAACCAGCTCACTGATAGGATGCAGTGTAAGTGGAGTGAATCCATCTCACTGATACGGTGCATTGTAAATGGAGTAAATCCATCTCACTGATACGGTACAGTGTAAGTGGAGTGAATCCAGCTCACTGTTACGGTGCAGTGTAAGTGGAGTGAATCCAGCTCACTGATACGGTGCAGTGTAAGGGGAGTTAATCCAGCTCACTGATACGGTGCAGTGTAAGTCGAGTGAATCCAGCTCACTGATATGGTGCAGTGTCAGTGGAGTGAATCCAGCTCACGATATGGTGCACTGTAAATGGAGTGAAACCAGCTCGCTGATACGGTGCATTGTAAATGGAGTGAATCCATCTCACTGATACGGTGCAGTGTAAGTGGAGTGAATCCAGCTCACTGATACGATGCAGTGTAAGTGGAGTGAATCCAGCTCACTGATACGGTGCAGTGTAAGTGGAGTAAATCCAGCTCACTGATACGATGCAGTGTAAGTGGAGTGAATCCATCTCACTGATATGGTGCAGTGTAAGTGGAGTGAATCCAGCTCACTGATACGATGCAGTGTCAGTGGAGTTAATCCAGCTCACTGATACGGTGTGCAGTATAAGTGGAGTGAATCCAGCTCACTGATACGATGCAGTGTCAGTGGAGTGAATCCAGCTCACTGATACGGTGTGCAGTATAAGTGGAGTGAATCCAGCTCACTGATACGGTGCAGTGTAAGTGGAGTGAATCTAGCTCACTGATACGGTGCAGTGTAAGCGGAGTCAATCCAGCTCACTGATACGGTGCAGTGTAAGTGGAGTGAATCCAGCTCACTGATACGGTGTAGTGTAAGTGGAGTGAATCCACCTCAGTGATGCAGTGCAGTGTAAGTGGAGTGAATCCAGCTCACTGATACAGTGCAGTGTAAGTGGAGTGAATCCAGCTCACTGATAGTGTGCAGTGTAAGTGGAGTGAATCCAGCTCACTGATACGGTGCCGTGTCAGTGGAGTGAATCCAGCTCACTGATGCAGTGCACTTTAAGTGGAGTGAATCCAGCTCACTGAAACAGTGCAGTGTAAGTGGAGTGAATCCAGCTCACTGTTACGGTGTAATATGTGGAGTGAATCCAGCTAACTGATACGGTGCAGTGTCAGTGGAGTGAATCCAGCTCACTGATACAGTGTGCAGTGTAAGTGGAGTGAATCCAGCTCACTGATACAGTGTGCAGTGTAAGTGGAGTGCATCCAGCTAACTGATACAGTGTGCAGTGTAACTGGAGTGAATCCAGCTAACTGATATGGTGCAGCGTAAGTGGAGTGAATCCAGCTCACTGATACGGTACAGTGTAAGGGGAGTTAATCCAGCTCACTGATACGGTGCAGTGTCAGTGGAGTGAATCCAGCTCACGATATGGTGCACTGTAAATGGAGTGAAACCAGCTCACTGATAGGATGCAGTGTAAGTGGAGTGAATCCAGCTCACTGATACGGTGCAGTGTAAGTGGAGTGAATCCATCTCACTGATACGGTGCATTGTAAATGGAGTAAATCCATCTCACTGATACGGTACAGTGTAAGTGGAGTAAATCCAGCTCACTGATACGGTGCAGTGTAAGTGGAGTGAATCCATCTCACTGATATGGTGCAGTGTAAGTGGAGTGAATCCAGCTCACTGATACGATGCAGTGTCAGTGGAGTGAATCCAGCTCACTGATACGGTGTGCAGTATAAGTGGAGTGAATCCAGCTCACTGATACGGTGCAGTGTAAGTGGAGTGAATCTAACTCACTGATATGGTGCAGTGTAAGCGGAGTCAATCCAGCTCACTGATACGGTGCAGTGTAAGTGGAGTGAATCCAGCTCACTGATACTGTGCAGTGTAAGTGGAGTGAATCCAGCTCACTGATACAGTGCAGTGTAAGTGGAGTGAATCCATCTCACTGATGCGGTTTGCAGTGTAAGTGGAGTGAAACTAGCTCACTGATAAGGTGTGCAGTGTAAGTGGAGTGAATCCAGCTCACTGAGACGGTGCAGTGTAAGTGGAGTGAATCCAGCTCACTGATACAGTGCAGTGTAAGTGGAGTGAATCCATCTCACTGATTCAGTGCAGTGTTAGTGGAGTGAATCCAGCTCACTGATACGGTTTGCAGTGTAATTGGAGTGAATCCAGCTCACTGATACAATGCAGTGTAATTGGAGTGAATCCAGCTCACTGTTACGGTGCAGTGTAAGTGGAGTGAATCCAGCTCACTGATACGGTGCAGTGTAAGGGGAGTTGATCCAGCTCACTGATATGGTGCAGTGTCAGTGGAGTGAATCCAGCTCACGATATGGTGCACTGTAAATGGAGTGAAACCAGCTCGCTGATACGGTGCAGTGTAAGTGGAGTTAATCGAGCTCACTGATACGGTGCAGTGTAAGTCGAGTGAATCCAGCTCACTGATACGGTGCAGTGTAAGTGGAGTGAATCCATCTCACTGATACGGTGCATTGTAAATGGAGTGAATCCATCTCACTGATACGGTGCAGTGTAAGTGGAGTGAATCCAGCTCACTGATACGATGCAGTGTAAGTGGAGTGAATCCAGCTCACTGATACGGTGCAGTGTAAGTGGAGTAAATCCAGCTCACTGATACGATGCTGTGTAAGTGGAGTGAATCCATCTCACTGATATGGTGCAGTGTAAGTGGAGTGAATCCAGCTCACTGATACGATGCAGTGTCAGTGGAGTTAATCCAGCTCACTGATACGGTGTGCAGTATAAGTGGAGTGAATCCAGCTCACTGATACGATGCAGTGTCAGTGGAGTGAATCCAGCTCACTGATACGGTGTGCAGTATAAGTGGAGTGAATCCAGCTCACTGATACGGTGCAGTGTAAGTGGAGTGAATCTAGCTCACTGATACGGTGCAGTGTAAGCGGAGTCAATCCAGCTCACTGATACGGTGCAGTGTAAGTGGAGTGAATCCAGCTCACTGATACGGTGTAGTGTAAGTGGAGTGAATCCACCTCAGTGATGCAATGCAGTGTAAGTGGAGTGAATCCAGCTCACTGATACAGTGCAGTGTAAGTGGAGTGAATCCAGCTCACTGATAGTGTGCAGTGTAAGTGGAGTGAATCCAGCTCACTGATACGGTGCCGTGTCAGTGGAGTGAATCCAGCTCACTGATGCAGTGCACTTTAAGTGGAGTGAATCCAGCTCACTGAAACAGTGCAGTGTAAGTGGAGTGAATCCAGCTCACTGTTACGGTGTAATATGTGGAGTGAATCCAGCTAACTGATACGGTGCAGTGTAAGTGGAGTGAATCCAGCTCACTGATACAGTGTGCAGTGTAAGTGGAGTGAATCCAGCTCACTGATACAGTGTGCAGTGTAAGTGGAGTGCATCCAGCTCACTGATACAGTGTGCAGTGTAAGTGGAGTGAATCCAGCTCACTGATACAGTGCAGTGCAAGTGGAATGAATCCAGCTCACTGATACGGTGTGCAGTGTAAGTGGAGTGAATCCAGCTCACTGATACGGTGTGCAGTATAAGTGGAGTGAATCCAGCTCACTGATACGGTGCAGTGTAAGTGGAGTGAATCTAGCTCACTGATACGGTGCAGTGTAAGCGGAGTCAATCCAGCTCACTGATACGGTGCAGTGTAAGTGGAGTGAATCCAGCTCACTGATACGGTGTAGTGTAAGTGGAGTGAATCCACCTCAGTGATGCAATGCAGTGTAAGTGGAGTGAATCCAGCTCACTGATACAGTGCAGTGTAAGTGGAGTGAATCCAGCTCACTGATAGTGTGCAGTGTAAGTGGAGTGAATCCAGCTCACTGATACGGTGCCGTGTCAGTGGAGTGAATCCAGCTCACTGATGCAGTGCACTTTAAGTGGAGTGAATCCAGCTCACTGAAACAGTGCAGTGTAAGTGGAGTGAATCCAGCTCACTGTTACGGTGTAATATGTGGAGTGAATCCAGCTAACTGATACGGTGCAGTGTAAGTGGAGTGAATCCAGCTCACTGATACAGTGTGCAGTGTAAGTGGAGTGAATCCAGCTCACTGATACAGTGTGCAGTGTAAGTGGAGTGCATCCAGCTCACTGATACAGTGTGCAGTGTAAGTGGAGTGAATCCAGCTCACTGATACAGTGCAGTGCAAGTGGAATGAATCCAGCTCACTGATACGGTGTGCAGTGTAAGTGGAGTGAATCCAGTTCACTGATACGGTGTGCAGTGTAAGTGGAGTGAATCCAGTTCACTGATACGGTGCATTCTAAGTGGAGTGAATCCAGCTCACTGATGCAGTGCACTTTAAGTGGAGTGAATCCAGCTCACTGAAACAGTGCAGTGTAAGTGGAGTGAATCCAGCTCACTGATACGGTGCAGTGTAAGTGGAGTGAATCCAGCTCACTGATACGGAGCAGTGTAAGTGGAATGAATCCAGCTCACTGATACGGAGCAGTGTAAGTGGAGTGAATCCAGCTCACTAATACGGTGCAGTGCAAGTGGAGTGAATCCAGCTCACTGACACGGAGCAGTGTAAGTGGAGTGAATCCAGCTCACTGATACTGTGCAGTGTCAGTGCAGTGAATCCAGCTCACTGATACGGTGCAGTGCAATTGGAGTTAATCCATCTCACTGATACGGTGCAGTGTAAGTTTGAGTGCATCCAGCTCACTGATGGGGTGCAGTGTAAGTGGAGTGAATCCAGCTCACTGATACGGTGTAGTGCAAGTGGAGTGAATCCAGCTCACGAATGCAGTGCAGTGTAAGTGGAGTGAATCCAGCTCACTGATACAGTGCAGTCTAAGTGGAGTGAATCCAGCTCAGTGATACAGTGCAGTGTAAGTGGAGTGAATCCAGCTCACTGATACAGTGCAGTGTAAGTGTAGTGAATACAGCTCACTGATACGGTGCAATATGTGGAGTGAATCCACCTCACTGATACGGTGCAATATGTGAAGAGAATCCAGCTCACTGATATACTGTGCAGTGTAAGTGGAGTGAATCCAGCTCACTGATACGGTGCAATATGTGGAGTGAATCCAGCTCACTGACATGGTGCAGTGCAAGTGGAGTGCATCCAGCTCACTGATACGGTGCAGTGTAAGTGGAGTGAATCCAGCTCACTGATACAGTGCAGTGCAAGTGGAGTTAATCCAGCTCACTGATACGGTGCAGTGTAAGTGGAGTGAATCCAGCTCACTGATACGGTTTGCAGTGTAAGTGGAGTGAATCCAGCTCACTGATACGGTGCAGTGTAAGTGGCGTGAATCCAGCTCACTGATACAGTGCACTTTAAGTAGAGTGAATCCAGCTCACTGATACAGTGCAGTGTAAGTGGAGTGAATCCTGCTCACTGATACGGTGCAATATGTGGAGTGAATCCAGCTCACTGATACGGTGCAGTGTAAGTGGAGTGAATCCAGCTCTCTGATACGGTGTAGTGTCAGTGGAGTGAATCCAGCTCACTGATACGGAGCAGTGTAACTGGAGTGAATCCAGCTCACTGATACTGTGCAGTGTGAGTGGAGTGAATACAGCTCACTGATACAATGTGCAGTGTAAGTGGAGTGAATCCAGCTCACTGATACGGTGCAATATGTGGAGTTAATCCAGCTCACTGATAGGGTGCAGTGTAAGTGGAGTGCATCCAGCTCACTGATAGGGTGCAGTGTAAGTGGAGTGAATCCAGCTCACTGATACGGTGCAGTGTAAGTGGAGTAAATCCAGCGAACTGATACGGTGCAGTGCAAGCGGAGTGAATCCAGCTCACTGATACGATGCAGTGCAAGTGGTGTGAATGCAGCTCACTGATACGGTGTAGTGTCATTTAAGTGAATCCAGCTCACTGATACAGTGCAGCGCAAGTGGAGTGAATCCAGCTCACTGATACAGTGCACTGTCAGTGCAGAGAATCCAGCTCACTGATGCAGTGTGCAGTGTAAGTGGAGTGAATCCAGCTCACTGATACGGTGCAATATGTGGAGTGCATCCAGCTCACTGATATTGTGCAGTGTAAGTGGAGTGAATCCAGCTCACTGAAACGGTGCAGTGTAAGTGGAGTCAATCCAGCTCACTGATACGGTGCAGTGTAACTGGAGTGAATCCAGCTCACTGATATGGTGCAGTGTCAGTGGAGTGAATCCAGCTCACTGATACGATGCAGTGTAAGTGGAGTGAATCCAGCTCACTGATACGGTGCAGTGTAAGTGGAGTAAATCCAGCTCACTGATACGATGCAGTGTAAGTGGAGTGAATCCATCTCACTGATAAGGTGCAGTGTAAGTGGAGTGAATCCAGCTCACTGATACGATGCAGTGTCAGTGGAGTGAATCCAGCTCACTGATACGGTGTGCAGTATAAGTGGAGTGAATCCAGCTCACTGATACGATGCAGTGTCAGTGGAGTGAATCCAGCTCACTGATACGGTGTGCAGTACAAGTGGAGTGAATCCAGCTCACTGATACGGTGCAGTGTAAGTGGAGTGAATCTAGCTCACTGATACGGTGCAGTGTAAGCGGAGTCAATCCAGCTCACTGATACGGTGCAGTGTAAGTGGAGTGAATCCACCTCAGTGATGCAGTGCAGTGTAAGTGGAGTGAATCCAGCTCACTGATACAGTGCAGTGTAAGTGGAGTGAATCCAGCTCACTGATAGTGTGCAGTGTAAGTGGAGTGAATCCAGCTCACTGATACGGTGCAATATGTGGAGTGAATCCAGCTCACTGATACGGTGCAGTGTCAGTGGAGTGAATCCAGCTCACTGATACAGTGTGCAGTGTAAGTGGAGTGAATCCAGCTCACTGATACAGTGCAGTGTAAGTGGAGTGAATCCAGCTCACTGATACGGTGCCGTGTCAGTGGAGTGAATCCAGCTCACTGATACGGTGCAATATGTGGAGTGAATCCAGCTCACTGATACGGTGCAGTGTCAGTGGAGTGAATCCAGCTCACTGATACAGTGTGCAGTGTAAGTGGAGTGAATCCAGCTCACTGATACAGTGTGCAGTGTAAGTGGAGTGAATCCAGCTCACTGATAGTGTGCAGTGTAAGTGGAGTGAATCCAGCTCACTGATACAGTGTGTAGTGTAAGTGGAGTGAATCCAGCTCACTGATACGGTGCATTCTAAGTGGAGTGAATCCAGCTCACTGATGCAGTGCACTTTAAGTGGAGTGAATCCAGCTCACTGAAACAGTGCAGTATAAGTGGAGTGAATCCAGCTCACTGATACGGTGTAATATGTGGAGTGAATCCAGCTAACTGATACGGTGCAGTGTAAGTGGAGTGAATCCAGCTCACTGATACAGTGTGCAGTGTAAGTGGAGTGAATCCAGCTCACTGATACAGTGTGCAGTGTAAGTGGAGTGCATCCAGCTCACTGATACAGTGTGCAGTGTAAGTGGAGTGAATCCAGCTCACTGATACAGTGCAGTGCAAGTGGAATGAATCCAGCTCACTGATACGGTGTGCAGTGTAAGTGGAGTGAATCCAGTTCACTGATACGGTGCATTCTAAGTGGAGTGAATCCAGCTCACTGATGCAGTGCACTTTAAGTGGAGTGAATCCAGCTCACTGAAACAGTGCAGTGTAAGTGGAGTGAATCCAGCTCACTGATACGGTGCAGTGTAAGTGGAGTGAATCCAGCTCACTGATACGGAGCAGTGTAAGTGGAATGAATCCAGCTCACTGATACGGAGCAGTGTAAGTGGAGTGAATCCAGCTCACTAATACGGTGCAGTGTAAGTGGAGTGAATCCAGCTCACTGACACGGAGCAGTGTAAGTGGAGTGAATCCAGCTCACTGATACTGTGTAGTGTCAGTGCAGTGAATCCAGCTCACTGATACGGTGCAGTGTAAGTGGAGTTAATCCATCTCACTGATACGGTGCAGTGTAAGTGGAGTGCATCCAGCTCACTGATGGGGTGCAGTGTAAGTGGAGTGAATCCAGCTCACTGATACGGTGTAGTGCAAGTGGAGTGAATCCAGCTCACTAATGCAGTGCAGTGTAAGTGGAGTGAATCCAGCTCACTGATACAGTGCAGTCTAAGTGGAGTGAATCCAGCTCAGTGATACAGTGCAGTGTAAGTGGAGTGAATCCAGCTCACTGATACAGTGCAGTGTAAGTGTAGTGAATACAGCTCACTGATACGGTGCAATATGTGGAGTGAATCCACCTCACTGATACGGTGCAATATGTGAAGAGAATCCAGCTCACTGATATACTGTGCAGTGTAAGTGGAGTGAATCCAGCTCACTGATACGGTGCAATATGTGGAGTGAATCCAGCTCACTGACATGGTGCAGTGCAAGTGGAGTGAATCCAGCTCACTGATACGGTGCAGTGTAAGTGGAGTGAATCCAGCTCACTGATACGGTGTGCAGTGTAAGTGGAGTGAATCCAGCTCACTGATACGGTGCAGTCTAAGTGGAGTGAATCCAGCTCACTGATACAGTGCACTTTAAGTAGAGTGAATCCAGCTCACTGATACAGTGCAGTGTAAGTGGAGTGAATCCTGCTCACTGATACGGTGCAATATGTGGAGTGAATCCAGCTCACTGATACGGTGCAGTGTAAGTGGAGTGAATCCAGCTCTCTGATACGGTGTAGTGTCAGTGGAGTGAATCCAGCTCACTGATATGGTGCAATGTCAGTGGAGTGAATCCAGCTCACTGATACGATGTGCAGTGTATGTGGATTGAATCCAGCTCATTAATACAGCAGTGTAAGTGGAGTGAATCCAGCTCACTGATATGGTGCAGTGCAAGTGGAGTGAATCCAGCTCACTGATACGGAGCAGTGTAACTGGAGTGAATCAGCTCACTGATACTGTGCAGTGTGAGTGGAGTGAATACAGCTCACTGATACAATGTGCAGTGTAAGTGGAGTGAATCCAGCTCACTGATACGGTGCAATATGTGGAGTTAATCCAGCTCACTGATACGATGCAGTGCAAGTGGTGTGAATGCAGCTCACTGATACGGTGTAGTGTCATTGGAGTGAATCCAGCTCACTGATACAGTGCAGCGCAAGTGGAGTGAATCCAGCTCACTGATATGGTGCTGTGTAAGTGGAGTGAATCCAGCTCACTGATGCAGTGCAGTGTAAGTGGAGTGAATCCAGCTCACTGATACGGTGCAGTGTAAATGGAGTGAATCCAACTCACTGCTGCGGTGTGCAGTGTAAGTGGAGTGAATCCAGCTCACTGATACGGTGCAATATGTGAAGTGAATCCAGCTCACTGATGCAGTGTGCAGTGTAAGTGGAGTGAATCCAGCTCACTGATACAGTGCACTGTCAGTGGAGAGAATCCAGCTCACTGATACGGTGCAATATGTGACGTGAATCCAGCTCACTGATGCAGTGTGCAGTGTAAGTGGAGTGAATCCAGCTCACTGATACGGTGCAATATGTGGAGTGTATCCAGCTCACTGATATGGTGCAGGGTAAGTGGAGTGAATCCAGCTCACTGAAACGGTGCAGTGTAAGTGGAGTCAATCCAGCTCACTGATACAGTGCAGTGTAACTGGAGTGAATCCAGCTCACTGATATGGTGCAGTGTCAGTGGAGTGAATCCAGCTCACCGATACGATGTGCAGTGTATGTGGAGTGAATCCAGCTCACTGATACGGTGCAGTGTAAGTGGAGTGAATCCAGCTCACTGATACGGTGCAGTGTAAGTGGAGTGAATCCATCTCACTGATACGGTTTGCAGTGTAAGTGGAGTGAAACTAGCTCACTGATAAGGTGTGCAGTGTAAGTGGAGTGAATCCAGCTCACTGATACGGTGCAGTGTAAGTGGAGTGAATCCAGCTCACTGATACAGTGCAGTGTAAGTGGAGTGAATCCATCTCACTGATTCAGTGCAGTGTTAGTGGAGTGAATCCAGCTCACTGATACGGTTTGCAGTGTAATTGGAGTGAATCCAGCTCACTGATACAATGCAGTGTAATTGGAGTGAATCCAGCTCACTGTTACGGCGCAGTGTCAGTGGAGTGAATCCAGCTCACTGATACGGTGCAGTGCAAGTGGAGTGAATCCAGCTCACTGATACGGTGTAGTGTAAGTGGAGTGAATCCAGCTCACTGATACGGTGCAGTGTAAGTGGAGTGAATCCAGCACACTGATACGATGCAGTGTAAGTGGAGTGAATCTAGCTCACTGATACGGTGCAGTGTAAGGGGAGTTAATCCAGCTCACTGATATGGTGTGCAGTGTAAGTGGAGTGAATCCAGCTCTATGATACGGTGTGCAGTGTATTTGGAGTGAATCCAGCTCACTGATACAATGCAGTGTAATTGGAGTGAATCCAGCTCACTGCTAAGGTGCAGTGTAAGTGGAGTGAATCTAGCTCACTGATACGGTGCAGTGTGAGTGGAGTGAATACAGCTCACTGATACGGTATGCAGCGTAAGTGGAGTAAATCCAGCTCACTGATACGGTGCAGTGTCAGGGGAGTTAATCCAGCTCACTGATACGGTGCAGTGTAAGTCGAGTGAATCGAGCTCACTGATATGGTGCAGTGTCAGTGGAGTGAATCCAGCTCACGATATGGTGCACTGTAAATGGAGTGAAACCAGCTCACTGATACGATGCAGTGTAAGTGGAGTGAATCCAGCTCACTGATACGGTGCAGTGTAAGTGGAGTAAATCCAGCTCACTGATACGATGCAGTGTAAGTGGAGTGAATCCATCTCACTGATGTGGTGCAGTGTAAGTGGAGTGAATCCAGCTCACTAATACGATGCAGTGTCAGTGGAGTGAATCCAGCTCACTGATACGGTGTGCAGTATAAGTGGAGTGAATCCAGCTCACTGATACGGTGCAGTGTAAGTGGAGTGAATCTAGCTCACTGATACGGTGCTGTGTAAGCGGAGTCGATCCAGCTCACTGATACGGTGCAGTGTAAGTGGAGTGAATCCAGCTCACTGATACGGTGCAATATGTGGAGTGAATCCAGCTCACTGATACAGTGCAGTGCAAGTGGAATGAATCCAGCTCACTGATACGGTGTGCAGTGTAAGTGGAGTGAATCCAGTTCACTGATACGGTGCATTCTAAGTGGAGTGAATCCAGCTCACTGATGCAGTGCACTTTAAGTGGAGTGAATCCAGCTCACTGAAACAGTGCAGTGTAAGTGGAGTGAATCCAGCTCACTGATACGGTGTAATATGTGGAGTGAATCCAGCTAACTGATACGGTGCAGTGTAAGTGGAGTGAATCCAGCTCACTGATACAGAGTGCAGTGTAAGTGGAGTGAATCCAGCTCACTGATACAGTGTGCAGTGTAAGTGGAGTGCATCCAGCTCACTGATACAGTGTGCAGTGTAAGTGGAGTGAATCCAGCTCACTGATACAGTGCAGTGCAAGTGGAATGAATCCAGCTCACTGATACGGTGTGCAGTGTAAGTGGAGTGAATCCAGTTCACTGATACGGTGCATTCTAAGTGGAGTGAATCCAGCTCACTGATGCAGTGCACTTTAAGTGGAGTGAATCCAGCTCACTGAAACAGTGCAGTGTAAGTGGAGTGAATCCAGCTCACTGATACGGTGCAGTGTAAGTGGAGTAAATCCAGCTCACTGATACGATGCAGTGTAAGTGGAGTGAATTCATCTCACTGATATGGTGCAGTGTAAGTGGAGTGAATCCAGCTCACTGATACGATGCAGTGTCAGTGGAGTGAATCCAGCTCACTGATACGGTGTGCAGTATAAGTGGAGTGAATCCAGCTCACTGATACGGTGCAGTGTAAGTGGAGTGAATCTAGCTCACTGATACGGTGCAGTGTAAGCGGAGTCAATCCAGCTCACTGATACGGTGCAGTGTAAGTGGAGTGAATCTAGCTCACTGATACGGTGCAGTGTAAGCGGAGTCAATCCAGCTCAGTGATGCAGTGCAGTGTAAGTGGAGTGAATCCAGCTCACTGATACAGTGCAGTGTAAGTGGAGTGAATCCAGCTCACTGATAGTGTGCAGTGTAAGTGGAGTGAATCCAGCTCACTGATACGGTGCCGTGTCAGTGGAGTGAATCCAGCTCACTGATACGGTGCAATATGTGGAGTGAATCCAGCTCACTGATACGGTGCAGTGTCAGTGGAGTGAATCCAGCTCACTGATACAGTGTGCAGTGTAAGTGGAGTGAATCCAGCTCACTGATACAGTGTGCAGTGTAAGTGGAGTGAATCCAGCTCACTGATATGGTGTGCAGTGTAAGTGGAGTGAATCCAGCTCACTGATAAGGTGCAATCTGTGGAGTGAATCCAGCTCACTGATACAGTGCAGTGCAAGTGGAATGAATCCAGCTCACTGATACGGTGTGCAGTGTAAGTGGAGTGAATCCAGTTCACTGATACGGTGCAGTGTAAGGGGAGTTAATCCAGCTCACTGATACGGTGCAGTGTAAGTCGAGTGAATCCAGCTCACTGATATGGTGCAGTGTCAGTGGAGTGAATATAGCTCACGATATGGTGCACTGTAAATGGAGTGAAACCAGCTCGCTGATACGGTGCAGTGTAAGTGGAGTTAATCCAGCTCACTGATACGGTGCAGTGTAAGTCGAGTGAATCCAGCTCACTGATACGGTGCAGTGTAAGTGGTGTGAATCCATCTCACTGATACGGTGCATTGTAAATGGAGTGAATCCATCTCACTGATACGGTGCAGTGTAAGTGGAGTGAATCCAGCTCACTGATACGATGCAGTGTAAGTGGAGTGAATCCAGCTCACTGATACGGTGCAGTGTAAGTGGAGTAAATCCAGCTCACTGATACGATGCAGTGTAAGTGGAGTGAATCCATCTCACTGATATGGTGCAGTGTAAGTGGAGTGAATCCAGCTCACTGATACGATGCAGTGTCAGTGGAGTGAATCCAGCTCACTGATACGGTTTGCAGTATAAGTGGAGTGAATCCAGCTCACTGATACGGTGCAGTGTAAGTGGAGTGAATCTAGCTCACTGATACGGTGCAGTGTAAGCGGAGTCAATCCAGCTCACTGATATGGTGCAGTGTAAGTGGAGTGAATCCAGCTCACTGATACGGTGTAGTGTAAGTGGAGTGAATCCACCTCAGTGATGCAGTGCAGTGTAAGTGGAGTGAATCCAGCTCACTGATACAGTGCAGTGTAAGTGGAGTGAATCCAGCTCACTGATAGTGTGCAGTGTAAGTGGAGTGAATCCAGCTCACTGATACGGTGCCGTGTCAGTGGAGTGAATCCAGCTCACTGATACGGTGCAATATGTGGAGTGAATCCAGCTCACTGATACGGTGCAGTGTCAGTGGAGTGAATCCAGCTCACTGATACAGTGTGCAGTGTAAGTGGAGTGAATCCAGCTCACTGATATGGTGTGCAGTGTAAGTGGAGTGAATCCAGCTCACTGATAAGGTGCAATCTGTGGAGTGAATCCAGCTCACTGATACGGTGCAGTGTAAGTGGAGTGAATCCAGCTCACTGATACAGTGTGCAGTGTAAGTGGAGTGAATCCAGCTCACTGATACAGTGCAGTGCAAGTGGAATGAATCCAGCTCACTGATACGGTGTGCAGTGTAAGTGGAGTGAATCCAGTTCACTGATACGGTGCATTCTAAGTGGAGTGAATCCAGCTCACTGATGCAGTGCACTTTAAGTGGAGTGAATCCAGCTCACTGAAACAGTGCAGTGTAAGTGGAGTGAATCCAGCTCACTGATACAGTGCAGTGTAAGTGGAGTAAATCCAGCTCACTGATACGATGCAGTGTAAGTGGAGTGAATCCATCTCACTGATATGGTGCAGTGTAAGTGGAGTGAATCCAGCTCACTAATACGATGCAGTGTCAGTGGAGTGAATCCAGCTCACTGATACGGTGTGCAGTATAAGTGGAGTGAATCCAGCTCACTGATACGGTGCAGTGTAAGTGGAGTGAATCTAGCTCACTGATACGGTGCTGTGTAAGCGGAGTCAATCCAGCTCACTGATACGGTGCAGTGTAAGTGGAGTGAATCCAGCTCACTGATATGGTGCAATATGTGGAGTGAATCCAGCTCACTGATAAGGTGCAATCTGTGGAGTGAATCCAGCTCACTGATACGGTGCAGTGTAAGTGGAGTGAATCCAGCTCACTGATACAGTGTGCAGTGTAAGTGGAGTGAATCCAGCTCACTGATACAGTGCAGTGCAAGTGGAATGAATCCAGCTCACTGATACGGTGTGCAGTGTAAGTGGAGTGAATCCAGTTCACTGATACGGTGCATTCTAAGTGGAGTGAATCCAGCTCACTGATGCAGTGCACTTTAAGTGGAGTGAATCCAGCTCACTGAAACAGTGCAGTGTAAGTGGAGTGAATCCAGCTCACTGATACAGTGCAGTGTAAGTGGAGTAAATCCAGCTCACTGATACGATGCAGTGTAAGTGGAGTGAATCCATCTCACTGATATGGTGCAGTGTAAGTGGAGTGAATCCAGCTCACTAATACGATGCAGTGTCAGTGGAGTGAATCCAGCTCACTGATACGGTGTGCAGTATAAGTGGAGTGAATCCAGCTCACTGATACGGTGCAGTGTAAGTGGAGTGAATCTAGCTCACTGATACGGTGCTGTGTAAGCGGAGTCAATCCAGCTCACTGATACGGTGCAGTGTAAGTGGAGTGAATCCAGCTCACTGATATGGTGCAATATGTGGAGTGAATCCAGCTCACTGATACGGTGCAGTGTAAGTGGAGTGAATCCAGCTCACTGATACGGTGCAGTGTAAGTGGAGTGAATCCACCTCAGTGATGCAGTGCAGTGTAAGTGGAGTGAATCCAGCTCACTGATACGGTGCAATATGTGGAGTGAATCCAGCTCACTGATACGGTGCAATATGTGGAGTGAATCCAGCTCACTGATACGGTGCAGTGTAAGTGGAGTGAATCCAGCTCACTGATACAGTGTGCAGTGTAAGTGGAGTGAATCCAGCTCACTGATACAGTGTGCAGTGTAAGTGGAGTGCATCCAGCTCACTGATACAGTGTGCAGTGTAAGTGGAGTGAATCCAGCTCACTGATACAGTGCAGTGCAAGTGGAATGAATCCAGCTCACTGATACGGTGTGCAGTGTAAGTGGAGTGAATCCAGTTCACTGATACGGTGCATTCTAAGTGGAGTGAATCCAGCTCACTGATGCAGTGCACTTTAAGTGGAGTGAATCCAGCTCACTGAAACAGTGCAGTGTAAGTGGAGTGAATCCAGCTCACTGATACGGTGCAGTGTAAGTGGAGTGAATCCAGCTCACTGATACGGAGCAGTGTAAGTGGAATGAATCCAGCTCACTGATACGGAGCAGTGTAAGTGGAGTGAATCCAGCTCACTAATACGGTGCAGTGTAAGTGGAGTGAATCCAGCTCACTGACACGGAGCAGTGTAAGTGGAGTGAATCCAGCTCACTGATACTGTGCAGTGTCAGTGCAGTGAATCCAGCTCACTGATACGGTGCAGTGTAAGCGGAGTCAATCCAGCTCACTGATACGGTGCAGTGTAAGTGGAGTGAATCTAGCTCACTGATACGGTGCAGTGTAAGCGGAGTCAATCCAGCTCAGTGATGCAGTGCAGTGTAAGTGGAGTGAATCCAGCTCACTGATACAGTGCAGTGTAAGTGGAGTGAATCCAGCTCACTGATAGTGTGCAGTGTAAGTGGAGTGAATCCAGCTCACTGATACGGTGCCGTGTCAGTGGAGTGAATCCAGCTCACTGATACGGTGCAATATGTGGAGTGAATCCAGCTCACTGATACGGTGCAGTGTAAGTGGAGTGAATCCAGCTCACTGATACGGTGCAGTGTAAGTGGAGTGAATCCAGCTCACTGATACGGTGCAGTGTAAGTGGAGTGAATCCATCTCACTGATACGGTTTGCAGTGTAAGTGGAGTGAAACTAGCTCACTGATAAGGTGTGCAGTGTAAGTGGAGTGAATCCAGCTCACTGATACGGTGCAGTGTAAGTGGAGTGAATCCAGCTCACTGATACAGTGCAGTGTAAGTGGAGTGAATCCATCTCACTGATTCAGTGCAGTGTTAGTGGAGTGAATCCAGCTCACTGATACGGTTTGCAGTGTAATTGGAGTGAATCCAGCTCACTGATACAATGCAGTGTAATTGGAGTGAATCCAGCTCACTGTTACGGCGCAGTGTCAGTGGAGTGAATCCAGCTCACTGATACGGTGCAGTGCAAGTGGAGTGAATCCAGCTCACTGATACGGTGTAGTGTAAGTGGAGTGAATCCAGCTCACTGATACGGTGCAGTGTAAGTGGAGTGAATCCAGCACACTGATACGATGCAGTGTAAGTGGAGTGAATCTAGCTCACTGATACGGTGCAGTGTAAGGGGAGTTAATCCAGCTCACTGATATGGTGTGCAGTGTAAGTGGAGTGAATCCAGCTCTATGATACGGTGTGCAGTGTATTTGGAGTGAATCCAGCTCACTGATACAATGCAGTGTAATTGGAGTGAATCCAGCTCACTGCTAAGGTGCAGTGTAAGTGGAGTGAATCTAGCTCACTGATACGGTGCAGTGTGAGTGGAGTGAATACAGCTCACTGATACGGTATGCAGCGTAAGTGGAGTAAATCCAGCTCACTGATACGGTGCAGTGTCAGGGGAGTTAATCCAGCTCACTGATACGGTGCAGTGTAAGTCGAGTGAATCGAGCTCACTGATATGGTGCAGTGTCAGTGGAGTGAATCCAGCTCACGATATGGTGCACTGTAAATGGAGTGAAACCAGCTCACTGATACGATGCAGTGTAAGTGGAGTGAATCCAGCTCACTGATACGGTGCAGTGTAAGTGGAGTAAATCCAGCTCACTGATACGATGCAGTGTAAGTGGAGTGAATCCATCTCACTGATGTGGTGCAGTGTAAGTGGAGTGAATCCAGCTCACTAATACGATGCAGTGTCAGTGGAGTGAATCCAGCTCACTGATACGGTGTGCAGTATAAGTGGAGTGAATCCAGCTCACTGATACGGTGCAGTGTAAGTGGAGTGAATCTAGCTCACTGATACGGTGCTGTGTAAGCGGAGTCGATCCAGCTCACTGATACGGTGCAGTGTAAGTGGAGTGAATCCAGCTCACTGATACGGTGCAATATGTGGAGTGAATCCAGCTCACTGATACAGTGCAGTGCAAGTGGAATGAATCCAGCTCACTGATACGGTGTGCAGTGTAAGTGGAGTGAATCCAGTTCACTGATACGGTGCATTCTAAGTGGAGTGAATCCAGCTCACTGATGCAGTGCACTTTAAGTGGAGTGAATCCAGCTCACTGAAACAGTGCAGTGTAAGTGGAGTGAATCCAGCTCACTGATACGGTGTAATATGTGGAGTGAATCCAGCTAACTGATACGGTGCAGTGTAAGTGGAGTGAATCCAGCTCACTGATACAGAGTGCAGTGTAAGTGGAGTGAATCCAGCTCACTGATACAGTGTGCAGTGTAAGTGGAGTGCATCCAGCTCACTGATACAGTGTGCAGTGTAAGTGGAGTGAATCCAGCTCACTGATACAGTGCAGTGCAAGTGGAATGAATCCAGCTCACTGATACGGTGTGCAGTGTAAGTGGAGTGAATCCAGTTCACTGATACGGTGCATTCTAAGTGGAGTGAATCCAGCTCACTGATGCAGTGCACTTTAAGTGGAGTGAATCCAGCTCACTGAAACAGTGCAGTGTAAGTGGAGTGAATCCAGCTCACTGATACGGTGCAGTGTAAGTGGAGTAAATCCAGCTCACTGATACGATGCAGTGTAAGTGGAGTGAATTCATCTCACTGATATGGTGCAGTGTAAGTGGAGTGAATCCAGCTCACTGATACGATGCAGTGTCAGTGGAGTGAATCCAGCTCACTGATACGGTGTGCAGTATAAGTGGAGTGAATCCAGCTCACTGATACGGTGCAGTGTAAGTGGAGTGAATCTAGCTCACTGATACGGTGCAGTGTAAGCGGAGTCAATCCAGCTCACTGATACGGTGCAGTGTAAGTGGAGTGAATCTAGCTCACTGATACGGTGCAGTGTAAGCGGAGTCAATCCAGCTCAGTGATGCAGTGCAGTGTAAGTGGAGTGAATCCAGCTCACTGATACAGTGCAGTGTAAGTGGAGTGAATCCAGCTCACTGATAGTGTGCAGTGTAAGTGGAGTGAATCCAGCTCACTGATACGGTGCCGTGTCAGTGGAGTGAATCCAGCTCACTGATACGGTGCAATATGTGGAGTGAATCCAGCTCACTGATACGGTGCATTGTCAGTGGAGTGAATCCAGCTCACTGATACAGTGTGCAGTGTAAGTGGAGTGAATCCAGCTCACTGATACAGTGTGCAGTGTAAGTGGAGTGAATCCAGCTCACTGATATGGTGTGCAGTGTAAGTGGAGTGAATCCAGCTCACTGATAAGGTGCAATCTGTGGAGTGAATCCAGCTCACTGATACGGTGCAGTGTAAGTGCAGTGAATCCAGCTCACTGATACAGTGTGCAGTGTAAGTGGAGTGAATCCAGCTCACTGATACAGTGCAGTGCAAGTGGAATGAATCCAGCTCACTGATACGGTGTGCAGTGTAAGTGGAGTGAATCCAGTTCACTGATACGGTGCAGTGTAAGGGGAGTTAATCCAGCTCACTGATACGGTGCAGTGTAAGTCGAGTGAATCCAGCTCACTGATACGGTGCAGTGTCAGTGGAGTGAATATAGCTCACGATATGGTGCACTGTAAATGGAGTGAAACCAGCTCGCTGATACGGTGCAGTGTAAGTGGAGTTAATCCAGCTCACTGATACGGTGCAGTGTAAGTCGAGTGAATCTAGCTCACTGATACGGTGCAGTGTAAGTCGAGTGAATCCAGCTCACTGATACGGTGCAGTGTAAGTGGTGTGAATCCATCTCACTGATACGGTGCATTGTAAATGGAGTGAATCCATCTCACTGATACGGTGCAGTGTAAGTGGAGTGAATCCAGCTCACTGATACGATGCAGTGTAAGTGGAGTGAATCCAGCTCACTGATACGGTGCAGTGTAAGTGGAGTAAATCCAGCTCACTGATACGATGCAGTGTAAGTGGAGTGAATCCATCTCACTGATATGGTGCAGTGTAAGTGGAGTGAATCCAGCTCACTGATACGATGCAGTGTCAGTGGAGTGAATCCAGCTCACTGATACGGTGTGCAGTATAAGTGGAGTGAATCCAGCTCACTGATACGGTGCAGTGTAAGTGGAGTGAATCTAGCTCACTGATACGGTGCAGTGTAAGCGGAGTCAATCCAGCTCACTGATATGGTGCAGTGTAAGTGGAGTGAATCCAGCTCACTGATACGGTGTAGTGTAAGTGGAGTGAATCCACCTCAGTGATGCAGTGCAGTGTAAGTGGAGTGAATCCAGCTCACTGATACAGTGCAGTGTAAGTGGAGTGAATCCAGCTCACTGATAGTGTGCAGTGTAAGTGGAGTGAATCCAGCTCACTGATACGGTGCCGTGTCAGTGGAGTGAATCCAGCTCACTGATACGGTGCAATATGTGGAGTGAATCCAGCTCACTGATACGGTGCAGTGTCAGTGGAGTGAATCCAGCTCACTGATACAGTGTGCAGTGTAAGTGGAGTGAATCCAGCTCACTGATATGGTGTGCAGTGTAAGTGGAGTGAATCCAGCTCACTGATAAGGTGCAATCTGTGGAGTGAATCCAGCTCACTGATACGGTGCAGTGTAAGTGGAGTGAATCCAGCTCACTGATACAGTGTGCAGTGTAAGTGGAGTGAATCCAGCTCACTGATACAGTGCAGTGCAAGTGGAATGAATCCAGCTCACTGATACGGTGTGCAGTGTAAGTGGAGTGAATCCAGTTCACTGATACGGTGCATTCTAAGTGGAGTGAATCCAGCTCACTGATGCAGTGCACTTTAAGTGGAGTGAATCCAGCTCACTGAAACAGTGCAGTGTAAGTGGAGTGAATCCAGCTCACTGATACAGTGCAGTGTAAGTGGAGTAAATCCAGCTCACTGATACGATGCAGTGTAAGTGGAGTGAATCCATCTCACTGATATGGTGCAGTGTAAGTGGAGTGAATCCAGCTCACTAATACGATGCAGTGTCAGTGGAGTGAATCCAGCTCACTGATACGGTGTGCAGTATAAGTGGAGTGAATCCAGCTCACTGATACGGTGCAGTGTAAGTGGAGTGAATCTAGCTCACTGATACGGTGCTGTGTAAGCGGAGTCAATCCAGCTCACTGATACGGTGCAGTGTAAGTGGAGTGAATCCAGCTCACTGATATGGTGCAATATGTGGAGTGAATCCAGCTCACTGATAAGGTGCAATCTGTGGAGTGAATCCAGCTCACTGATACGGTGCAGTGTAAGTGGAGTGAATCCAGCTCACTGATACAGTGTGCAGTGTAAGTGGAGTGAATCCAGCTCACTGATACAGTGCAGTGCAAGTGGAATGAATCCAGCTCACTGATACGGTGTGCAGTGTAAGTGGAGTGAATCCAGTTCACTGATACGGTGCATTCTAAGTGGAGTGAATCCAGCTCACTGATGCAGTGCACTTTAAGTGGAGTGAATCCAGCTCACTGAAACAGTGCAGTGTAAGTGGAGTGAATCCAGCTCACTGATACAGTGCAGTGTAAGTGGAGTAAATCCAGCTCACTGATACGATGCAGTGTAAGTGGAGTGAATCCATCTCACTGATATGGTGCAGTGTAAGTGGAGTGAATCCAGCTCACTAATACGATGCAGTGTCAGTGGAGTGAATCCAGCTCACTGATACGGTGTGCAGTATAAGTGGAGTGAATCCAGCTCACTGATACGGTGCAGTGTAAGTGGAGTGAATCTAGCTCACTGATACGGTGCTGTGTAAGCGGAGTCAATCCAGCTCACTGATACGGTGCAGTGTAAGTGGAGTGAATCCAGCTCACTGATATGGTGCAATATGTGGAGTGAATCCAGCTCACTGATACGGTGCAGTGTAAGTGGAGTGAATCCAGCTCACTGATACGGTGCAGTGTAAGTGGAGTGAATCCACCTCAGTGATGCAGTGCAGTGTAAGTGGAGTGAATCCAGCTCACTGATACGGTGCAATATGTGGAGTGAATCCAGCTCACTGATACGGTGCAATATGTGGAGTGAATCCAGCTCACTGATACGGTGCAGTGTAAGTGGAGTGAATCCAGCTCACTGATACAGTGTGCAGTGTAAGTGGAGTGAATCCAGCTCACTGATACAGTGTGCAGTGTAAGTGGAGTGCATCCAGCTCACTGATACAGTGTGCAGTGTAAGTGGAGTGAATCCAGCTCACTGATACAGTGCAGTGCAAGTGGAATGAATCCAGCTCACTGATACGGTGTGCAGTGTAAGTGGAGTGAATCCAGTTCACTGATACGGTGCATTCTAAGTGGAGTGAATCCAGCTCACTGATGCAGTGCACTTTAAGTGGAGTGAATCCAGCTCACTGAAACAGTGCAGTGTAAGTGGAGTGAATCCAGCTCACTGATACGGTGCAGTGTAAGTGGAGTGAATCCAGCTCACTGATACGGAGCAGTGTAAGTGGAATGAATCCAGCTCACTGATACGGAGCAGTGTAAGTGGAGTGAATCCAGCTCACTAATACGGTGCAGTGTAAGTGGAGTGAATCCAGCTCACTGACACGGAGCAGTGTAAGTGGAGTGAATCCAGCTCACTGATACTGTGCAGTGTCAGTGCAGTGAATCCAGCTCACTGATACGGTGCAGTGTAAGCGGAGTCAATCCAGCTCACTGATACGGTGCAGTGTAAGTGGAGTGAATCTAGCTCACTGATACGGTGCAGTGTAAGCGGAGTCAATCCAGCTCAGTGATGCAGTGCAGTGTAAGTGGAGTGAATCCAGCTCACTGATACAGTGCAGTGTAAGTGGAGTGAATCCAGCTCACTGATAGTGTGCAGTGTAAGTGGAGTGAATCCAGCTCACTGATACGGTGCCGTGTCAGTGGAGTGAATCCAGCTCACTGATACGGTGCAATATGTGGAGTGAATCCAGCTCACTGATACGGTGCAGTGTCAGTGGAGTGAATCCAGCTCACTGATACAGTGTGCAGTGTAAGTGGAGTGAATCCAGCTCACTGATACAGTGTGCAGTGTAAGTGGAGTGAATCCAGCTCACTGATATGGTGTGCAGTGTAAGTGGAGTGAATCCAGCTCACTGATAAGGTGCAATCTGTGGAGTGAATCCAGCTCACTGATCCGGTGCAGTGTAAGTGCAGTGAATCCAGCTCACTGATACAGTGTGCAGTGTAAGTGGAGTGAATCCAGCTCACTGATACAGTGCAGTGCAAGTGGAATGAATCCAGCTCACTGATACGGTGTGCAGTGTAAGTGGCGTTAATCCAGCTCACTGATACGGTGCAGTGTAAGTCGAGTGAATCCAGCTCACTGATACGATGCAGTGTAAGTGGAGTGAATCCAGCTCACTGATACGGTGCAGTGTAAGTGGAGTAAATCCAGCTCACTGATACGATGCAGTGTAAGTGGAGTGAATCCATCTCACTGATATGGTGCAGTGTAAGTGGAGTGAATCCAGCTCACTGATACGATGCAGTGTCAGTGGAGTGAATCCAGCTCACTGATACGGTGTGCAGTATAAGTGGAGTGAATCCAGCTCACTGATACGGTGCAGTGTAAGTGGAGTGAATCTAGCTCACTGATACGGTGCAGTGTAAGCGGAGTCAATCCAGCTCACTGATATGGTGCAGTGTAAGTGGAGTGAATCCAGCTCACTGATACGGTGTAGTGTAAGTGGAGTGAATCCACCTCAGTGATGCAGTGCAGTGTAAGTGGAGTGAATCCAGCTCACTGATACAGTGCAGTGTAAGTGGAGTGAATCCAGCTCACTGATAGTGTGCAGTGTAAGTGGAGTGAATCCAGCTCACTGATACGGTGCCGTGTCAGTGGAGTGAATCCAGCTCACTGATACGGTGCAATATGTGGAGTGAATCCAGCTCACTGATACGGTGCATTCTAAGTGGAGTGAATCCAGCTCACTGATGCAGTGCACTTTAAGTGGAGTGAATCCAGCTCACTGAAACAGTGCAGTGTAAGTGGAGTGAATCCAGCTCACTGATACGGTGCAGTGTAAGTGGAGTGAATCCAGCTCACTGATACGGAGCAGTGTAAGTGGAATGAATCCAGCTCACTGATACGGAGCAGTGTAAGTGGAGTGAATCCAGCTCACTAATACGGTGCAGTGTAAGTGGAGTGAATCCAGCTCACTGACACGGAGCAGTGTAAGTGGAGTGAATCCAGCTCACTGATACTGTGCAGTGTCAGTGCAGTGAATCCAGCTCACTGATACGGTGCAGTGTAAGCGGAGTCAATCCAGCTCACTGATACGGTGCAGTGTAAGTGGAGTGAATCTAGCTCACTGATACGGTGCAGTGTAAGCGGAGTCAATCCAGCTCAGTGATGCAGTGCAGTGTAAGTGGAGTGAATCCAGCTCACTGATACAGTGCAGTGTAAGTGGAGTGAATCCAGCTCACTGATAGTGTGCAGTGTAAGTGGAGTGAATCCAGCTCACTGATACGGTGCCGTGTCAGTGGAGTGAATCCAGCTCACTGATACGGTGCAATATGTGGAGTGAATCCAGCTCACTGATACGGTGCAGTGTCAGTGGAGTGAATCCAGCTCACTGATACAGTGTGCAGTGTAAGTGGAGTGAATCCAGCTCACTGATACAGTGTGCAGTGTAAGTGGAGTGAATCCAGCTCACTGATATGGTGTGCAGTGTAAGTGGAGTGAATCCAGCTCACTGATAAGGTGCAATCTGTGGAGTGAATCCAGCTCACTGATACGGTGCAGTGTAAGTGCAGTGAATCCAGCTCACTGATACAGTGTGCAGTGTAAGTGGAGTGAATCCAGCTCACTGATACAGTGCAGTGCAAGTGGAATGAATCCAGCTCACTGATACGGTGTGCAGTGTAAGTGGAGTTAATCCAGCTCACTGATACGGTGCAGTGTAAGTCGAGTGAATCCAGCTCACTGATACGGTGCAGTGTAAGTGGTGTGAATCCATCTCACTGATACGGTGCATTGTAAATGGAGTGAATCCATCTCACTGATACGGTGCAGTGTAAGTGGAGTGAATCCAGCTCACTGATACGATGCAGTGTAAGTGGAGTGAATCCATCTCACTGATATGGTGCAGTGTAAGTGGAGTGAATCCAGCTCACTGATACGATGCAGTGTCAGTGGAGTGAATCCAGCTCACTGATACGGTGTGCAGTATAAGTGGAGTGAATCCAGCTCACTGATACGGTGCAGTGTAAGTGGAGTGAATCTAGCTCACTGATACGGTGCAGTGTAAGCGGAGTCAATCCAGCTCACTGATATGGTGCAGTGTAAGTGGAGTGAATCCAGCTCACTGATACGGTGTAGTGTAAGTGGAGTGAATCCACCTCAGTGATGCAGTGCAGTGTAAGTGGAGTGAATCCAGCTCACTGATACAGTGCAGTGTAAGTGGAGTGAATCCAGCTCACTGATAGTGTGCAGTGTAAGTGGAGTGAATCCAGCTCACTGATACGGTGCCGTGTCAGTGGAGTGAATCCAGCTCACTGATACGGTGCAATATGTGGAGTGAATCCAGCTCACTGATACGGTGCAGTGTCAGTGGAGTGAATCCAGCTCACTGATACAGTGTGCAGTGTAAGTGGAGTGAATCCAGCTCACTGATATGGTGTGCAGTGTAAGTGGAGTGAATCCAGCTCACTGATAAGGTGCAATCTGTGGAGTGAATCCAGCTCACTGATACGGTGCAGTGTAAGTGGAGTGAATCCAGCTCACTGATACAGTGTGCAGTGTAAGTGGAGTGAATCCAGCTCACTGATACAGTGCAGTGCAAGTGGAATGAATCCAGCTCACTGATACGGTGTGCAGTGTAAGTGGAGTGAATCCAGTTCACTGATACGGTGCATTCTAAGTGGAGTGAATCCAGCTCACTGATGCAGTGCACTTTAAGTGGAGTGAATCCAGCTCACTGAAACAGTGCAGTGTAAGTGGAGTGAATCCAGCTCACTGATACGGTGCAGTGTAAGTGGAGTAAATCCAGCTCACTGATACGATGCAGTGTAAGTGGAGTGAATCCATCTCACTGATATGGTGCAGTGTAAGTGGAGTGAATCCAGCTCACTAATACGATGCAGTGTCAGTGGAGTGAATCCAGCTCACTGATACGGTGTGCAGTATAAGTGGAGTGAATCCAGCTCACTGATACGGTGCAGTGTAAGTGGAGTGAATCTAGCTCACTGATACGGTGCTGTGTAAGCGGAGTCAATCCAGCTCACTGATACGGTGCAGTGTAAGTGGAGTGAATCCAGCTCACTGATATGGTGCAATATGTGGAGTGAATCCAGTTCACTGATACGGTGCAGTGTAAGTGGAGTGAATCTAGCTCACTGATACGGTGCAGTGTAAGCGGAGTCAATCCAGCTCACTGATACGGTGCAGTGTAAGTGGAGTGAATCTAGCTCACTGATACGGTGCAGTGTAAGCGGAGTCAATCCAGCTCACTGATATGGTGCAGTGTAAGTGGAGTGAATCCAGCTCACTGATACGGTGTAGTGTAAGTGGAGTGAATCCACCTCAGTGATGCAGTGCAGTGTAAGTGGAGTGAATCCAGCTCACTGATACAGTGCAGTGTAAGTGGAGTGAATCCAGCTCACTGATAGTGTGCAGTGTAAGTGGAGTGAATCCAGCTCACTGATACGGTGCCGTGTCAGTGGAGTGAATCCAGCTCACTGATACGGTGCAATATGTGGAGTGAATCCAGCTCACTGATACGGTGCAGTGTCAGTGGAGTGAATCCAGCTCACTGATACAGTGTGCAGTGTAAGTGGAGTGAATCCAGCTCACTGATATGGTGTGCAGTGTAAGTGGAGTGAATCCAGCTCACTGATACGGTGCAGTGTAAGTGGAGTGAATCCAGCTCACTGATACAGTGTGCAGTGTAAGTGGAGTGAATCCAGCTCACTGATACAGTGCAGTGCAAGTGGAATGAATCCAGCTCACTGATACGGTGCAATATGTGGAGTGAATCCAGCTCACTGATACGGTGCAGTGTCAGTGGAGTGAATCCAGCTCACTGATACAGTGTGCAGTGTAAGTGGAGTGAATCCAGCTCACTGATATGGTGTGCAGTGTAAGTGGAGTGAATCCAGCTCACTGATAAGGTGCAATCTGTGGAGTGAATCCAGCTCACTGATACGGTGCAGTGTAAGTGGAGTGAATCCAGCTCACTGATACAGTGTGCAGTGTAAGTGGAGTGAATCCAGCTCACTGATACAGTGCAGTGCAAGTGGAATGAATCCAGCTCACTGATACGGTGTGCAGTGTAAGTGGAGTGAATCCAGTTCACTGATACGGTGCATTCTAAGTGGAGTGAATCCAGCTCACTGATGCAGTGCACTTTAAGTGGAGTGAATCCAGCTCACTGAAACAGTGCAGTGTAAGTGGAGTGAATCCAGCTCACTGATAAGGTGTAATATGTGGAGTGAATCCAGCTAACTGATACGGTGCAGTGTAAGTGGAGTGAATCCAGCTCACTGATACAGTGTGCAGTGTAAGTGGAGTGAATCCAGCTCACTGATACAGTGTGCAGTGTAAGTGGAGTGCATCCAGCTCACTGATACAGTGTGCAGTGTAAGTGGAGTGAATCCAGCTCACTGATACAGTGCAGTGCAAGTGGAATGAATCCAGCTCACTGATACGGTGTGCAGTGTAAGTGGAGTGAATCCAGTTCACTGATACGGTGCATTCTAAGTGGAGTGAATCCAGCTCACTGATGCAGTGCACTTTAAGTGGAGTGAATCCAGCTCACTGAAACAGTGCAGTGTAAGTGGAGTGAATCCAGCTCACTGATACGGTGCAGTGTAAGTGGAGTGAATCCAGCTCACTGATACGGAGCAGTGTAAGTGGAATGAATCCAGCTCACTGATACGGAGCAGTGTAAGTGGAGTGAATCCAGCTCACTAATACGGTGCAGTGTAAGTGGAGTGAATCCAGCTCACTGACACGGAGCAGTGTAAGTGGAGTGAATCCAGCTCACTGATACTGTGCAGTGTCAGTGCAGTGAATCCAGCTCACTGATACGGTGCAGTGTAAGTGGAGTTAATCCATCACACTGATACGGTGCAGTGTAAGTGGAGTGCATCCAGCTCACTGATGGGGTGCAGTGTAAGTGGAGTGAATCCAGCTCACTGATACGGTGTAGTGCAAGTGGAGTGAATCCAGCTCACTAATGCAGTGCAGTGTAAGTGGAGTGAATCCAGCTCAGTGATACAGTGCAGTGTAAGTGGAGTGAATCCAGCTCAGTGATACAGTGCAGTGTCAGTGCAGTGAATCCAGCTCACTGATACGGTGCACTGTAAGTGGAGTTAATCCATCTCACTGATACGGTGCAGTGTAAGTGGAGTGCATCCAGCTCACTGATGGGGTGCAGTGTAAGTGGAGTGAATCCAGCTCACTGATACGGTGTAGTGCAAGTGGAGTGAATCCAGCTCACTAATGCAGTGCAGTGTAAGTGGAGTGAATCCAGCTCAGTGATACAGTGCAGTGTAAGTGGAGTGAATCCAGCTCAGTGATACAGTGCAGTGTAAGTGTAGTGAATACAGCTCACTGATACGGTGCAATATGTGGAGTGAATCCACCTCACTGATACGGTGCAATATGTGAAGAGAATCCAGCTCACTGATATACTGTGCAGTGTAAGTGGAGTGAATCCAGCTCACGGATACGGTGCAATATGTGGAGTGAATCCAGCTCACTGACATGGTGCAGTGCAAGTGGAGTTAATCCAGCTCACTGATACGGTGCAGTGTAAGTGGAGTGAATCCAGCTCACTGATACGGTGTGCAGTGTAATTGGAGTGAATCCAGCTCACCGATACGGTGCAGTCTAAGTGGAGTGAATCCAGCTCACTGATACAGTGCACTTTAAGTAGAGTGAATCCAGCTCACTGATACAGTGCAGTGTAAGTGGAGTGAATCCTGCTCACTGATACGGTGCAATATGTGGAGTGAATCCAGCTCACTGATACGGTGCAGTGTAAGTGGAGTGAATCCAGCTCTCTGATATGGTGTAGTGTCAGTGGAGTGAATCCAGCTCACTGATATGGTGCAATGTCAGTGGAGTGAATCCAGCTCACTGATACGATGTGCAGTGTATGTGGATTGAATCCAGCTCATTAATACAGCACAGTGTAAGTGGAGTGAATCCAGCTCACTGATATGGTGCAGTGCAAGTGGAGTGAATCCAGCTCACTGATACGGAGCAGTGTAACTGGAGTGAATCCAGCTCACTGATACTGTGCAGTGTGAGTGGAGTGAATACAGCTCACTGATACAATGTGCAGTGTAAGTGGAGTGAATCCAGCTCACTGATTCGGTGCAATATGTGGAGTTAATCCAGCTCACTGATAGGGTGCAGTGTAAGTGGAGTGCATCCAGCTCACTGATAGGGTGCAGTGTAAGTGGAGTGAATCCAGCTCACTGATACGGTGCAGTGTAAGTGGAGTAAATCCAGCTAACTGATACGGTGCAGTGCAAGCGGAGTGAATCCAGCTCACTGATACGATGCAGTGCAAGTGGTGTGAATGCAGCTCACTGAATCGGTGTAGTCTCATTGGAGTGAATCCAGCTCACTGATACAGTGCAGCACAAGTGGAGTGAATCCAGCTCACTGATACGGTGCTGTGTAAGTGGAGTGAATCCAGCTCACTGATGCAGTGCAGTGTAAGTGGAGTGAATCCAGCTCACTGATACGGTGCAGTGTAAATGGAGTGAATCCAACTCACTGCTACGGTGTGCAGTGTAAGTGGAGTGAATCCAGCTCACTGATACAGTGCAATATGTGAAGTGAATCCAGCTCACTGATGCAGTGTGCAGTGTAAGTGGAGTGAATCCAGCTCACTGATACGGTGCAATATGTGGAGTGCATCCAGCTCACTGATATGGTGCAGTGTAAGTGGAGTGAATCCAGCTCACTGAAACGGTGCAGTGTAAGTGGAGTCAATCCAGCTCACTGATACGGTGCAGTGTAACTGGAGTGAATCCAGCTCACTGATATGGTGCAGTGTCAATGGAGTGAATCCAGCTCACTGATACGGTTTGCAGTGTAATTGGAGTGAATCCAGCTCACTGATACAATGCAGTGTAATTGGAGTGAATCCAGCTCACTGTTACGGTGCAGTGTAAGTGGAGTGAATCCAGCTCACTGATACAATGCAGTGTAATTGGAGTGAATCCAGCTCACTAATACGGGGCAGTGTAAGTGGAGTGAATCCGGCTCACTGACACGGTGCAGTGTCAGTGGATTGAAACCTGCTCACGATACGGTGCAGTGTAAGCGGAGTGAATCCAGCTCACTGGTACGGTGACGTGTAAGTGGAGTGAATCCAGCTCACTGATACGATGCAGTGTTAGTGGAGTGAATCCAGCTCACTGATACGGTGCAGTGTAAGGGGAGTGAATCTAGCTCACTGTTACGGTGACGTGTAAGTGGAGTGAATCCAGCTCACTGATAGGATGCAGTGTTAGTGGAGTGAATCCAGCTCACTGATACGGTGCAGTGTAAGTGGAGTCAATCCAGCTCACTGATACGGTGCAGTGTAAGTGGAGTGAATCCAGCTCACTGATACAGTGCAGTGTAAGTGGAGTGAATCCAGCTTACTGTTACGATGCAGTGAAAGTGGAGTGAATCCAGCTCACTGATACGGTGAAGTGTAAGTGGAGTGAATCCAGCTCACTGATACGGTGAAGTGTAAGTGGAGTGAATCCAGCTCACTGATACGGTGCAGTGTAAGTGGAGTGAATCCAGCTCACTGAAATGGGAGGGAGAACAGCCAGTTGTCGTGGTGCACATTGGTACCAACGACATAGGTGAAAAAAGAAATGAGGTCCTACGAAACGAATTTAAGGAGTTAGGAGCTAAATTAAAAAGTAGGAGCTCAAAAGTGGTAATCTCGGGATTGCTACCAGTGCCACGTGCTAGTCAGAGTAGGAATCGCAGGATAGCGCAGATGAACACGTGGCTTGAGCAGTGGTGCAGCAGGGGAGGGATTCAAATTCCTGGGGCATTGGAACCGGTTCTGGGGGAGGTGGGACCAGTACAAACCGGACGGTCTTCACCTGGGCAGGACCGGAACCAATGTCCTAGGGGGAGTGTTTGCTAGTGCTGTTGGGGAGGAGTTAAACTAATATCGCAGGGGGATGGGAACCAATGCAGGGAGACAGAGGGAGACAAAAGCGAGGCAGAGGCAGGAGACGGAGGGGAGATAGAGCGGGGGTGGGGGTGGGTTGGGCGTCGGAGAGGCCCGGGGCGGGGAACAGGAAGGGCCACTGTGCGGCAGAATTCTAAAAGGACAAAGGGTGTTTAAAAAAAACGAGCCTGAAGGCTTTGTGTCTTAATGCAAGGAGTATCCGCAATAAGGTGGATGAATTAACTGTGCAAATAGATGTTAACAAATATGATGTGATTGGGATTAAGGAGACGTGGCTCCAGGATGATCAGGGCTGGGAACTCAACATCCAGGGGTATTCAACATTCAGGAAGGATAGAATAAAAGGAAAAGGAGGTGGGGTAGCATTGCTGGTTAAAGAGTAGATTAATGCAATAGTTAGGAAAGACATTAGCTTGGATGATGTGGAATCTATATGGGTAGAGCTGCAGAACACCAAAGGGCAAAAAACATTAGTGGGAGTTGTGTACAGACCTCCAAACAGTAGTAGTGATGTTGGGGAGGGCATCAAACAGGAAATTAGGGGTGCATGCAATAAAGGTGCAGCAGTTATAATGGGTGACTTTAATATGCACATAGATTGGGCTAACCAAACTAGAAGCAATATGGTGGAGGAGGATTTCCTGGAGTGCATAAGGGATGGTTTTCTAGACCAATATGTCGAGGAATCAACTAGGGGGGAGGCCATCTTAGACTGGGTGTTGTGTAATGAGAGAGGACTAATTAGCAATCTCATTGTGCGAGGCCCCTTGGGGAAGAGTGACCATAATATGGTGGAATTCTGCATTAGGATGGAGAATGATACAGTTAATTCAGAGACCATGGTCCAGAACTTAAAGAAGGGTAGCTTTGAAGGTATGAGGCGTGAATTGGCTAGGATAGATTGGCGAATGATACTTAAGGGGTTGACTGTGGATGGGCAATGGCAGACATTTAGAGACCGCATGGTTGAATTACAACAATTGTACATTCCTGTCTGGCGTAAAAATAAAAAAGGAAAGGTGGCTCAACCGTGGCTATCTAGGGAAATCAGGGATAGTATTAAAGCCAAGGAAGTGGCATACAAATTGGCCAGAAATAGCAGCGAACCTGGGGACTGGAAGAAATTTAGAATTCAGCAGAGGAGGACAAAGGGTTTGATTAGGGCAGGGAAAATGGAGTACGAGAAGAAGCTTGCAGGGAACATTAAGGTGGATTGCAAAAGTTTCTGTAGGTATGTAAAGAGAAAAAGGTTAGTAAAGACAAACGTAGGTCCCCTGCAGTCAGAATCAGGGGAAGTCATAACGGGGAACAAAGAAATGGCAGACCAATTGAACAAGTACTTTGGTTCAGTATTCACTAAGGAGGACACAAACAACCTTCCGGATATAAAAGGGGTCACAGGGTCTAGTAGGGAGGAGGAACTGAGGGAAATCTTTATTAGTCGGGAAATTGTGTTGGGGAAATTGATGGGATTGAAGGCCGATAAATCCCCAGGGCCTGATGGACTTAAGGAGGTGGCCTTGGAAATAGCGGATGCATTGACAGTCATTTTCCAACATTCCATTGACTCTGGATCAGTTCCTATCGAGTGGAGGGTAGCCAATGTAACCCCACTTTTTAAAAAAGGAGGGAGAGAGAAAACAGGGAATTATAGACCAGTCAGCCTGACCTCAGTAGTGGGTAAAATGATGGAATCAATTATTAAGGATGTCATAGCAGCGCATTTGGAAAATGGTGACATGACAGGTCCAAGTCAGCATGGATTTGTGAAGGGGAAATCATGCTTGACAAATCTTCTGGAATTTTTTGAGGATGTTTCCAGTAAAGTGGACAAAGGAGAACCAGTTGATGTGGTATATTTGGACTTTCAGAAGGCTTTCGACAAGGTCCCACACAAGAGATTAATGTGCAAAGTTAAAGCACATGGGATTGGGAGTAGTGTGATTGAGAACTGGTTGTCAGACAGGAAGCAAAGAGTAGGAGTAAATGGGTACTTTTCAGAATGGCAGGCAGTGACTAGTGGGGTACCGCAAGGTTCTGTGCTGGGGCCCCAGCTGTTTACATTGTACATTAATGATTTAGACGAGGGGATTAAATGTAGTATCTCCAAATTTGCGGATGACACTAAGTTGGGTGGCAGTGTGAGCTGCGAGGAGCATGCTATGAGGCTGCAGAGTGACTTGGATAGGTTAGGTGAGTGGGCAAATGCATGGCAGATGAAGTATAATGTGGATAAATGTGAGGTTATCCACTTTGGTGGTAAAAACAGAGAGACAGACTATTATCTGAATGGTGACAGATTAGGAAACGGGAAGGTGCAACAAGACCTGGGTGTCATGGTACATCAGTCATTGAAGGTTGGCATGCAGGTACAGCAGGCGGTTAAGAAAGCAAATGGCATGTTGGCCTTCATAGCGAGGGGATTTGAGTATAGGGGCAGGGAGGTGTTGCTACAGTTGTACAGGGCCTTGGTGAGGCCACACCTGGAGAATTGTGTACAATTTTGGTCTCCTAACTTGAGGAAGGACATTCTTGCTATTGAGGGAGTGCAGCGAAGATTCACCAGACTGATTCCCGGGATGGTGGGACTGACCTATCAAGAAAGACTGGATCAACTGGGCTTGTATTCACTGGAGTTCAGAAGAATGAGAGGGGACCTCATAGAAACGTTTAAAATTCTGACGGGTTTAGACAGGTTAGATGCGGGAAGAATGTTCCCAATGTTGGGGAAGTCCAGAACCAGGGGTCACAGTCTAAGGATAAGGGGTAAGCCATTTAGGACCGAGATGAGGAGAGACTTCTTCAACCAGAGAGTGGTGAACCTGTGGAATTCTCTGCCACAGAAAGTGGTTGAGGCCAATTCACTAAATATATTCAAAAGGGAGTTCGATGAAGTCCTTACTGCTCGGGGGATCAAGGGGTATGGCGAGAAAGCAGGAAGAGGGTACTGAAGTTTCATGTTCATCCATGAACTCAATGAATGGCGGTGCAGGTTAGAATGGCTAAATGGTCTGCTCCTGCACCTATTTTCTATGTTTCTATGTTTCTATACGATGCAGTGTAAATGGAGTGAATCCAGCTCACGATATGGTGCACTGTAAATGGAGTGAAACCAGCTCACTGATAGGATGCAGTGAAAGTGGAGTGAATCCAGCTCACTGATACGGTGCAGTGTAAGTGGAGTGAATCCATCTCACTGATACGGTGCAGTGTAAGTGGAGTGAATCCATCTCACTGATACGGTGCAGTGTAAGTGGAGTGAATCCAGCTCACTGATACAGTGCAGTGTAAGTGGAGTGAATCCAGCTCACTGATACGGTGCAGTGTAAGTGGAGTGAATCCATCTCACTGATACGGTGCAGTGTAAGTGGAGTGAATCCAGCTCACTGATACAATGCAGTGTCAGTGGAGTGAATCCAGCTCACTGATACGGTGTGCAGTATAAGGGGAGTGAATCTAGCTCACTGATACGGTGCAGTGTAAGTCGAGTGAATCCAGCTCACTGATATGGTGCAGTGTCAGTGGAGTGAATCCAGCTCACGATATGGTGCACTGTAAATGGAGTGAAACCAGCTCACTGATAGGATGCAGTGCAAGTGGAGTGAATCCAGCTCACTGATACGGTGCAGTGTAAGCGGAGTCAATCCAGCTCACTGATACGGTGCAGTGTAAGTGGAGTGAAACCAGCTCACGATACGGTGTACTGTAAGTGGTGTGAAACCAGCTCACTGTTACGGTGTAATGTAAGTGGAGTGAATCCAGCTCATTGATATGGTGTGCAGTGTAAGTGGTGTCAAACTAGCTCACTGCTAAGGTGCAGTGTAAGTGGAGTGAATCTAGCTCACTGATACGGTGCAGTGTGAGTGGAGTGAATACAGCTCACTGATACGGTGTGCAGCGTAAGTGGAGTGAATCCAGCTCACTGATACGGTACAGTGTAAGGGGAGTTAATCCAGCTCACTGATACGGTGCAGTGTCAGTGGAGTGAATCCAGCTCACGATATGGTGCACTGTAAATGGAGTGAAACCAGCTCACTGATAGGATGCAGTGTAAGTGGAGTGAATCCATCTCACTGATACGGTGCATTGTAAATGGAGTAAATCCATCTCACTGATACGGTACAGTGTAAGTGGAGTGAATCCAGCTCACTGTTACGGTGCAGTGTAAGTGGAGTGAATCCAGCTCACTGATACGGTGCAGTGTAAGGGGAGTTAATCCAGCTCACTGATACGGTGCAGTGTAAGTCGAGTGAATCCAGCTCACTGATATGGTGCAGTGTCAGTGGAGTGAATCCAGCTCACGATATGGTGCACTGTAAATGGAGTGAAACCAGCTCGCTGATACGGTGCAGTGTAAGTGGAGTTAATCCAGCTCACTGATACGGTGCAGTGTAAGTCGAGTGAATCCAGCTCACTGATACGGTGCAGTGTAAGTGGAGTGAATCCATCTCACTGATACGGTGCATTGTAAATGGAGTGAATCCATCTCACTGATACGGTGCAGTGTAAGTGGAGTGAATCCAGCTCACTGTTACGGTGCAGTGTAAGTGGAGTGAATCCAGCTCACTGATACGGTGCAGTGTAAGGGGAGTTAATCCAGCTCACTGATACGGTGCAGTGTAAGTCGAGTGAATCCAGCTCACTGATATGGTGCAGTGTCAGTGGAGTGAATCCAGCTCACGATATGGTGCACTGTAAATGGAGTGAAACCAGCTCGCTGATACGGTGCAGTGTAAGTGGAGTTAATCCAGCTCACTGATACGGTGCAGTGTAAGTCGAGTGAATCCAGCTCACTGATACGGTGCAGTGTAATGGAGTGAATCCATCTCACTGATACGGTGCATTGTAAATGGAGTGAATCCATCTCACTGATACGGTGCAGTGTAAGTGGAGTGAATCCAGCTCACTGATACGATGCAGTGTAAGTGGAGTGAATCCAGCTCACTGATACGGTGCAGTGTAAGTGGAGTAAATCCAGCTCACTGATACGATGCAGTGTAAGTGGAGTGAATCCATCTCACTGATATGGTGCAGTGTAAGTGGAGTGAATCCAGCTCACTGATACGATGCAGTGTCAGTGGAGTTAATCCAGCTCACTGATACGGTGTGCAGTATAAGTGGAGTGAATCCAGCTCACTGATACGATGCAGTGTCAGTGGAGTGAATCCAGCTCACTGATACGGTGTGCAGTATAAGTGGAGTGAATCCAGCTCACTGATACGGTGCAGTGTAAGTGGAGTGAATCTAGCTCACTGATACGGTGCAGTGTAAGCGGAGTCAATCCAGCTCACTGATACGGTGCAGTGTAAGTGGAGTGAATCCAGCTCACTGATACGGTGTAGTGTAAGTGGAGTGAATCCACCTCAGTGATGCAGTGCAGTGTAAGTGGAGTGAATCCAGCTCACTGATACAGTGCAGTGTAAGTGGAGTGAATCCAGCTCACTGATAGTGTGCAGTGTAAGTGGAGTGAATCCAGCTCACTGATACGGTGCCGTGTCAGTGGAGTGAATCCAGCTCACTGATGCAGTGCACTTTAAGTGGAGTGAATCCAGCTCACTGAAACAGTGCAGTGTAAGTGGAGTGAATCCAGCTCACTGTTACGGTGTAATATGCGGAGTGAATCCAGCTAACTGATACGGTGCAGTGTAAGTGGAGTGAATCCAGCTCACTGATACAGTGTGCAGTGTAAGTGGAGTGAATCCAGCTCACTGATACAGTGTGCAGTGTAACTGGAGTGAATCCAGCTAACTGATATGGTGCAGCGTAAGTGGAGTGAATCCAGCTCACTGATACGGTACAGTGTAAGGGGAGTTAATCCAGCTCACTGATACGGTGCAGTGTCAGTGGAGTGAATCCAGCTCACGATATGGTGCACTGTAAATGGAGTGAAACCAGCTCACTGATAGGATGCAGTGTAAGTGGAGTGAATCCAGCTCACTGATACGGTGCAGTGTAAGTGGAGTGAATCCATCTCACTGATACGGTGCATTGTAAATGGAGTAAATCCATCTCACTGATACGGTACAGTGTAAGTGGAGTAAATCCAGCTCACTGATACGGTGCAGTGTAAGTGGAGTGAATCAATCTCACTGATATGGTGCAGTGTAAGTGGAGTGAATCCAGCTCACTGATACGATGCAGTGTCAGTGGAGTGAATCCAGCTCACTGATACGGTGTGCAGTATAAGTGGAGTGAATCCAGCTCACTGATACGGTGCAGTGTAAGTGGAGTGAATCTAACTCACTGATATGGTGCAGTGTAAGCGGAGTCAATCCAGCTCACTGATACGGTGCAGTGTAAGTGGAGTGAATCCAGCTCACTGATACGGTGCAGTGTAAGTGGAGTGAATCCAGCTCACTGATACAGTGCAGTGTAAGTGGAGTGAATCCATCTCACTGATGCGGTTTGCAGTGTAAGTGGAGTGAAACTAGCTCACTGATAAGGTGTGCAGTGTAAGTGGAGTGAATCCAGCTCACTGAGACGGTGCAGTGTAAGTGGAGTGAATCCAGCTCACTGATACAGTGCAGTGTAAGTGGAGTGAATCCATCTCACTGATTCAGTGCAGTGTTAGTGGAGTGAATCCAGCTCACTGATACGGTTTGCAGTGTAATTGGAGTGAATCCAGCTCACTGATACAATGCAGTGTAATTGGAGTGAATCCAGCTCACTGTTACGGTGCAGTGTAAGTGGAGTGAATCCAGCTCACTGATACGGTGCAGTGTAAGGGGAGTTGATCCAGCTCACTGATACGGTGCAGTGTCAGTCGAGTGAATCCAGCTCACTGATATGGTGCAGTGTCAGTGGAGTGAATCCAGCTCACGATATGGTGCACTGTAAATGGAGTGAAACCAGCTCGCTGATACGGTGCAGTGTAAGTGGAGTTAATCGAGCTCACTGATACGGTGCAGTGTAAGTCGAGTGAATCCAGCTCACTGATACGGTGCAGTGTAAGTGGAGTGAATCCATCTCACTGATACGGTGCATTGTAAATGGAGTGAATCCATCTCACTGATACGATGCAGTGTAAGTGGAGTGAATCCAGCTCACTGATACGGTGCAGTGTAAGTGGAGTAAATCCAGCTCACTGATACGATGCAGTGTAAGTGGAGTGAATCCATCTCACTGATATGGTGCAGTGTAAGTGGAGTGAATCCAGCTCACTGATACGATGCAGTGTCAGTGGAGTTAATCCAGCTCACTGATACGGTGTGCAGTATAAGTGGAGTGAATCCAGCTCACTGATACGATGCAGTGTCAGTGGAGTGAATCCAGCTCACTGATACGGTGTGCAGTATAAGTGGAGTGAATCCAGCTCACTGATACGGTGCAGTGTAAGTGGAGTGAATCTAGCTCACTGATACGGTGCAGTGTAAGCGGAGTCAATCCAGCTCACTGATACGGTGCAGTGTAAGTGGAGTGAATCCAGCTCACTGATACGGTGTAGTGTAAGTGGAGTGAATCCACCTCAGTGATGCAATGCAGTGTAAGTGGAGTGAATCCAGCTCACTGATACAGTGCAGTGTAAGTGGAGTGAATCCAGCTCACTGATAGTGTGCAGTGTAAGTGGAGTGAATCCAGCTCACTGATACGGTGCCGTGTCAGTGGAGTGAATCCAGCTCACTGATGCAGTGCACTTTAAGTGGAGTGAATCCAGCTCACTGAAACAGTGCAGTGTAAGTGGAGTGAATCCAGCTCACTGTTACGGTGTAATATGTGGAGTGAATCCAGCTAACTGATACGGTGCAGTGTAAGTGGAGTGAATCCAGCTCACTGATACAGTGTGCAGTGTAAGTGGAGTGAATCCAGCTCACTGATACAGTGTGCAGTGTAAGTGGAGTGCATCCAGCTCACTGATACAGTGTGCAGTGTAAGTGGAGTGAATCCAGCTCACTGATACAGTGCAGTGCAAGTGGAATGAATCCAGCTCACTGATACGGTGTGCAGTGTAAGTGGAGTGAATCCAGTTCACTGATACGGTGTGCAGTGTAAGTGGAGTGAATCCAGTTCACTGATACGGTGCATTCTAAGTGGAGTGAATCCAGCTCACTGATGCAGTGCACTTTAAGTGGAGTGAATCCAGCTCACTGAAACAGTGCAGTGTAAGTGGAGTGAATCCAGCTCACTGATACGGTGCAGTGTAAGTGGAGTGAATCCAGCTCACTGATACGGAGCAGTGTAAGTGGAATGAATCCAGCTCACTGATACGGAGCAGTGTAAGTGGAGTGAATCCAGCTCACTAATACGGTGCAGTGCAAGTGGAGTGAATCCAGCTCACTGACACGGAGCAGTGTAAGTGGAGTGAATCCAGCTCACTGATACTGTGCAGTGTCAGTGCAGTGAATCCAGCTCACTGATACGGTGCAGTGCAATTGGAGTTAATCCATCTCACTGATACGGTGCAGTGTAAGTTTGAGTGCATCCAGCTCACTGATGGGGTGCAGTGTAAGTGGAGTGAATCCAGCTCACTGATACGGTGTAGTGCAAGTGGAGTGAATCCAACTCACGAATGCAGTGCAGTGTAAGTGGAGTGAATCCAGCTCACTGATACAGTGCAGTCTAAGTGGAGTGAATCCAGCTCAGTGATACAGTGCAGTGTAAGTGGAGTGAATCCAGCTCACTGATACAGTGCAGTGTAAGTGTAGTGAATACAGCTCACTGATACGGTGCAATATGTGGAGTGAATCCACCTCACTGATACGGTGCAATATGTGAAGAGAATCCAGCTCACTGATATACTGTGCAGTGTAAGTGGAGTGAATCCAGCTCACTGATACGGTGCAATATGTGGAGTGAATCCAGCTCACTGACATGGTGCAGTGCAAGTGGAGTGAATCCAGCTCACTGATACGGTGCAGTGTAAGTGGAGTGAATCCAGCTCACTGATACGGTGTGCAGTGTAAGTGGAGTGAATCCAGCTCACTGATACGGTGCAGTCTAAGTGGAGTGAATCCAGCTCACTGATACAGTGCAGTGTAAGTGGAGTGAATCCTGCTCACTGATACGGTGCAATATGTGGAGTGAATCCAGCTCACTGATACGGTGCAGTGTCAGTGGAGTGAATCCAGCTCACTGATACAGTGTGCAGTGTAAGTGGAGTGAATCCAGCTCACTGATACAGTGTGCAGTGTAAGTGGAGTGAATCCAGCTCACTGATAGTGTGCAGTGTAAGTGGAGTGAATCCAGCTCACTGATACAGTGTGTAGTGTAAGTGGAGTGAATCCAGCTCACTGATATGGTGTGCAGTGTAAGTGGAGTGAATCCAGCTCACTGATAAGGTGCAATCTGTGGAGTGAATCCAGCTCACTGATACGGTGCAGTGTAAGTGGAGTGAATCCAGCTCACTGATACAGTGTGCAGTAAGTGGAGTGAATCCAGCTCACTGATACGGTGTGCAGTGTAAGTGGAGTGAATCCAGATCACTGATACGGTGCATTCTAAGTGGAGTGAATCCAGCTCACTGATGCAGTGCACTTTAAGTGGAGTGAATCCAGCTCACTGAAACAGTGCAGTATAAGTGGAGTGAATCCAGCTCACTGATACGGTGTAATATGTGGAGTGAATCCAGCTAACTGATACGGTGCAGTGTAAGTGGAGTGAATCCAGCTCACTGATACAGTGTGCAGTGTAAGTGGAGTGAATCCAGCTCACTGATACAGTGTGCAGTGTAAGTGGAGTGCATCCAGCTCACTGATACAGTGTGCAGTGTAAGTGGAGTGAATCCAGCTCACTGATACAGTGCAGTGCAAGTGGAATGAATCCAGCTCACTGATACGGTGTGCAGTGTAAGTGGAGTGAATCCAGTTCACTGATACGGTGCATTCTAAGTGGAGTGAATCCAGCTCACTGATGCAGTGCACTTTAAGTGGAGTGAATCCAGCTCACTGAAACAGTGCAGTGTAAGTGGAGTGAATCCAGCTCACTGATACGGTGCAGTGTAAGTGGAGTGAATCCAGCTCACTGATACGGAGCAGTGTAAGTGGAATGAATCCAGCTCACTGATACGGAGCAGTGTAAGTGGAGTGAATCCAGCTCACTAATACGGTGCAGTGTAAGTGGAGTGAATCCAGCTCACTGACACGGAGCAGTGTAAGTGGAGTGAATCCAGCTCACTGATACTGTGTAGTGTCAGTGCAGTGAATCCAGCTCACTGATACGGTGCAGTGTAAGTGGAGTTAATCCATCTCACTGATACGGTGCAGTGTAAGTGGAGTGCATCCAGCTCACTGATGGGGTGCAGTGTAAGTGGAGTGAATCCAGCTCACTGATACGGTGTAGTGCAAGTGGAGTGAATCCAGCTCACTAATGCAGTGCAGTGTAAGTGGAGTGAATCCAGCTCACTGATACAGTGCAGTCTAAGTGGAGTGAATCCAGCTCAGTGATACAGTGCAGTGTAAGTGGAGTGAATCCAGCTCACTGATACAGTGCAGTGTAAGTGTAGTGAATACAGCTCACTGATACGGTGCAATATGTGGAGTGAATCCACCTCACTGATACGGTGCAATATGTGAAGAGAATCCAGCTCACTGATATACTGTGCAGTGTAAGTGGAGTGAATCCAGCTCACTGATACGGTGCAATATGTGGAGTGAATCCAGCTCACTGACATGGTGCAGTGCAAGTGGAGTGAATCCAGCTCACTGATACGGTGCAGTGTAAGTGGAGTGAATCCAGCTCACTGATACGGTGTGCAGTGTAAGTGGAGTGAATCCAGCTCACTGATACGGTGCAGTCTAAGTGGAGTGAATCCAGCTCACTGATACAGTGCACTTTAAGTAGAGTGAATCCAGCTCACTGATACAGTGCAGTGTAAGTGGAGTGAATCCTGCTCACTGATACGGTGCAATATGTGGAGTGAATCCAGCTCACTGATACGGTGCAGTGTAAGTGGAGTGCATCCAGCTCTCTGATACGGTGTAGTGTCAGTGGAGTGAATCCAGCTCACTGATATGGTGCAATGTCAGTGGAGTGAATCCAGCTCACTGATACGATGTGCAGTGTATGTGGATTGAATCCAGCTCATTAATACAGCACAGTGTAAGTGGAGTGAATCCAGCTCACTGATATGGTGCAGTGCAAGTGGAGTGAATCCAGCTCACTGATACGGAGCAGTGTAACTGGAGTGAATCAGCTCACTGATACTGTGCAGTGTGAGTGGAGTGAATACAGCTCACTGATACAATGTGCAGTGTAAGTGGAGTGAATCCAGCTCACTGATACGGTGCAATATGTGGAGTTAATCCAGCTCACTGATACGATGCAGTGCAAGTGGTGTGAATGCAGCTCACTGATACGGTGTAGTGTCATTGGAGTGAATCCAGCTCACTGATACAGTGCAGCGCAAGTGGAGTGAATCCAGCTCACTGATATGGTGCTGTGTAAGTGGAGTGAATCCAGCTCACTGATGCAGTGCAGTGTAAGTGGAGTGAATCCAGCTCACTGATACGGTGCAGTGTAAATGGAGTGAATCCAACTCACTGCTGCGGTGTGCAGTGTAAGTGGAGTGAATCCAGCTCACTGATACGGTGCAATATGTGAAGTGAATCCAGCTCACTGATGCAGTGTGCAGTGTAAGTGGAGTGAATCCAGCTCACTGATACAGTGCACTGTCAGTGGAGAGAATCCAGCTCACTGATACGGTGCAATATGTGACGTGAATCCAGCTCACTGATGCAGTGTGCAGTGTAAGTGGAGTGAATCCAGCTCACTGATACGGTGCAATATGTGGAGTGTATCCAGCTCACTGATATGGTGCAGGGTAAGTGGAGTGAATCCAGCTCACTGAAACGGTGCAGTGTAAGTGGAGTCAATCCAGCTCACTGATACAGTGCAGTGTAACTGGAGTGAATCCAGCTCACTGATATGGTGCAGTGTCAGTGGAGTGAATCCAGCTCACTGATACGATGTGCAGTGTATGTGGAGTGAATCCAGCTCACTGATACGGTGCAGTGTAAGTGGAGTGAATCCAGCTCACTGATACGGTGCAGTGTAAGTGGAGTGAATCCATCTCACTGATACGGTTTGCAGTGTAAGTGGAGTGAAACTAGCTCACTGATAAGGTGTGCAGTGTAAGTGGAGTGAATCCAGCTCACTGATACGGTACAGTGTAAGTGGAGTGAATCCAGCTCACTGATACAGTGCAGTGTAAGTGGAGTGAATCCATCTCACTGATTCAGTGCAGTGTTAGTGGAGTGAATCCAGCTCACTGATACGGTTTGCAGTGTAATTGGAGTGAATCCAGCTCACTGATACAATGCAGTGTAATTGGAGTGAATCCAGCTCACTGTTACGGCGCAGTGTCAGTGGAGTGAATCCAGCTCACTGATACGGTGCAGTGCAAGTGGAGTGAATCCAGCTCACTGATACGGTGTAGTGTAAGTGGAGTGAATCCAGCTCACTGATACGGTGCAGTGTAAGTGGAGTGAATCCATCTCACTGATGTGGTGTGCAGTGTAAGTGGAGTGAATCCAGCTCACTGATACGGTGCAGTGCAAGTGGAGTGAATCCAGCTCACTGATACGGTGTAGTGTAAGTGGAGTGAATCTAGCTCACTGATACGGTGCAGTGTAAGGGGAGTTAATCCAGCTCACTGATATGGTGTGCAGTGTAAGTGGAGTGAATCCAGCTCTATGATACGGTGTGCAGTGTATTTGGAGTGAATCCAGCTCACTGATACAATGCAGTGTAATTGGAGTGAATCCAGCTCACTGATACGGTGCAGTGTGAGTGGAGTGAATACAGCTCACTGATACGGTATGCAGCGTAAGTGGAGTGAATCCAGCTCACTGATACGGTGCAGTGTCAGGGGAGTTAATCCAGCTCACTGATACGGTGCAGTGTAAGTCGAGTGAATCGAGCTCACTGATATGGTGCAGTGTCAGTGGAGTGAATCCAGCTCACGATATGGTGCACTGTAAATGGAGTGAAACCAGCTCACTGATACGATGCAGTGTAAGTGGAGTGAATCCAGCTCACTGATACGGTGCAGTGTAAGTGGAGTAAATCCAGCTCACTGATACGATGCAGTGTAAGTGGAGTGAATCCATCTCACTGATGTGGTGCAGTGTAAGTGGAGTGAATCCAGCTCACTAATACGATGCAGTGTCAGTGGAGTGAATCCAGCTCACTGATACGGTGTGCAGTATAAGTGGAGTGAATCCAGCTCACTGATACGGTGCAGTGTAAGTGGAGTGAATCTAGCTCACTGATACGGTGCTGTGTAAGCGGAGTCAATCCAGCTCACTGATACGGTGCAGTGTAAGTGGAGTGAATCCAGCTCACTGATACGGTGCAATATGTGGAGTGAATCCAGCTCACTGATACAGTGCAGTGCAAGTGGAATGAATCCAGCTCACTGATACGGTGTGCAGTGTAAGTGGAGTGAATCCAGTTCACTGATACGGTGCATTCTAAGTGGAGTGAATCCAGCTCACTGATGCAGTGCACTTTAAGTGGAGTGAATCCAGCTCACTGAAACAGTGCAGTGTAAGTGGAGTGAATCCAGCTCACTGATACGGTGTAATATGTGGAGTGAATCCAGCTAACTGATACGGTGCAGTGTAAGTGGAGTGAATCCAGCTCACTGATACAGAGTGCAGTGTAAGTGGAGTGAATCCAGCTCACTGATACAGTGTGCAGTGTAAGTGGAGTGCATCCAGCTCACTGATACAGTGTGCAGTGTAAGTGGAGTGAATCCAGCTCACTGATACAGTGCAGTGCAAGTGGAATGAATCCAGCTCACTGATACGGTGTGCAGTGTAAGTGGAGTGAATCCAGTTCACTGATACGGTGCATTCTAAGTGGAGTGAATCCAGCTCACTGAAACAGTGCAGTGTAAGTGGAGTGAATCCAGCTCACTGATACGGTGCAGTGTAAGTGGAGTAAATCCAGCTCACTGATACGATGCAGTGTAAGTGGAGTGAATTCATCTCACTGATATGGTGCAGTGTAAGTGGAGTGAATCCAGCTCACTGATACGCTGCAGTGTCAGTGGAGTGAATCCAGCTCACTGATACGGTGTGCAGTATAAGTGGAGTGAATCCAGCTCACTGATACGGTGCAGTGTAAGTGGAGTGAATCTAGCTCACTGATACGGTGCAGTGTAAGCGGAGTCAATCCAGCTCACTGATACGGTGCCGTGTCAGTGGAGTGAATCCAGCTCACTGATAAGGTGCAATCTGTGGAGTGAATCCAGCTCACTGATACGGTGCAGTGTAAGTGCAGTGAATCCAGCTCACTGATACAGCGTGCAGTGTAAGTGGAGTGAATCCAGCTCACTGATACAGTGCAGTGCAAGTGGAATGAATCCAGCTCACTGATACGGTGTGCAGTGTAAGTGGAGTGAATCCAGTTCACTGATACGGTGCAGTGTAAGGGGAGTTAATCCAGCTCACTGATACGGTGCAGTGTAAGTCGAGTGAATCCAGCTCACTGATATGGTGCAGTGTCAGTGGAGTGAATATAGCTCACGATATGGTGCACTGTAAATGGAGTGAAACCAGCTCGCTGATACGGTGCAGTGTAAGTGGAGTTAATCCAGCTCACTGATACGGTGCAGTGTAAGTCGAGTGAATCCAGCTCACTGATACGGTGCAGTGTAAGTGGTGTGAATCCATCTCACTGATACGGTGCATTGTAAATGGAGTGAATCCATCTCACTGATACGATGCAGTGTCAGTGGAGTGAATCCAGCTCACTGATACGGTGTGCAGTATAAGTGGAGTGAATCCAGCTCACTGATACGGTGCAGTGTAAGTGGAGTGAATCTAGCTCACTGATACGGTGCAGTGTAAGCGGAGTCAATCCAGCTCACTGATATGGTGCAGTGTAAGTGGAGTGAATCCAGCTCACTGATACGGTGTAGTGTAAGTGGAGTGAATCCACCTCAGTGATGCAGTGCAGTGTAAGTGGAGTGAATCCAGCTCACTGATACAGTGCAGTGTAAGTGGAGTGAATCCAGCTCACTGATAGTGTGCAGTGTAAGTGGAGTGAATCCAGCTCACTGATACGGTGCCGTGTCAGTGGAGTGAATCCAGCTCACTGATACGGTGCAATATGTGGAGTGAATCCAGCTCACTGATACGGTGCAGTATCAGTGGAGTGAATCCAGCTCACTGATACAGTGTGCAGTGTAAGTGGAGTGAATCCAGCTCACTGATATGGTGTGCAGTGTAAGTGGAGTGAATCCAGCTCACTGATAAGGTGCAATCTGTGGAGTGAATCCAGCTCACTGATACGGTGCAGTGTAAGTGGAGTGAATCCAGCTCACTGATACAGTGTGCAGTGTAAGTGGAGTGAATCCAGCTCACTGATACAGTGCAGTGCAAGTGGAATGAATCCAGCTCACTGATACGGTGTGCAGTGTAAGTGGAGTGAATCCAGTTCACTGATACGGTGCATTCTAAGTGGAGTGAATCCAGCTCACTGATGCAGTGCACTTTAAGTGGAGTGAATCCAGCTCACTGAAACAGTGCAGTGTAAGTGGAGTGAATCCAGCTCACTGATACGGTGCAGTGTAAGTGGAGTAAATCCAGCTCACTGATACGATGCAGTGTAAGTGGAGTGAATCCATCTCACTGATATGGTGCAGTGTAAGTGGAGTGAATCCAGCTCACTAATACGATGCAGTGTCAGTGGAGTGAATCCAGCTCACTGATACGGTGTGCAGTATAAGTGGAGTGAATCCAGCTCACTGATACGGTGCAGTGTAAGTGGAGTGAATCTAGCTCACTGATACGGTGCTGTGTAAGCGGAGTCAATCCAGCTCACTGATACGGTGCAGTGTAAGTGGAGTGAATCCAGCTCACTGATATGGTGCAATATGTGGAGTGAATCCAGTTCACTGATACGGTGCAGTGTAAGTGGAGTGAATCTAGCTCACTGATACGGTGCAGTGTAAGTGGAGTGAATCCAGCTCACTGATACGGTGCAGTGTAAGTGGAGTGAATCCACCTCAGTGATGCAGTGCAGTGTAAGTGGAGTGAATCCAGCTCACTGATACGGTGCAATATGTGGAGTGAATCCAGCTCACTGATACGGTGCAATATGTGGAGTGAATCCAGCTCACTGATACGGTGCAGTGTCAGTGGAGTGAATCCAGCTCACTGATACAGTGTGCAGTGTAAGTGGAGTGAATCCAGCTCACTGATATGGTGTGCAGTGTAAGTGGAGTGAATCCAGCTCACTGATAAGGTGCAATCTGTGGAGTGAATCCAGCTCACTGATACGGTGCAGTGTAAGTGGAGTGAATCCAGCTCACTGATACAGTGTGCAGTGTAAGTGGAGTGAATCCAGCTCACTGATACAGTGCAGTGCAAGTGGAATGAATCCAGCTCACTGATACGGTGTGCAGTGTAAGTGGAGTGAATCTAGTTCACTGATACGGTGCATTCTAAGTGGAGTGAAACCAGCTCACTGATGCAGTGCACTTTAAGTGGAGTGAATCCAGCTCACTGAAACAGTGCAGTGTAAGTGGAGTGAATCCAGCTCACTGATAAGGTGTAATATGTGGAGTGAATCCAGCTAACTGATACGGTGCAGTGTAAGTGGAGTGAATCCAGCTCACTGATACAGTGTGCAGTGTAAGTGGAGTGAATCCAGCTCACTGATACAGTGTGCAGTGTAAGTGGAGTGCATCCAGCTCACTGATACAGTGTGCAGTGTAAGTGGAGTGAATCCAGCTCACTGATACAGTGCAGTGCAAGTGGAATGAATCCAGCTCACTGATACGGTGTGCAGTGTAAGTGGAGTGAATCCAGTTCACTGATACGGTGCATTCTAAGTGGAGTGAATCCAGCTCACTGATGCAGTGCACTTTAAGTGGAGTGAATCCAGCTCACTGAAACAGTGCAGTGTAAGTGGAGTGAATCCAGCTCACTGATACGGTGCAGTGTAAGTGGAGTGAATCCAGCTCACTGATACGGAGCAGTGTAAGTGGAATGAATCCAGCTCACTGATACGGAGCAGTGTAAGTGGAGTGAATCCAGCTCACTAATACGGTGCAGTGTAAGTGGAGTGAATCCAGCTCACTGACACGGAGCAGTGTAAGTGGAGTGAATCCAGCTCACTGATACTGTGTAGTGTCAGTGCAGTGAATCCAGCTCACTGATACGGTGCAGTGTAAGCGGAGTCAATCCAGCTCACTGATACGGTGCAGTGTAAGTGGAGTGAATCTAGCTCACTGATACGGTGCAGTGTAAGCGGAGTCAATCCAGCTCAGTGATGCAGTGCAGTGTAAGTGGAGTGAATCCAGCTCAGTGATACAGTGCAGTGTAAGTGGAGTGAATCCAGCTCAGTGATACAGTGCAGTGTCAGTGCAGTGAATCCAGCTCACTGATACGGTGCAGTGTAAGTGGAGTTAATCCATCTCACTGATACGGTGCAGTGTAAGTGGAGTGCATCCAGCTCACTGATGGGGTGCAGTGTAAGTGGAGTGAATCCAGCTCACTGATACGGTGTAGTGCAAGTGGAGTGAATCCAGCTCACTAATGCAGTGCAGTGTAAGTGGAGTGAATCCAGCTCAGTGATACAGTGCAGTGTAAGTGGAGTGAATCCAGCTCAGTGATACAGTGCAGTGTAAGTGTAGTGAATACAGCTCACTGATACGGTGCAATATGTGGAGTGAATCCACCTCACTGATACGGTGCAATATGTGAAGAGAATCCAGCTCACTGATATACTGTGCAGTGTAAGTGGAGTGAATCCAGCTCACGGATACGGTGCAATATGTGGAGTGAATCCAGCTCACTGACATGGTGCAGTGCAAGTGGAGTTAATCCAGCTCACTGATACGGTGCAGTGTAAGTGGAGTGAATCCAGCTCACTGATACGGTGTGCAGTGTAATTGGAGTGAATCCAGCTCACCGATACGGTGCAGTCTAAGTGGAGTGAATCCAGCTCACTGATACAGTGCACTTTAAGTAGAGTGAATCCAGCTCACTGATACAGTGCAGTGTAAGTGGAGTGAATCCTGCTCACTGATACGGTGCAATATGTGGAGTGAATCCAGCTCACTGATACGGTGCAGTGTAAGTGGAGTGAATCCAGCTCTCTGATATGGTGTAGTGTCAGTGGAGTGAATCCAGCTCACTGATATGGTGCAATGTCAGTGGAGTGAATCCAGCTCACTGATACGATGTGCAGTGTATGTGGATTGAATCCAGCTCATTAATACAGCACAGTGTAAGTGGAGTGAATCCAGCTCACTGATATGGTGCAGTGCAAGTGGAGTGAATCCAGCTCACTGATACGGAGCAGTGTAACTGGAGTGAATCCAGCTCACTGATACTGTGCAGTGTGAGTGGAGTGAATACAGCTCACTGATACAATGTGCAGTGTAAGTGGAGTGAATCCAGCTCACTGATTCGGTGCAATATGTGGAGTTAATCCAGCTCACTGATAGGGTGCAGTGTAAGTGGAGTGCATCCAGCTCACTGATAGGGTGCAGTGTAAGTGGAGTGAATCCAGCTCACTGATACGGTGCAGTGTAAGTGGAGTAAATCCAGCTAACTGATACGGTGCAGTGCAAGCGGAGTGAATCCAGCTCACTGATACGATGCAGTGCAAGTGGTGTGAATGCAGCTCACTGAATCGGTGTAGTCTCATTGGAGTGAATCCAGCTCACTGATACAGTGCAGCACAAGTGGAGTGAATCCAGCTCACTGATACGGTGCTGTGTAAGTGGAGTGAATCCAGCTCACTGATGCAGTGCAGTGTAAGTGGAGTGAATCCAGCTCACTGATACGGTGCAGTGTAAATGGAGTGAATCCAACTCACTGCTACGGTGTGCAGTGTAAGTGGAGTGAATCCAGCTCACTGATACAGTGCACTGTCAGTGGAGAGAATCCAGCTCACTGATACGGTGCAATATGTGAAGTGAATCCAGCTCACTGATGCAGTGTGCAGTGTAAGTGGAGTGAATCCAGCTCACTGATACGGTGCAATATGTGGAGTGCATCCAGCTCACTGATATGGTGCAGTGTAAGTGGAGTGAATCCAGCTCACTGAAACGGTGCAGTGTAAGTGGAGTCAATCCAGCTCACTGATACGGTGCAGTGTAACTGGAGTGAATCCAGCTCACTGATATGGTGCAGTGTCAATGGAGTGAATCCAGCTCACTGATACGGTTTGCAGTGTAATTGGAGTGAATCCAGCTCACTGATACAATGCAGTGTAATTGGAGTGAATCCAGCTCACTGTTACGGTGCAGTGTAAGTGGAGTGAATCCAGCTCACTGATACGTTGAAGTGTAAGTGGAGTGAATCCAGCTCACTAATACGGGGCAGTGTAAGTGGAGTGAATCCGGCTCACTGACACGGTGCAGTGTCAGTGGATTGAAACCTGCTCACGATACGGTGCAGTGTAAGCGGAGTGAATCCAGCTCACTGGTACGGTGACGTGTAAGTGGAGTGAATCCAGCTCACTGATACGATGCAGTGTTAGTGGAGTGAATCCAGCTCACTGATACGGTGCAGTGTAAGGGGAGTGAATCTAGCTCACTGTTACGGTGACGTGTAAGTGGAGTGAATCCAGCTCACTGATACGATGCAGTGTTAGTGGAGTGAATCCAGCTCACTGATACGGTGCAGTGTAAGTGGAGTCAATCCAGCTCACTGATACGGTGCAGTGTAAGTGGAGTGAATCCAGCTCACTGATACAGTGCAGTGTAAGTGGAGTGAATCCAGCTTACTGTTACGATGCAGTGAAAGTGGAGTGAATCCAGCTCACTGAAACGGTGAAGTGTAAGTGGAGTGAATCCAGCTCACTGATACGGTGCAGTGTAAGTGGAGTGAATCCAGCTCACTGAAATGGGAGGGAGAACAGCCAGTTGTCGTGGTGCACATTGGTACCAACGACATAGGTGAAAAAAGAAATGAGGTCCTACGAAACGAATTTAAGGAGTTAGGAGCTAAATTAAAAAGTAGGAGCTCAAAAGTGGTAATCTCGGGATTGCTACCAGTGCCACGTGCTAGTCAGAGTAGGAATCGCAGGATAGCGCAGATGAACACGTGGCTTGAGCAGTGGTGCAGCAGGGGAGGGATTCAAATTCCTGGGGCATTGGAACCGGTTCTGGGGGAGGTGGGACCAGTACAAACCGGACGGTCTTCACCTGGGCAGGACCGGAACCAATGTCCTAGGGGGAGTGTTTGCTAGTGCTGTTGGGGAGGAGTTAAACTAATATCGCAGGGGGATGGGAACCAATGCAGGGAGACAGAGGGAGACAAAAGCGAGGCAGAGGCAGGAGACGGAGGGGAGATAGAGCGGGGGTGGGGGTGGGTTGGGCGTCGGAGAGGCCCGGGGCGGGGAACAGGAAGGGCCACTGTGCGGCAGAATTCTAAAAGGACAAAGGGTGTTTAAAAAAAACGAGCCTGAAGGCTTTGTGTCTTAATGCAAGGAGTATCCGCAATAAGGTGGATGAATTAACTGTGCAAATAGATGTTAACAAATATGATGTGATTGGGATTAAGGAGACGTGGCTCCAGGATGATCAGGGCTGGGAACTCAACATCCAGGGGTATTCAACATTCAGGAAGGATAGAATAAAAGGAAAAGGAGGTGGGGTAGCATTGCTGGTTAAAGAGTAGATTAATGCAATAGTTAGGAAAGACATTAGCTTGGATGATGTGGAATCTATATGGGTAGAGCTGCAGAACACCAAAGGGCAAAAAACGTTAGTGGGAGTTGTGTACAGACCTCCAAACAGTAGTAGTGATGTTGGGGAGGGCATCAAACAGGAAATTAGGGGTGCATGCAATAAAGGTGCAGCAGTTATAATGGGTGACTTTAATATGCACATAGATTGGGCTAACCAAACTAGAAGCAATATGGTGGAGGAGGATTTCCTGGAGTGCATAAGGGATGGTTTTCTAGACCAATATGTCGAGGAATCAACTAGGGGGGAGGCCATCTTAGACTGGGTGTTGTGTAATGAGAGAGGACTAATTAGCAATCTCATTGTGCGAGGCCCCTTGGGGAAGAGTGACCATAATATGGTGGAATTCTGCATTAGGATGGAGAATGATACAGTTAATTCAGTGACCATGGTCCAGAACTTAAAGAAGGGTAGCTTTGAAGGTATGAGGCGTGAATTGGCTAGGATAGATTGGCGAATGATACTTAAGGGGTTGACTGTGGATGGGCAATGGCAGACATTTAGAGACCGCATGGTTGAATTACAACAATTGTACATTCCTGTCTGGCGTAAAAATAAAAAAGGAAAGGTGGCTCAACCGTGGCTATCTAGGGAAATCAGGGATAGTATTAAAGCCAAGGAAGTGGCATACAAATTGGCCAGAAATAGCAGCGAACCTGGGGACTGGAAGAAATTTAGAATTCAGCAGAGGAGGACAAAGGGTTTGATTAGGGCAGGGAAAATGGAGTACGAGAAGAAGCTTGCAGGGAACATTAAGGTGGATTGCAAAAGTTTCTGTAGGTATGTAAAGAGAAAAAGGTTAGTAAAGACAAACGTAGGTCCCCTGCAGTCAGAATCAGGGGAAGTCATAACGGGGAACAAAGAAATGGCAGACCAATTGAACAAGTACTTTGGTTCAGTATTCACTAAGGAGGACACAAACAACCTTCCGGATATAAAAGGGGTCACAGGGTCTAGTAGGGAGGAGGAACTGAGGGAAATCTTTATTAGTCGGGAAATTGTGTTGGGGAAATTGATGGGATTGAAGGCCGATAAATCCCCAGGGCCTGATGGACTTAAGGAGGTGGCCTTGGAAATAGCGGATGCATTGACAGTCATTTTCCAACATTCCATTGACTCTGGATCAGTTCCTATCGAGTGGAGGGTAGCCAATGTAACCCCACTTTTTAAAAAAGGAGGGAGAGAGAAAACAGAGAATTATAGACCAGTCAGCCTGACCTCAGTAGTGGGTAAAATGATGGAATCAATTATTAAGGATGTCATAGCAGCGCATTTGGAAAATGGTGACATGACAGGTCCAAGTCAGCATGGATTTGTGAAGGGGAAATCATGCTTGACAAATCTTCTGGAATTTTTTGAGGATGTTTCCAGTAAAGTGGACAAAGGAGAACCAGTTGATGTGGTATATTTGGACTTTCAGAAGGCTTTCGACAAGGTCCCACACAAGAGATTAATGTGCAAAGTTAAAGCACATGGGATTGGGAGTAGTGTGATTGAGAACTGGTTGTCAGACAGGAAGCAAAGAGTAGGAGTAAATGGGTACTTTTCAGAATGGCAGGCAGTGACTAGTGGGGTACCGCAAGGTTCTGTGCTGGGGCCCCAGCTGTTTACATTGTACATTAATGATTTAGACGAGGGGATTAAATGTAGTATCTCCAAATTTGCGGATGACACTAAGTTGGGTGGCAGTGTGAGCTGCGAGGAGCATGCTATGAGGCTGCAGAGTGACTTGGATAGGTTAGGTGAGTGGGCAAATGCATGGCAGATGAAGTATAATGTGGATAAATGTGAGGTTATCCACTTTGGTGGTAAAAACAGAGAGACAGACTATTATCTGAATGGTGACAGATTAGGAAAAGGGAAGGTGCAACAAGACCTGGGTGTCATGGTACATCAGTCATTGAAGGTTGGCATGCAGGTACAGCAGGCGGTTAAGAAAGCAAATGGCATGTTGGCCTTCATAGCGAGGGGATTTGAGTATAGGGGCAGGGAGGTGTTGCTACAGTTGTACAGGGCCTTGGTGAGGCCACACCTGGAGAATTGTGTACAATTTTGGTCTCCTAACTTGAGGAAGGACATTCTTGCTATTGAGGGAGTGCAGCGAAGATTCACCAGACTGATTCCCGGGATGGTGGGACTGACCTATCAAGAAAGACTGGATCAACTGGGCTTGTATTCACTGGAGTTCAGAAGAATGAGAGGGGACCTCATAGAAACGTTTAAAATTCTGACGGGTTTAGACAGGTTAGATGCGGGAAGAATGTTCCCAATGTTGGGGAAGTCCAGAACCAGGGGTCACAGTCTAAGGATAAGGGGTAAGCCATTTAGGACCGAGATGAGGAGAGACTTCTTCACCCAGAGAGTGGTGAACCTGTGGAATTCTCTGCCACAGAAAGTGGTTGAGGCCAATTCACTAAATATATTCAAAAGGGAGTTCGATGAAGTCCTTACTGCTCGGGGGATCAAGGGGTATGGCGAGAAAGCAGGAAGAGGGTACTGAAGTTTCATGTTCATCCATGAACTCAATGAATGGCGGTGCAGGTTAGAATGGCTAAATGGTCTGCTCCTGCACCTATTTTCTATGTTTCTATGTTTCTATACGATGCAGTGTAAATGGAGTGAATCCAGCTCACGATATGGTGCACTGTAAATGGAGTGAAACCAGCTCACTGATAGGATGCAGTGAAAGTGGAGTGAATCCAGCTCACTGATACGGTGCAGTGTAAGTGGAGTGAATCCATCTCACTGATACGGTGCAGTGTAAGTGGAGTGAATCCATCTCACTGATACGGTGCAGTGTAAGTGGAGTGAATCCAGCTCACTGATACAGTGCAGTGTAAGTGGAGTGAATCCAGCTCACTGATACGGTGCAGTGTAAGTGGAGTGAATCCATCTCACTGATACGGTGCAGTGTAAGTGGAGTGAATCCAGCTCACTGATACAATGCAGTGTCAGTGGAGTGAATCCAGCTCACTGATACGGTGTGCAGTATAAGGGGAGTGAATCTAGCTCACTGATACGGTGCAGTGTAAGTCGAGTGAATCCAGCTCACTGATATGGTGCAGTGTCAGTGGAGTGAAACCAGCTCACTGATAGGATGCAGTGCAAGTGGAGTGAATCCAGCTCACTGATACGGTGCAGTGTAAGCGGAGTCAATCCAGCTCACTGATACGGTGCAGTGTAAGTGGAGTGAAATCAGCTCACGATACGGTGTACTGTAAGTGGTGTGAAACCAGCTCACTGTTACGGTGTAATGTAAGTGGAGTGAATCCAGCTCATTGATATGGTGTGCAGTGTAAGTGGAGTGAATCCAGCTCACTGATACGGTGTGCAGTGTAAGTGGTGTCAAACTAGCTCACTGCTAAGGTGCAGTGTAAGTGGAGTGAATCCAGCTCACTGATACGGTGCAGTGTGAGTGGAGTGAATACAGCTCACTGATACGGTGTGCAGCGTAAGTGGAGTGAATCCAGCTCACTGATACGGTGCAGTGTAAGGGGAGTTAATCCAGCTCACTGATACGGTGCAGTGTAAGTCGAGTGAATCCAGCTCACTGATATGGTGCAGTGTCAGTGGAGTGAATCCAGCTCACGATATGATGCACTGTAAATGGAGTGAATCCAGCTCACTGATACGGTACAGTGTAAGTGGAGTGAATCCAGCTCACTGATACGATACAGTGAAAGTGGAGTGAATCCAGCTCACTGATACGGTGCAGTGTAAGTGGAGTAAATCCAGCTCACTGACACGGTGCAGTGTAAGTGGAGTGAATCCATCTCACTGATATGGTGCAGTGTAAGTGGAGTGAATCCAGCTCACTGATACGATGCAGTGTAAGTGGAGTGAATCCAGCTCACTGATACGGTGCAGTGTAAGTGGAGTGAATCTATCTCACTGATGCGGTGCATTGTAAATGGAGTAAATCCATCTCACTGATACGGTACAGTGTAAGCGGAGTGAATCCAGCTCACTGATACGATACAGTGTAAGTGGAGTGAATCCAGCTCACTGATACGGTGCAGTGTAAGTGGAGTAAATCCAGCTCACTGATACGGTGCAGTGTAAGTGGAGTGAATCCATCTCACTGATATGGTGCAGTGTAAGTGGAGTGAATCCAGCTCACTGATACGATGCAGTGTCAGTGGAGTGAATCCTGCTCACTGATACGGTGTGCTGTACAAGTGGAGTGAATCCAGCTCACTGATACGGTGCAGTGTAAGTGGAGTGAATCTAACTCACTGATACGGTGCAGTGTAAGCGGAGTCAATCCAGCTCACTGATACGGTGCAGTGTAAGTGGAGTGAATCCAGCTCACTGATACGGTGCAGTGTAAGTGGAGTAAATCCAGCTAACTGATACGGTGCAGCGCAAGCGGAGTGAATCCAGCTCACTGATACGATGCAGTGCAAGTGGTGTGAATGCAGCTCACTGATACGGTGTAGTGTCATTGGAGTGAATCCAGCTCACTGATACAGTGCAGCGCAAGTGGAGTGAATCCAGCTCACTGATACGGTGCTGTGTAAGTGGAGTGAATCCAGCTCACTGATGCAGTGCAGTGTAAGTGGAGTGAATCCAGCTCACTGATACGGTGCAGTGTAAATGGAGTGAATCCAACTCACTGCTACGGTGTGCAGTGTAAGTGGAGTGAATCCAGCTCACTGATACAGTGCACTGTCAGTGGAGAGAATCCAGCTCACTGATACGGTGCAATATGTGAAGTGAATCCAGCTCACTGATGCAGTGTGCAGTGTAAGTGGAGTGAATCCAGCTCACTGATACGGTGCAATATGTGGAGTGTATCCAGCTCACTGATATGGTGCAGTGTAAGTGGAGTGAATCCAGCTCACTGAAACGGTGCAGTGTAAGTGGAGTCAATCCAGCTCACTGATACGGTGCAGTGTAACTGGAGTGAATCCAGCTCACTGATGCAGTGCAGTGTAAGTGGAGTGAATCCAGCTCACTGATACGGTGCAGTGTAAATGGAGTGAATCCAACTCACTGCTACGGTGTGCAGTGTAAGTGGAGTGAATCCAGCTCACTGATACAGTGCAGTGTAAGTGGAGTGAATCCATCTCACTGATTCAGTGCAGTGTTCGTGGAGTGAATCCAACTCACTGATACGGTTTGCAGTGTAATTGGAGTGAATCCAGCTCACTGATACAATGCAGTGTAATTGGAGTGAATCCAGCTCACTGTTACGGTGCAGTGTCAGTGGAGTGAATCCAGCTCACTGATACGGTGCAGTGCAAGTGGAGTGAATCCAGCTCACTGATACGGTGCAGTGTAAGTGGAGTGAATCCAGCTCACTGATACGGTGCAGTGTAAGTGGAGTGAATCCAGCACACTGATACGATGCAGTGTAAGTGGAGTGAATCTAGCTCACTGATACGGTGCAGTGTAAGGGGAGTTAATCCAGCTCACTGATATGGTGTGCAGTGTAAGTGGAGTGAATCCAGCTCTATGATACGGTGTGCAGTGTATTTGGAGTGAATCCAGCTCACTGATACAATGCAGTGTAATTGGAGTGAATCCAGCTCACTGCTAAGGTGCAGTGTAAGTGGAGTGAATCTAGCTCACTGATACGGTGCAGTGTGAGTGGAGTGAATACAGCTCACTGATACGGTATGCAGCGTAAGTGGAGTGAATCCAGCTCACTGATACGGTGCAGTGTAAGGGGAGTTAATCCAGCTCACTGATACGGTGCAGTGTAAGTCGAGTGAATCCAGCTCACTGATATGGTGCAGTGTCAGTGGAGTGAATCCAGCTCACGATATGGTGCACTGTAAATGGAGTGAAACCAGCTCGCTGATACGGTGCAGTGTAAGTGGAGTTAATCCAGCTCACTGATACGGTGCAGTGTAAGTCGAGTGAATCCAGCTCACTGATACGGTGCAGTGTAAGTGGAGTGAATCCATCTCACTGATACGGTGCATTGTAAATGGAGTGAATCCATCTCACTGATACGGTGCAGTGTAAGTGGAGTGAATCCAGCTCACTGATACGATGCAGTGTAAGTGGAGTGAATCCAGCTCACTGATACGGTGCAGTGTAAGTGGAGTAAATCCAGCTCACTGATACGATGCAGTGTAAGTGGAGTGAATCCATCTCACTGATATGGTGCAGTGTAAGTGGAGTGAATCCAGCTCACTAATACGATGCAGTGTCAGTGGAGTGAATCCAGCTCACTGATACGGTGTGCAGTATAAGTGGAGTGAATCCAGCTCACTGATACGGTGCAGTGTAAGTGGAGTGAATCTAGCTCACTGATACGGTGCTGTGTAAGCGGAGTCAATCCAGCTCACTGATACGGTGCAGTGTAAGTGGAGTGAATCCAGCTCACTGATACGGTGCAATATGTGGAGTGAATCCAGCTCACTGATACAGTGCAGTGCAAGTGGAATGAATCCAGCTCACTGATACGGTGTGCAGTGTAAGTGGAGTGAATCCAGTTCACTGATACGGTGCATTCTAAGTGGAGTGAATCCAGCTCACTGATGCAGTGCACTTTAAGTGGAGTGAATCCAGCTCACTGAAACAGTGCAGTGTAAGTGGAGTGAATCCAGCTCACTGATACGGAGCAGTGTAAGTGGAGTGAATCCAGCTCACTGATACTGTGCAGTGTCAGTGCAGTGAATCCAGCTCACTGATACGGTGCAGTGTAAGTGGAGTTAATCCATCTCACTGATACGGTGCAGTGTAAGTGGAGTGCATCCAGCTCACTGATACAGTGTGCAGTGTAAGTGGAGTGAATCCAGCTCACTGATACGGTGTAGTGCAAGTGGAGTGAATCCAGCTCACTAATGCAGTGCATTGTAAGTGGAGTGAATCCAGCTCACTGATACAGTGCAGTCTAAGTGGAGTGAATCCAGCTCAGTGATACAGTGCAGTGTAAGTGGAGTGAATCCAGCTCACTGATACAGTGCAGTGTAAGTGTAGTGAATACAGCTCACTGATACGGTGCAATATGTGGAGTGAATCCAGCTCACTGATACAATGCAGTGTCAGTGGAGTGAATCCAGCTCACTGATACGGTGTGCAGTATAAGGGGAGTGAATCTAGCTCACTGATACGGTGCAGTGTAAGTCGAGTGAATCCAGCTCACTGATATGGTGCAGTGTCAGTGGAGTGAATCCAGGTCACGACATGGTGCACTGTAAATGGAGTGAAACCAGCTCGCTGATACGGTGCAGTGTAAGTGGAGTTAATCCAGCTCACTGATACGGTGCAGTGTAAGCCGAGTGAATCCAGCTCACTGATACGGTGCAGTGTGAGTGGAGTGAATCCATCTCACTGATACGGTGCATTGTAAATGGAGTGAATCCATCTCACTGATACGGTGCAGTGTAAGTGGAGTGAATCCAGCTCACTGATACGATGCAGTGTAAGTGGAGTGAATCCAGCTCACTGATACGGTGCAGTGTAAGTGGAGTAAATCCAGCTCACTGATACGATGCAGTGTAAGTGGAGTGAATTCATCTCACTGATATGGTGCAGTGTAAGTGGAGTGAATCCAGCTCACTGATCAGATGCAGTGTCAGTGGAGTGAATCCAGCTCACTGATACGGTGTGCAGTATAAGTGGAGTGAATCCAGCTCACTGATACGGTGCAGTGTAAGTGGAGTGAATCTAGCTCACTGATACGGTGCAGTGTAAGCGGAGTGAATCCAGCTCACTGATACGGTGCAGTGTAAGTGGAGTGAATCCAGCTCACTGATACGGTGTAGTGTAAGTGGAGTGAATCCACCTCAGTGATGCAGTGCAGTGTAAGTGGAGTGAATCCAGATCACTGATACAGTGCAGTGTAAGTGGAGTGAATCCAGCTCACTGATAGTGTGCAGTGTAAGTGGAGTGAATCCAGCTCACTGATACGGTGCCGTGTCAGTGGAGTGAATCCAGCTCACTGATACGGTGCAATATGTGGAGTGAATCCAGCTCACTGATACGGTGCAGTGTCAGTGGAGTGAATCCAGCTCACTGATACAGTGTGCAGTGTAAGTGGAGTGAATCCAGCTCACTGATACAGTGTGCAGTGTAAGTGGAGTGAATCCAGCTCACTGATATGGTGTGCAGTGTAAGTGGAGTGAATCCAGCTCACTGATAAGGTGCAATCTGTGGAGTGAATCCAGCTCACTGATACGGTGCAGTGTAAGTGCAGTGAATCCAGCTCACTGATACAGTGTGCAGTGTAAGTGGAGTGAATCCAGCTCACTGATACAGTGCAGTGCAAGTGGAATGAATCCAGCTCACTGATACGGTGTGCAGTGTAAGTGGAGTGAATCCAGTTCACTGATACGGTGCAGTGTAAGGGGAGTTAATCCAGCTCACTGATACGGTGCAGTGTAAGTCGAGTGAATCCAGCTCACTGATATGGTGCAGTGTCAGTGGAGTGAATCCAGCTCACGATATGGTGCACTGTAAATGGAGTGAAACCAGCTCGCTGATACGGTGCAGTGTAAGTGGAGTTAATCCAGCTCACTGATACGGTGCAGTGTAAGTCGAGTGAATCCAGCTCACTGATACGGTGCAGTGTAAGTGGTGTGAATCCATCTCACTGATACGGTGCATTGTAAATGGAGTGAATCCATCTCACTGATACGCTGCAGTGTAAGTGGAGTGAATCCAGCTCACTGATACGATGCAGTGTCAGTGGAGTGAATCCAGCTCACTGATACGGTGTGCAGTATAAGTGGAGTAAATCCATATCACTGATACGATGCAGTGTAAGTGGAGTGAATCCATCTCACTGATATGGTGCAGTGTAAGTGGAGTGAATCCAGCTCACTGATACGATGCAGTGTCAGTGGAGTGAATCCAGCTCACTGATACGGTGTGCAGTATAAGTGGAGTGAATCCAGCTCACTGATACGGTGCAGTGTAAGTGGAGTGAATCTAGCTCACTGATACGGTGCAGTGTAAGCGGAGTCAATCCAGCTCACTGATATGGTGCAGTGTAAGTGGAGTGAATCCAGCTCACTGATACGGTGCAGTGTAAGTGGAGTGAATCCACCTCAGTGATGCAGTGCAGTGTAAGTGGAGTGAATCCAGCTCACTGATACGGTGCAATACGTGGAGTGAATCCAGCTCACTGATACGGTGCAATATGTGGAGTGAATCCAGCTCACTGATACGGTGCAGTGTCAGTGGAGTGAATCCAGCTCACTGATACAGTGTGCAGTGTAAGTGGAGTGAATCCAGCTCACTGATATGGTGTGCAGTGTAAGTGGAGTGAATCCAGCTCACTGATAAGGTGCAATCTGTGGAGTGAATCCAGCTCACTGATACGGTGCAGTGTAAGTGGAGTGAATCCAGCTCACTGATACAGTGTGCAGGGTAAGTGGAGTGAATCCAGCTCACTGATACAGTGCAGTGCAAGTGGAATGAATCCAGCTCACTGATACGGTGTGCAGTGTAAGTGGAGTGAATCCAGTTCACTGATACGGTGCATTCTAAGTGGAGTGAATCCAGCTCACTGATGCAGTGCACTTTAAGTGGAGTGAATCCAGCTCACTGAAACAGTGCAGTGTAAGTGGAGTGAATCCAGCTCACTGATACGGTGTAATATGTGGAGTGAATCCAGCTAACTGATACGGTGCAGTGTAAGTGGAGTGAATCCAGCTCACTGATACAGTGTGCAGTGTAAGTGGAGTGAATCCAGCTCACTGATACAGTGTGCAGTGTAAGTGGAGTGCATCCAGCTCACTGATACAGTGTGCAGTGTAAGTGGAGTGAATCCAGCTCACTGATACAGTGCAGTGCAAGTGGAATGAATCCAGCTCACTGATACGGTGTGCAGTGTAAGTGGAGTGAATCCAGTTCACTGATACGGTGCATTCTAAGTGGAGTGAATCCAGCTCACTGATGCAGTGCACTTTAAGTGGAGTGAATCCAGCTCACTGAAACAGTGCAGTGTAAGTGGAGTGAATCCAGCTCACTGATACGGTGCAGTGTAAGTGGAGTAAATCCAGCTCACTGATACGATGCAGTGTAAGTGGAGTGAATCCATCTCACTGATACGGAGCAGTGTAAGTGGAATGAATCCAGCTCACTGATACGGAGCAGTGTAAGTGGAGTGAATCCAGCTCACTAATACGGTGCAGTGTAAGTGGAGTGAATCCAGCTCACTGACACGGAGCAGTGTAAGTGGAGTGAATCCAGCTCACTGATACTGTGCAGTGTCAGTGCAGTGAATCCAGCTCACTGATACAGTGCAGTGTAAGTGGAGTTAATCCATCTCACTGATACGGTGCAGTGTAAGTGGAGTGCATCCAGCTCACTGATGGGGTGCAGTGTAAGTGGAGTGAATCCAGCTCACTGATACGGTGTAGTGCAAGTGGAGTGAATCCAGCTCACTAATGCAGTGCAGTGTAAGTGGAGTGAATCCAGCTCACTGATGCAGTGCAGTCTAAGTGGAGTGAATCCAGCTCAGTGATACAGTGCAGTGTAAGTGTAGTGAATACAGCTCACTGATACGGTGCAATATGTGGAGTGAATCCACCTCACTGATACGGTGCAATATGTGAAGAGAATCCAGCTCACTGATATACTGTGCAGTATAAGTGGAGTGAATCCAGCTCACTGATACGGTGCAATATGTGGAGTGAATCCAGCTCACTGACATGGTGCAGTGCAAGTGGAGTTAATCCAGCTCACTGATACGGTGCAGTGTAAGTGGAGTGAATCCAGCTCACTGATACGGTGTGCAGTGTAATTGGAGTGAATCCAGCTCACTGATACGGTGCAGTCTAAGTGGAGTAAATCCAGCTCACTGATACAGTGCACTTTAAGTAGAGTGAATCCAGCTCACTGATACAGTGCAGTGTAAGTGGAGTGAATCCTGCTCACTGATACGGTGCAATATGTGGAGTGAATCCAGCTCACTGATACGGTGCAGTGTAAGTGGAGTGAATCCAGCTCTCTGATATGGTGTAGTGTCAGTGGAGTGAATCCTGCTCACTGATATGGTGCAATGTCAGTGGAGTGAATCCAGCTCACTGATACGATGTGCAGTGTATGTGGATTGAATCCAGCTCATTAATACAGCACAGTGTAAGTGGAGTGAATCCAGCTCACTGATATGGTGCAGTGCAAGTGGAGTGAATCCAGCTCACTGATACGGAGCAGTGTAACTGGAGTGAATCCAGCTCACTGATACTGTGCAGTGTGAGTGGAGTGAATACAGCTCACTGATACAATGTGCAGTGTAAGTGGAGTGAATCCAGCTCACTGATTCGGTGCAATATGTGGAGTTAATCCAGCTCACTGATAGGGTGCAGTGTAAGTGGAGTGCATCCAGCTCACTGATAGGGTGCAGTGTAAGTGGAGTGAATCCAGCTCACTGATACGGTGCAGTGTAAGTGGAGTAAATCCAGCTAACTGATACGGTGCAGTGCAAGCGGAGTGAATCCAGCTCACTGATACGATGCAGTGCAAGTGGTGTGAATGCAGTTCACTGAATCGGTGTAGTCTCATTGGAGTGAATCCAGCTCACTGATATACAGTGCAGCGCAAGTGGAGTGAATCCAGCTCACTGATACGGTGCTGTGTAAGTGGAGTGAATCCAGCTCACTGATGCAGTGCAGTGTAAGTGGAGTGAATCCAGCTCACTGATACGGTGCAGTGTAAATGGAGTGAATCCAACTCACTGCTACGGTGTGCAGTGTAAGTGGAGTGAATCCAGCTCACTGATACAGTGCACTGTCAGTGGAGAGAATCCAGCTCACTGATACGGTGCAATATGTGAAGTGAATCCAGCTCACTGATGCAGTGTGCAGTGTAAGTGGAGTGAATCCAGCTCACTGATACGGTGCAATATGTGGAGTGCATCCAGCTCACTGATATGGTGCAGTGTAAGTGGAGTGAATCCAGCTCACTGAAACGGTGCAGTGTAAGTGGAGTCAATCCAGCTCACTGATACGGTGCAGTGTAACTGGAGTGAATCCAGCTCACTGATATGGTGCAGTGTCAGTGGAGTGAATCCAGCTCACTGATACGGTTTGCAGTGTAATTGGAGTGAATCCAGCTCACTGATACAATGCAGTGTAATTGGAGTGAATCCAGCTCACTGTTACGGTGCAGTGTAAGTGGAGTGAATCCAGCTCACTGATACGGTGCAGTGTAAGTGGAGTGAATCCAGCTCACTGATACGGTGCAGTGTAAGTGGAGTGAATCCAGCTCACTGATACGGTGCAGTGTAATTGGAGTGAATCCAGCACACTGATACGATGCAGTGTAAGTGGAGTGAATCTAGCTCACTGATACGGTGCAGTGTAAGTGCAGTGAATTCAGCTCACTGATACGATGCAGTGTAAGTGGAGTGCATCCAGCTCACTGATGGGGTGCAGTGTAAGTGGAGTGAATCCAGCTCACTGATACGTTGAAGTGTAAGTGGAGTGAATCCAGCTCACTAATACGGGGCAGTGTAAGTGGAGTGAATCCGGTTCACTGACACGGTGCAGTGTCAGTGGATTGAAACCTGCTCACGATACGGTGCAGTGTAAGCGGAGTGAATCCAGCTCACTGATACGGTGACGTGTAAGTGGAGTGAATCCAGCTCACTGATACGATGCAGTGTTAGTGGAGTGAATCCAGCTCACTGATACGGTGCAGTGTAAGGGGAGTGAATCTAGCTCACTGTTACGGTGACGTGTAAGTGGAGTGAATCCAGCTCACTGATACGATGCAGTGTTAGTGGAGTGAATCCAGCTCACTGATACGGTGCAGTGTAAGTGGAGTCAATCCAGCTCACTGATACGGTGCAGTGTAAGTGGAGTGAATCCAGCTCACTGATACAGTGCAGTGTAAGTGGAGTGAATCCAGCTTACTGTTACGATGCAGTGAAAGTGGAGTGAATCCAGCTCACTGATACGGTGAAGTGTAAGTGGAGTGAATCCAGCTCACTGATACGGTGCAGTGTAAGTGGAGTGAATCCAGCTCACTGAAATGGGAGGGAGAACAGCCAGTTGTCGTGGTGCACATTGGTACCAACGACATAGGTGAAAAAAGAAATGAGGTCCTACGAAACGAATTTAAGGAGTTAGGAGCTAAATTAAAAAGTAGGAGCTCAAAAGTGGTAATCTCGGGATTGCTACCAGTGCCACGTGCTAGTCAGAGTAGGAATCGCAGGATAGCGCAGATGAACACGTGGCTTGAGCAGTGGTGCAGCAGGGGAGGGATTCAAATTCCTGGGGCATTGGAACCGGTTCTGGGGGAGGTGGGACCAGTACAAACCGGACGGTCTTCACCTGGGCAGGACCGGAACCAATGTCCTAGGGGGAGTGTTTGCTAGTGCTGTTGGGGAGGAGTTAAACTAATATCGCAGGGGGATGGGAACCAATGCAGGGAGACAGAGGGAGACAAAAGCGAGGCAGAGGCAGGAGACGGAGGGGAGATAGAGCGGGGGTGGGGGTGGGTTGGGCTGGGCGTCGGAGAGGCCCGGGGCGGGGAACAGGAAGGGCCACTGTGCGGCAGAATTCTAAAAGGACAAAGGGTGTTTAAAAAAAACGAGCCTGAAGGCTTTGTGTCTTAATGCAAGGAGTATCCGCAATAAGGTGGATGAATTAACTGTGCAAATAGATGTTAACAAATATGATGTGATTGGGATTAAGGAGACGTGGCTCCAGGATGATCAGGGCTGGGAACTCAACATCCAGGGGTATTCAACATTCAGGAAGGATAGAATAAAAGGAAAAGGAGGTGGGGTAGCATTGCTGGTTAAAGAGTAGATTAATGCAATAGTTAGGAAAGACATTAGCTTGGATGATGTGGAATCTATATGGGTAGAGCTGCAGAACACCAAAGGGCAAAAAACGTTAGTGGGAGTTGTGTACAGACCTCCAAACAGTAGTAGTGATGTTGGGGAGGGCATCAAACAGGAAATTAGGGGTGCATGCAATAAAGGTGCAGCAGTTATAATGGGTGACTTTAATATGCACATAGATTGGGCTAACCAAACTAGAAGCAATATGGTGGAGGAGGATTTCCTGGAGTGCATAAGGGATGGTTTTCTAGACCAATATGTCGAGGAATCAACTAGGGGGGAGGCCATCTTAGACTGGGTGTTGTGTAATGAGAGAGGACTAATTAGCAATCTCATTGTGCGAGGCCCCTTGGGGAAGAGTGACCATAATATGGTGGAATTCTGCATTAGGATGGAGAATGATACAGTTAATTCAGAGACCATGGTCCAGAACTTAAAGAAGGGTAGCTTTGAAAGTATGAGGCGTGAATTGGCTAGGATAGATTGGCGAATGATACTTAAGGGGTTGACTGTGGATGGGCAATGGCAGACATTTAGAGACCGCATGGTTGAATTACAACAATTGTACATTCCTGTCTGGCGTAAAAATAAAAAAGGAAAGGTGGCTCAACCGTGGCTATCTAGGGAAATCAGGGATAGTATTAAAGCCAAGGAAGTGGCATACAAATTGGCCAGAAATAGCAGCGAACCTGGGGACTGGAAGAAATTTAGAATTCAGCAGAGGAGGACAAAGGGTTTGATTAGGGCAGGGAAAATGGAGTACGAGAAGAAGCTTGCAGGGAACATTAAGGTGGATTGCAAAAGTTTCTGTAGGTATGTAAAGAGAAAAAGGTTAGTAAAGACAAACGTAGGTCCCCTGCAGTCAGAATCAGGGGAAGTCATAACGGGGAACAAAGAAATGGCAGACCAATTGAACAAGTACTTTGGTTCAGTATTCACTAAGGAGGACACAAACAACCTTCCGGATATAAAAGGGGTCACAGGGTCTAGTAGGGAGGAGGAACTGAGGGAAATCTTTATTAGTCGGGAAATTGTGTTGGGGAAATTGATGGGATTGAAGGCCGATAAATCCCCAGGGCCTGATGGACTTAAGGAGGTGGCCTTGGAAATAGCGGATGCATTGACAATCATTTTCCAACATTCCATTGACTCTGGATCAGTTCCTATCGAGTGGAGGGTAGCCAATGTAACCCCACTTTTTAAAAAAGGAGGGAGAGAGAAAACAGGGAATTATAGACCAGTCAGCCTGACCTCAGTAGTGGGTAAAATGATGGAATCAATTATTAAGGATGTCATAGCAGCGCATTTGGAAAATGGTGACATGACAGGTCCAAGTCAGCATGGATTTGTGAAGGGGAAATCATGCTTGACAAATCTTCTGGAATTTTTTGAGGATGTTTCCAGTAAAGTGGACAAAGGAGAACCAGTTGATGTGGTATATTTGGACTTTCAGAAGGCTTTCGACAAGGTCCCACACAAGAGATTAATGTGCAAAGTTAAAGCACATGGGATTGGGAGTAGTGTGATTGAGAACTGGTTGTCAGACAGGAAGCAAAGAGTAGGAGTAAATGGGTACTTTTCAGAATGGCAGGCAGTGACTAGTGGGGTACCGCAAGGTTCTGTGCTGGGGCCCCAGCTGTTTACATTGTACATTAATGATTTAGACGAGGGGATTAAATGTAGTATCTCCAAATTTGCGGATGACACTAAGTTGGGTGGCAGTGTGAGCTGCGAGGAGCATGCTATGAGGCTGCAGAGTGACTTGGATAGGTTAGGTGAGTGGGCAAATGCATGGCAGATGAAGTATAATGTGGATAAATGTGAGGTTATCCACTTTGGTGGTAAAAACAGAGAGACAGACTATTATCTGAATGGTGACAGATTAGGAAAAGGGAAGGTGCAACAAGACCTGGGTGTCATGGTACATCAGTCATTGAAGGTTAGCATGCAGGTACAGCAGGCGGTTAAGAAAGCAAATGGCATGTTGGCCTTCATAGCGAGGGGATTTGAGTATAGGGGCAGGGAGGTGTTGCTACAGTTGTACAGGGCCTTGGTGAGGCCACACCTGGAGAATTGTGTACAATTTTGGTCTCCTAACTTGAGGAAGGACATTCTTGCTATTGAGGGAGTGCAGCGAAGATTCACCAGACTGATTCCCGGGATGGTGGGACTGACCTATCAAGAAAGACTGGATCAACTGGGCTTGTATTCACTGGAGTTCAGAAGAATGAGAGGGGACCTCATAGAAACGTTTAAAATTCTGACGGGTTTAGACAGGTTAGATGCGGGAAGAATGTTCCCAATGTTGGGGAAGTCCAGAACCAGGGGTCACAGTCTAAGGATAAGGGGTAAGCCATTTAGGACCGAGATGAGGAGAGACTTCTTCACCCAGAGAGTGGTGAACCTGTGGAATTCTCTGCCACAGAAAGTGGTTGAGGCCAATTCACTAAATATATTCAAAAGGGAGTTCGATGAAGTCCTTACTGCTCGGGGGATCAAGGGGTATGGCGAGAAAGCAGGAAGAGGGTACTGAAGTTTCATGTTCATCCATGAACTCAATGAATGGCGGTGCAGGTTAGAATGGCTAAATGGTCTGCTCCTGCACCTATTTTCTATGTTTCTATGTTTCTATACGATGCAGTGTAAATGGAGTGAATCCAGCTCACGATATGGTGCACTGTAAATGGAGTGAAACCAGCTCACTGATAGGATGCAGTGAAAGTGGAGTGAATCCAGCTCACTGATACGGTGCAGTGTAAGTGGAGTGAATCCATCTCACTGATACGGTGCAGTGTAAGTGGAGTGAATCCATCTCACTGATACGGTGCAGTGTAAGTGGAGTGAATCCAGCTCACTGATACAGTGCAGTGTAAGTGGAGTGAATCCAGCTCACTGATACGGTGCAGTGTAAGTGGAGTGAATCCATCTCACTGATACGGTGCAGTGTAAGTGGAGTGAATCCAGCTCACTGATACAATGCAGTGTCAGTGGAGTGAATCCAGCTCACTGATACGGTGTGCAGTATAAGGGGAGTGAATCTAGCTCACTGATACGGTGCAGTGTAAGTCGAGTGAATCCAGCTCACTGATATGGTGCAGTGTCAGTGAAGTGAAACCAGTTCACTGATAGGATGCAGTGCAAGTGGAGTGAATCCAGCTCACTGATACGGTGCAGTGTAAGCGGAGTCAATCCAGCTCACTGATACGGTGCAGTGTAAGTGGAGTGAAATCAGCTCACGATACGGTGTACTGTAAGTGGTGTGAAACCAGCTCACTGTTACGGTGTAATGTAAGTGGAGTGAATCCAGCTCATTGATATGGTGTGCAGTGTAAGTGGAGTGAATCCAGCTCACTGATACGGTGTGCAGTGTAAGTGGTGTCAAACTAGCTCACTGCTAAGGTGCAGTGTAAGTGGAGTGAATCCAGCTCACTGATACGGTGCAGTGTGAGTGGAGTGAATACAGCTCACTGATACGGTGTGCAGCGTAAGTGGAGTGAATCCAGCTCACTGATACGGTGCAGTGTAAGGGGAGTTAATCCAGCTCACTGATACGGTGCAGTGTAAGTCGAGTGAATCCAGCTCACTGATATGGTGCAGTGTCAGTGGAGTGAATCCAGCTCACGATATGATGCACTGTAAATGGAGTGAAACCAGCTCACTGATAGGATGCAGTGTAAGTGGAGTGAATCCAGCTCACTGATACGGTGCAGTGTAAGTGGAGTGAATCTATCTCACTGATACGGTGCATTGTAAATGGAGTAAATCCATCTCACTGATACGGTACAGTGTAAGTGGAGTGAATCCAGCTCACTGATACGATACAGTGAAAGTGGAGTGAATCCAGCTCACTGATACGGTGCAGTGTAAGTGGAGTAAATCCAGCTCACTGACACGGTGCAGTGTAAGTGGAGTGAATCCATCTCACTGATATGGTGCAGTGTAAGTGGAGTGAATCCAGCTCACTGATACGATGCAGTGTCAGTGGAGTGAATCCAGCTCACTGATACGGTGTGCAGTATAAGTGGAGTGAATCCAGCTCACTGATACGGTGCAGTGTAAGTGGAGTGAATCCAGCTCACTGATACAGTGCAGTGTAAGTGGAGTGAATCCAGCTCACTGATACGGTGCAGTGTAAGTCGAGTGAATCCAGCTCACTGATACGGTGCAGTGTAAGTGGAGTGAATCCATCTCACTGATACGGTGCATTGTAAATGGAGTGAATCCATCTCACTGATACGGTGCAGTGTAAGTGGAGTGAATCCAGCTCACTGATACGATGCAGTGTAAGTGGAGTGAATCCAGCTCACTGATACGGTGCAGTGTAAGTGGAGTAAATCCAGCTCACTGATACGATGCAGTGTAAGTGGAGTGAATCCATCTCACTGATATGGTGCAGTGTAAGTGGAGTGAATCCATCTCACTGATATGGTGCAGTGTAAGTGGAGTGAATCCAGCTCACTGATACGATGCAGTGTCAGTGGAGTGAATCCAGCTCACTGATACGGTGTGCAGTATAAGTGGAGTGAATCCAGCTCACTGATACGATACAGTGAAAGTGGAGTGAATCCAGCTCACTGATACGGTGCAGTGTAAGTGGAGTAAATCCAGCTCACTGACACGGTGCAGTGTAAGTGGAGTGAATCCATCTCACTGATATGGTGCAGTGTCAGTGGAGTGAATCCAGCTCACTGATACGGTGTGCAGTATAAGTGGAGTGAATCCAGCTCACTGATACGGTGCAGTGTAAGTGGAGTGAATCTAACTCACTGATACGGTGCAGTGTAAGCGGAGTCAATCCAGCTCACTGATACGGTGCAGTGTAAGTGGAGTGAATCCAGCTCACTGATACGGTGCAGTGTAAGTGGAGTGAATCCAGATCACTGATACAGTGCAGTGTAAGTGGAGTGAATCCATCTCACTGATTCAGTGCAGTGTTAGTGGAGTGAATCCAGCTCACTGATACGGTTTGCAGTGTAATTGGAGTGAATCCAGCTCACTGATACAATGCAGTGTAATTGGAGTGAATCCAGCTCACTGTTACGGTGCAGTGTAAGTGGAGTGAATCCAGCTCACTGATACGGTGCAGTGCAAGTGGAGTGAATCCAGCTCACTGATACGGTGCAGTGTAAGTGGAGTGAATCCAGCTCACTGATACGGTGTGCAGTGTAAGTGGAGTGAATCCAGCACACTGATGCGATGCAGTGTAAGTGGAGTGAATCTAGCTCACTGATACGGTGCAGTGTAAGGGGAGTTAATCCAGCTCACTGATATGGTGTGCAGTGTAAGTGGAGTGAATCCAGCTCTATGATACGGTGTGCAGTGTAATTGGAGTGAATCCAGCTCACTGATACAATGCAGTGTAATTGGAGTGAATCCAGCTCACTGCTAAGGTGCAGTGTAAGTGGAGTGAATCTAGCTCACTGATATGGTGCAGTGTCAGTGGAGTGAATCCAGCTCACGATATGGTGCACTGTAAATGGAGTGAAACCAGCTCGCTGATACGGTGCAGTGTAAGTGGAGTTAATCCAGCTCACTGATACGGTGCATTGTAAGTCGAGTGAATCCAGCTCACTGATACGGTGCAGTGTAAGTGGAGTGAATCCATCTCACTGATACGGTGCATTGTAAATGGAGTGAATCCATCTCACTGATACGGTGCAGTGTAAGTGGAGTGAATCCAGCTCACTGATACGATGCAGTGTAAGTGGAGTGAATCCAGCTCACTGATACGGTGCAGTGTAAGTGGAGTAAATCCAGCTCACTGATACGATGCAGTGTAAGTGGAGTGAATCCATCTCACTGATATGGTGCAGTGTAAGTGGAGTGAATCCAGCTCACTGATACGATGCAGTGTCAGTGGAGTGAATCCAGCTCACTGATACGGTGTGCAGTATAAGTGGAGTGAATCCAGCTCACTGATACGGTGCAGTGTAAGTGGAGTGAATCTAGCTCACTGATACGGTGCAGTGTAAGCGGAGTCAATCCAGCTCACTGATACGGTGCAGTGTAAGTGGAGTGAATCCAGCTCACTGATACGGTGCAGTGTAAGTGGAGTGAATCCATCTCACTGATTCAGTGCAGTGTAAGTGGAGTGAATCCAGCTCACTGATACGGTTTGCAGTGTAAGTGGAGTGAAACTAGCTCACTGATAATGTGTGCAGTGTAAGTGGAGTGAATCCAGCTCACTGATACGGTGCAGTGTAAGTGGAGTGAATCCAGCTCACTGTTACGGTGCAGTGTAAGTGGAGTGAATCCAGCTCACTGATACGGTGCAGTGTAATTGGCGTGAATCCAGCTCAATGATACGGTGCAGTGTAAGTGGAGTGAATCCAGCTCACTGATACGGTGCAGTGTAAGTGGAGTGAATCCAGCACACTGATACGATGCAGTGTAAGTGGAGTGAATCCAGCTCACTGACACGGTGCAGTGTCAGTGGATTGAAACCTGCTCACGATACGGTGCAGTGTAAGCGGAGTAAATCCAGCTCACTGATACGGTGACGTGTAAGTGGAGTGAATCCAGCTCACTGATACGATGCAGTGTTAGTGGAGTGAATCCAGCTCACTGATACGGTGCAGTGTAAGGGGAGTGAATCTAGCTCACTGATACGGTGACGTGTAAGTGGAGTGAATCCAGCTCACTGATACGATGCAGTGTTAGTGGAGTGAATCCAGCTCACTGATACGGTGCAGTGTAAGTGGAGTCAATCCAGCTCACTGATACGGTGCAGTGTAAGTTGGGTGAATCCAGCTCACTGATACAGTGCAGTGTAAGTGGAGTCAATCCAGCTTACCGTTACGATGCAGTGTAAGTGGAGTGAATCCAGCTCACTGATACGGTGCAATATTTGGAGTGAATCCAGCTCACGATATGGTGCACTGTAAATGGAGTGAAACCAGCTCACTAATAGGATGCAGTGTAAGTGGAGTGAATCCAGCTCACTGATACGGTGCAGTGAAAGTGGAGTGAATCCATCTCACTGATACGGTGCATTGTAAATGGAGTGAATCCATCTCACTGATACGGTGCAGTGTCAGTGGAGTGAATCCAGCTCACTGATACGATGCAGTGTAAGTGGAGTGAATCCAGCTCACTGATACGGTGCAGTGTAAGTGGAGTAAATCCAGCTCACTGATACGGTGCAGTGTCAGTGGAGTGAAATCAGCTCACTGATACGGTGCAGTGTAAGTGGAGTGAATCCATCTCACTGATACGGTTTGCAGTGTAAGTGGAGTGAAACTAGCTCACTGATACGGTTTGCAGTGTAAGTGGAGTGAAACTAGCTCACTGATAAGGTGTGCAGTGTCAGTGGAGTGAATCCAGCTCACTGATATGGTGCAGTGTAAGTGGAGTGAATCCAGCTCACTGATACGGTTTGCAGTGGAAGTGGAGTGAAACTAGCTCACTGATAAGGTGTGCAGTGTTAGTGGAGTGAATCCAGCTCACTGATACGGTTTGCAGTGTAATTGGAATGAATCCAGCTCACTGATACAATGCAGTATAATTGGAGTGAATCCAGCTAACTGATACGGTGCAGTGTAAGTGGAGTGAATCCAGCTCACTGATATGGTGTGCAGTATAAGTAGAGTGAATCCAGCTCACTGAAACGGTGCAGTGTAAGTGGAGTGAATCCAGCACACTGATACGATGCAGTGTAAGTGGATTGAATCTAGCTCACTGATACGGTGCAGTGTAAGTGCAGTGAATCCAGCTCACTGATACGATGCAGTGTAAGCGGAGTGAATCCAGCTCACTGATACGGTGCAGTGTAAGGGGAGTGAATCCAGCTCACTGATACGGTGCAGTGTAAGTGGAGTGAATCCAGCTCACTGATACGATGCAGTGTTAGTGGAGTGAATCCAGCTCACTGATACGGTGCAGTGTAAGGGGAGTGAATCCAGCTCACTGATACGGTGCAGTGTAAGTGGAGTGAATCCAGCTCACTGATACGATGCAGTGTTAGTGGAGTGAATCCAGCTCACTGATACGGTGCAGTGTAAGTGGAGTGAATCCAGCTCACTGATACGGTGCAGTGTAAGTGGAGTGAATCCTGCTCACTGATACAGTGCAGTGTAAGTGGAGTGAATCCAGCTTACTGTTACGGTGCAGTGTAAGTGGAGTGAATCCAGCTCACTGATACAGTGCAGTGTAAGTGGAGTGAATCCAGCTCACTGATACGGTGCAGTGTAAGTGGAGTGAATCCAGCTCACTGATACGGTGCAGTGTAAGTGGAGTGAATCCAGCTCACTGATACGGTGCAGTGTAAGTGGAGTGAATCCAGCTCACTGATACGGTGCAGTGTAAGTGGAGTGAATCCAGCTCACTGATACAGTGCAGTGTAAGTGGAGTGAATCCAGCTTACTGTTACGATGCAGTGAAAGTGGAGTGAATCCAGCTCACTGATACGGTGAAGTGTAAGTGGAGTGAATCCAGCTCAATGATACGATGCAGTGTAAGTGGAGTGAATACAGCTCACTGATTCAGTGCAGTGTAAGTGGAGTAAATCCAGCTCACTGATACGGTTTGCAGTGCAAGTGGAGTGAAACCAGCTCACTGATACGGTGCAGTGTTAGTGGAGTGAATCCAGCTCACTGATACGATGCAGTGTAAGTGGAGTGAATCCAGCTCACTGATACGGTGCAATATTTGGAGTAAATCCAGCTCACTGATACGGTGCAGTGTAAGTGTAGTGAATCCAGCTCACTGATACGATGCAGTGTAAGTGGAGTGAATCCAGCTCACTGATACGATGTAGTGTAAGTGGAGTGAATCCAGCTCACTGATACGGTGCAGTGTAAGTGGAGTGAATCCAGCTCACTGATACGGTGCAGTGTAAGTGGAGTGAATCCAGCTCATTGATACGGTGCAGTGTAAGTGGAGTGAATCCAGCTCACTGATACGGTGCAGTGTAAGTGGAGTGAATCCAGCTCACTGATACGGTGCAGTGTAAGCGGAGTGAATCCAGCTCACTGATACGGTAACGTGTAAGTGGAGTGAATCCAGCTCACTGATACGATGCAGTGTAATTGGAGTGAATCCAGCTCACTGATACGGTGCAGTGTAAGGGGAGTGAATCTAGCTCACTGATACGGTGACGTGTAAGTGGAGTGAATCCAGCTCACTGATACGATGCAGTGTATGTGGAGTGAATCCAGCTCAAATCCAGCTCACTGATACGATGCAGTGTAAGTGGAGTGAATCCAGCTCACTGATATGGTGCAGTGTAAGTGGAGTGAATCCAGCTCACTGATACGGTGCAGTGTCAGTGGAGTGAATCCAGATCACTGATACGATGCAGTGTAAGTGGAGTGAATCCAGCTCACTGATACGGTATAGTGTAAGTGGAGTGAATCCAGCTCAATGATACGATGCAGTGTAAGTGGAGTGAATCCAGCTCACAGATACGGTGCAGTGTAAGTTGAGTGAATCCAGCTCACTGATACGATGCAGTGTAAGTGGAGTGAATCCAGCTCACAGATACGGTGCAGTGTAAGTTGAGTGAATCCAGCTCACTGATATGGTGCAGTGTAAGTGGAGTGAATCCAGCTCACTGATACGGTGTGCAGTGTAAGTGGAGTGAATCCAGCTCACAGATACGGTGCAGTGTAAGTTGAGTGAATCCAGCTCACTGATATGGTGCAGTGTAAGTGGAGTGAATCCAGCTCACTGATACGGTGTGCAGTGTAAGTGGAGTGAATCCAGCTCACTGATACGATGCAGTGTAAGTGGGGTGGTAGGCAGATTGTGCATTGTAACTGCTCCTTGCCTGGAGGGCATGTTTTCTGTGTGTGAAGGGCTGGCTGTATCCATTCAGTGACAGAGGGAGGGCCTGCTGTCCAGTCAGCGCTGACCAGCTGCAAACTGCCAGCTCCAGGCAGAGCAGCGAGAGAGCTGCGGTCCCCGAGACTTTATTAGAAACAGCTCTGTTTAAGTTGCAGTTGGTTGGATTTGCTGGGCGCGTTGCTCTAAACATGAGCTGTGCTGAATGAAGCGAGGGGGCTGGGCAGTTGCAGAGCCTCTGCTGTTCCACAGAGCACAGCAGGCCACACCCTGCCCGCCTGACTGGGAGTCTGGACTTCAGCCACGCTAATCTAGTCAGCTGGCTGCCGAGGGTTTACCGACATCAGTGGGTCTTCTGTCAGGGCACTGTGTGCAACGGTGCTGTTGGCTGCACTAAGCTTGGTTGGCATGGTATTTTGCTTCACTGAGGTCTGAGGAGTCCTCTGCTTTCAAAGGCAGGAGGGCATGAAAGGGACAGAGTGCCTGTGCAAGCTTGTACTTGGGATGTAGTGTGCTTATCGCTCCGTGTACTCGCCCACAGTTGGAGCCGAGCTGGTCGTTGGTGGCTCCGGCTTTGTTCCTGCTCACTGGCAATGGTTCAGCGCTTCAGTCTGAGACGGCAGTTGTCTAAGGTGGGTCTGTGAAGCTTCTTGTTACCTGCTCCGGACGTGGACACAGCCCACAACCTTTGTCCGGCCACTATCAAAACATCATTTATTGCAAGCAGTATTTCTGATCTCCGGAATGTTAGGATCTGCTGGGCACTGCCTCAGTCGATGACTGAGGAGTGAGGAGAGTGCTTCTCAGCAACTTCAACAACTCCAGTCCCAGGACTTGTGTCTTTCCACGCTATTGGAGAAAGTTCCTCTTTTTGCAGTGTCGAAGAGTTTGTCTAAGGTTATAGCGATAACCTTTTTATTGTTTGAAGCTGATCCGCAGTCAACTAAACGTAAAGGGCGGAGCTGGTGATTCTTCCCTCGCGCCCTCCCTCCCTCTCCCTCTCCCCCTCCCTCCCTCTCCCCCTCCCGCCCTCCCTCTCCCCCTCCCTCCCTCCCCTCTCCCTCTCCCCCTCCCCCTCCCTCCCTCTCCCCCTCCCTCCCTCTCCCCCTCCCTCCCTCTCCCCCTCCCTCCCTCTCCCCCTCCCTCCCTCTCGCCCTCCCTCTCGCCCTCCCTCCCTCGCACCCTCCCTCTCACCCTCCCCCTCTCCCTCTCTCCCCCTCTCCCTTCCTCCCTCTCCCCCTCTCCCTCCATCCCTCTCTCCCCCTCTCCTTCCCTCCCTCTCTCCCTCCCCCCCCCTTCTCCGCCCCTCCTCCCTCCCTCTTCCCCTCCCTCCCTTCTCCCTCCCTCCCTCCCTCTCCCCTTCTCCCTCCCTCCCCCCCCCCCTTCTCCCTCCCGCCTACCCCTCCACCCCTTCTCTCTCCTCCCTCCTCCTCCCTCCCCCATTGTCTCACAGCTATGCAGTGTGTGTTGACCTTGCATGTTTAGATGCTGGAAGCTGTAGTGTGTACACAGGCTACTGCCCGTGCTCTTGAGTTGTGGTGATCAAGTTGTGACAATCTCAGCCCAGCTCTTGGTCTCTGTGTGCTGGTTAGGATTATCCCTTTATGCTGCAGGTAAGAAGTAGCAATAGTTGTGAATGGAGTGCTCCCGTGCACAGTGATCAGTCCTGTACTGTACACGATGCAGTGGAGTGGACTGGAGTGGGTACTCGAGTAATATAGATTCCCAGTCCTGTGTGGTGTTTGGGGAGGGTACAGTACGGGTTGCTGCTTCCCAACGGAGGTGGCTGGGGAAGGAACCAGAGTTAATCCTGACCCCAGGTATTAAATAATACTTTTGAAAGAATGCACTCCAAACGATCCATCAAGGAGCAGAGCCAGGATTATTGACATCAATCTGCCCTCACAAATCCATATCTTTCAGGCCTCACTGTCAGTAACTTAATGTACCTTCCGCATCACTTCTCAGTGGGAGTAGCATTCGAAAGGCTATCTCCCAGAGCAAGAGTGTGTCTGTCAATCCCGTTGGGTACAGATAAGTGAGACAGTGAGATGTCTCATCATTCTGTGCTGAAGAAGTGACACGGAGCAGTTCAGCGCTCATTCAGATGCACTTTAGGCTGTTCAAAACCAAGTCTATTGCCACGTGTTCGATAATCATTTCTAGCAGTGGATTGCACATACTCGCACTCTGCCCCAGTACTGTCATTGGTTTATAAGACAATGATAATCGCTCTCCAGCAGTGTATTGCACACATTCATACTCTGCCCCTGTACTGTGAGTAGTTTACAAGATCGCGATAATCGTTCTCTAGTGGTGTATTAGTGTACAGGTGGAGTATATCACTATTCCTGTATTGGTGTACAGGCGGAGTGTATCACTGGTCTTGTATTGGTTTACAGACGGAGTGTATCACTGATGCTGTATTGGTGTACAGACGGAGTGTATCACTGATGCTGTATTGGTGTACAGACGGAGTGTATCACTGGTCCTGTATTGGTGTACAGACGGAGTGTATCACTGGTCCCGTATTGGTGTACAGGCGGAGTGTATCACTGGTCCTGTATTGGTGTACAGGCGGAGTGTATCACTGATGCTGTATTGGTGTACAGGCGGAGTGTATCACTGATGCTGTATTGGTGTACAGACGGAGTGTATCACTGGTCCCGTATTGGTGTACAGGCGGAGTGTATCACTGATGCTGTATTGGTGTACAGGCGGAGTGTATCACTGATGCTGTATTGGTGTACAGGCGGAGTGTATCACTGGTCCCGTATTGGTGTACAGGCGGAGTGTATCACTGATGCTGTATTGGTGTACAGACGGAGTGTATCACTGGTCCTGTATTGGTGTACAGACGGAGTGTATCACTGGTCCTGTATTGGTGTACAGGCGGAGTGTATCACTGATGCTGTATTGGTGTACAGGCGGAATGTATCACTGATGCTGTATTGGTGTACAGGCGGAGTGTATCACTGATGCCGTATTGGTGTACAGGCGGAGTGTATCACTGGTCCCGTATTGGTGTACAGGCGGAGTGTATCACTGGTCCCGTATTGGTGTACAGGCGGAGTGTATCACTGGTCCCGTATTGGTGTACAGGCAGAGTGTATCACTGGTCCCGTATTGGTGTACAGGCGGAGTGTATCACTGGTCCCGTATTGAGCTGGTTTGAAATTTTGATTAATTGACATTGATATAACCCATCGAGACACTGTAATCCGCTGTCGTGTTTCTGTAGATGCTCAGTAAACAGGGTGAATGCCCTCGATGTGGCTTAGACTGGTGTCTTTATTACTAAAGTATGGAAGCGCTGAGTGATAAAATTGGGCTATAGCAAAGCAAACACAACTACTTGTATTTATATAGCACATTTAACATCGTAAAACATCCCCAGGCACTTCCCAGGGGTGTTAGAGGTATAAAGGTCAGAGTGGCCACAGCCATTGTGCTCACCACATGCTCAGCAGGCACTCCGCCATTGAGTGGGGCCAGCTGCCAGGAGGGTGGGGAGAGGACGTCGCCGGTGGGAGGAAGCCCCGAACGTCGCCGGTGGGAGGAAGCCCAGGACGGGGGGTGGGGGGGAGCCCGTGCGTGAGGGCAAGGTGTGAAGGTCGGGCCTAAACCTGTGGGTGGAGCCAGTCGGAGGCTCACTGCCGGTGAGATCGTTGGAACAGCTGAGCTGGCCAATGGGGAGCAAGAGGCGAGAGTCCAGTTGGAGGGACTTGGCAGCGGGGAGGTCGATCTGGAAGGTGAGTCGGACTGGGGGATGGGCAGTGGGACCTTGCAGCGTTGTTTTTAGGGGTAGGAAAAGCCTTGCTGTCCTGTTTGACCCCGAGCTCGGCTTCAGACCCCTTATCCTCTCCATCACCAACTTCCAGCTGTGTAACATCCCCTGCCTCAGCCCATCTGCTGCTGAACTTGGTCGGCCTCCATAAACTTGAGCCCATTCAAACCTCGGCTGCCTGTGTCCTAATTCGCACCAAGTCCCATTCACCCATCACCCCTGTGCTCCTGGTCTGGCAACACCTCGATTTCAAACTTTTCATCCTTGCGTTTAAATCCCTCCATAGCCTCGCCCCTCCCTATTTCTGTAACCTGCTCCAGAGTAGGATGCAGGGGTGGAGGGCTGGAGTTGAACAATGAAGAGAGTGGCTGGCTGGAGCTGATTAGCCGGCAGCATCCTTTAGCACAGTGCTATCTCTGCACACACTGGTTGTTTGCAGTCTGGCGGTTGTATTATTAACTGGGAGTGGGACAGTGTACTTTTTGTGCACTTCCTTGTCGAAGAATACAATGGGAGTATTCTACCTTGGAGACACTATCTCACCGACTACACAGTCAGCTGTTTGCTTCGCTGTCAGTCCATTTACAGTGTGCTGCTGTGTGGGGACAGGGGTGCCTGTCCCCAGGCTGGTTAGCCCAGCCCTGCCTGGGGGTCTGTTGCCATACTAGTTTGCAGTCAGTGACAGCACCAGATCAGTGTAGTGGGAGACCCTTCGTACTGGGGAAGGAGACAGGGGCAATGATCAGCTGCTGTTGTCCCGTTTGTTGTGTGTATCATCATCATCATAGGCAGTCCATTGGAATTGAGGAAGACTTGCTTTCACTCTAAAAATGAGTCCTTAGGTAACTGAACAGTCCAATACGAGAACCACAGTCCCTGTCACAGGTGGGACAGATAGTCATTGAGGGAAGGGGTGGGTGGGACTGGTTTGCCGCACGCTCTTTCCACTGCCTGCGCTTGGTTTCTGCATGCTCTCCGCGATGAGACTCGAGGTGCTCAGCGCCCTCGCGGATGCACTTCCTCCGCTTAGGGCGGTCTTTGGCCAGGGACTCCCAGGTATCAATGGGGATGTTGCACTTTATCAGGGAGGCTTTGAGGGTGTCCTTGTAACATAGAAACATAGAAAATAGGTGCAGGAGTAGGCCATTCGGCCCTTCGAGCCTGCACCACCATTCAATAAGATCATGGCTGATCATTCCCTCAGTACCCCTTTCCTGCTTTCTCTCCATACCCCTTGATCCCTTTAGCCGTAAGGGACATATCTAACTCCCTCTTGAATATATCCAATGAACTGGCATCAACAACTCTCTGCGGCAGGGAATTCCATAGGTTAACAACTCTCTGAGTGAAGAAGTTTCTCCTCATCTCAGTCCTAAATGGCCTACCCCTTATCCTAAGACTATGTCCCCTGGTTTTGGACTTTCCCAACATCGGGAACATTCTTCCCGATCTAACCTGTCCAGTCCCGTCAGAATCTTATACGTTTCTATGAGAACCTCTCTCATCCTTCTAAACTCCAGTGAATAAAGGCCTAGTTGATCCAGTCTCTCCTCATATGACACCCCAGCCATCCAAATCAGTCTGGTGAACCTTCGCTGCACTCCCTCAATAGCAAGAACGTCCTTCCTCAGATTAGGAGACCAAAACTGAACACAATATTCCAGGTGAGGCCTCACTAAGGCCCTGTACAACTGCAGTAAGACCTCCCTGCTCCTATACTCAAATCCCCTAGCTATGAAGGCCAACATACCATTTGCCTTCTTCACTGCCTGCTGTACCTGTATGCCAACTTTCAATGACTGATGAACCATGACACCCAGATCTCGTTGCACCTCCCCTTTTCCTAATCTGCCGCCATCCAGATAATAATCTGCCTTCGTGTTTTTGCCCCCAAAATGGGTAACCTCACATTTATCCACATTATACTGCATCTGCCATGTATTTGCCCACTCACCTAACCTGTTCAAATCACCCTGCAGCCTCTTAGCGTCCTCCTCACAACTCTCACCGCCATCCAGTTTAGTGCCATCTGCAAACTTGGAGATGTTACATTCAATTCCTTCATCTAAATCGTTAATGTATATTGTAAAGAGCTGAGGTCCCAGCACTGAGCCCTGCGGTACCCCACTAGTCACTGCCTGCCATTCTGAAAAGGACCCGTTTATCCCGACTCTCTGCTTCCTGTCTGCCAACCAGTTCTCTATCCACGTCAGTACCTTACCCCCAATACCATGTGCTTTGATTTTGCACACCAATCTCTTGTGTCGGACCTTGTCAAAAGCCTTTTGAAATTGCAAATACACCACATCCACTGGTTCTCTCTTGTCCACTCTACTAGTTACATCCTCAAAAAATTCCAGAAGATTTGTCAAGCATGATTTCCCTTTCATAAATCCATGCTGACTTGGCCCAATCCTGTCACTGCTTTCCAAATGCGCTGCTATTTCATCCTTAATGATTGATTCCAACATTTTCCCCACTACTGATGTCAGGCTAACCGGTCTATAATTACCCGTTTTTTCTCTCCCTCCTTTTTTAAAAAGTGGTGTTACATTAGCTACCCTCCAGTCCATAGGAACTGACCCAGAGTCAATAGACTGTTGGAAAATGATCACCAATGCATCCACTATTTCTCGGGCTACTTCCTTGAGTACTCTGGGATGCAGAGTATCAGGCCCTGGGGATTTATAGGCCTTCAATCCCATCAATTTCCCTAACACAATTTCCCGCCTGATAAGGATATCCTTCAGTTCCTCCTTCTCACTCGACCTACTTTCCCCTAGTACATTCGGAAGGTTATTTGTGCCTTCCTTCGTGAAGACAGAACCGAAGTATTTGTTCAATTGGTCTGCCATTTCTTTGTTCCCCATTATAAATTTACCTGAGTCCGACTGCAAGGGACCTACGTTTGTCTTCACTAATCTTTTTCTCTTCACGTATTTATAGAAGCTTTTGCAGTCAGTTTTTATGTTACTCTCATACTCTATTTTCCCCCTCTTAATTAAACCCTTAGTCTTTCTCTGTTGAATTCTAAATTTCTCCCAGTCCTCAGATTTGTTGCTTTTTCTTGCCAAATTATATGCCTTCCTTGGCTTTAACACTATCCTTAATTTCCCTTGTTAGCCACGGTTGAGCCACCTTCCCCGTTTTATTTTTACTCCAGACAGGGATGTACAATTGCTGAAGTTCATCCATGTGATCTTTAAATGTTTGCCATTGCTTATCCACCGTCAGCCCTTTAAGTATCCTTTGCCAGTCTATTCTAGCCAATTCACACCGTATACTGTCGAAGTTCAGGACCCGAGTTTCCGAATTAACTGTGTCACTCTCCATCTTAATAAAGAATTCTACCATATTATGGTCACTCTTCCCCAAGGGGTCTAGGATGGCCAGTTCTCTAGTTGGTTCCTCGACATATTGGTCTAGAAAACCATCTCTAATACACTCCAGGAAATCCTCCTCCACCGCATTGCTACCAGTTTGGTTAGCCCAATCAATATGTAGATTAAAGTCGCCCATAATAACTGCTGTACCTTTAGTGCACACATCCCTTATTTCTTGTTTGATGCTGTCCCCAACCTCACTACTGCTGTTTGGTGGCCTGTACACAACTCCCACTAGCGTTTTCTGCCCTTTGGAATTCCGCAGCTCCACCCATACCGATTCCACATCATCCAGGCTAATGTCCTTCCTTACTATTGCATTAATTTCCTCTTTAACCAGCTACGCCACCCCGCCTCCTTTTCCTTTCTGTCTATCCTTCCTTTGGATGTTGAGTTCCCAGCCTTGGTCACCCTGGAGCCAGGTCTCCGTGATGCCAATCACATCGTAACTGTTAACTGCTATCTGCGCAGTTAATTTGTCCACCTTATTCCGAATACTCCTCACATTGAGGTACAGAGCCTTCAGGCTTAACTTTTTAACACACTTTGCCCCTTTAGAATTTTGCTGTAATGTGGCCCTTTTTGTTTTTTGCCTTGGGTTTCCCTACCCTCCACTTTTACTATTCTCCTTTCTATCTTTTGCTTCTGACTCCATTTTATTTCCCTCTGTTTCCCTGCATAGGTTCCCATCCCCCTGCCACATTAGTTTAACTCCTCCCCAACAGCACTAGCAAACACTGCCCCAAGGATATTGGTTCCGGTCCTGCCCAGGTGCAGACTGTCCAGTTTGTACTGATCCCACCTCCCCCAGAACCGGTTCCAGTGTCCCAGGAATTTGAATCCCTCCCTTCTGCACCACTCCTCAAGCCACGTATTCATCTGAGCTATCCTGCAATTCCTACTCTGACTAGCATGTGGCACTGGTAGCAATCCTGAGATTACTGCTTTTGAGGTCCTACTTTTTAATTTAGCTCCTAGCTCCCTAAATTCGTCTTGTAGGACCTCATCCCGTTTTTTACCTATATTGTTGGTACCTATATGCACCACGATAACTGGCTGTTCACCCACTCTTTTCAGAATGTCCTGCACCCGCTCCAAGACATCCTTGACCCTTGCACCAGGGAGGCAACATACCATCCTGGAGTCTCGGTTGCAGCTGCAGGAACGTCTATCTATTCCCCTTACAGTAGAATCCCCTACCACAATAGCTCTCCCACTCTTTTTCCTGCCCTCCTGTGCAGCAGAGCCACCCACGGTGCCATGAACTTGGCTGCTGCTGCTCTCCCCTGATGAATCATCCCCCTCAACAGTACTCAAAGTGGTGTATCTGTTTTGCAGGGGGATAACCGCAGGGGACCCCTGCACTACCTTCCTTCCACTGCTCTTCCTGCTGGTCACCCATCCCCTATCTGGCTGTGTATCATTTACCTGCAGTGAGACCAACTCACTAAACATGCTATTCACATCATTCTCAGCATCGTGGATGCTCCAGAGTAAGTCCACCCGCAGCTCCAGTGTCGCAATGAGGAAGGATGTTCTTGCTGTTGAGGGAGTGCAGCGAAGGTTCACCAGACTGATTCCCGGGATGGCTGGACTGACATATGAGGAGAGACTGGATCGACTGGGCCTGTATTCTCTGGAGTTTAGAAGGATGAGAGGGGATCTCATAGAAACATATAAAATTCTGATGGGACTGGACAGGTTAGATGCGGGTAGATTGTTCCTGATGTTGGGGAAGTCCAGAACTAGGGGACACAGTCTTAGGATAAGGGGTAAGCCATTTAGGACTGAGATGAGGAGAAACTTCTTCACTCAGAGAGTTGTTAAGCTATGGAATTCCCTGCCGTAGAGAGTTGCCATGACTCCTGCCATTAATTTTATTACTATAACACACAGGTGACCAAATTGACACATTTGAATATGGCTGAATAACTCTCACCTTTTAGCGTCTCCTTTCCCATGGAGACATTCACTGCTTTGATTTAAACTTCATTTTACAATCCATGCTCATCAGAAAAGCTGCTTGAACGTTTAACTCAGCATGTGGCATCAAAGACTGCGCTGAAAGTGAAGTACAGGTATTCGGAAAATAGGGGCTTTCACTCCCACAACCTCCATCTCTTTTCAAAAACCGGCTGGCAGTTATTGCTCAGGATCACACTGAGCTGTGCACTAAGGGCATTCAATTCATTGCCAACGGGTTCGTGGAGCTGGTTCATTCTCGGCTTGGCAATCAGTAACTAGTGGGGTGCCGCAGGGCTTTTATTGCAAAGGGGATGGAGTATAAAAGCAGGGGAGTCTTGCTACAGCTATATAGGGTATTGGTGAGACCACACCTGGAATACTGCGTGCAGTTTTGGTTTCCATATTTACGAAAGGATATACTTGCTTTGGAGGCAGTTCAGAGAAGGTTCACTCGGTTGATTCCTGGGATGAGGGGGTTGACTTATGAGGAAAGATTGAGTAGGTTGGGCCTCTCCTCATTGGAATTCAGAAGAATGAGAGGTAATCTTATTGAAACTTATAAGATTATAAGGGGGCTTGACGAGGTGGATGCAGAGAGGATGTTTCCACTGATAGGGGAGACTAGAACTAGGGGGCATGATCTTCGAATAAGGGGCCGCCCATTTAAAACTGAGATGAGGAGGAATTTCTTCTCTCTCAGGGTTGTAAATCTGTGGAATTCACTGCCCCAGAGAGCTGTGGAAAATGGGACATTGAATAAAATTTAAGACAGAGATAGACAGTTTCTTAACTGATAAGGGATTATGGGGAGCGGGTGGGGAACTGGAGCTGAGTCCATAATCGGATCAGCCATGATTGTATTAAATGGCGGAGCAGGCTCGAGGGGCCGTATGCCCTACTCCTGCTCCTATTTCTTATGTTCTCATGTTATCATGTTTTGATGTGTCTGATATGAGCACCAAAACATGGATACTGGGACAATTGGAGTTTTCAAGACTGAGATTGACAGATTTTTATTCGGTAGGGGTATCAAGAGATATGGGGTAAAGGGAGTTACGGGACAGATCAGCCACGATGTAACTGAATGATGGAACAGGCTGAATGGTGGTCTCCTGTTCCCATGTCCCATTGCTACCCTGCCTTAAGATGAGCGATCTCCGCACAGGCCAAGTATTGAGTCTGGGACGTGTGGTCCGTGAGCTTCAGTTCCACCCTGGCTGAGGTCGGATAACTGGGCACGGACCAGCTGTGGGTCTGGCTCTGAGGGCTGGAACCCCAAAATGCATCAGTCACATTCTCCAACTTCGACCACCAGAAAAATCCGGTTAAAAAGTGGGCTTCCATGACAGCCGATGAGTGAGGTCGGCAGTTGGGGTTGCTGAGAGTTGCACCTCCCCAAGGCAATCACCGCACTGGTAACAGTACTCGAATTCCAACCCTGAGAACACAGCCCCTTTCCTGACACCAACAGGCTGCCGCCTTGCAGAGTGGTACTGCGCCTCGGTACGTCAGTATGTTACCAAGCACGTGACTGGCTGGCTGGCCCTCCAACAACGGGGAGGGCCTCGTTGGCACATGGCCTTGTAAACACGTCAAGTGAGGACACGGTTTGTTGTGGATTCGCTGAAACTTGTCCAGGACTGGCTTGGTGCTTTACTGGGGCATGGCGAGACTATGATATAAGTAAGGCAACTCAAAGGTTTATACAGCTCCAGGCCCTAGACTGGGATTGCAGGGGCTGGGGATTGAACTCCCAGTGAGGTGTAATGGTGGTGCTGCGTGACAGCTTGATCTACATCCCTGTGGTCCCTGCTCCCTGGCTGTGCGCGGCTGAATTTATAATCTAGAACAGAAAGATGTCTGCGTATGCAGCATAAACAAGGCCTTGCCCACTTCTGTCTTGTCAGATGGGGCCTAAAAACCTAGACTTGCCCCAAAAGCTGGGCAGAACGGTGACTGGCACTAGTAGCACAGTCAGGCTGCTGAAACCGAACCAGATTCCAGCCTGTAACTCACTCCCGGTATCTGTTATTCTATATATAAACCACCCGAACCCCTCGAATAGATTCCAGCCTGTAACTCACTCCCGGTATCTGTTATTCTATATATAAACCACCCGAACCCCTCGAATAGATTCCAGACTGTAACTCACTCCCGGTATCTGTTATTCTATATATAAACCACTAGATTAGATTCCAGCCTGTAACTCATTCCCAGGTATCAATTATTCTATATATAAACCACCCGAACCCCTCGATTATATTCCAGCCTGTAACTCACTCCCGGGTATCTGTTATTCTATATATAAACCACCCGAACCCCTCGATTAGATTCCAGTCAGTAACTCACTACAGGATATATATATATATATGCCTCCCCGAAATCCCTGATTAACATAAGAACATAAGAATTAGGAACAGGAGTAGGCCATCTTGCCGCTCGAGCCTGCTCCACCATTCAATAAGATCATGGCTGATCTGCTCGTGGACTCAGCTCCACTTACCCACACGCTCCCCATAACCCTTAATTCCCTTATTGGTTAAAAATCTATCGATCTGTGACTTGAATACATTCAATGAGCTAGCCTCAACTGCTTCCTTGGGCAGAGAATTCCACAGATTCACAGCCCTCTGGGAGAAGAAATTCCTTCTCAACTCGGTTTTAAATTGGCTCCCCCATATTTTGAGGCTGTGCCCCCTAATTCTAGTCTCCCCGACCAGTGGAAACAACCTCTCTGCCTCTATCTTGTCTATCCCTTTCATTATTTTAAGTGTTTCTATAAGATCACTCCTCATCTTTCTGAACTCCAAGGAGTAAAGACTCAGTCTACTCAATCTATCATCATAAGGTAACCCCCTCATCTCCGGAATCAGCCTACTCCGGAATCGTCTCTGTACCCCCTCCAAAGCCAGTATATCCTTCCTTAAGTAAGGTGACCAAAACTGCACGCAGTACTCCAGGTGCGGCCTTACCAATACCCTATACAGTTGCAGCAGGACCTCCCTGCTTTTGTACTCCATCCCTCTCGCAATGAAGGCCAACATTCCATTGGTCTTCCTGATTACCTGCTGCACCTGCAAACTAACTTTTTGGGATTCATGCACAAGGACCCCCAGGTCCCTCTGCACCGCAGCATGTTGTAATTTCTCCCCATTCAAATAATATTCCCTTTTACTGTTTTTTTTCCAAGGTGGATGACCTCACATTTTCCGACATTGTATTCCATCTGCCAAGCCTTAGCCCATTTGCTTAACCTATCTAAATCTCTTTGCAGCCTCTCTGTGTCCTCTACACAACCCGCTTTCCCACTAATCTTTGTGTCATCTGCAAATTTTGTTACACTACACTCTGTCCCCTCTTTCAGGTCATCTATGTATATTGTAAACAGTTGTGGTCCCAGCAGCGATCCCTGTGGCACACCACTAACCACCGATTTCAGTCTGTAAATCATTCCCGGGTATCTGTTACTCTATATATTACCTTGATTAGATGCTAGGGCTGTGGGTAGAGTTGGCACGGCAGCCGGTAACTGTGGCTAGAGATGGCACGTAACTGGCAGTGTCGGGTATTTGTTTTACACTCTACCTTGATTCGTAGACCTCGAGAATTACAGGAAAGGACTCCACGTGATGCAAAGTTTAGGCTTAACCCCACTGTCAGTTTTATTAAGCAAAAACTAACTAAAAATTACAGAGCAAGACTTCTGAGAGAATTGACTGAAGACATACAATTACCCATCCAGTTAGTTGCTGTTATCAACGATTGTAGGTTCGTGGTCGTTGGTTCTGTGACCAGTTGTTCCTCTTCCATGTTCCCTCTTCTGGTCGTTCTCTTCTCTTCCGTTTCTTCCGTGTTTGTTCTTTCCGTTTGCTCTGAGCTGCTCCCAGCTCGTGTATATATATCCATTTATCAATAAATCATCTGCTGAGCTGAGGTTTCTGTGTCTGGATTGGTTTCGTTGTTTGTGGCGATTTGTTTGCCTGACTGCAATGATGGGCCTGGATATCCACAATTTGCACACAGAGTCGACAGGGCCAAAGATAACTCCTTATCTTAAGTGCACCATTCTCCAAAAATGCGGGACCCTTTGTTGTCCTGGTTTCTTGCAGACTGTAGTCTCCAGAGGGAACTGTTTCCCCCCCCCCCGGCCAATCAATCCAGGGGTTCCTCGGTGGGAGTGTATCAAACCCTTTGTTTTGATGCATCAACAGGTCTGGCACTTGACCGCAGAGATTGTTTTTAATCGCTGGTGAGTCACCACCTGCCTCAGGCTGGCACGTTTTCATCCCTCACCCAGTCAGACCCAAAAGCTTGTTTTAAACCATTTTTAGTTAGTGGCCTCTTCCTGTGCCTTTTGTGAAAGTGGATGGCACGTGACTGGCAGTGTAGCGGGCAGTGTGATGGTAATTGAATGGAATGCATTGTTTGTGTGATTCTGTGGAAGGTTTTCAGGTTGCTCCAGAACAGTTAATGTGAGTCAGCACCAGGCTCTTTACAATCTGTGTTTCTGGAACAGATAGCACAGATATCGAGCTTCTTCTTTCATATTTCAGCTGCCTAGCTTCATGGTGCACAGCTTCAAAATAGCACTGAGTGACACTCGGTAACTGGAGACACGCAGACATCAGGAGCTGGAGGGTGGTGTTCTGGATGCCCCTGCTCTCTCTGGTAAGGCATCGAGAATGCTCCCACACAGCCTTCTGCTGCTGTGCCTGTACACGTATCATTATTGGAGCAAAATCGATTTATTAGAAAACTGTTGCAATGTTATCCCACTCTCCACATCCCCCTTGGTCAGACTCCCTCTTTCTCCATCCCTCCTCTCCTGACACTGCTGATGTGGAACAGTGAGTAGTTGAAGCAGACAGCATTGATGTGTTTAAGAGGCCAGGGGCCCAGGGGCAGCACGGGCCAGCCCACACTACAATATGTGTGCGCACTAGGTCCGTGCAGCAGAGCTGGTCTCCAGAAGGCAGAATATTATCTGAATGGCGGCAGATTAGGAAAAGGGAAGGTGCAACGAGACCTGGGTGTCATGGTACATCAGTCATTGAAAGTTGGAGAAGAAGGCAAATGGGAAAGGGGTACTGAGGGAATGATCAGCCATGATCTCTGAATGGCGGCGCAGGCTTGAAGGGTCGAATGGCCTACTCCTGCACCTATTTTCTATGTTTCTATGTTAATCCTTGCCACTGGACCAAGTCCTAGCTCTGTGCAGCAGCCACCACACGTTAATAAAATCCACGCACAGACATCTTCCACCCTTCAGCATGTAGTTCGGGACCTGGAATATTAGGTTCTTCATTGGAACACCTGTGAACACATTCTTTTTTGGTGTGGAAGCAAGTCATCCTCGCTTCGAGAGACTGCCTATGATTTAAGAGGTGGCTTGATTCATATGTGAGGAAGAAGGGAATAGAGGGAAACTGGGGCAGGATAGGAAGAGGTAATTGGAGTGGGAGAGGGCCTGTACAGAATGTAAACACTGGCACAGAGCAATTGAGCCAAATGACCTGTTTGTGGGCTGTAGATTCTACACTGTGGAGGAGAGAGGGGCTGAGATCGGATGGTTCTGGCCTTTTCCATCGAGCAGGAGAGGGAGCTCTGGTCAGGCTATTATACGCCTTACTTAGCCTCGGGGGTCTGATGTTGGCTGATATCGATACCCTGCCTGAGAACAACTACCTCACCTCAGTGAGAATGGAAGCCAGCACTCTTGTGTTCTCAGTCACGCCCTGCTGTAACCAGGGGGAGTTTGAGCAGAGCTGTAATGGTATTGATCACTTCCATTATCGGATGCGCAGGCAGTTTGCCGGTGATGTTTAGAGAAAGGGACGGCAATCAATAAAATTGTACTGTTAAATTGTAGCTTCACTTTCTGTCTCCATCTCATCGAGTTACAAAGTATTAACATATTCTTAATATTTAATAATTGAAAAACAAGTTCAGTAAAGTGATATCTCGGTAAATGCTGATTGGAGAGTTCACCTATTTCTGTCCCGGTGATGGTGAGTCACTGAATCGCTCTGTCCCAGTGATGGTGAGTCACTGAATCGCTCTGTCCCAGTGATGGTGAGTCACTGAACCGCTCTGTCCCAGTGACGGTGAGTCACTGAACCGCTCTGTCCCAGTGATGGTGAGTCACTGAACCGCTCTGTCCCAGTGACGGTGAGTCACTGAAATGCTCGACTTACAAACGTAAGAATTAGGAGCAGGAATAGGTCATACGACCCTTCAAGCCTGCTCCGCCATTCAATAAGATCATGGCTGATCTTCAACCTCATCTCCACTTTCCTGCCTTATCCCCATATCCCTTTATTCCTCTAGCCTTTAATATGCACAACAACTCAGCATCCACAGCTCTCTGGGGTAAAAATTACAAGGGTTCACAACTCTCTGAGTGAAGAATTTGTCCTCATCTCAATCTTAAATGGCCGACCCCTTATCCTGAGACGATGCTCCCCTAATTCTAGACTCTCCAGCCAGAGGAATAAAACCTCTCCGCGTCTAACCTGTCAATCCTCCTCAGGATCGTATATATTTCAATGAGATAACCTCTCATTTTTCTAAACTCCATAGAGTATCGGCCCATCTACTCAATCTCTCCCCATAGGACAATCCTCTCAGACCAGGAATCAATCTAGTTAACCTTCGTTGCACCACCTCCAAGGCATGTATGTCCTTTCTCAGATAAGGAGACCAACTGTGCACAGTACTCCAGGTGTGGTCTCACCAAAGCCCTGTACAATTGTAGAAAGACTTCCTTACACTTGTACTCCAATCCTCTTGCAATAAGAACGTGTTTATTTGCAACACCTAATGCTCTGATTGGTCTCCTTGGATGATGAGTCCTGATTGCTGATTGGTCTCCTAGGAGGACAAGACACCCGCAGAAATTTCTCTGGAATGTGTAATTAGATCCTCCCTGCCTACGTAATCAGTGACTTTGCAAAGTGTAATTCGAGCCATTCTGATTGCCAGACAGAACAGAGCTCACGGAATAGACAGGCTCACCCTCATGGGTTAAGACCGCCTCACACCTCTGCCAAGTTCCTGACCTCCTGACCCCTGCTCAAGTTCCTGACCTCTCCCTACTCCCTCCCCCCGAGTTCCTGTCCATCTCCCCCAACAAGTTCCTGACTTCCCCCCCCCCCCCCCCCCCCCTCCTTTATACCCTGCCATAGAATGGGGCATTGTGTGGGTCATGGATTTTTAACTGGTTTATTGGGTATGAAGTGAAAAGTGACCATGTTGTAGTTTCCGGATTTTGTCCAGTGCAATGACGTCACTTGCCACACACACACCAAGCTTTCCAAGAAATCAGCCAGGTGTAGGGGAGGAGGGAGAATGTAGTGCAGGTGTGAAGAGGGTGGAGACGGATCACGTTCTTCTGCCATCCCCACTGTGCTCTCCATACTCTCTATCACCCCCCCCCCCTACACTGATACACTGAGTTCCTGACCTTCTCTCCGAGTTCTTGACCTCCTCTCAGCTCCCCTACTTCCTCTCTCTCTTTCTCCCCTCCCCTACTTCCTATCTCTCTTTCTCCCCTCCGATTCCCTCTCTCCCCGACCCCTCTCTCGCTCTCTCTCTGCCCACTCTCTCTCGCTCTCGGCCCACTCTCTCTCTCTCTCTCTCTCGGCCCATTCTCTCTCTCTCGGCCCACTCTCTCTCTCTCTGCCCACTCTCTCTCTCTCTCTCTCTCTCTCTCTCTCTGCCCACACTCTCTCTCTCTCTCTCTCTCTCTGCCCACACTCTCTCTCTCTCTGCCCACACTCTCTCTCTCTCTGCCCACACTCTCTCCCTCTCTGCCCACACTCTCTCTCTCTCTCTCTCTGCCCACACTCTCTCTCTCTCTCCCCACACTCTCTCTCTCCCCACACTCTCTCTCTCTCCCCACACTCTCTCTCTCTCCCCACACTCTCTCTCTCCCACACTCTCTCTCTCTCTCTCCCCACACTCTCTCTCTCTCTCTCTCTCTCCCCACACTCTCTCTCTCTCTCTCCCCACTCTCTCTCTCTCTCCTCACACTCTCTCTCTCCCCACACTCTCTCTCTCTCTGCCCACACTCTCTCTCTCTGCCCACTCTCTCTCTCTCTGCCCACTCTCTCTCTCTCTGCTGCCACTCTCTCTCTCTGCCCACTCTCGCCCACACTCTCTCTCTGCCCACACTCTCTCTCTCTCTGCCCACACTCTCTCCCTCTCTGCCCACACTCTCTCTCTCTCTCTCTCTCTCTCTCTGCCCACACTCTCTCTCTCTCTGCCCACACTCTCTCCCTCTCTGCCCACACTCTCTCTCTCTCTCTCTCTGCCCACACTCTCTCTCTCTCTCCCCACACTCTCTCTCTCCCCACACTCTCTCTCTCTCCCCACACTCTCTCTCTCCCCACACTCTCTCTCTCTCCCCACACTCTCTCTCTCTCCCCACACTCTCTCTCTCTCTCCCCACACTCTCTCTCTCTCTCTCTCTCTCCCCACACTCTCTCTCTCTCTCTCTCCCCACACTCTCTCTCACTCCTCACACTCTCTCTCTCCCCACACTCTCTCTCTCTCTCTGCCCACACTCTCTCTCTCTGCCCACTCTCTCTCTCTCTCTGCCCACTCTCTCTGCCCACTCTCGCCCACACTCTCTCTCTGCCCACACTCTCTCTCTCTGCCCACACTCTCTCTCTCTGCTCCACACTCTCTCTCTCTCTCTCTCTCTCTCTCGCTCTGCTCCACACTCTCTCTCTCTCTCTCTCTCTCTCTCTGCCCCACACTCTCTCTCTCTGCCCCACACTCTCTCTCTCTGCCCCACACTCTCTCTCTCTGCCCCACACTCTCTCTCTCTGCCCCACACTCTCTCTCTCTGCCCCACACTCTCTCTCTCTGCCCCACACTCTCTCTCTCTGCCCCACACTCTCTCTCTCTGCCCCACTCTCTCTCTCTCTGCCCCACTCTCTCTCTCTCTGCCCCACTCTCTCTCTCTCCCTGCCCCACTCTCTCTCTCTCTGCCCCACTCTCTCTCTGCCCCACTCTCTCTCTCTCTGCCCCACTCTCTCTCTCTATGCCACACTCTCTCTCTCTCTCTCTGCCACACTCTCTCTCTCTCTCTCTCTGCCCCACTCTCTCTCTGCCCCACTCTCTCTCTGCCCCACTCTCTGCCCACACTCTCTCTCTCTGCCCACACTCTCTCTCTCTCTCTCTCTCTGCCCACACTCTCTCTCTCTGCCCACACTCTCTCTCTCTGCCCACACTCTCTCGCTCTTCCACACTCTCTCGCTCTGCCCCACTCTCTCGCTCTGCCCCACTCTCTCGCTCTGCCCCACTCTCTCGCTCTGCCCCACTCTCTCGCTCTGCCCCACTCTCTCGCTCTGCCCCACTCTCTCTCTCTGTCCACTCTCTCTCTTTCTCTCTTCCCCACTCTCTGCCCCACTCTCTCTCTCTCTCTCTGCCCCACTCTCTCTCTCTCTCTCTGCCCCACTCTCTCTCTCTCTCTCTCTGCCCCACTCTCTCTCTCTGCCCCTCTCTCTTTCTCTCTGCCCCACTCTCTGTCTCTCTGCCCTACTCTCTCTCTCTCTCTCTCTCTCTCTGCCCCACTCTCTCTCTCTGCCCCACTCGCTCTCTCTCTCTCTCTCTTCCACCTCCGATTTCCCCTCTCTCTCTTCTCAGAAGGCCGCGAAAATGTTTGTTTGGATAATCGCAGTGATATTCGAGGCTCAGGCTGGGGCAGCAGCTCCAGTCCCAGCAGCATGGTCTGGCCCTACCTCCGGCCTCCTCCTGTATCGTACTGCACATAGCGACCAGATCGAGTGCGTATGCACAGTACCAAATATGCGCGGAGGGAGTAAAAAAAAAACCTGCAATTAATCACTTTGTTGCAATAAAGGTCAATTTCCCTTCCTAATTGCTTGCTGTACCTACATGCTAACTCTGTGTTTCCTGTACTGGTGCACCTAAATCTCTCCGCACACCAACATTTAATCGTTTCTCACCATTTAAAAAATTATTCTGTTTTTCTATTGCTACCTAAGTGAATAACCTCACGTTTCCCCACATTATACTCCATCTGCCACCTTACTGCCCACTCACTTAACCTGTCTATATATCCCTTTCTAAACTCTTAATGTCCTCCTCACAACTTACTTTCCCACCTAGCTTTGTATCACCAGCAAACAGGTACATTGCATTCGGTCCCTTTATCTAGGTCATTAATCTAGATTGTAAATAGCTTATGCCCCAGCATTGAATCTTGCGACACCCCCCCTGGTTACAGCCTGCCAATTTCAATAAGATCACCTCTCATTCTTCTGAACTCCAATGAGTATAGGACCAACCTACTCAACCTATCTTTATGTCAACCCACTCATTACCGGAATCAACCTAGTGAACCTTCTCTGAACAGTCTCCAATGCAATTATATCCTTCCTTAAATACAGAGACCAAAACTGTATGCAATACTCCAGCTGTGGCCTCACCAATTCTCTGCTTTTATACTCCATCCCCCTTGCAATAAAGGCTAACATTCCATTTGCCTTCCTAATTACTTCTTGTACCTGCATACTAACTTTTTGTGTTTCATGCACAAGGACCCCCAGGTCCCTCTGTACTGCAGCACTTCGCAATTTGCAATTTTTCTCCATTTTAAATTATAATTTGCTTTTCTATTGTTTCTGCCAAAGTGGATAATCTCACATTATACTCCATCTGCCAAATTGTTGCTCACTCACTTAGCCTGTCTATAACCCTTTAAAGATTTTTTGTGTCCTCCTCACAATTTGCTTTCCCACCAATCTTTGTATCATCAGCAAACTTGGCTACATTACACTTAGTCCCTTCATCCAAGTCATTAATGTAGATTGTAAATAGTTGAGGCCCCAGCACTGATCCCTGCGGCACCCCACTAGTTACTGTTTGCCAACCGGAAAATGACCCATTTATCCCGACTCTCGTGTTTTCTGTAAGTTGGCCAATCCTCTATCCATGCTAATATATTACCCCCAACCGCGTGAACTTTTATCTTGTGCAGTAACCTTTTATGTGGCACCTTATCGAATGCCTTCTGGAAATCCAAATACATCACATCCACTGGTTCCCCCTTATTCACCCTGCTCATTACATCCTCAAAGAACTCCAGCAAATTTGTCAAATATGATTTCCCTTTCATAAAACCATGTTAACTCTGCTTGATTGAATCATTCTTTTCCAAATGTCCTGCTGCTTCCTTAATAATGGTCTCCAGCATTTTCCCAACGACAGATGTTAGGCTAACCGGTCTATAGTTTCCTGATTTCTGTCTGCCTCCTTTTTTAAATAGGGGCGTTACATTTGCGATTTTCCAATCCACTGGGACCGCCCCAGAATCCAGGGAATTTTGGTAGATTACAACCAATGCACCCACTATCTCTGCAGCCACTTCTTTTAAGACCCTAGGATGTAAGCCATCAGGTCCAGGGGACTTGTCCACCTTTAGTCCCATTATTTTACCGAGTACTACTTCATTAGTGATAGTGATTGTATTAAGTTCCTCCCTCCCTATAGCCCCTTGATTATCCACTATTGGGATGTTTTTAGTGTCTTCTACCGTGAAGACCGATACAAAATATTTGTTCAAAGTCTCTGGCATTTCCCTGTTCCCCATTATTAATTATCCTCTAAGGGACCAACATTTACTTTAGCCACTCTTTTCCTTTTTATGTACCTGCAGAAACTCTTACTATCTGTTTTTATATTTTGTGCTAGTTTGATTTCATAATCTATCTTGTCTATTTTTTTTTTAGTCATTCTTTGCTGGCATTTAAAAGTTTCCCAATCCTCTGGCTTCCCACTAGTCTTGGCCACATTGTATGCCATTGTTTTCCATCCCTTATTTCCTTAGTTAGCCAAGGATGGTTATCCCTTCTCTTACAGTCTTTCCTTCTCACTGGAGTATACTTTTGTTGTGAGTTATGAAATATCTCCTTAAATGTCTGACACTGCTCAACAACCGTCCCACACTTTAATCTATTTTCCCAGTCCACTTTAGCCAACTCTGCCCTCATACCTTTGTAGTCTCCTTTATTTAAGCTTAGGATATTAGTTTGAGATCCAGCTTTCTCACCCTCCAACTGAATTTGAAATTCAACCATATTATGGTCACTCATTCCTGGAGGATCCTTTACTGGGAGATTGTTTATTAATCCTGTCTCATTACACAGTACCAGATCTAAGATAGCCTGCTCCCTGGTTGGTTCCATAACGTACTGTTCAAGGAAACTATCCCGGATACACTCTATGAACTCTTCCTCAAGGCTACCCTGGCCAATTTGCTTTGTCTAATCAATATGAAGGTTAAAATCACCCATGATTATTGCGTTCCTTTTTTACAAGCCTCCATTATTTCTTGATTTATACTCCGTCCAACAGTGTAGCTACTGTTAGGGGGCCTATAGCCTACACCCACCAGCGACTTTTCCCCCATTTTATTCCTTATCTCCATCCAAACTGATTCTACATCTTGATCTTCTGAGCCAATATCATTTCTCACTACTAGACTGATCTCATCCTTATTAACAGAGCTACCCCACCTCCTTTTCCTTTCCGGCTGTCCTTTCGAATTGTCAAATACCACAGAATATTTAGTTCCCAGCCTTGGTCACCTTGCAACCACGTCTCTGTAATATGACCCGTTTATCCCTACTCTCTGTTTTCTGTCCGTTGAGCAATCCTCTATCAATGCTAATGTATTACCCCCAACCTCACAAGCCCTTATCTTGCATAGCAACCTTTTACGTGGCACAATATCGAATGCCTTTTGGAAATTGAAATATACTATATCTACTGGTTCCCCTTTATCTACCCTGCTAGTTACATCTTCAAAAAACTGTAATACATTTGTTAGACACTATTTCCCTTTCATAAAACCATGTTGACTCTGCCTAATATTATTATTTTCTAAGTGCCTTGTTACCACTTCTTTAATAATGGACTCCAGCAATTTCCCGATGACTGATGTCAGGCTAACTGGCCTGAACTTCCCTGTTTTCTCTCTGCCTCCTCTCTTGAATAACGGGGTTACATTTGCTACCTTCCAATCCACTGAGACTGTTTTCGAATCTCGGGAATTTGGTGAAGATCACAACCAATGCCTCTTTTCCAGGTGATGGTGATTGTACAGTCTGGCTAGCTGCAATTCCTGGTTATAATGGTTTTGGGAGCTTCTGTAGTTTGTGTGTGTGGTTCACAGCTTCAGCCTACTTGGGCAATGGGCTAACACAGTAATCCATTACTAAGAAAGGTGGCCTTACCTTAGCGAGACTGCAATCTGTTCAGGAAAAAACACAAACCTCATAGAACTGCAGGACACCAGCACACAGAATAGATTAACCCAGTGATTCTCAAGACCTCTAGCCTAACCAGAGAACAGCGTTCTCTGTTCTGTGTCCTGCACACAACACAGACGAGCCTTTCACAAAGACTCGAGAGGAACTATCTGCTGGGTGGATACCCGCACACATATACACATGCATGCAGACACAAGCGCACACGCATACGTACACTAACGTGCACGCATAGACATGCATACACGCACTCACGCATTATTGCACACAGATATGCGCGCACATTCATACCCGCTCGCTTAAGCACGTGAATGCAAGCGTACACGCCTATACTCGCGCGCGTGTACAGACACATGAATACGCGCTCACTCACACGGTCGTGCACATAGACAGGCGCATACGCACTCACTGTGAGAGTGACTGCTGACAATGAACCAAAAGCCGAGAAAATATTTAGCATTAAAACCCCAAATTGGGAGAATCTTCTAACTGATTCCCTACCCCAACCCTTCATTACTCTTCGACATTTCTACTCCCCTGCCGCTGTCCAAGACTTGACTCCCCCTTAGATCAGCCTACAGCTTCCCTCTGTGCCTCTCTTGGTATCCTCCGAAGGGCCCATTGAGGCCCTCATTGCTGCCTCCTTACGAGTCCCATCCTATTCTCTCGCCGACCTTCCCACCCAGTATGCCCATTGGGGGCTAATCTCGGCAATCTCCTCCCCGTCCAACTCCCCCCCCACCCCTAGCGCTGACCCTGTGGATGCTGGCAGTGGGGCAGCCATCACCGACCCTCTCCGCATCTCCCACCAGAATGTCCATTCACTTGCGAACAAGGCCCTTGCCAGCCATGAGCTTATCGTGGATGATTGCATCAACATCATGGCCCTGACAGAAACTTGGTTGAGGGGCGATGACACCTTACCCTTAAATGAAGCCTCCCTGCCCGGCTATACCTTCCACCACTTGACCCGCCCAGACTGCCGTGGTGGTGGTGTGGCTCTCATCACCAAATCACACCTCGGTCTGTCTCCCTACTCCTCCGGCACTTTCTCCTCCTTTGAGCATCTCACCTTATTCCACCTCTCTCACCTCTCATTTGACATTCTCGCTCTCTACCACCCACCCAAGTACCATAAAAATGTTTGTTACCGAGATATCTTCACTGCTTTCCTCCCTCAGCCTCTGCACCGAACGACTTCTCATCCTCGGTGATTTCAACCTCCATCTCAATTCATCATACTCTCTCTCCTGAGTTCACTGCCCTCCTGTCCTCCTGTAAACACCACAACCCATATTCATAGCCACTCCCTAGATCTTACCATCTCTCTCTCCTCGCTACTTCCATTGTGTCAATCGTAGATCGTAGACCATTTCCTCATATTGCTCATCACCCACATCCCCTTCCACCCTCTCCCCTCGTCCGCACCCCACCCCCCCCCCCCCCCCCGGCCAAAACCCAACCTCCTTCTGTGTCCGCCTCTGGAAAAAAAACTCTCCCGACTCTCTCACAACTGCACTTATGAACTTTCAACTGTCCAGCCTTTGGCCTCCATTCACCATGACATCTACAGCTACTGATCTGCTCAATCACACCCTTTGATGCCCTAGTCCCTGTTAAAACAATTACTCTCTCTCACCTTGGCCATTCCCCCAGATGCAGCCCCAGTCTTCGCTCCCTTAAGTCCAAGGGACGCAGACTTGAACAGATATGGCGGACAACTGTTTCGCCATTCACCGCCAGATCTAGCTGGACCACGTAAAGCATTATCGGGTCCTGCTCCCATCTGCCACAATTGCAAAATCAAACTGGAATGTAAAGATAAACCCCACTTCTATTCTCCACTACAAATTGCCTCTTTAAACCCCTCTCCCCAGTCTCCACCCTCACCTTCGACAATAAGTGTGAGGAGTTCATGGACTTCTTCGTCTCTAAGATTGTCCCTCAAATCTGCCGTCATCACCCCTTCCCTCAAAAAACCAACCCTTGACCCCTCCGTCCTTGCAAACTACCGCCCCATCTCCAACCTCCCTTTTCTCTCCAAAGTCCTTGAACGTGTTGTCACCTCCCAAATCCGTGCCCATATTTCCCGGAACTCCATGTTTGAATCCCTCCAGTCCAGTTTCTGCCCCTGCCACAGCACGGAAACAGCTCTCATCTCAGTCACAAATGACATCCTTTGTGACTGTGACTGTGGTAAACTATTCCTCCTCGTCCTCCTGGACCTGTCTGCAGCCTTTGACACAGTTGACCATTCCATCCTCCTCCAACGCCTCTCCACCATCGTCCAGCTGGGTGGGACTGCACTCACCTGGTTCCATTCTTATCTATCTAATCGTAGCCAGAGAATCACCTGCAATGGATTCTCTTCCCGCCCCCCACATCGTTACCTCTGGTGTCCCCCAAGGATCTATCTTTGGCCCCCTCCTATTTCTCATGTACATGTTGCCCCTTGGTGACATCATCTGAAAAACATGCCGTCGGTTTCCACACGTACACTGACGACACCCAGCTCTACCTCACCACCATTTTTCTCACCCCCTCCACAGTCTCTAAATTATCAGACTGCTTGTCCGGTTCTGGATGAGCAGAAATTTTCTCCAGTTGAATATTGGGAAGACCGAAGCCATTGTTTTCGGTCCCCGCCACAAACTCCGTTCCCTAGCCACCAACTCCATCCCTTGTCCTAGCATCTGTCTGAGGCTGAACCAGACTGTTTGCAACCTAGGTGTCATATCTGACACTGAAATGAGCTTTCGATCACATATCCGCAGCATAACCAAGACCGCCTATTTCCACCTTCGTAACATCGTCCGTCTCTGCCCTTGCCTCAGCTCATCTGCTGAAAACCTCACCATGCCTTTGTTACCTCGAGACTTGACTATTCCAACGCACTCCTGACTGGCCTCCCACATTCTACCCTACATAAACTGGAGGTGATCCAAAACTCAGCAGCCCGTGACCTAACTCGCACCAAGTCCTGCTCACCCATCACCCCTGTGCTCGCTGACCTACATTGGCTTCTGGTCAAGCAGCACCTCGATTTCAAAATTCTCATCCTTGTTTTCCAATCCCTCCGTGGCCTCACACATCCCGGCAGGTTGTAGGGCTGATTCACCAGGTGAGACTGGATATAATGTTGACTGGTGATGCAGCAGTGAGTCAGTGCTGTCTTTATTTGACTTGCATTGCTGAAAAGCACCTTTCCCATTTACTCATCCTTAAATGGTAAATGTTTAATTGGTCTTTTGTAATACTCAAAGGATGATTTGCCGCTCAGTACTGCTCAGTAAATGACGGAGCTGTGATTTCAGGAATTTCTGGCAAGGACTGTTGTTTATCTGCACCACACACCCTGGCTAATTCCCTCTCCTTTCTGAGACCTCACACACCTCACGGCTGAGGGCACGAGGAGCTGACATCCTCCCAGGGCCAGGCCTGCACTCATTCAGCTGCTTGTGATAGAAAGGGGGATTCCAGCATTATTCCTCCCGACAGCAATGTGAGTGATGGAAGCTCTGATTTGTTCCTCACGGGAGGGCGTGGGTATCCCATCCAAACCACACGGAGAGGGCAAATGTAACCCCAGCTTCATACAGGCAAACAGTGAAGAGTCAGTGTCGACAAAGCAAGACTATTGGGTACAGCATGCCCGTGTGTACACTGGGACACTGCAGCACTAACTTCACAGTCTGGTGTGTGCACTGGGTATACTACAGCACTGACCCCAGAATCTGGTGTGTGCACTGATCGCAGAGTCTGGTGTGTGCACTGATCGCAGAGTCTGGTGTGTGCACTGGGTATACTGCAGCACTGATCGCAGAGTCTGGTGTGCGCACTGATCGCAGAGTCTGGTGTGTGCACTGATCGCAGAGTCTGGTGTGTGCACTGGGTATACTGCAACACTGACCCCAGAGTCTGGTGTGTGCACTGGGTATACTGCAGCACTGACCCCAGAGTCTGGTGTGTGCACTGGGTATACTGCAACACTGACCCCAGAGTCTGGTGTGTGCACTGGGTATACTGCAGCACTGACCCCAGAGCCCAGTGTGTGCACTGGGAATAATGCAGCACTGATCTCAGAGTCTGGTGTGTGCACTGAATATACTGCAGCACTGACCCCAGAGCCTGATGTGTGCACTGGGTATACTGCAGCACTGACCCCAGAGCCCAGTGTGTGCACTGGGAATAATGCAGCACTGACCCCACAGCCCGATGTGTGCACTGGATATACTGCAGCACTGACCCCAGAGCCCAGTGTGTGCACTGGGAATAATGCAGCACTGACCCCACAGCCCGATGTGTGCACTGGATATACTGCAGCACTGACCCCAGAGCCCAGTGTGTGCACTGGGTATACTGCAACACTGACCCCAGAGTCTGATGTGTGCACTGGGTATACTGCAGCACTGACCCCAGAGCCCAGTGTGTGCACTGGGAATAATGCAGCACCGACCCCACAGCCCGATGTATGCACTGGGTATACTGCAGCACTGACCCCAGAGCCCAGTGTGTGCACTGGGAATAATGCAGCACTGATCTCATGGTCTGGTGTGTGCACTGGGTATACTGCAGCACTGATCTGAGTCTGGTGTGTGCACTGGGTATACTGCAGCACTGACCCCAGAGCCCAGTGTGTGCACTGGGAATAATGCAGCACTGACCCCAGAGTCTGGTGTGTGCACTGGGTATGCTGCAGCACTGATCCCAGAGTCTGGTGTGTGCACTGGGTATACTGCAGCACTGACCCCAGAGCCCAGTGTGTGCACTGGGAATAATGCAGCACTCATCTCATGGTCTGGTGTGTGCACTGGGTATACTGCAGCACTGACCCCAGAGCCCAGTGTGTGCACTGGGTATAATGCAGCACTGACCCCAGAGTCTGGTGTGTGCACTGGGTATGCTGCAGCACTGATCCCAGAGTCTGGTGTGTGCACTGGGTATGCTGCAGCACTGATCCCAGAGTCTGGTGTGTGCACTGGGTATACTGCAGCACTGACCCCAGAGCCCAGTGTGTGCACTGGGAATAATGCAGCACTGACCCCACAGCCCGATGTGTGCACTGGATATACTGCAGCACCGACCCCAGAGTCTGGTGTGTGCACTGGGTATACTTCAGCACTGATCCCAAAGCCCAGTGTTTGTACTGGGAATACTGCAGCACTGACCCCACAGCCCGATGTGTGCACTGGATATACTGCAGCACTGACCCCAGAGCCCGATGTGTGCACTGGATATACTGCATCACTGACCCCAGAGCCCGATGTGTGCACTGGGACACTGCAGCACTGATCCCAGATCCTAGTGTGTGCACTGGGTATACTGCAGCACTGGATATACTGCAGCACTGACCCCAGAGCCCGATGTATGCACTGGGACACTGCAGCACTAATCCCAGATCCCCTTGACAAGTGTTTCCTGCCGGTGGGAATGTTGAGATGAAACAGCAATCAGCAGCACATTGTGCAATTAAATGTATCTTTATTCCCTGGCCCAACAAGTTGTGTTGTCTCTTGCCCTGCAGGGGCAGTACTGGTTAGTAGTAGTTCTGTGAAAACCTTGTTGTATCAGATAAAGCCCTATATTCTCTCAGTCTGGTGCCTGTCCCTGTATCAGTCTGGTGCCTGTCGGTGTATCAGTCTGGTTCCTGTCGGTGTATCAATCTGGTGCCTGTCGGTGTATCAGTCTGGTGCCTATCCCTGTATCAGTCTGGTGCCTGTCGGTGTATCAGTCTGGTGCCTGTCGGTGTATCAGTCTGCTGCCTGTCCCTGTATCAGTCTGGTGCCTGTCGGTGTATCAGTCTGGTGCCTGTCGGTGTATCAGTCTGCTGCCTGTCCCTGTATCAGTCTGGTGCCTATCCCTGTATCAGTCTGGTGCCTGTCGGTGTATCAGTCTGGTGCCTATCCCTGTATCAGTCTGGTGCCTGTCAGTGTATCAATCTGGTGCCTGTCAGTGTATCAGTCTGGTGCCTGTCGGTGTATCAATCTGGTGCCTGTCAGTGTATCAATCTGGTGCCTGTCGGTGTATCAGTCTGGTGCCTATCCCTGTATCAGTCTGGTGCCTGTCAGTGTATCAATCTGGTGCCTGTCAGTGTATCAGTCTGGTGCCTGTCGGTGTATCAGTCTGGTGCCTGTCAGTGTATCAATCTGGTGCCTGTCAGTGTATCAATCTGGTGCCTGTCGGTGTATCAGTCTGGTGCCTGTCGGTGTATCAGTCTGGTGCCTATCCCTGTATCAGTCTGGTGCCTGTCAGTGTATCAATCTGGTGCCTGTCAGTGTATCAGTCTGGTGCCTGTCGGTGTATCAGTCTGCTGCCTGTCGGTGTATCAGTCTGGTGCCTATCCCTGTATCAGTCTGGTGCCTGTCGGTGTATCAGTCTGGTTCCTGTCGGTGTATCAGTCTGGTGCCTGTCGGTGTATCAGTCTGGTTCCTGTCGGTGTATCAGTCTGGTGCCTGTCGGTGTATCAGTCTGGTTCCTGTCGGTGTATCAGTCTGGTGCCTGTCGGTGTATCAGTCTGGTGCCTGTCGGTGTATCAGTCTGCTGCCTGTCCCTGTATCAGTCTGGTGCCTGTCCCTGTATTAGTCTGGTGCCTGTCGGTGTATCAATCTGGTGCCTTTCCCTGTAACAGCCTGGTGCCTGTCAGTGTATCAGCCTGGTGCCTGTCGGTGTGTCAGTCTGCTGCCTGCCCCTCCCTCTCTGCAGGCTGCCCTGCAAGTTTCCAGCTCGCGGTCTGTGCTGGGCCTGAGATGACAGTATTTTCTTGGCTCAGTATCGAGGTGACATCATTCACCTGCAGGGCGGGTGCAGGGCGGATGTTGGTGGGTGTTTGACAGTTTCAGGCTGGGTTGGGTATGTTTCGGAAATGTGTCTGTGTGGCAGTGGTGAATGGACAGTGTGGTGAGTGGACCAGTGAGCTGAGAATGAGAGGCTCTTGCATGGGTAGTCATGTACTGGAAGAAGCAATTGCAGCGCAAGTGTAGCAAGGTGAGGTCAAGCCAGCGATGCTGCAGGAAGCTTGCTTACTTAAGGGTGAGTGTCATTTTGTTGGTTTAACTCCTGAGCAACCTCCTTGTACTTTCATGCACTGTGTGTTTGTAATCTATCTCCCGCAGCCCCCAAATCTGGGTTACTGCCAGTCACAGACTATACCTAAACTCCTGGGACCCCAGGGTGTCTAACTCTCTGTTCCCACAAAACTTCTGCACTCACAGCGGGGTCACTGGGCAGTGATCAGCAGCAAGAACCCTGGCTGATTTCCCCTCTCCCTAACCCAGGAGTCACTGGGCAGTGATCAGGAGCAGGAACCCTGGCTGATTTCCCCTCTCCCTAACCCAGGGGTCACTGGGCAGTGATCAGGAGCAGGAACCCTGGCTGATTTCCCCTCTCCCTAACCCAGGGGTCACTGGGCAGAGATCAGCAGCAAGAACCCTGGCTGATTTCCCCTCTCCCTAACCCAGGAGTCACTGGGCAGTGATCAGGAGCAGGAACCCTGGCTGATTTCCCCTCTCCCTAACCCAGGGGTCACTGGGCAGTGATCAGGAGCAGGAACCCTGGCTGATTTCCACTCTCTCTAACCCAAGGGTCACTGGGCAGTGATCAGGAGCAGGAACCCTGGCTGATTTCCCCTCTCTCTAACCCAAGGGTCACTGGGCAGTGATCAGGAGCAGGAACCCTGGTTGATTTCCCCTCTCTCTAACCCAGGGGTCACTGGGCAGTGATCAGGACAATGAACCCTGGCTGATTTCCCCTCTCTCTAACCCAGGGGTCACTGGGCAGTGATCAGGACAATGAACCCTGGCTGATTTCCCCTCTCTCTAACCCAGGGGTCACTGGGCAGTGATCAGGAGCAGGAACCCTGGCTGATTTCCCCTCTCTCTAACCCAGGGGTCACTGGACAGTGATCAGGACAATGAACCCTGGCTGATTTCCCCTGTTTCGAGCCCTGAACCCGAAGGGTATGGAGGCTAGGTGGCTGTGCGCTATTTGCTGCATTCAGCATTCTGTCAATATCTGCGGAAAGAACACTGAGGGCCCGGACTTGGTGAAAGCCAAGGCCTGCCCAAGTGCCGTACAAGAGACTGGACGGCCATTTAAGACCGCGGTGAGGAAGATTCCTCGGCAGCAAAATAAAGACTTATGCCTAAGGTTCCTTGATAACCCAGTCAGTGCTGCACTGACATATTTGTCTTTACCACTAACCTTTGATGGAACTGGAGAGATGTCGACCGTGACGGCAACAGTTTTGGCAACAGACTGTTTAGAGGAGCCGATCCCAAAAACTGCCCCAAAGTTAATACAGCCCCTTTGATCTGCTGGAGTATTTTCCCATGAATTGTTCTCATATTGATTACCAAAGCAATTGGTGACATAGCCTGACAAATCTTTGAACGGTTGGGGGCGAGTGGGGCAATTTTACCCTGAGCCGCCCTACCCCGCGGGGAACTGCCGGGATGGATGGATGGGGAGCCAGCGCTGACTTTACAGCCCGGAGTCAGTATCGGGAGTGGGGTAATACTGGCGTCCCATCCCATCCCGTGGTGGTCCCTGCCCGGCGAGTTTGGTAAACGTGATACCCCCTACCCCATGGTCTCTGTGTGGCAGCCTCTTCAGGGGTTTTAATTTCTCCAGCCTCCCTGCTCATGGTTTCAGGGGGTCCCCCGTTACTGGCTGATGTTTGGCAGTGCTTACGGTCTTGTATGTATTGTCGCCATCGGGTTAATCAAGATCTGGTCAGTTACAAGCTATCTGTAAAGATGCAATGGGTTTTGCTGAATTTGTTAAGGCCCCTAGTTAATACGCAGCGAGGGTGTTACCATTCATCTGGACTTGGTTGGCTGTGAGGACAAGTGTATCCATTGTAGCCAAACTCCCTCCTCCTGCTCCAGGCCAAGCAATGGAAGATATGTTCAGGAAAGGGGTACTGAGGTGAATGATCAGCCATGATCTCATTGAATGGTGGTGCAGGCTCGAAGGGCCGAATGGCCTACTCCTGCACCTATTTTCTATGTTTCTATGAATCTGGGCGGCAGTGGGCGGGAGCTCCAAATCTTGGCAGCAAATGCGATCTTCGGCTTGAGTCGGGCCCAGGGAGGGGGGGGCACATAAAAATAAAAATTTACACCAAAAAAATAACCCTTGGTACACCTTCAGGGAACCCCACCCACATAAGTCGCTGAAAAAAAATAATTACAAGAAGTTCACAAACCTTTTTTTGCCGGTTGTCTTGCATACTGTTGGGGCAAGACCTGCCTCCACGCAGCCAACTCCCCCCTGCTGCCGCCAACTCCCGCCCGCACCAATATGGCAGCTCGGCGGACGGGTGGGCGGTCACTTGCGCGCTAGTGGCTGTCAGCGGGCGGGTCCCAGCGGGCGGTACGCCCCTCCCGCCGGCGGGAGGCCGAGTGGAAAATGTCACCTAGAGGAGACCGCCCAGAAAACTCGGCTACAGTGGGCGGTAAGGCCACCAAGTTGGGGCCCTGAATGTTCAAACCCTTTGTCAGGTCTGCAAAGGCCCTGTGAAACATGAACTGCTCTTTCCACAGATACTGATGGCCCATTGAGCCCTTTCACATTCTCTGTTTTTGCTTTGGAGCAATTTAATTCAGTTTTGTTAACACAACCCCCGATCACCATTGAAAGCGACCTGTTCCTTGCACAAACACTGGGCCCCAAGGTTTAAACTATTCTTGGCTCTGTGGCTGGTTATCTCTCTGTGATTGTTTGAAACATGGAATCATAGAAAATAGGTGCAGGAGTAGGCCATTCAGCTCTTTGAGCCTGCACCTCCATTCAATAAGATCACGGCTGATCATTCACCTCAGTACCTCTTTCCTGCTTTCTCTCCATACCCCTTGATCCCTTTAGCCATAAGGGCCATATCTAACTCCCTCTTGAATATATCCAATGAACTGGCCTCAACAACTCTCTGAGGTAGGGAATTCCACAGGTCAACAACACTCTGAGTGAAGAAGTTTCTCCTCATCTCAGTCCTAAATGGCTTACATTTTATCCTTAGACTATGTCCCCTGGTTCTGGACTTCCCCAACATCGGGAACATTTTTCCTGCATCTAACCTGTCCAGTCCCGTCAGAATTTATATGTTTCTATGAGATCCCCTTTCATCCTTCTAAACTCCAGTGAATACAAGCCCAGTCGATCCAGTCTCTCCTCATATGTCAGTCCTGCCATCCCGGGATTCAGTCTGGTGAATCTTTGCTGCACTCCCTCAATAGCAAGAATGTCCTTTCTCAGATTAGGAGACCAAAACTGAACACAATATTCCGGGTGAGGCCTCACCAAGGCCCTGTACAACTGCAGTAAGACCTCCCTGCTCCTATACTCAAATCCCCTAGCTATGAAGGCCAACATACCATTTGCCTTCTTCACCGTCTGCTGTACCTGCATGGCAACTTTCAATGACTGATGAACCATGACACCCAGGTCTCATTACACCTCCTCTTTTCCTAACCTGCCACCATTCAGATAATATTCTGCCTTCGTGTTTTTGCGACCAAAGTGGATAACCTCACATTTATCCACATTATACTGCATCTGCCACGCGTTTGCCCACTCACCTAACCTGTAAGTCACCCTGCAGCCTCTTAGCATCCTCCTCAGAGCTCACACCGCCACCCAGCTTAATGTCATCTGCAAACTTGGAGATATTACACTCAATTCCCTCATCCAAATCATTAATGTATATTGTAAATAGCTGGGGTCCCAGCACTGAGCCCTGCGGCACCCCACTAGTCACTGCCTGCCATTCTGAAAAGGACCGGTTTATCCCGACTCTCTGCTTCCTGTCTGCCAACCAGTTCTCTATCCACGTCAGTACACTACCCCCAATACCATGCTTTAATTTTGCACACCAATCTCTTGTGTGGGACCTTGTCAAAAGCCTTTTGAAAGTCCAGTACATCACATCCACTGGTTCTCCCTTGTCCACTCTACCAGTTACATCCTCAAAAAATTCTAGAAGATTTGTCAAGCAGGATTTCCCTTTCATAAATCCATACTGACTTGGACTAATCCTGTCACTGCTTTCCAAATGTGCTGCTATTTCATCTTTAATATTTGATTCCAACATTTTCCCCACTACTGATGTCAGGCTATAATTACCCGTTTTCTCTCTCCCTCCTTTCTTAAAAAGTGGTGTTACATTAGCTACCCTCCAATCCATAGGAACTGATCCAGAGTCGATAGACTGTTGGAAAATGATCACCAATGTATCCACTATTTCTAGGGCTACTTCCTTAAGTACTCTGGGATGCAAACCATCAGGCCCCGGGGATTTATCGGTCTTCAATCCCATCAATTTTCCTAACACAATTTCCCACCTAATAATGATTTCCTTTAGTTCCTCCTTCTCACTAGACTCTTGGTCCCCTAGTATTTCCGGAAGATTGTTTGTGTCTTCTTTCGTGAAGACAGAACCAAAGTATTTGTTCAATTGGTCTGCCATTTCTTTGTTCCCCATTATAAATTCACCTGAATGTGACTGCAAGAGATCTACATTTGTTTTCACTGATCTTTTTCTCTTCACATATCTACAGAAGCTTTTGCAGTCAGTTTTTATGTTCCCAGCAAGCTTCCTCTCATACTCTATTTTCCCCCTCCTAATTAAACCCTTTGTCCTCCTCTGCTGTATTATAAAATTCTCCCAGTCCTCAGGTTTGTTGCTTTTTCTGGCCAATTTATATGCCTCTTCCTTCGACTTAACACTATCCTTAATTTCCCTAGTTAGCCACGGTTGAGCCACCTTCCCCATTTTATTTTTACTCCAGACAGGGATGTACAATTGTTGAAGTTCATGCATGTGATCTTTAAATGTTTGCCATTGCCTATCCACTGTCAACCCTTTAAGTATCGCTCGCCAGTCTATTCTAGCCAATTCACGCTTCATACCATCGAAGTTACCTTTCCTTAAGTTCAGGACCCTAGTCTCTGAATTAACTGAGTCACTCTCCATCTTAATAAAGAATTCTACCATATTATGGTCACTCTTCCCCAAGGGACATCGCACAACAAGATTGCTAATTAGTCTTTTCTCATTACACATCACCCAGTCTAGGATGGCCAGCCCTCTAGTTGGTTCTTCGACATATTGGTCTAGAAAACCATCCCTAATCCACTCCAGGAAATCCTCCTCCACCGCATTGCTACCAGTTTGGTTAGCCCAATCAATATGTAGATTAAAGTCGCCCATGATAACTGCTGTACCTTTATTGCACGCATCCCTAATTTCTTGTTTGATGCTGTCCCCAATCTCACCACTACTGTTTGGTGGACTGTACACAACTCCCACTAGCGTTTTCTGCCCCTTGGTATTCTGCAGCTCCACCCATACCGATTCCACATCATCCAAGCTAATGTCCTTCCTTACTATTATTCTCTTTAACCAGCAACGCCACCCCACCTCCTTTTTCTTTCTGTCTATCCTTCCTAAATGTTGAATACCCCTGGATGTTGAGTTCCCAGCCTTGGTCACCCTGGAGTCATGTCTCCGTGATGCCAATTACATCATATCCGTTAACTGCTATCTGCGCAGTTATTTCGTCCACCTTATTCCAAATACTCCTCGCATTGAGGCACAGAGCCTTCAGGCTTGTCTTTTTAACACACTTTTCCCCTTTAGAATTTTGCTGTAATGTGGCCCTTTTTGCTTTTTATCTTAGGTTTCTCTGCCCTCCACTTTTACTTTTCCTCTTTCTGTCTTTTGTTTCTGCCCCCATTCTACTTCCCTCTGTCTTCCTGCATAGGTTCCCATCCCCTGCCATATTAGTTTAACCCTTCCCCAACAGCACTAGCAAACACTCCCCCTAGGACATTGGTTCCGGTCCTGCCCAGGTGCAGACCGTCCGGTTTGTACTGGTCCCACCTCCCCCAGAACCGGTTCCAATGTTCCAGGAATTTGAATCCCTCCCTTCTGCACCATTCCTCAAGCCACGTATTCATCTGAGCTATGAAGTGTACATTGACTACTGTCTCAGTGCTTCAGATCCTGGCGAGAATTAAAAATATTGAAACTGGTCTGGGAGGGACAAGAAGTTTTACTTTCAAGGAATGTCCCATCCCTTTGAGATCTTTAATATAAGTAATCCAACCAGGATACTGTGTACATACACTCCCATAGACATGGTAACAGCAACCAGGAGCAGGGGTGGGTCATTGTGAACAGACTTCACGCTGTACTGTTCCTGCTGTCTCTCTGCTCCTGTTCCTGTGTATATGTTGTGTCTGAGCTGATGGTTTGTTGATGCTGTATGAATAAATAATTACAGTGAGGCCGGAGGATTCATGTTTGGATTCAGGGTGCATGTTTTGGGGCTGTATATTTTTATTACCTCAAACATCTTGGGAAGTGACTCATTTATTTCCCATCCCTGGAGTTGCCCTGAGAAGGTGGTGGGGGGCCTTCTTGACCATGGGCAGTTAAAAATCAACCACGTTGGTGTGGAACGGGAGTAAGGAAGGTAGGTTTCCTTCCCGAGAGGGCATTAGTGAACCAGTTGGGCTTTTACGACAATCCAACAACTTCAGGGTCACTTTTACCGATCCCAGCTTTTAATTCCGGAATTTGTAAACTCAATTCAAATTCTCAAACTGTTGGGATTGGAACTCCCACGCTCTGGATTAACAGTCCAGTAACCGAACCACTCCATTTCCTGCCCTGCTGTCAGTGTCACTTTCACAGTATCTGAGCTGAGACTCACCCAGCAAGGCTCTGATGCCCCACTTTCAGCTGCAGCAACTATCATTTAACGGGTTGGTGTAGCAGCCTCCACTGAGGCAGAGAACTGCCACAGGAGGCTGCTCTGGAGGGGAGCAGTGCCCCTGGTACCAGTAGGAGGCCTTCTGTCCACTGCCAATGGACAGGTTGGTGAGGCAATCCCTCCTCGTCAGCCTGTGTGCACCTTCCACAACTATCGGGAGGGGGTCTGCAGGCTCCGGCACCTTCCACAACTATCGGGAGGGGGTCTGCGGGCTCCGGCACCTTCCACAACTATCGGGAGGGGGTCTGCAGGCTCCGGCACCTTCCACAACTATCGGGAGGGGGTCTGCAGGCTCCGGCACCTTCCACAACTATCGGGAGGGGGTCTGCAGGCTCCGGCACCTTCCACAACTATCGGGAGGGGGTCTGCAGGCTCCGGCATCTTCCACAACTATCGGGAGGGGGTCTGCAGGCTCCGGCATCTTCCACAACTATCGGGAGGGGGTCTGCAGGCTCCGGCAGTTTCACAACTATCGACACAACTCTGTTGGTAACTCTGTGACGTAAAGCAGGGTAAATGATTGCCCCTCATCACTGCAGCAAGCAACTGATATCTGGTAACCTCTCGTAACAGCTTGGCTTATAGCGGGAAAGTGAGGAGAACACAAAGCGTCTGCACAGGGATGTAGACAAGCTCAGTAACGTGGCAGATGGAGTATAATGTAGGGAAATGTGAGGTTATTCACTTTGGTAGGAAGAGTAGAAAAACAGAATATTTTTTAAATGGTGAGAAACTTTGAAATGTTGGTGTTCAGGGATTTGGGTGTCCTTGTGCAAGAAACACAGAAAGTTAGCGTGCAGGTACAGCAAGCAATGAGGAAGGCAAATGTCATGTTGTCCTTTTATTGCAAGGGGGTTGGAGTATAAGAGTAAGGGAGTCTTGCTACAATTGTACAGGGCCTTGGTGAGACCACACCTGGAGTACTGTGCACAGTCTAGGTCTCCTTATCTAAGGAAGGATATACTTGCCTTGGAGGCGGTACAACGGAGGTTCACTAGACTGATTCCTGGGATGAGAGGGCTGGCTTATGATGGGAGATTGTGTAGAATGGGCCGATACTCTCTGGAGTTTAGATGAATGAGAGGTGATCTCATTGAAACATAAGATTCTGAAGGGGATTGACAGGGTAGATGCTGAGAGGTTGTTTCACCATGACTGGGGAGTCTAGAACCAGGGGTCACAGTCTCAGGATAAGGGGACGGCCATTTAAGACCACGGTGAGGAATTTCTTCACTCAGAGGGTGGTGAATCTTTGGAATTCTCTGCCCCAGAGAGATGTGGATGCTGAGTCTCTGAATATATTCAAGGCTGAGATCGATAGATTTTTCCACTCTAGGGGAATCAAGGGATATGGGGATCGGGTGGGAAAGTGGAGTTGAGGTCGATGATCAGCATGATCGTATTGAATGGTGGAGCAGACTTGAGGGGCAGTATGGCCTACTGCTCCTATTTCTTAGTTATAAGAACTTCAGAAATAGGAGCAGGAGTAGGCCATACGGCCCCTCGAGCCTGCTCCGCCATTCAATAAGATCATGGCTGATCCGATCATGGACTCAGGTCCACTTCCCCACCCACTCCCCTTAACCCCTTATCTCCTTATCGTTTAAAAAACTGTCTATTTCTGACTTAAATTTATTCAATGTCCCAGCTTCCACAGATCTCTGAGGCAGCGAATTCCACAGATTTACAACCCTCTGAGAGAAGACATTTCTCCTCATCTCAGTTTTAAATGGGCGGCCCCTTATTCTGAGATCGTGCCCCCCTAGTTCTAGTCTCCTCCATTAGTGGAAACATCCTTTCTGCATTCACCTTGTCAAGCCCCCTCATAATCTTATACGTTTCGATAAGATCACCTCCCATTCTTCTGAATTCCAATGAGTAGAGGCCCAACCTACTCAACCTTTCCTCATAAGTCAACCCCCTCATCCCCGGAATCAACCGAGTGAACCTTCTCTGAACTTAGGTGGTTAAAGCTGCCGGAGTTTGTGTGGGAGGAAGGAAGGGAATTCGGTCTTTTCTCATAATCGCCCTGATTTAGCATTCTCGCCATTTGTTCTACTTTTTAAAAAAAACCTGTGGTTCTGTATCGTAGATTGAACGCCTGGAAGTGAACAACTTGGCCCCATCGAGTGTGATTGCCTCAAGCTCGGATGGCGGGGTCAGTGTGGACGGCCTGGATGGGGCCCTGGACCCACAACGGACCAAGGCAGCCATTGCCCACCTGCAGCAGAAGGTGCTGAAGCTGACTGAGCAGCTGAAGGTGGAGCAGACGGCCCGGGATGACAATGTGGCCGAGTACCTCAAACTGGCCAACAACGCTGACCGGCAGCAGGGCGCCCGAATCAAGCAGGTCTTCGAGAAGAAGAACCAGAAGTCGGCCCAGAGCATCCTGCAGCTCCAGCGCAAGCTGGAACACTACCACCGCAAGCTCCGGGAGGTGGAGCTCGGAGGCCTCCCCCGCCAGCCCAAGGACGTGCTGTGGGACATGCAGCAGGGCCTGAGGGGCGTGGGGGCCCGGGTGACAGGCTTCAGTGAGGGGGTGGTGGGCAGCGTGCGGGGCGGGCTCTCCAGCTTCTCCCAGGCCACGCACTCAGCGGCGGGCGCCGTGGTCTCCAAACCCCGGGAGATCGCCTCGCTCCTCCGCAACCGCTTCGGCAGCGCCGACAACATACCCGGCCTCAAGGACTCGCTGGACGAAGCCCAGGCCGAAGAGTGCCTCAAGGGCCTGGGCCTCTGCGGCAACATGCAGTCCAGCCCCAGGTACGGCAGTGAGGAGGAGTGCTCGAGCGGCACGTCGGGCTCAGGCGCCAACAGTATGTCGGGGGCACCCCTGGAACCCCCCAGCTCCAGAACCAACACACTGGACCTCTCCAGCACCGGCTTCGAGGGAATATTCCAGGAGCTGCACCAAGTGAAGGAGACGCAGGCCCGACTGGAAGATTCATTTGACACTCTGAAATCTCACTATCAGAGGGACTATACGCTCATGTTACAGACGCTGCAGGAAGAGCGATACAGGTACAGTCACAGCCGGGAGCTGCCTGCTACACCAGCTCTCTCACCTCCTCTCACATTGCTCTTCATTTGCATCTGGTTTGATTTGCTTTTCATTCCCATCCTCTGATGTATTTATAAGGTGCGAGTGAGTGTGAGCCCAGTGTGTGCTGTGTTACCCATTCACTGTGTGTGAGTGAGTGTGGTGTGTGAGAGTGTGTATGTATGTGAGTGAGTATGTGTGAGAGTGTGTATGTGTGTGTGAGAATGTGTATGTATGTGCATGAGTATGTGTGAGAGTGTGTGTGTGAGTGAGTGAGTGTGCGTGTGTATGAGTGAGTGTGTATGTGTGTGTGAGTGACTGTGTGTGTGTGCGCTGTGCGTATGAGTGTGTGTGTGTGTGCTGTGCGTATGAGTGAGTGTGTGTGTGTATGAGTGAGTGTGTGAGAGTGTGTATGTGTGTATGAGAGTGTGTGTGTGTGTGTGAGCGTATGTGTGTGTGTGTCCAGCTAGTCCTGTTTTAGAGTATTTGTAAAGAATCTCTTCCACTTTTGGTTTGTGTGTGGAGATGAGGCTGTTCACACAGTGCTTCCTGCTGAGCTGCTCATGGTGACAGGACATTCGAAGGTGCTCTGGGTATGTGTGCTCAGGTATCGACACCCAGATTACTTCCCATTCGCACATCGCAACGCTGTTTAAGTTGTCAGCCTTGGCTCAGTGCTAGCACTCTGAGTCAGAAGGTTGTGGGTTCAAGTCCCACCAGAGACCTGAGCACAAATCCAGGCTGACACTTCAGAGTGCTGCTCTGTCGGAGGTGCTGCCTTTCGGATGAAGCGTTAAACCCCGGCATCATCTACCCTCTCAGTTGTACATAAACAATTCCACGGCACTATTGGAAGAAGAGCAGTGTCCTGGCCAATATTTACCCCTCAACCGATATCACTAAAATCTGGTCATTATCACATTACAGTTTAAGGGAGCATGCTGTGTGCCATTTTGTCTGTCGAGTTTCCTACCTTACAACAGTGACTATACTTCAAAAAGAACTTCATTGGCAGGACCTTAGAATGTCCTGATAATGTAAATGGTGCTATAGAAATGCAAATCTTTCTTTCAATAACAACTTGCATTTATATAGCGTCTATAACATAGTAAAATGTCCCAAGGTACTTCACAGGGAGCGATTATGAAACAACATTTGCACCGAGCCACATAAGGAGATATTAGGACAAGTGACCAAAAGCTTGGTCAAAGAGGGAGGTTTTAAGAAGTGTCTTAATGGAGGAGAGGTTTAGGGAGGGAGTTCCAGAGCTCATTTTCTATGTTTCTATGTTTAGGGCCCAGGCAACTGAATGCTCGGCCACCGATGGTAGAACGATTATAATCAGGGATGTGGCCATGTGGAGTTAGTGTGCAGCTTGTTGAAGTTCAGAGCTCTCCGAGCCCACGGTAGTGTTGTGTGCGTAACCTTCTGTAACACAGAGAGTGCTTTGCGGAAGATAATCCCTTCTCCAGATTAAAATACTCTGGATTACGTTACAGTCAGAGTCAGGTGCTTTCACAATGAATCACTTCTTTTCCCTGATACTCTGCACAAGGTTGGGAATGGAATGTGTTCCTAAGATGCAGATTTTCAGAGAGTGTTTTGATTTCCTGATAATTGCAAATGCTGCTCTCCATCACCACACAGATTGATTTCAGGGAGCGAATACTTGTCACATCACATAAATGGCCAGTTCTCTCTCCGACCTCTGGCTGGCATTGCTCTGCTCTCTCTGCACTCACTCACTCCCTGCTCGACTCTCTGTCCTCTGCTCTCCCTTTTATCTCTCTGCTTTGCCTCTTCGGCTTTTTCTGTGCTCGTGATCTCACTCTGCTTTTCCCCTCTCTCATGTTCTCTTTCTCTCATTCTGTCTCTCTCATGCTCTCTCTCTTTCCCTCGCCTCCCTCTCGTTTTCTCTCTCTCACGCTCTCTCTTTCTCTCATTCTCCCTCTCTCTTTCCCCCTGTCTCTCTTGTTTTCTCTCTCTCACTCCCTCTTCCTCTCTCGCATCCTCGCTCCCTCATGCTTTTTCTCTCTCTCTTTCGTGCTCTCTCACTCGTGCTGTCACTCACTCTTGTTCTCTCTTTTCGTGCTCTCTCTCACACGTGTTCTGAGGGACTGTACCCCCATACTGAGGGGGACACAGAGTACAGAGCTATTAAAAGCTGATTTTAAAATGCGATGGTTAACAAAGCTCGTTTTCCATTCTCTTTGTAAGTTGGTTTGTGTTGAAGCTTCAGATAGAGGGCCAGGAATCTGGCACTATCCCCCACAGCCAGCCCAGGGAGTGCTGCAGGGCTCCTGGGGAAGTCTCCTCTGAGGGAGGGAGGGCCTCGTCTGTATTCAACCATTGGCGTGGCTCATTGTGTCCCTGTGTGGAGTCACTGTACCCCCCCCCCCCCCCCACATCGTGCCTGACTGCACAGCCTACCCCGAAAGATAAATCACATTGCGGCTTGATCTTTGCTGTTTAATGTAGGCAGCGCATCAGCCTGTCACCTCAATGTGTTCCATTGTCTGTAACAGGTGTGAGCGGCTGGAGGACCAGCTCAATGACCTGACCGAGCTTCACCAAAATGAGATCCTCAACCTCAAGCAGGAGCTGGCAAGCATGGAGGAGAAGGTTGCCTACCAATCGTACGAGCGAGCGCGGGACATCCAGGTCAGTCCACCGGCGAAACCCACACAGCCAGGTTGTCACATCCCGAGAAAGTCCAAAACAGCTTTCTTATCCTGTCTTTGGATAAGACGGAGAGAGTTTGAGCGGCCTCTCACTGGATTCTATAGCCCTTTTACATCAACTCCACCCATCCCATAATGTGATGGCCTGGCTCCACTTCCTGCAGATACTCACCATCACCCTCCTCTCCCATCCCGCGCCCGCGCCCATCCCGCGCCCTCTCCCATCCCGTGCCCTCACCCATCACACCCCCCCCCCACTCTCCCATCCCGCGCCCTCTCCCATCCCGCCACCTCACCCATCCCGCGACCTCGCCCATCACGCGCCCTCTCCCATCCCGTGCCCTCACCCATCACACCCCCCCCCCACTCTCCCATCCCGCGCCCTCTCCCATCCCGCCACCTCACCCATCCCGCGACCTCGCCCATCACGCGCCCTCTCCCATCCCGTGCCCTCGCCTATCACACCCCCCCCACTCACCCATCCCGCGTCCTCCTCCTCCCCACGTCCTGTGCCGTGTGACCCGCATCCCGTGTCGTGTAGCGTCCCGTGCCGTGTGACCGTGCCGTGTAACCCACGCGCCGTGCCGTGTGATTGGCATCCCGTGACGTGTAAACCGCGCTCCGTGCCTTGTGACGCCCGTCCCGTGCCGTGTGACGCCCGTCCCGTGCCGTGACACCCGCGTCCCTCACTGTGTAACCCGCACTCCGTGCTGTGTAACTGACCTGCCGTGCAACTGACCTGCCGTGTTGTGACCCCCACAGGAGGCCCTGGAAGCCTGTCAGACACGGATCTCCAAGATGGAGCTGCAGCAGCAGCAGCAGCAGGTGGTCCAGCTGGAGGGACTGGAGAACGGAACGGCCCGCACCTTGCTGGGAAAGCTGATCAACGTGCTGCTGGCCGTGATGGCAGTGCTCCTGGTCTTTGTGTCCACGCTGGCCAACTGCCTGGTGCCGCTGATGAAGACGCGGAGCAGGACTTTCAGCACTTTGTTCCTTCTGATATTTGTGGGCGTGGCGTGGAGGCACTGGCAGGTGATCAGCGGCTACGCCGGGCAATTGGTCCCCCCCGCCACATGACATGGAGCCTGGGACTCGGGGGGCCCACCGGCAACTCAAAGACTTGTTCATCAAGTGCACATGGACACAGAGTGGATTTGTTTACATGCGGAAAAGACCTCTTTTCTTTCCCTGACTGACACTTGGCAATAGTATTTGCAGATCGCATGGACTGGGCTGGTGATTTGTGTAGTGACTGTGTGAGATCAGGTACAGACGGAATGAGGAGAGGGTGGCAGGAGGCGGAGAGTTTGAAGCACGGCTCGATACTAACCCTCCTTGATCTCCAAATCTCTCGGGGAAAGGGGGAAACAATAACAACATTGCCTAAAATTTAGTGCACAGCGTACTTTGTTCATTTTGAAAGAACTGTTTAGTATTTGCTTTGAGTTGCCCCAGTCCTGCAGTTTGAAGTGTATCGTACTGTGAAATGAGAGCACATTCCACCTTCCAGGAAATGGATTCAGGGTTTTTATTTCATTCGGATGGTGGAACTCGCCACAATGATGTGTATTGAGAGACCCCACGGTGGGACATTCCTGAACCGATCCTGCAGGTCATGGCCTTCCCCAGAGTGTGGCCCCAGGAGACGGCACAGTCCCTGTCCCGGAGTGATAATGCCACTATTACTGGGGGCACTACTGGGCCCCTCCTACCTGCCTTGAAACCCACACACTCCGCCCCTAACCCCGTCCCACCCACATCGACTAACATACTTGAAGAGTGTAACACTCAAAAGCGTCTCAGTGCTTCCAAACTGTTTCTAAGATAGGTACCATTTTAAAATAATGAAGTGTTTCGAGTATTTTAAATGAAGGTGAGCCCGTCTTACCCCTTCTCGTCCCACCCCACTCCTCCTCACCCCAATTCCTCCCCATCACTGAGCCCTGCCCATCACTGAACTCGGTTTTTATTTTCACTGGTGTGTATGTACTGAGAGTGCCTCTGCCTTTCCCTGCCCTCCATGTCCCTGTGAAATGAAGTGAAGGAGTCCCGGTTTACTCAGGAGCGTGGCACCTGCTGACCTGCTGCCAATTGCTGGGAGGTGTGAAGAAGCCCCTGCATGGTTACTGAGGTCTCCATTGCTCCTTGCTGAAAGGGTTTCTACTTTAAAACAATTGGTTGGAGGTCAGTGGACAAGCCCCCCTCATATGGGTGTTGTATAGGGGGGGGGGGGTGCGTACAGGCTCCTCCTGTTTACGAAGGGCCCTTATGAGGGGGGAGGGCGATAATTAGTTGCCTGCTCCCCCTATTCCTGATGCTATTGAATGGGAACTTCACAATGAAGCATCTCGAGGTCTCCAGAAAAGGCAGATCCTTGAAGCAGGAGTTTTAAATCACAGGGAGCTGCTGACACACCAGTGGCAGTTCAGCTGTAAATCTGCCTTTATAAATGGGGATTCGGAGACCATTTGGTAGAGCACACGCCTTTTCAGAATGAGATTGGTTTTGTTGACATGAAAAGCAAAGCGGTGAGCTTTAACCTGACTGTAAGCCCAGCTGGGGGCGAGATGGTTTGAGGGCCTGATGGTGCCTGGCCCAGGCTGCAGTGGTTTATTACGTGTGTGAGTGGTGAGCAGTCCGACCCATTCACAGAACCACAACAGTCTCAGGACAACGGGTGTGAATGGGGCCGGGAGAGTTGCGAGTCTCCCTTGTGGGATTAACACTGTAGTTTAGGTTGCAGCTGCTGTTCCCCATCTGATGACATTCACATCCTGTCGATTGTTGCAGATTGTCAGCTGCAGTTACTGTACTGTAAATTAAATAAAGACCTCAGCTATTAATCAATCCTTTGTTCATTAATGGGCCTCGTGACCAGTCGACTGGGGCGAGGGGCTCGCTGTTCTTTCAACTCCAGACCAGCTTCCAGACCAGTCGTTGTGTCATTGGATCAGCCGATACATCTCCAACATCCCCAACATTAAAGCACTGACCACACTCAACCAGCTCCGCTGGGCAGGCCACATAGTTCGCATGCCTGACACAAGACTCCCAAAGTAAGCGCTTTACTCTGAACTCCTCCACCGCAAACGAGCCAAAGGTGGGCAGAGGAAACGTTACAAGGACACCCTCAAAGCCTCCCTGATACAGTGCGACATCCCCACTGACACCTGAGAGTCCCTGGCCAAAGACCGCCCGAAGTGGAGGAAGTGCATCTGGGAGGGCGCTGAGCACCTCGAGTCTTGTCGCCGAGAGCAGAAATCAAGCGCAGGCAGCGGAAAGAGCGTGTGGCAAATCTATCATAAGAACATAAGAATTAGGAACAGCAGTAGGCCATCTAGCCCCTCGAGCCTGCTCCGCCATTCAATAAGATCATGGCTGATCTGGCCGTGGACTCAGCTCCACTTACCCGCCCTCTCCCCGTAACCCTTAATTCCCTTATTGGTTAAAAATCTATCTATCTTTGACTTGAAAACATTCAATGAGCTGGCCTCAACTGCTTCCTTGGGCAGAGAATTCCACAGATTCACAACCCTCTGGGAGAAGAAATTCCTTCTCAACTCGGTTTTAAATTGGCTCCCCCGTATTTTGAGGCTGTGCCCCCTAGTTCTAGTCTCCCCGACCAGTGGAAACAACCTCTCTGCCTCTATCTTGTCTATCCCTTTCATGATTTTAAATGTTTCTATAGGATCACCCCTCATCCTTCTGAACTCCAATGAGTAAAGACCCAGTCTTCTCAATCTATCATCATAAGGTAACCCCCTCATCTCCGGAATCAGCCTAGTGAATCGTCTCTGTACCCCCTCCAAAGCCAGTATATCCTTCCTTAAGTAAGGTGACCAAAACTGCACGCAGTACCCCAGGTGCGGCCTCACCAATACCCTAAATTTTAATTCACTAAATATATTCAAAAGGGAGTTAGATGAAGTCCTTACTACTCGGGGGATCAAGGGGTATGGCAAGAAAGCAGGAAGGGGGTACTGAAGTTTCATGTTCAGCCATGAACTCATTGAGTGGCGGTGCAGGCTAGAAGGGCTGAATGGCCTTCCCCTGCACCTATTTTCTATGTTTCTATACAGTTGCAGAAGGACCTCCCTGCTTTTGTGCTCCATCCCTCTCGCAATGAAGGCCAACATTCCATTCGCCTTCCTGATTACCTACTGCACCTGCAAACTTAACTTTTTGGGATTCATGCACAAGGACCCCCAGGTTCCTCTGCACCGCAGCATGTTGTAATTTCTCCCCATTCAAATAATATTCCCTTTTTTTGTTTTTTTTCCCAAGGTGGATGACCTCACACTTTCCATCTGCCAAACCTTAGCCCATTCGCTTAACCTATCTAAATCTCTTTGCAGCCTCTCTGTGTCCTCTACACAACCCGCTTTCCCACTAATCTTTGTGACATCTGCAAATTTTGTTACACTACACTCTGTCCCCTCTTCCAGGTCATCTATGTATATTGTAAACAGTTGTGGTCCCAGCACCGATCCCTGTGGCACACCACTAACAACCGATTTCCAATCCGAAAAGGACCCATTTATCCCGACTCTCTGCTTTCTGTTAGCCAGCCAATTCTCTATCCATGCTAATACATTTCCACTGACTCCGCGTTACCTTCTGCAGTAACCTTTTGTGTGGCACCTTATCGAATGCCTTTTGGAAATCTAAATATACCACATCCATCGGTACACCTCTATCCACCATGCTAGTTATATCCTCAAAGAATTCCAGTAAATTAGTTAAACATGATTTCCCCTTCATGAATCCATGCTGCGTCTGCTTGATTGCACTATTCCTATCTAGATGTCCTGCTATTTCTTCCTTAATGATAGTTTCAAGCATTTTCCCCACTACAGATGTTAAACTAACCGGCCTATAGTTACCTGCCTTTTGTCTGCCCCCTTTTTTAAACAGAGGCGTTACATTAGCTGCTCTCCAATCTGCTGGTAACTCCCCAGAGTCCAGAAAATTTTGGTAGATTATAACGAATGCATCTGCTATAACTTCCGCCATCTCTTTTAATACCCTGGGATGCATTTCATCAGGACCAGGGACTTGTCTACCTTGAGTCCCATTAGCCTGTCCAGCACTACCCCGCTAGTGATGGTGAATATCTCAAGGTCCTCCCTTCCCACATTCTTATGACCAGCAATTTTTGGCATGGTTTTTGTGTCTTCCACTGTGAAGACCGAAGCAAAATAATTGTTTACGGTCTCAGCCATTTCCACATTTCCCATTATTAAATCCCCCTTCTCATCTTCTAAGGGACCAACATTTACTTTAGTCACTCTTCCATTTTATGTATCTGGAAAAGCTTTTACTATCCGTTTTTATGTTTTGCGCAAATTTACCTTCGTAATCTATCTTTCCTTTCTTTATTGCTTTCTTAGTCATTCTTTGCTGTCGTTTAAAATTTTCCCAATCTTCTATTTTCCCACTAACCTGTCCCACCATCCCTTTCCCTCAACTATCTGTCCCACCTGTGACAGAGACTGTAATTCCCGCATTGGACTGTTCAGTCACCTGAGAACTCATTTTTAGAGTGGAAGCAAGCCTTCCTCGACTCTGAGAGACTGCCTATGATGATGATATTTCCCACTGTCGCATTCACACAAACCAGCAAGGCCCCAGCTTCAACTCTGATCCCAGCCACCATGGTGATGGAAGTGAAGCAATCAGCCTCAGTGTCCCTAGGCTTGGTTGGGGGATCGCCCAGGCCCTCGTTGCTGATCAAGGCCGATGCTGGGGACCGTCCTCTGAGCATATAGTGAGATATGGCTGGGCCCACCACACTCCCTGCTCACACCCACTGTCCAGCCACCCACTGTCCAGCCTCCCACTTCAATATTGACAACTGGGTGAGGTGGGGAGCAGCTGCGAATCACCAAGGCCACATCCATGCGTATGTGGATTGGGGGGTGGGTCAGTGGGCCAGGAGCAAGGGATTCGAGAGTAGCGGTCATGGCTCAAACACCTGAGGAAGAAAGAACAGAGATCTTGGAGATTGGGAAATAGTGTCCCTGTGTATATTACAGAATATCACACCGTGTGTTACGAGGAATAGTGTCTCTGTGTATATTACAGAATATCACACCGGGTGTGACAGGGAATGGTTTCCCCATGTATATTACAGAATATCAAACTGCGTGTTACAGGGAATAGTGTCCCTGTGTATATTACAGACTATCACACCGTGTGTTACAGGGAATAGTGTTCCTCTGTATATTACAGATATGAAACTGTGTGTTACAGGGAATAGTGTCCCTGTGTATATTACAGAACATCACACCATGTGTTACATGGAATAGTGTCCCTCTGTATATTACAGAACATCACACCGTGTGTTACGAGGAATAGTGTCCCTGTGTATATTATACAATATCACACCGTGTGTTGCAGGGAATAGTGTCCCTGTGCATATTACAGAATATCACACCGTGCGTTACGGGAAATAGTGTCCCTGTGTATATTACAGAATATCACACTGTGTGTTACGGGGAATAGTGTCCCTGTGTATATTACAGAATATCACACCGTGTGTTACGAGGAATAGTGTCTCTGTGTATATTATAGAATATCACACCGTGTGTTACAGGGAATAGTGTCCCTGTGTATATTACAGAATATCACACCGTGTGTTACAGGAAATAGTGTCCCTGTGTATATTACAGAATATTACACCATATGTTACAGGGAATAGTGTCCCTGCATATATTACACAATATCAGACCGTGTGTTACGGGGAATACAGTCCCTGTGTATATTACAAAATATCGCATCATGTGTTACAGGGAATAGTGTCCCTGTGTATATTACAAAATATCGCACTGTGTGTTACAGAGAATAGTGTCCATCTGTACATAACAGAATATCACACTGTGTGTGACAGGAAATAGTGTCCCTGTGTATATGACAGAATATCACACTGTGTGTTACAGGGAATAGTGTCCCTGTGTATATTACAGATTATCACACCGTTTGTTACAGGGAATAGTGTCCCTGTGTATATTACAGAAGATCGCACCATATATTACAGGGAATAGGGTCCCTGTGTATATTACACAATGTCATACCGTGTGTTACAGGGAATAGTGTCCTTGCATATATTACACAATATCACACCGTGTGTTACGGGGAATACTGTCCCTGTGTATATTACAAAATATCGCATCATGTGTTACAGGGATTAGTGTCCCTGTGTATATTACAAAATATCACACCGTGTGTTACAGGAAATAGTGTCCCTGTGTACATTACAGAATATCATACCGGGTGTTACAGGGAATGGTTTCCCCAGGTATATCACAGAATATCGCACCGTGTGTTACAGGGAATAGTGTTCCTGTGTATATTTTGGTATATCACACTGTGTGTTACAGGGAATAGTGTCCCTGTGTGTATTACAGAATATCACAATCTGTGTTACAGGGAATAGTGTCCCTCTGTATATTACAGAATATCGCACCGGGTGTTACAGGGAATAGTGTCCCTCTGTATATTACAGAATATCACATGGTGTGTTACAACGAATAGTGTCCCTGTGTATATTACAGAATATTACACCATATGTTACAGGGAATAGTGTCCCTGTGTATATTACAGATTATCACACCGTTTGTTACAGGGAATAGTGTCCCTGTGTATATTACAGAAGATCGCACCATATATTACAGGGAATAGGGTCCCTGTGTATATTACACAATGTCATACCGTGTGTTACAGGGAATAGTGTCCTTGCATATATTACACAATATCACACCGTGTGTTACGGGGAATACTGTCCCTGTGTATATTACAAAATATCGCATCATGTGTTACAGGGATTAGTGTCCCTGTGTATATTACAAAATATCACACCGTGTGTTACAGGAAATAGTGTCCCTGTGTACATTACAGAATATCACACCGGGTGTTACAGGGAATGGTTTCCCCAGGTATATCACAGAATATCGCACCGTGTGTTACAGGGAATAGTGTTCCTGTGTATATTTTGGTATATCACACTGTGTGTTACAGGGAATAGTGTTCCTGTGTATATTTTGGTATATCACACCGCGTGTTACAGGGAATGGTTTCCCCATGTATATTACAGAACATCGCACCGTGTGTTACAGGGAATAGTGTCCCTGTGTGTATTACAGAATATCACAATCTGTGTTACAGGGAATAGTGTCCCTCTGTATATTACAGAATATCGCACCGGGTGTTACAGGGAATAGTGTCCCTCTGTATATTACAGAATATCACATGGTGTGTTACAACGAATAGTGTCCCTGTGTATATTACAGAATATCACACCGTGTGTTACAGGAATAGTGTCCCTGTGTATATTTTGGAATATCACACCCTGTGTTACGTGGAATAGTGTCCCTGTGTATATAACAGAATATCACACAGTTTGTCACAGGGAAATAGTGTCCCTGTGTATATTACAGAATATCACACCCTGTGTTACATCGAATAGTGTCCCTGTGTATATTTCGGAATATCACACCGGGTGTTGCAGGGAATAGTGTCCCTGTATATATTACAGAATATCGCATTGTGTGTTAACGGGATTAGTGTCCCTGTGTATATTACAGATATCAAACTGTGTGTTACAGGGAAAAGTGTCCCTGTGTATATTACAGACTATCACACCATGTGTTACAGGGAATAGTGTCCCTGTGTATATTGCAGAATATCACACCGTGTGTCGCAGGGAATAGTGTCCCTGTGTATATTACAGAATATCACACCGTGTGTTACAGGGAATAGTATCCCTGTGTATATTACAGAATATCACACCGTGTGTTACAGGGAATAATGTCCCTGTGAATATTACACAATATCACACCGTGTGTTACAGGGAAAAGTGTCCGTGTGTATTATACAGACTATCACACCATGTGTTACAGGGAATAGTGTCCCTGTGTATATTGCAGAATATCACACCGTGTGTCGCAGGGAATAGTGTCCCTGTGTATATTACAGAATATCACACCGTGTGTTACAGGGAATAGTATCCCTGTGTATATTACAGAATATCACACCGTGTGTTACAGGGAATAATGTCCCTGTGAATATTACACAATATCACACAGTGTGTTACAGGGAATAGTGTCCCTGTGTATATTCCAGAATATCACACCTTGTGTTACAGGGAATAGTGTCCCCTTGTATATTCCAGAATATCACACCGTGTGTTACAGTGAAGAGTGTCCCTGTGTATATTACAGATCATCGCACCGTGTGTTACAGGGAATAGTGTCCCTGTGTGTATTACAGAATATCACAATCTGTGTTACAGGGAATAGTGTCCCTCTGTATATGACAGAATATCGCACCGGGTGTTACAGTGAATAGTGTCCCTCTGTATATTACAGAATAGCACATGGTGTGTTACAACAAATAGTGTCCCTGTGTATATTACAGAATATCAAGCCGTGTGTTACAGGAATAGTGTCCCTGTGTATATTTCGGGATATCACACCCTGTGTTACGTGGAATAGTGTCCCTGTGTATATTACAGAATATCACACAGTGTGTCACAGGGAATAGTGTCCCTGTGTATATTACAGAATATCACACCGTGTATTACAGGGAATAATGTCCCTGTGAATATTACAGAATATCGCACCATGTGTTACAGGGAATAGTGTCCCTGTGTATATTACAGAATATCACACCGTGTGTTACAGGGAATAGTGTCCCTGTGTATATTACAGAATATCACACCGTGTATTACAGGGAATAATGTCCCTGTGAATATTACACAATATCACACCATGTGTTACAGGGAATAGTGTCCCTGTGTATATTCCAGAATATCACACCTTGTGTTACAGGGAATAGTGTCCCCTTGTATATTCCAGAATATCACACCGTGTGTTACAGTGAAGAGTGTCCCTGTATATATTACAGATATCACACCGTGTGTTACAGTAAAGAGTGTCCCTGTGTATATTACAGATATCACACCGTGTGTTACAGAGAATAATGTCCCCATGTATATTACAGAGTATCACACCGAGTGTGACAGTTAATATTGTCCCTGTGTATATTACAGAATATCACACCGTGTGTTACGGGGAATAGTGTCCCTGTGCATATTGCAGAATATCACACCATGTGTTACAGGGACTTGTGTCCCTGTGCATATTACAGAATATCACACCGTGTGTTCCATGGAATAGTGTCACTGTGCATATTACAGATATCACACTGTGTGTTACAGGGAATAGTGTCCCTGTGTATATTACAGAATATCACACCGTGTGTTACGGGGAATTGTTTCCCTGTGTATATTACAGAATATCACACCGTGTGTTACAGGGAATAGTGTCCCTGTGTATATTACAGAATATATCACCGTGTGTTACGGGGAATAGTTTCCCTGTGTATATTACAGAATATCACATCGTGTGTTGCAGGAAATAGTGTCCCTGTGTATATTACAGAATATCACACCGTGTGTTACAGGGAATAGTGTCCCTGTGTATACGACAGAATATCACACCGTGTGTTACAGGGAATAGTGTCCCTGTGTATATTACAAAATATCACACCGTGTGATTCAGGGAATAGTGTCCCTGTGTATATTACAGAATATCACACCGGGTGTTACAGGGAATGGTTTCCCCAGGTATATCACAGAATATCGCACCGTGTGTTACAGGGAATAGTGTTCCTGTGTATATTTTGGTATATCACACTGTGTGTTACAGGGAATAGTGTCCCTGTGTGTATTACAGAATATCACAATCTGTGTTACAGGGAATAGTGTCCCTCTGTATATTACAGAATATCACACCGTGTGTTACAGGAATAGTGTCCCTGTGTATATTTCGGAATATCACACCCTGTGTTACGTGGAATAGTGTCCCTGTGTATATAACAGAATATCACACAGTTTGTCACAGGGAAATAGTGTCCCTGTGTATATTTTGGAATATCACACCCTGTGTTACGTGGAATAGTGTCCCTGTGTATATAACAGAATATCACACAGTTTGTCACAGGGAAATAGTGTCCCTGTGTATATTACAAAATATCACACCGTGTGATTCAGGGAATAGTGTCCCTGTGTATATTACAGAATATCACACCGGGTGTTACAGGGAATGGTTTCCCCAGGTATATCACAGAATATCGCACCGTGTGTTACAGGGAATAGTGTCCCTGTGTATATTACAGAATATCACATCGTGTGTTGCAGGAAATAGTGTCCCTGTGCATATTACAGAATATCACACCGTGTGTTACAGGCAATAGTGTCCCTGTGTATATTACAAAATATCACACCGTGTGATTCAGGGAATAGTGTCCCTGTGTATATTACAGAATATCACACCGGGTGTTACAGGGAATGGTTTCCCCAGGTATATCACAGAATATCGCACCGTGTGTTACAGGGAATAGTGTTCCTGTGTATATTTTGGTATATCACACTGTGTGTTACAGGGAATAGTGTCCCTGTGTGTATTACAGAATATCACAATCTGTGTTACAGGGAATAGTGTCCCTCTGTATATTACAGAATATCGCACCGGGTGTTACAGGGAATAGTGTCCCTCTGTATATTACAGAATATCACATGGTGTGTTACAACGAATAGTGTCCCTGTGTATATTACAGAATATCACACCGTGTGTTACAGGAATAGTGTCCCTGTGTATATTTTGGAATATCACACCCTGTGTTACGTGGAATAGTGTCCCTGTGTATACAACAGAATATCACACAGTTTGTCACAGGGAAAAGTGTCCCTGTGTATATTACAGACTATCACACCATGTGTTACAGGGAATAGTGTCCCTGTGTATATTGCAGAATATCACACCGTGTGTCGCAGGGAATAGTGTCCCTGTGTATATTACAGAATATCACACCGTGTGTTACAGGGAATAGTGTCCCTGTGTATATTACACAATGTCATACCGTGTGTTACGGGGAATACTGTCCCTGTGTATATTACAAAATATCGCATCATGTGTGTCAGGGAAAAGTGTCCCTGTGTATATTACAAAATATCACACCGTGTGTTACAGGAAATAGTGTCCCTGTGTATATTACAGAATATCGTACACTGTGTTACAGGGAATAGTGTCCCTGTGTGTATTACAGAATATCACAATCTGTGTTACAGGGAATAGTGTCCCTCTGTATATTACAGAATATCGCACCGGGTGTTACAGTGAATAGTGTCCCTCTGTATATTACAGAATATCACATGGTGTGTTACAACAAATAGTGTCCCTGTGTATATTACAGAATATCACAATCTGTGTTACAGGGAATAGTGTCCCTCTGTATATTACAGAATATCGCACCGGGTGTTACAGTGAATAGTGTCCCTCTGTATATTACAGAATAGCACATGGTGTGTTACAACAAATAGTGTCCCTGTGTATATTACAGAATATCACACAGTGTGTCACAGGGAATAGTGTCCCTGTGTATATTTCGGGATATCACACCCTGTGTTACGTGGAATAGTGTCCCTGTGTATATTACAGAATATCACACAGTGTGTCACAGGGAATAGTGTCCCTGTGTATATTACAGAATATCACACCGTGTATTACAGGGAATAATGTCCCTGTGAATATTACAGAATATCGCACCATGTGTTACAGGGAATAGTGTCCCTGTGTATATTACAGAATATCACACCGTGTGTTACAGGGAATAGTGTCCCTGTGTATATTACAGAATATCACACCGTGTATTACAGGGAATAATGTCCCTGTGAATATTACACAATATCACACCATGTGTTACAGGGAATAGTGTCCCTGTGTATATTCCAGAATATCACACCTTGTGTTACAGGGAATAGTGTCCCCTTGTATATTCCAGAATATCACACCGTGTGTTACAGTGAAGAGTGTCCCTGTATATATTACAGATATCACACCGTGTGTTACAGTAAAGAGTGTCCCTGTGTATATTACAGATATCACACCGTGTGTTACAGAGAATAATGTCCCCATGTATATTACAGAGTATCACACCGAGTGTGACAGTTAATATTGTCCCTGTGTATATTACAGAATATCACACCGTGTGTTACGGGGAATAGTGTCCCTGTGCATATTGCAGAATATCACACCATGTGTTACAGGGACTTGTGTCCCTGTGCATATTACAGAATATCACACCGTGTGTTCCATGGAATAGTGTCACTGTGCATATTACAGATATCACACTGTGTGTTACAGGGAATAGTGTCCCTGTGTATATTACAGAATATCACACCGTGTGTTACGGGGAATTGTTTCCCTGTGTATATTACAGAATATCACACCGTGTGTTACAGGGAATAGTGTCCCTGTGTATATTACAGAATATCACATCGTGTGTTGCAGGGAATAGTGTCCCTGTGTATATTACAGAATATATCACCGTGTGTTACGGGGAATAGTTTCCCTGTGTATATTACAGAATATCACATCGTGTGTTGCAGGAAATAGTGTCCCTGTGTATATTACAGAATATCACACCGTGTGTTACAGGGAATAGTGTCCCTGTGTATACGACAGAATATCACACCGTGTGTTACAGGGAATAGTGTCCCTGTGTATATTACAAAATATCACACCGTGTGATTCAGGGAATAGTGTCCCTGTGTATATTACAGAATATCACACCGGGTGTTACAGGGAATGGTTTCCCCAGGTATATCACAGAATATCGCACCGTGTGTTACAGGGAATAGTGTTCCTGTGTATATTTTGGTATATCACACTGTGTGTTACAGGGAATAGTGTCCCTGTGTGTATTACAGAATATCACAATCTGTGTTACAGGGAATAGTGTCCCTCTGTATATTACAGAATATCACACCGTGTGTTACAGGAATAGTGTCCCTGTGTATATTTCGGAATATCACACCCTGTGTTACGTGGAATAGTGTCCCTGTGTATATAACAGAATATCACACAGTTTGTCACAGGGAAATAGTGTCCCTGTGTATATTTTGGAATATCACACCCTGTGTTACGTGGAATAGTGTCCCTGTGTATATAACAGAATATCACACAGTTTGTCACAGGGAAATAGTGTCCCTGTGTATATTACAAAATATCACACCGTGTGATTCAGGGAATAGTGTCCCTGTGTATATTACAGAATATCACACCGGGTGTTACAGGGAATGGTTTCCCCAGGTATATCACAGAATATCGCACCGTGTGTTACAGGGAATAGTGTCCCTGTGTATATTACAGAATATCACATCGTGTGTTGCAGGAAATAGTGTCCCTGTGCATATTACAGAATATCACACCGTGTGTTACAGGGAATAGTGTCCCTGTGTATATTACAAAATATCACACCGTGTGATTCAGGGAATAGTGTCCCTGTGTATATTACAGAATATCACACCGGGTGTTACAGGGAATGGTTTCCCCAGGTATATCACAGAATATCGCACCGTGTGTTACAGGGAATAGTGTTCCTGTGTATATTTTGGTATATCACACTGTGTGTTACAGGGAATAGTGTCCCTGTGTGTATTACAGAATATCACAATCTGTGTTACAGGGAATAGTGTCCCTCTGTATATTACAGAATATCGCACCGGGTGTTACAGGGAATAGTGTCCCTCTGTATATTACAGAATATCACATGGTGTGTTACAACGAATAGTGTCCCTGTGTATATTACAGAATATCACACCGTGTGTTACAGGAATAGTGTCCCTGTGTATATTTTGGAATATCACACCCTGTGTTACGTGGAATAGTGTCCCTGTGTATACAACAGAATATCACACAGTTTGTCACAGGGAAAAGTGTCCCTGTGTATATTACAGACTATCACACCATGTGTTACAGGGAATAGTGTCCCTGTGTATATTGCAGAATATCACACCGTGTGTCGCAGGGAATAGTGTCCCTGTGTATATTACAGAATATCACACCGTGTGTTACAGGGAATAGTGTCCCTGTGTATATTACACAATGTCATACCGTGTGTTACGGGGAATACTGTCCCTGTGTATATTACAAAATATCGCATCATGTGTGTCAGGGAAAAGTGTCCCTGTGTATATTACAAAATATCACACCGTGTGTTACAGGAAATAGTGTCCCTGTGTATATTACAGAATATCGTACACTGTGTTACAGGGAATAGTGTCCCTGTGTGTATTACAGAATATCACAATCTGTGTTACAGGGAATAGTGTCCCTCTGTATATTACAGAATATCGCACCGGGTGTTACAGTGAATAGTGTCCCTCTGTATATTACAGAATATCACATGGTGTGTTACAACAAATAGTGTCCCTGTGTATATTACAGAATATCACGCCGTGTGTTACAGGAATAGTGTCCCTGTGTATATTTCGGTATATCACACCCTGTGTTACGTGGAATAGTGTCCCTGTGTATATTACAGAATATCACACAGTGTTTCACAGTGAAATAGTGTCCCTGTGTATATTACAGATATCAAACTGCGTGTTACAGGGGAAAGTGTCCCTGAGTATATTACAGACTATCACACCGTGTGTTAAAGAGAATAGTGTCCCTCTGTATATTACAGATATGAAACTGTGTGTTACAGCAAATAGTGTCCCTGTGTATATTACAGAATATCACACTGTGTGTTACAGGGAATAGTGTCCCTGTGTATATTACAGAATATCACACCGTGTGTTACAGGGAATAGTGTCCCTGTGAATATTACAGAATATCGCACCATGTGTTACAGGGAATAGTGTCCCTGTGTATATTACAGAATATCACACCGTGTGTTACAGGGAATAGTGTCCCTGTGTATATTACAGAATATCACACCGTGTGTTACAGGGAATAATGTCCCTGTGTATATTACAGAATATCACACCGTGTGTTACGGGGAATAGTGTCCCTGTGTATGTTACAGAACATCACACTGTGTGTCACAGGGAAATAGTGTCCCTGTGTATATTTCAGAATATCACACCGTGTGTTACAGGGAATAGTGTGCATGTGTATATTACAAAATATCACACCATGTGTTACAGAGAATAGTGTCCCTGTATATATTACAGAATATCAAACCGTGTGTTACAGGGAATCGAGTCCCTGTGTATATTACAGATATGAAACGGTGTGTTACAGGAAATAGTGTCCCTGTGTATATTACAGATTATGACACCCTGTGTTACGCGGAATAGTGTCACTGTGTATATTACAGAATATCACACCGTTTGTTACAGGGAATAGTGTCCCTGTGTATATGAGAGAATATCACACCGTTTGTTACAGCGAATAGTGCCCCTCTGTATATTACAGAATATAACACCGTGTGTTACAGCGAATAGTGTCCCTGTGTATATTACAGAATATCACACCGTGTGTTACTGGGAATAGTGTCCCTGTGTATATGACAGAATATCACACCGTGTGTTACAGGGAATAGTGTCCCTGTGTATATTACAGAATATCACACCGTGTGTTACAGGGAATAGTGTTCCTGTGTATATTACAGAATGTCACACTGTGTGTTACAGGGAATAGTGTCCCTGTGTGTATTACAGAATATCGCACCGGGTGTTACAGTGAATAGTATCCCTCTGTATATTACAGAATATCACATGGTGTGTTACAACGAATAGTGTCCCTGTGTATATTACAGAATATCACGCCGTGTGTTACAGGAATAGTGTCCCTGTGTATATTTCGGAATATCAGACCGTGTGTTACAGGGAATAGTGTGCATATGTATATTACAGAATATCAAACCGTGTGTTACAGGGAATCGAGTCCCTGTGTACATTACAGATATGAAACGGTGTGTTACAGGAAATAGTGTCCCTGTGTATATTACAGATTATGACACCCTGTGTTACGCGGAATAGTGTCACTGTGTATATTACAGAATATCACATTGTGTGTTGCAGCAATAGTGTCCCTGTGTATATTACAGAATATCACACAGTGTGTCACAGGGAAATAGTGTCCCTGTGTATATTACAGAATATCATACCGTGTGTTACAGTGAATAGTGTCCCTGTGTATATTTCGGAATGTCACACCGTGTGTTACAGGGAATAGTGTGCATGTGTATATTACAAAATATCAATACCGTGTGTTACAGGGAATCGAGTCCCTGTGTATATTACAGATATGAAACGGTGTGTTACAGGAAATAGTGTCCCTGTGTATATTACAGATTATGACACCCTGTGTTACGCGGAAAAGTGTCACTGTGTATATTACAGAATATCACACCGTTTGTTACAGGGAATAGTGTCCCTGTGTATATGAGAGAATATCACACCGTGTGTTACAGGGAATAGTGTCCCTGTGTATATGAGAGAATATCACACCGTGTGTTGCAGGGAATAGTGTCTCTGTGTATGTGAGAGAATATCACACCGTTTGTTACAGCGAATAGTGCCCCTCTGTATATTACAGAATATAACACCGTGTGTTACAGCGAATAGTGTCCCTGTGTATATGAGAGAATATCACACCTTTTGTTACAGGGAATAGTGTCCCTGTGTATATGAGAGAATATCACACCGTGTGTTACAGGGAATAGTGTCCCTGTGTATATGAGAGAATATCACACCATGTGTTGCAGGGAATAGTGTCCCTGTGTATATGACAGAATATAACACCGTGTGTTACAGCGAATAGTGTCCCTGTGTATATGAGAGAATATCACACCTTTTGTTACAGGGAATAGTGTCCCTGTGTATATGAGAGAATATCACACCGTGTGTTACAGGGAATAGTGTATCTGTGCATATGAGAGAATATCACACCGTTTGTTACAGCGAATAGTGCCCCTCTGTATATTACAGAATATCACACCGTGTGTTACAGCGAATAGTGTCCCTGTGTATATGAGAGAATATCACACCGTTTGTTACAGGGAATAGTGTCCCTGTGTATATGACAGAATATCACACGGTGTGTTACAGGGAATAGTGTCTCTGTGTATATGACCGAATATCACACCGTGTGTTACAGGGAATAGTGCCCCTCTGTATATTACAGAATATAACACCGTGTGTTACAGCGAATAGTGTCCCTGTGTATATTACAGAATATCACACCGTTTGTTACAGGGAATAGTGTCCCTGTGTATATGACAGAATATCACACCGTCTGTTACAGGGAATAGTGTCTCTGTGTATATTACAGAATATCACACCGTTTGTTACAGGGAATAGTGTCCCTGTGTATATTACAGAATATCACACCGTTTGTTACAGGGAATAGTGTCCCTGTGTATATGACAGAATATCACACCGTGTGTTACTGGGAATAGTGTCCCTGTGTATATGACAGAATATCACACCGTGTGTTACAGGGAATAGTGTCCCTGTGTATATTACAGAATATCACACCGTGTGTTACAGGGAATAGTGTTCCTGTGTGTATTACAGAATATCGCACCGGGTGTTACAGGGAATAGTATCCCTCTGTATATTACAGAATATCACATGGTGTGTTACAACGGATAGTGTCCCTATGTATATTACAGAATATTACGCCGTGTGTTACAGGAATAGTGTCCCTGTGTATATTTCGGATATCACAGCCTGTGTTACGTGGAATAGTGTCCCTGTGTATATTACAGAATATCACACAGTGTGTTACAGGGAATAGTGTCCCTGTGTATATTCCAGAATATCACACCTTGTGTTACAGGGAATAGTGTCCCCTTGTATATTCCAGAATATCACACCGTGTGTTACAGGGAATAGTGTCCCTGTGTGTATTACAGAATATCGCACCGGGTGTTACAGGGAATAGTATCCCTCTGTATATTACAGATATCACACCGTGTGTTACACAGAATAATGTCCCCATTTATATTACAGAGTATCACACCGAGTGTGACAGGGAATAGTGTCCCTGTGTATATTACAGAATATCACACAGTTTGTCACAGTGAAATATTGTCCCTGTGTATATTACAGACTATCACACCATGTGTTACAGGGAATAGTGTCCCTGTGTATATTGCAGAATATCACACCGTGTGTCGCAGGGAATAGTGTCCCTGTGTATATTACAGAATATCACACCGTGTGTTACAGGGAATAGTGTCCCTGCGTATATTACAGAATATCACACCGTGTGTTACAGGGAATAATGTCCCTGTGAATATTACACAATATCACACCGTGTGTTACAGGGAATAGTGTCCCTGTGTATATTCCAGAATATCACACCTTGTGTTACAGGGAATAGTGTCCCCTTGTATATTCCAGAATATCACACCGTGTGTTACAGGGAATAGTGTCCCTGTGTGTATTACACAATATCACACCGAGTGTGACAGATAATATTGTCCCTGTGTATATTACAGAATATCACACCGTGTATTACGGGGAATAGTGTCCCTGTGCATGTTACAGAATATCACACCATGTGTTACAGGGACTAGTGTCACTGTGCATATTACAGAATATCACACCGTGTGTTCCATGGAATCGTGTCACTGTGCATATTACAGATATCACACTGTGTGTTACAGGGAATAGTGTCCCTGTGTATATTACAAAATATCACACCGCGTGTTACAGAGAATATTGTCCCTGTGTATATTACAGAATATCGCTCCGTGTGTTACAGTGAATAGTGTCCCTGTGTATATGACAGAATATGACACCGTGTGTTACGGGGAATAGTGTCCTTGTGTATATGACACAATATCACACTGTGTGTTACAGGGAATAGTGTCCATGTGTATATTACAGATTATCACACCGTGTGTTACAGGGAATAGTGTCCCTGTGTACATTACAGAAGATCGCACCACATATTACAGGGAATAGTGTCCCTGTGTATATTACACAATGTCATACCGTGTGTTACGGGGAATACTGTCCCTGTGTATATTACAAAATATCGCATCATGTGTTACAGGGAAAAGTGTCCCTGTGTATATTACAAAATATCACTCCGTGTGTTACAGGAAATAGTGTCCCTGTGTATATTACAGAATATCCCACGGTTTGTTGCAGGGAATAGTGTCCCTGTGTATATTACAGAATATCGTACACTGTGTTACAGGGAATAGTGTCCCTGTGTATATTACAGAATATCACACCGCGTGTTACAGGGAATGGTTTCCCCATGTATATTACAGAATATCGCACCGTGTGTTACAGTGAATAGTGTCCCTGTGTGTATTACAGAATATCACATGGTGTGTTACAACAAATAGTGTCCCTGTGTATATTACAGAATATCACGCCGTGTGTTACAGGAATAGTGTCCCTGTGTATATTTCGGTATATCACACCCTGTGTTACGAGGAATAGTGTCCCTGTGTATATTACAGAATATCACACAGTGTGTCACAGTGAAATAGTGTCCCTGTGTATATTACAGATATAAAACTGTGTGTTACAGGACATAGTGTCCCTGTGTATATTACAGAATATGACACCGTGTGTTACAGCGAATAGTGTCCCTGTGTATATTACAGAATATCACACCGTGTGTTACTGGGAATAGTGTCCCTGTGTATATGACAGAATATCACACCGTGTGTTACAGGGAATAGTGTCCCTGTGTATATTACAGAATATCACACCGTGTGTTACAGGGAATAGTGTTCCTGTGTATATTACAGAATGTCACACTGTGTGTTACAGGGAATAGTGTCCCTGTGTGTATTACAGAATATCGCACCGGGTGTTACAGGGAATAGTATCCCTCTGTATATTACAGAATATCACATGGTGTGTTACAACGAATAGTGTCCCTGTGTATATTTCGGAATATCACACCGTGTGTTACAGGGAATAGTGTGCATGTGTATATTACAAAATATCACACCGCGTGTTACAGGGAATAGTGTCCCTGTGTATATTACAGAATATCGCTCCGTGTGTTACAGTGAATAGTGTCCCTGTGTATATGACAGAATATGACACCGTGTGTTACGGGGAATAGTGTCCTTGTGTATATGACACAATATCACACTGTGTGTTACAGGGAATAGTGTCCATGTGTATATTACAGATTATCACACCGTGTGTTACAGGGAATAGTGTCCCTGTGTACATTACAGAAGATCGCACCACATATTACAGGGAATAGTGTCCCTGTGTATATTACACAATGTCATACCGTGTGTTACGGGGAATACTGTCCCTGTGTATATTACAAAATATCGCATCATGTGTTACAGGGAAAAGTGTCCCTGTGTATATTACAAAATATCACTCCGTGTGTTACAGGAAATAGTGTCCCTGTGTATATTACAGAATATCCCACGGTTTGTTGCAGGGAATAGTGTCCCTGTGTATATTACAGAATATCGTACACTGTGTTACAGGGAATAGTGTCCCTGTGTATATTACAGAATATCACACCGCGTGTTACAGGGAATGGTTTCCCCATGTATATTACAGAATATCGCACCGTGTGTTACAGTGAATAGTGTCCCTGTGTGTATTACAGAATATCACATGGTGTGTTACAACAAATAGTGTCCCTGTGTATATTACAGAATATCACGCCGTGTGTTACAGGAATAGTGTCCCTGTGTATATTTCGGTATATCACACCCTGTGTTACGAGGAATAGTGTCCCTGTGTATATTACAGAATATCACACAGTGTGTCACAGTGAAATAGTGTCCCTGTGTATATTACAGATATAAAACTGTGTGTTACAGGACATAGTGTCCCTGTGTATATTACAGAATATGACACCGTGTGTTACAGCGAATAGTGTCCCTGTGTATATTACAGAATATCACACCGTGTGTTACTGGGAATAGTGTCCCTGTGTATATGACAGAATATCACACCGTGTGTTACAGGGAATAGTGTCCCTGTGTATATTACAGAATATCACACCGTGTGTTACAGGGAATAGTGTTCCTGTGTATATTACAGAATGTCACACTGTGTGTTACAGGGAATAGTGTCCCTGTGTGTATTACAGAATATCGCACCGGGTGTTACAGGGAATAGTATCCCTCTGTATATTACAGAATATCACATGGTGTGTTACAACGAATAGTGTCCCTGTGTATATTTCGGAATATCACACCGTGTGTTACAGGGAATAGTGTGCATGTGTATATTACAGAATATCAAACCGTGTGTTACAGGGAATCGAGTCCCTGTGTACATTACAGATATGAAACGGTGTGTTACGGGAAATAGTGTCCCTGTGTATATTACAGATTATGACACCCTGTGTTACGTGGAATAGTGTCACTGTGTATATTACAGAATATCACATTGTGTGTTGCAGCAATAGTGTCCCTGTGTATATTACAGAATATCACACAGTGTGTCACAGGGAAATAGTGTCCCTGTGTATATTACAGAATATCACACCGTGTGTTACAGTGAATAGTGACCCTGTGTATATTTCGGAATGTCACACCGTGTGTTACAGGGAATAGTGTGCATGTGTATATTACAAAATATCACACCATGTGTTACAGAGAATAGTGTCCCTGTATATATTACAGAATATCAAACCGTGTGTTACAGGGAATCGAGTCCCTGTGTATATTACAGATATGAAACGGTGTGTTACAGGAAATAGTGTCATTGTGTATATTACAGATTATGACACCCTGTGTTACGCGGAATAATGTCACTGTGTATATTACAGAATATCACACCGTTTGTTACAGGGAATAGTGTCCCTGTGTATATGAGAGAATATCACACCGTGTGTTGCAGGGAATAGTGTCTCTGTGTATATGAGAGAATATCACACCGTTTGTTACAGCGAATAGTGCCCCTCTGTATATTACAGAATATAACACCGTGTGTTACAGCGAATAGTGTCCCTGTATATATGAGAGAATATCACACCGTTTGTTACAGGGAATGGTGTCCCTGTGTATATAGAGAATATCACACCGTGTGTTACAGGGAATAGTGTCCCTGTGTATATGAGAGAATATCACACCATGTGTTGCAGGGAATAGTGTCTCTGTGTATATGAGAGAATATCACACCGTTTGTTACAGCGAATAGTGCCCCTCTGTATATTACAGAATATCACACCGTGTGTTACAGCGAATAGTGTCCCTGTGTATATGAGAGAATATCACACCGTTTGTTACAGGGAATAGTGTCCCTGTGTATATTACAGAATATAACACCGTGTGTTACAGCGAATAGTGTCCCTATGTATATTACAGAATATCACACCGTTTGTTACAGGGAATAGTGTCCCTGTGTATATGACAGAATATCACACCGTCTGTTACAGGGAATAGTGTCTCTGTGTATATGACAGAATATCACACCGTGTGTTACTGGGAATAGTGTCCCTGTGTATATGACAGAATATCACACCGTGTGTTACAGGGAATAGTGTCCCTGTGTATATTACAGAATATCGCACCGGGTGTTACAGGGAATAGTATCCCTCTGTATATTACAGAATATCACATGGTGTGTTACAACGGATAGTGTCCCTATGTATATTACAGAATATTACGCCGTGTGTTACAGGAATAGTGTCCCTGTGTATATTTCGGAATATCACAGCCTGTGTTACGTGGAATAGTGTCCCTGTGTATATTACAGAATATCACACAGTGTGTCACAGGGAAATAGTGTCCCTGTGTATATGAGAGAATATCACACCATGTGTTACAGGGAATAGTGTCCCTGTGTATATTACAGAATATAACACCGTGTGTTACAGCGAATAGTGTCCCTGTGTATATTACAGAATATCACACCGTTTGTTACAGGGAATAGTGTCCCTGTGTATATGACAGAATATCACACCGTCTGTTACAGGGAATAGTGTCTCTGTGTATATGACAGAATATCACACCGTGTGTTACTGGGAATAGTGTCCCTGTGTATATGACAGAATATCACACCGTGTGTTACAGGGAATAGTGTCCCTGTGTATATTACAGAATATCACAGGGAATAGTGTTCCTGTGTATATTACAGAATGTCACACTGTGTGTTACAGGGAATAGTGTCCCTGTGTGTATTACAGAATATCGCACCGGGTGTTACAGGGAATAGTATCCCTCTGTATATTACAGAATATCACATGGTGTGTTACAACGAATAGTGTCCCTATGTATATTACAGAATATTACGCCGTGTGTTACAGGAATAGTGTCCCTGTGTATATTTCGGAATATCACAGCCTGTGTTACGTGGAATAGTGTCCCTGTGTATATTACAGAATATCACACAGTGTGTCACAGGGAAATAGTGTCCCTGTGTATATTTACAGAATATCACCCCCTGTGTTACAGCGAATAGTGTCCCTGTGTATATTTCGGACTATCACACCGTGTGTTGCAGGGAATAGTGTCCCTGTGTATATTACAGAATATCGCATTGTGTGTTACAGGACATAGTGTCCCTGTGTATATTACAGAATATGACACCGTGTGTGACAGAGAATAGTGTCCCTGTGTATATTACAGAATATCACACCGTGTGTTACAGGGAATAGTGTTCCTGTGTATATTACAGAATGTCACACTGTGTGTTACAGGGAATAGTGTCCCTGTGTGTATTACAGAATATCGCACCGGGTGTTACAGGGAATAGTATCCCTCTGTATATTACAGAATATCACATGGTGTGTTACAACGAATAGTGTCCCTGTGTATATTTCGGAATATCACACCGTGTGTTACAGGGAATAGTGTGCATGTGTATATTACAGAATATCAAACCGTGTGTTACAGGGAATCGAGTCCCTGTGTACATTACAGATATGAAACGGTGTGTTACGGGAAATAGTGTCCCTGTGTATATTACAGATTATGACACCCTGTGTTACGTGGAATAGTGTCACTGTGTATATTACAGAATATCACATTGTGTGTTGCAGCAATAGTGTCCCTGTGTATATTACAGAATATCACACAGTGTGTCACAGGGAAATAGTGTCCCTGTGTATATTACAGAATATCACACCGTGTGTTACAGTGAATAGTGACCCTGTGTATATTTCGGAATGTCACACCGTGTGTTACAGGGAATAGTGTGCATGTGTATATTACAAAATATCACACCATGTGTTACAGAGAATAGTGTCCCTGTATATATTACAGAATATCAAACCGTGTGTTACAGGGAATCGAGTCCCTGTGTATATTACAGATATGAAACGGTGTGTTACAGGAAATAGTGTCCCTGTGTATATTACAGATTATGACACCCTGTGTTACGCGGAATAATGTCACTGTGTATATTACAGAATATCACACCGTTTGTTACAGGGAATAGTGTCCCTGTGTATATGAGAGAATATCACACCGTGTGTTGCAGGGAATAGTGTCTCTGTGTATATGAGAGAATATCACACCGTTTGTTACAGCGAATAGTGCCCCTCTGTATATTACAGAATATAACACCGTGTGTTACAGCGAATAGTGTCCCTGTATATATGAGAGAATATCACACCGTTTGTTACAGGGAATGGTGTCCCTGTGTATATAGAGAATATCACACCGTGTGTTACAGGGAATAGTGTCCCTGTGTATATGAGAGAATATCACACCATGTGTTGCAGGGAATAGTGTCTCTGTGTATATGAGAGAATATCACACCGTTTGTTACAGCGAATAGTGCCCCTCTGTATATTACAGAATATCACACCGTGTGTTACAGCGAATAGTGTCCCTGTGTATATGAGAGAATATCACACCGTTTGTTACAGGGAATAGTGTCCCTGTGTATATTACAGAATATAACACCGTGTGTTACAGCGAATAGTGTCCCTGTGTATATTACAGAATATCACACCGTTTGTTACAGGGAATAGTGTCCCTGTGTATATGACAGAATATCACACCGTCTGTTACAGGGAATAGTGTCTCTGTGTATATGACAGAATATCACACCGTGTGTTACTGGGAATAGTGTCCCTGTGTATATGACAGAATATCACACCGTGTGTTACAGGGAATAGTGTCCCTGTGTATATTACAGAATATCACACCGTGTGTTACAGGGAATAGTGTTTCTGTGTATATTACAGAATGTCACACTGTGTGTTACAGGGAATAGTGTCCCTGTGTGTATTACAGAATATCGCACCGGGTGTTACAGGGAATAGTATCCCTCTGTATATTACAGAATATCACATGGTGTGTTACAACGGATAGTGTCCCTATGTATATTACAGAATATTACGCCGTGTGTTACAGGAATAGTGTCCCTGTGTATATTTCGGAATATCACAGCCTGTGTTACGTGGAATAGTGTCCCTGTGTATATTACAGAATATCACACAGTGTGTCACAGGGAAATAGTGTCCCTGTGTATATTTACAGAATATCACCCCCTGTGTTACAGCGAATAGTGTCCCTGTGTATATTTCGGACTATCACACCGTGTGTTGCAGGGAATAGTGTCCCTGTGTATATTACAGAATATCGCATTGTGTGTTACAGGACATAGTGTCCCTGTGTATATTACAGAATATGACACCGTGTGTGACAGAGAATAGTGTCCCTGTGTATATTACAGACTATCACACTGTGTGTTACGGGGAATAGTGTCACTTTGCATATTACAGATATGAAACTGTGTGTTACAGGAAATAGTGTCCCTGTGTATATTACAGAATATCACACCCTGTGTTACAGGGAATAGTGTCCCTGTGTATATTACAGAATATCACACCATGTGTCGCAGGGAATAGTGTCCCTGTGTATATTACAGAATGTCACACCGTGTGTTACAGGGAATAGTGTCCCTGTGAATATTACAGAATATCGCACCGTGTGTTACAGGGAATAGTGTTCCTGTGTATATTACAGAATGTCACACCGTGTGTTACAGGGAATAGTGTCCCTGTGTATATTACGGAATATTACACCGTGTGTGACAGTGAATAGTGTCCCTGTGTATATTACAGAAGATCACACCGTGTGCTGCAGGGAATAGTGCCCCTGTGCATATTACAGAATATCACACCGGGTGTTACAGGGAATGGTTTCCCCAGGTATATTACAGAATATCGCACCGTGTGTTACAGGGATTAGTGTTCCTGTGTATATTGCAGAACATCACACCGTGTGTTACAGGGAATAGTGTCCCTGTGTATATTGCAGAACATCACACCGTGTGTTACAGGGAATAGTGTCCCTGTGTATATTACGGAATATTACACCGTGTGTGACAGTGAATAGTGTCCCTGTGTATTATACAGACTATCACACCATGTGTTACAGGGAATAGTGTCCCTGTGTATATTGCAGAATATCACACCGTGTGTCGCAGGGAATAGTGTCCCTGTGTATATTACAGAATATCACACCGTGTGTTACAGGGAATAGTATCCCTGTGTATATTACAGAATATCACACCGTGTGTTACAGGGAATAATGTCCCTGTGAATATTACACAATATCACACAGTGTGTTACAGGGAATAGTGTCCCTGTGTATATTCCAGAATATCACACCTTGTGTTACAGGGAATAGTGTCCCCTTGTATATTCCAGAATATCACACCGTGTGTTACAGTGAAGAGTGTCCCTGTGTATATTACAGATCATCGCACCGTGTGTTACAGGGAATAGTGTCCCTGTGTGTATTACAGAATATCACAATCTGTGTTACAGGGAATAGTGTCCCTCTGTATATTACAGAATATCGCACCGGGTGTTACAGTGAATAGTGTCCCTCTGTATATTACAGAATAGCACATGGTGTGTTACAACAAATAGTGTCCCTGTGTATATTACAGAATATCAAGCCGTGTGTTACAGGAATAGTGTCCCTGTGTATATTTCGGGATATCACACCCTGTGTTACGTGGAATAGTGTCCCTGTGTATATTACAGAATATCACACAGTGTGTCACAGGGAATAGTGTCCCTGTGTATATTACAGAATATCACACCGTGTATTACAGGGAATAATGTCCCTGTGAATATTACAGAATATCGCACCATGTGTTACAGGGAATAGTGTCCCTGTGTATATTACAGAATATCACACCGTGTGTTACAGGGAATAGTGTCCCTGTGTATATTACAGAATATCACACCGTGTATTACAGGGAATAATGTCCCTGTGAATATTACACAATATCACACCATGTGTTACAGGGAATAGTGTCCCTGTGTATATTCCAGAATATCACACCTTGTGTTACAGGGAATAGTGTCCCCTTGTATATTCCAGAATATCACACCGTGTGTTACAGTGAAGAGTGTCCCTGTATATATTACAGATATCACACCGTGTGTTACAGTAAAGAGTGTCCCTGTGTATATTACAGATATCACACCGTGTGTTACAGAGAATAATGTCCCCATGTATATTACAGAGTATCACACCGAGTGTGACAGTTAATATTGTCCCTGTGTATATTACAGAATATCACACCGTGTGTTACGGGGAATAGTGTCCCTGTGCATATTGCAGAATATCACACCATGTGTTACAGGGACTTGTGTCCCTGTGCATATTACAGAATATCACACCGTGTGTTCCATGGAATAGTGTCACTGTGCATATTACAGATATCACACTGTGTGTTACAGGGAATAGTGTCCCTGTGTATATTACAGAATATCACACCGTGTGTTACGGGGAATTGTTTCCCTGTGTATATTACAGAATATCACACCGTGTGTTACAGGGAATAGTGTCCCTGTGTATATTACAGAATATCACATCGTGTGTTGCAGGGAATAGTGTCCCTGTGTATATTACAGAATATATCACCGTGTGTTACGGGGAATAGTTTCCCTGTGTATATTACAGAATATCACATCGTGTGTTGCAGGAAATAGTGTCCCTGTGTATATTACAGAATATCACACCGTGTGTTACAGGGAATAGTGTCCCTGTGTATACGACAGAATATCACACCGTGTGTTACAGGGAATAGTGTCCCTGTGTATATTACAAAATATCACACCGTGTGATTCAGGGAATAGTGTCCCTGTGTATATTACAGAATATCACACCGGGTGTTACAGGGAATGGTTTCCCCAGGTATATCACAGAATATCGCACCGTGTGTTACAGGGAATAGTGTTCCTGTGTATATTTTGGTATATCACACTGTGTGTTACAGGGAATAGTGTCCCTGTGTGTATTACAGAATATCACAATCTGTGTTACAGGGAATAGTGTCCCTCTGTATATTACAGAATATCACACCGTGTGTTACAGGAATAGTGTCCCTGTGTATATTTCGGAATATCACACCCTGTGTTACGTGGAATAGTGTCCCTGTGTATATAACAGAATATCACACAGTTTGTCACAGGGAAATAGTGTCCCTGTGTATATTTTGGAATATCACACCCTGTGTTACGTGGAATAGTGTCCCTGTGTATATAACAGAATATCACACAGTTTGTCACAGGGAAATAGTGTCCCTGTGTATATTACAAAATATCACACCGTGTGATTCAGGGAATAGTGTCCCTGTGTATATTACAGAATATCACACCGGGTGTTACAGGGAATGGTTTCCCCAGGTATATCACAGAATATCGCACCGTGTGTTACAGGGAATAGTGTCCCTGTGTATATTACAGAATATCACATCGTGTGTTGCAGGAAATAGTGTCCCTGTGCATATTACAGAATATCACACCGTGTGTTACAGGGAATAGTGTCCCTGTGTATATTACAAAATATCACACCGTGTGATTCAGGGAATAGTGTCCCTGTGTATATTACAGAATATCACACCGGGTGTTACAGGGAATGGTTTCCCCAGGTATATCACAGAATATCGCACCGTGTGTTACAGGGAATAGTGTTCCTGTGTATATTTTGGTATATCACACTGTGTGTTACAGGGAATAGTGTCCCTGTGTGTATTACAGAATATCACAATCTGTGTTACAGGGAATAGTGTCCCTCTGTATATTACAGAATATCGCACCGGGTGTTACAGGGAATAGTGTCCCTCTGTATATTACAGAATATCACATGGTGTGTTACAACGAATAGTGTCCCTGTGTATATTACAGAATATCACACCGTGTGTTACAGGAATAGTGTCCCTGTGTATATTTTGGAATATCACACCCTGTGTTACGTGGAATAGTGTCCCTGTGTATACAACAGAATATCACACAGTTTGTCACAGGGAAAAGTGTCCCTGTGTATATTACAGACTATCACACCATGTGTTACAGGGAATAGTGTCCCTGTGTATATTGCAGAATATCACACCGTGTGTCGCAGGGAATAGTGTCCCTGTGTATATTACAGAATATCACACCGTGTGTTACAGGGAATAGTGTCCCTGTGTATATTACACAATGTCATACCGTGTGTTACGGGGAATACTGTCCCTGTGTATATTACAAAATATCGCATCATGTGTGTCAGGGAAAAGTGTCCCTGTGTATATTACAAAATATCACACCGTGTGTTACAGGAAATAGTGTCCCTGTGTATATTACAGAATATCGTACACTGTGTTACAGGGAATAGTGTCCCTGTGTGTATTACAGAATATCACAATCTGTGTTACAGGGAATAGTGTCCCTCTGTATATTACAGAATATCGCACCGGGTGTTACAGTGAATAGTGTCCCTCTGTATATTACAGAATATCACATGGTGTGTTACAACAAATCGTGTCCCTGTGTATATTACAGAATATCACGCCGTGTGTTACAGGAATAGTGTCCCTGTGTATATTTCGGTATATCACACCCTGTGTTACGTGGAATAGTGTCCCTGTGTATATTACAGAATATCACACAGTGTTTCACAGTGAAATAGTGTCCCTGTGTATATTACAGATATCAAACTGCGTGTTACAGGGGAAAGTGTCCCTGAGTATATTACAGACTATCACACCGTGTGTTAAAGAGAATAGTGTCCCTGTGTATATTACAGAATATCACACCGGGTGTTACAGGGAATGGTTTCCCCAGGTATATCACAGAATATCGCACCGTGTGTTACAGGGAATAGTGTTCCTGTGTATATTTTGGTATATCACACTGTGTGTTACAGGGAATAGTGTCCCTGTGTGTATTACAGAATATCACAATCTGTGTTACAGGGAATAGTGTCCCTCTGTATATTACAGAATATCGCACCGGGTGTTACAGGGAATAGTGTCCCTCTGTATATTACAGAATATCACATGGTGTGTTACAACGAATAGTGTCCCTGTGTATATTACAGAATATCACACCGTGTGTTACAGGAATAGTGTCCCTGTGTATATTTTGGAATATCACACCCTGTGTTACGTGGAATAGTGTCCCTGTGTATACAACAGAATATCACACAGTTTGTCACAGGGAAAAGTGTCCCTGTGTATATTACAGACTATCACACCATGTGTTACAGGGAATAGTGTCCCTGTGTATATTGCAGAATATCACACCGTGTGTCGCAGGGAATAGTGTCCCTGTGTATATTACAGAATATCACACCGTGTGTTACAGGGAATAGTGTCCCTGTGTATATTACACAATGTCATACCGTGTGTTACGGGGAATACTGTCCCTGTGTATATTACAAAATATCGCATCATGTGTGTCAGGGAAAAGTGTCCCTGTGTATATTACAAAATATCACACCGTGTGTTACAGGAAATAGTGTCCCTGTGTATATTACAGAATATCGTACACTGTGTTACAGGGAATAGTGTCCCTGTGTGTATTACAGAATATCACAATCTGTGTTACAGGGAATAGTGTCCCTCTGTATATTACAGAATATCGCACCGGGTGTTACAGTGAATAGTGTCCCTCTGTATATTACAGAATATCACATGGTGTGTTACAACAAATCGTGTCCCTGTGTATATTACAGAATATCACGCCGTGTGTTACAGGAATAGTGTCCCTGTGTATATTTCGGTATATCACACCCTGTGTTACGTGGAATAGTGTCCCTGTGTATATTACAGAATATCACACAGTGTTTCACAGTGAAATAGTGTCCCTGTGTATATTACAGATATCAAACTGCGTGTTACAGGGGAAAGTGTCCCTGAGTATATTACAGACTATCACACCGTGTGTTAAAGAGAATAGTGTCCCTGTGTATATTACAGATATAAAACTGTGTGTTACAGGACATAATGTCCCTGTGTATATTACAGAATATGACACCGTGTGTACAGGGAATAGTGTCCCTGTGTATATTACAGACTATCATACTGTGTGTTACAGGGAATAGTGTCCCTCTGTATATTACAGATATGAAACTGTGTGTTACAGCAAATAGTGTCCCTGTGTATATTACAGAATATCACACTGTGTGTTACAGGGAATAGTGTCCCTGTGTATATTACAGAATATCACACCGTGTGTTACAGGGAATAGTGTCCCTGTGAATATTACAGAATATCGCACCATGTGTTACAGGGAATAGTGTCCCTGTGTATATTACAGAATATCACACCGTGTGTTACAGGGAATAGTGTCCCTGTGTATATTACAGAATATCACACCGTGTGTTACAGGGAATAGTGTCCCTGTGTATATTACAGAATATCGCACTGTGTGTTACAGGGAATAGTGTCCCTGTGTATATTACAGAATATCGCACTGTGTGTTACGGGGAATAGTGTCCCTGTGTATGTTACAGAACATCACACTGTGTGTCACAGGGAAATAGTGTCCCTGTGTATATTTCAGAATATCACACCGTGTGTTACAGGGAATAGTGTGCATGTGTATATTACAAAATATCACACCATGTGTTACAGAGAATAGTGTCCCTGTATATATTACAGAATATCAAACCGTGTGTTACAGGGAATCGAGTCCCTGTGTATATTACAGATATGAAACGGTGTGTTACAGGAAATAGTGTCCCTGTGTATATTACAGATTATGACACCCTGTGTTACGCGGAATAGTGTCACTGTGTATATTACAGAATATCACACCGTTTGTTACAGGGAATAGTGTCCCTGTGTATATGAGAGAATATCACACCGTTTGTTACAGCGAATAGTGCCCCTCTGTATATTACAGAATATAACACCGTGTGTTACAGCGAATAGTGTCCCTGTGTATATTACAGAATATCACACCGTGTGTTACTGGGAATAGTGTCCCTGTGTATATGACAGAATATCACACCGTGTGTTACAGGGAATAGTGTCCCTGTGTATATTACAGAATATCACACCGTGTGTTACAGGGAATAGTGTTCCTGTGTATATTACAGAATGTCACACTGTGTGTTACAGGGAATAGTGTCCCTGTGTGTATTACAGAATATCGCACCGGGTGTTACAGTGAATAGTATCCCTCTGTATATTACAGAATATCACATGGTGTGTTACAACGAATAGTGTCCCTGTGTATATTACAGAATATCACGCCGTGTGTTACAGGAATAGTGTCCCTGTGTATATTTCGGAATATCAGACCGTGTGTTACAGGGAATAGTGTGCATATGTATATTACAGAATATCAAACCGTGTGTTACAGGGAATCGAGTCCCTGTGTACATTACAGATATGAAACGGTGTGTTACAGGAAATAGTGTCCCTGTGTATATTACAGATTATGACACCCTGTGTTACGCGGAATAGTGTCACTGTGTATATTACAGAATATCACATTGTGTGTTGCAGCAATAGTGTCCCTGTGTATATTACAGAATATCACACAGTGTGTCACAGGGAAATAGTGTCCCTGTGTATATTACAGAATATCATACCGTGTGTTACAGTGAATAGTGTCCCTGTGTATATTTCGGAATGTCACACCGTGTGTTACAGGGAATAGTGTGCATGTGTATATTACAAAATATCAATACCGTGTGTTACAGGGAATCGAGTCCCTGTGTATATTACAGATATGAAACGGTGTGTTACAGGAAATAGTGTCCCTGTGTATATTACAGATTATGACACCCTGTGTTACGCGGAAAAGTGTCACTGTGTATATTACAGAATATCACACCGTTTGTTACAGGGAATAGTGTCCCTGTGTATATGAGAGAATATCACACCGGGTGTTACAGGGAATGGTTTCCCCAGGTATATCACAGAATATCGCACCGTGTGTTACAGGGAATAGTGTTCCTGTGTATATTTTGGTATATCACACTGTGTGTTACAGGGAATAGTGTCCCTGTGTGTATTACAGAATATCACAATCTGTGTTACAGGGAATAGTGTCCCTCTGTATATTACAGAATATCGCACCGGGTGTTACAGGGAATAGTGTCCCTCTGTATATTACAGAATATCACATGGTGTGTTACAACGAATAGTGTCCCTGTGTATATTACAGAATATCACACCGTGTGTTACAGGAATAGTGTCCCTGTGTATATTTTGGAATATCACACCCTGTGTTACGTGGAATAGTGTCCCTGTGTATACAACAGAATATCACACAGTTTGTCACAGGGAAAAGTGTCCCTGTGTATATTACAGACTATCACACCATGTGTTACAGGGAATAGTGTCCCTGTGTATATTGCAGAATATCACACCGTGTGTCGCAGGGAATAGTGTCCCTGTGTATATTACAGAATATCACACCGTGTGTTACAGGGAATAGTGTCCCTGTGTATATTACACAATGTCATACCGTGTGTTACGGGGAATACTGTCCCTGTGTATATTACAAAATATCGCATCATGTGTGTCAGGGAAAAGTGTCCCTGTGTATATTACAAAATATCACACCGTGTGTTACAGGAAATAGTGTCCCTGTGTATATTACAGAATATCGTACACTGTGTTACAGGGAATAGTGTCCCTGTGTGTATTACAGAATATCACAATCTGTGTTACAGGGAATAGTGTCCCTCTGTATATTACAGAATATCGCACCGGGTGTTACAGTGAATAGTGTCCCTCTGTATATTACAGAATATCACATGGTGTGTTACAACAAATAGTGTCCCTGTGTATATTACAGAATATCACGCCGTGTGTTACAGGAATAGTGTCCCTGTGTATATTTCGGTATATCACACCCTGTGTTACGTGGAATAGTGTCCCTGTGTATATTACAGAATATCACACAGTGTTTCACAGTGAAATAGTGTCCCTGTGTATATTACAGATATCAAACTGCGTGTTACAGGGGAAAGTGTCCCTGAGTATATTACAGACTATCACACCGTGTGTTAAAGAGAATAGTGTCCCTCTGTATATTACAGATATGAAACTGTGTGTTACAGCAAATAGTGTCCCTGTGTATATTACAGAATATCACACTGTGTGTTACAGGGAATAGTGTCCCTGTGTATATTACAGAATATCACACCGTGTGTTACAGGGAATAGTGTCCCTGTGAATATTACAGAATATCGCACCATGTGTTACAGGGAATAGTGTCCCTGTGTATATTACAGAATATCACACCGTGTGTTACAGGGAATAGTGTCCCTGTGTATATTACAGAATATCACACCGTGTGTTACAGGGAATAATGTCCCTGTGTATATTACAGAATATCACACCGTGTGTTACGGGGAATAGTGTCCCTGTGTATGTTACAGAACATCACACTGTGTGTCACAGGGAAATAGTGTCCCTGTGTATATTTCAGAATATCACACCGTGTGTTACAGGGAATAGTGTGCATGTGTATATTACAAAATATCACACCATGTGTTACAGAGAATAGTGTCCCTGTATATATTACAGAATATCAAACCGTGTGTTACAGGGAATCGAGTCCCTGTGTATATTACAGATATGAAACGGTGTGTTACAGGAAATAGTGTCCCTGTGTATATTACAGATTATGACACCCTGTGTTACGCGGAATAGTGTCACTGTGTATATTACAGAATATCACACCGTTTGTTACAGGGAATAGTGTCCCTGTGTATATGAGAGAATATCACACCGTTTGTTACAGCGAATAGTGCCCCTCTGTATATTACAGAATATAACACCGTGTGTTACAGCGAATAGTGTCCCTGTGTATATTACAGAATATCACACCGTGTGTTACTGGGAATAGTGTCCCTGTGTATATGACAGAATATCACACCGTGTGTTACAGGGAATAGTGTCCCTGTGTATATTACAGAATATCACACCGTGTGTTACAGGGAATAGTGTTCCTGTGTATATTACAGAATGTCACACTGTGTGTTACAGGGAATAGTGTCCCTGTGTGTATTACAGAATATCGCACCGGGTGTTACAGTGAATAGTATCCCTCTGTATATTACAGAATATCACATGGTGTGTTACAACGAATAGTGTCCCTGTGTATATTACAGAATATCACGCCGTGTGTTACAGGAATAGTGTCCCTGTGTATATTTCGGAATATCAGACCGTGTGTTACAGGGAATAGTGTGCATATGTATATTACAGAATATCAAACCGTGTGTTACAGGGAATCGAGTCCCTGTGTACATTACAGATATGAAACGGTGTGTTACAGGAAATAGTGTCCCTGTGTATATTACAGATTATGACACCCTGTGTTACGCGGAATAGTGTCACTGTGTATATTACAGAATATCACATTGTGTGTTGCAGCAATAGTGTCCCTGTGTATATTACAGAATATCACACAGTGTGTCACAGGGAAATAGTGTCCCTGTGTATATTACAGAATATCATACCGTGTGTTACAGTGAATAGTGTCCCTGTGTATATTTCGGAATGTCACACCGTGTGTTACAGGGAATAGTGTGCATGTGTATATTACAAAATATCACACCATGTGTTACAGAGAATAGTGTCCCTGTATATATTACAGAATATCAATACCGTGTGTTACAGGGAATCGAGTCCCTGTGTATATTACAGATATGAAACGGTGTGTTACAGGAAATAGTGTCCCTGTGTATATTACAGATTATGACACCCTGTGTTACGCGGAAAAGTGTCACTGTGTATATTACAGAATATCACACCGTTTGTTACAGGGAATAGTGTCCCTGTGTATATGAGAGAATATCACACCGTGTGTTACAGGGAATAGTGTCCCTGTGTATATGAGAGAATATCACACCGTGTGTTGCAGGGAATAGTGTCTCTGTGTATGTGAGAGAATATCACACCGTTTGTTACAGCGAATAGTGCCCCTCTGTATATTACAGAATATAACACCGTGTGTTACAGCAAATAGTGTCCCTGTGTATATGAGAGAATATCACACCTTTTGTTACAGGGAATAGTGTCCCTGTGTATATGAGAGAATATCACACCGTGTGTTACAGGGAATAGTGTCCCTGTGTATATGAGAGAATATCACACCATGTGTTGCAGGGAATAGTGTCCCTGTGTATATGACAGAATATAACACCGTGTGTTACAGCGAATAGTGTCCCTGTGTATATGAGAGAATATCACACCTTTTGTTACAGGGAATAGTGTCCCTGTGTATATGAGAGAATATCACACCGTGTGTTACAGGGAATAGTGTATCTGTGCATATGAGAGAATATCACACCGTTTGTTACAGCGAATAGTGCCCCTCTGTATATTACAGAATATCACACCGTGTGTTACAGCGAATAGTGTCCCTGTGTATATGAGAGAATATCACACCGTTTGTTACAGGGAATAGTGTCCCTGTGTATATGACAGAATATCACACGGTGTGTTACAGGGAATAGTGTCTCTGTGTATATGACCGAATATCACACCGTGTGTTACAGGGAATAGTGCCCCTCTGTATATTACAGAATATAACACCGTGTGTTACAGCGAATAGTGTCCCTGTGTATATTACAGAATATCACACCGTTTGTTACAGGGAATAGTGTCCCTGTGTATATGACAGAATATCACACCGTCTGTTACAGGGAATAGTGTCTCTGTGTATATTACAGAATATCACACCGTTTGTTACAGGGAATAGTGTCCCTGTGTATATTACAGAATATCACACCGTTTGTTACAGGGAATAGTGTCCCTGTGTATATGACAGAATATCACACCGTGTGTTACTGGGAATAGTGTCACTGTGTATATGACAGAATATCACACCGTGTGTTACAGGGAATAGTGTCCCTGTGTATATTACAGAATATCACACCGTGTGTTACAGGGAATAGTGTTCCTGTGTGTATTACAGAATATCGCACCGGGTGTTACAGGGAATAGTATCCCTCTGTATATTACAGAATATCACATGGTGTGTTACAACGGATAGTGTCCCTATGTATATTACAGAATATTACGCCGTGTGTTACAGGAATAGTGTCCCTGTGTATATTTCGGATATCACAGCCTGTGTTACGTGGAATAGTGTCCCTGTGTATATTACAGAATATCACACAGTGTGTTACAGGGAATAGTGTCCCTGTGTATATTCCAGAATATCACACCTTGTGTTACAGGGAATAGTGTCCCCTTGTATATTCCAGAATATCACACCGTGTGTTACAGGGAATAGTGTCCCTGTGTGTATTACAGAATATCGCACCGGGTGTTACAGGGAATAGTATCCCTCTGTATATTACAGATATCACACCGTGTGTTACACAGAATAATGTCCCCATTTATATTACAGAGTATCACACCGAGTGTGACAGGGAATAGTGTCCCTGTGTATATTACAGAATATCACACAGTTTGTCACAGTGAAATATTGTCCCTGTGTATATTACAGACTATCACACCATGTGTTACAGGGAATAGTGTCCCTGTGTATATTGCAGAATATCACACCGTGTGTCGCAGGGAATAGTGTCCCTGTGTATATTACAGAATATCACACCGTGTGTTACAGGGAATAGTGTCCCTGCGTATATTACAGAATATCACACCGTGTGTTACAGGGAATAATGTCCCTGTGAATATTACACAATATCACACCGTGTGTTACAGGGAATAGTGTCCCTGTGTATATTCCAGAATATCACACCTTGTGTTACAGGGAATAGTGTCCCCTTGTATATTCCAGAATATCACACCGTGTGTTACAGGGAATAGTGTCCCTGTGTGTATTACACAATATCACACCGAGTGTGACAGATAATATTGTCCCTGTGTATATTACAGAATATCACACCGTGTATTACGGGGAATAGTGTCCCTGTGCATGTTACAGAATATCACACCATGTGTTACAGGGACTAGTGTCACTGTGCATATTACAGAATATCACACCGTGTGTTCCATGGAATCGTGTCACTGTGCATATTACAGATATCACACTGTGTGTTACAGGGAATAGTGTCCCTGTGTATATTACAAAATATCACACCGCGTGTTACAGGGAATATTGTCCCTGTGTATATTACAGAATATCGCTCCGTGTGTTACAGTGAATAGTGTCCCTGTGTATATGACAGAATATGACACCGTGTGTTACGGGGAATAGTGTCCTTGTGTATATGACACAATATCACACTGTGTGTTACAGGGAATAGTGTCCATGTGTATATTACAGATTATCACACCGTGTGTTACAGGGAATAGTGTCCCTGTGTACATTACAGAAGATCGCACCACATATTACAGGGAATAGTGTCCCTGTGTATATTACACAATGTCATACCGTGTGTTACGGGGAATACTGTCCCTGTGTATATTACAAAATATCGCATCATGTGTTACAGGGAAAAGTGTCCCTGTGTATATTACAAAATATCACTCCGTGTGTTACAGGAAATAGTGTCCCTGTGTATATTACAGAATATCCCACGGTTTGTTGCAGGGAATAGTGTCCCTGTGTATATTACAGAATATCGTACACTGTGTTACAGGGAATAGTGTCCCTGTGTATATTACAGAATATCACACCGCGTGTTACAGGGAATGGTTTCCCCATGTATATTACAGAATATCGCACCGTGTGTTACAGTGAATAGTGTCCCTGTGTGTATTACAGAATATCACATGGTGTGTTACAACAAATAGTGTCCCTGTGTATATTACAGAATATCACGCCGTGTGTTACAGGAATAGTGTCCCTGTGTATATTTCGGTATATCACACCCTGTGTTACGAGGAATAGTGTCCCTGTGTATATTACAGAATATCACACAGTGTGTCACAGTGAAATAGTGTCCCTGTGTATATTACAGATATAAAACTGTGTGTTACAGGACATAGTGTCCCTGTGTATATTACAGAATATGACACCGTGTGTTACAGCGAATAGTGTCCCTGTGTATATTACAGAATATCACACCTTGTGTTACTGGGAATAGTGTCCCTGTGTATATGACAGAATATCACACCGTGTGTTACAGGGAATAGTGTCCCTGTGTATATTACAGAATATCACACCGTGTGTTACAGGGAATAGTGTTCCTGTGTATATTACAGAATGTCACACTGTGTGTTACAGGGAATAGTGTCCCTGTGTGTATTACAGAATATCGCACCGGGTGTTACAGGGAATAGTATCCCTCTGTATATTACAGAATATCACATGGTGTGTTACAACGAATAGTGTCCCTGTGTATATTTCGGAATATCACACCGTGTGTTACAGGGAATAGTGTGCATGTGTATATTACAAAATATCACACCGCGTGTTACAGGGAATAGTGTCCCTGTGTATATTACAGAATATCGCTCCGTGTGTTACAGTGAATAGTGTCCCTGTGTATATGACAGAATATGACACCGTGTGTTACGGGGAATAGTGTCCTTGTGTATATGACACAATATCACACTGTGTGTTACAGGGAATAGTGTCCATGTGTATATTACAGATTATCACACCGTGTGTTACAGGGAATAGTGTCCCTGTGTACATTACAGAAGATCGCACCACATATTACAGGGAATAGTGTCCCTGTGTATATTACACAATGTCATACCGTGTGTTACGGGGAATACTGTCCCTGTGTATATTACAAAATATCGCATCATGTGTTACAGGGAAAAGTGTCCCTGTGTATATTAAAAAATATCACTCCGTGTGTTACAGGAAATAGTGTCCCTGTGTATATTACAGAATATCCCACGGTTTGTTGCAGGGAATAGTGTCCCTGTGTATATTACAGAATATCGTACACTGTGTTACAGGGAATAGTGTCCCTGTGTATATTACAGAATATCACACCGCGTGTTACAGGGAATGGTTTCCCCATGTATATTACAGAATATCGCACCGTGTGTTACAGTGAATAGTGTCCCTGTGTGTATTACAGAATATCACATGGTGTGTTACAACAAATAGTGTCCCTGTGTATATTACAGAATATCACGCCGTGTGTTACAGGAATAGTGTCCCTGTGTATATTTCGGTATATCACACCCTGTGTTACGAGGAATAGTGTCCCTGTGTATATTACAGAATATCACACAGTGTGTCACAGTGAAATAGTGTCCCTGTGTATATTACAGATATAAAACTGTGTGTTACAGGACATAGTGTCCCTGTGTATATTACAGAATATGACACCGTGTGTTACAGCGAATAGTGTCCCTGTGTATATTACAGAATATCACACCGTGTGTTACTGGGAATAGTGTCCCTGTGTATATGACAGAATATCACACCGTGTGTTACAGGGAATAGTGTCCCTGTGTATATTACAGAATATCACACCGTGTGTTACAGGGAATAGTGTTCCTGTGTATATTACAGAATGTCACACTGTGTGTTACAGGGAATAGTGTCCCTGTGTGTATTACAGAATATCGCACCGGGTGTTACAGGGAATAGTATCCCTCTGTATATTACAGAATATCACATGGTGTGTTACAACGAATAGTGTCCCTGTGTATATTTCGGAATATCACACCGTGTGTTACAGGGAATAGTGTGCATGTGTATATTACAGAATATCAAACCGTGTGTTACAGGGAATCGAGTCCCTGTGTACATTACAGATATGAAACGGTGTGTTACGGGAAATAGTGTCCCTGTGTATATTACAGATTATGACACCCTGTGTTACGTGGAATAGTGTCACTGTGTATATTACAGAATATCACATTGTGTGTTGCAGCAATAGTGTCCCTGTGTATATTACAGAATATCACACAGTGTGTCACAGGGAAATAGTGTCCCTGTGTATATTACAGAATATCACACCGTGTGTTACAGTGAATAGTGACCCTGTGTATATTTCGGAATGTCACACCGTGTGTTACAGGGAATAGTGTGCATGTGTATATTACAAAATATCACACCATGTGTTACAGAGAATAGTGTCCCTGTATATATTACAGAATATCAAACCGTGTGTTACAGGGAATCGAGTCCCTGTGTATATTACAGATATGAAACGGTGTGTTACAGGAAATAGTGTCCCTGTGTATATTACAGATTATGACACCCTGTGTTACGCGGAATAATGTCACTGTGTATATTACAGAATATCACACCGTTTGTTACAGGGAATAGTGTCCCTGTGTATATGAGAGAATATCACACCGTGTGTTGCAGGGAATAGTGTCTCTGTGTATATGAGAGAATATCACACCGTTTGTTACAGCGAATAGTGCCCCTCTGTATATTACAGAATATAACACCGTGTGTTACAGCGAATAGTGTCCCTGTATATATGAGAGAATATCACACCGTTTGTTACAGGGAATGGTGTCCCTGTGTATATAGAGAATATCACACCGTGTGTTACAGGGAATAGTGTCCCTGTGTATATGAGAGAATATCACACCATGTGTTGCAGGGAATAGTGTCTCTGTGTATATGAGAGAATATCACACCGTTTGTTACAGCGAATAGTGCCCCTCTGTATATTACAGAATATCACACCGTGTGTTACAGCGAATAGTGTCACTGTGTATATGAGAGAATATCACACCGTTTGTTACAGGGAATAGTGTCCCTGTGTATATTACAGAATATAACACCGTGTGTTACAGCGAATAGTGTCCCTGTGTATATTACAGAATATCACACCGTTTGTTACAGGGAATAGTGTCCCTGTGTATATGACAGAATATCACACCGTCTGTTACAGGGAATAGTGTCTCTGTGTATATGACAGAATATCACACCGTGTGTTACTGGGAATAGTGTCCCTGTGTATATGACAGAATATCACACCGTGTGTTACAGGGAATAGTGTCCCTGTGTATATTACAGAATATCACACCGTGTGTTACAGGGAATAGTGTTTCTGTGTATATTACAGAATGTCACACTGTGTGTTACAGGGAATAGTGTCCCTGTGTGTATTACAGAATATCGCACCGGGTGTTACAGGGAATAGTATCCCTCTGTATATTACAGAATATCACATGGTGTGTTACAACGGATAGTGTCCCTATGTATATTACAGAATATTACGCCGTGTGTTACAGGAATAGTGTCCCTGTGTATATTTCGGAATATCACAGCCTGTGTTACGTGGAATAGTGTCCCTGTGTATATTACAGAATATCACACAGTGTGTCACAGGGAAATAGTGTCCCTGTGTATATTTACAGAATATCACCCCCTGTGTTACAGCGAATAGTGTCCCTGTGTATATTTCGGACTATCACACCGTGTGTTGCAGGGAATAGTGTCCCTGTGTATATTACAGAATATCGCATTGTGTGTTACAGGACATAGTGTCCCTGTGTATATTACAGAATATGACACCGTGTGTGACAGAGAATAGTGTCCCTGTGTATATTACAGACTATCACACTGTGTGTTACGGGGAATAGTGTCACTTTGCATATTACAGATATGAAACTGTGTGTTACAGGAAATAGTGTCCCTGTGTATATTACAGAATATCACACCCTGTGTTACAGGGAATAGTGTCCCTGTGTATATTACAGAATATCACACCATGTGTCGCAGGGAATAGTGTCCCTGTGTATATTACAGAATGTCACACCGTGTGTTACAGGGAATAGTGTCCCTGTGAATATTACAGAATATCGCACCGTGTGTTACAGGGAATAGTGTTCCTGTGTATATTACAGAATGTCACACCGTGTGTTACAGGGAATAGTGTCCCTGTGTATATTACGGAATATTACACCGTGTGTGACAGTGAATAGTGTCCCTGTGTATATTACAGAAGATCACACCGTGTGCTGCAGGGAATAGTGTCCCTGTGTATATTACAGAATATCACACCGGGTGTTACAGGGAATGGTTTCCCCAGGTATATTACAGAATATCGCACCGTGTGTTACAGGGATTAGTGTTCCTGTGTATATTGCAGAACATCACACCGTGTGTTACAGGGAATAGTGTCCCTGTGTATATTACGGAATATTACACCGTGTGTGACAGTGAATAGTGTCCCTGTGTATATTACAGAATATCACACCGTGTGCTGCAGGGAATAGTGCCCCTGTGTACATTACAGAATATCACAACGTGTGTTACAGGGAATAGTGTCCCTGTGTATATTACAGAATATCACACCGTGTGTTACAGGGAATAGCGTCCCTGTGTATATTACAGAATATCACACCGTGTGTTACAGGGAATAGTGTCCCTGTGAATATTACACAATATCACACCATGTGTTACAGGGAATAGTGTCCCTGTGAATATTCCAGAATATCACACCTTGTGTTACAGGGAATAGTGTCCCCTTGTATATTCCAGAATATCACACCGTGTGTTACAGTGAAGAGTGTCCCTGTGTATATTACAGATATCGCACTGTGTGTTACAGAGAATAATGTCCCCATGTATATTACAGAGTATCACACCGAGTGTGACAGATAAAATTGTCCCTGTGTATATTACAGAATATCACACCGTGTGTTACGGGGAATAGTGTCCCTGTGCATATTACAGAATATCACACCATGTGTTACAGGGACTAGTGTCCCGGTGCATATTACAGAATATCACACCGTGTGTTCCATGGAATAGTGTCACTGTGCATATTACAGATATCACACTGTGTGTTACAGGGAATAGTGTCCCTGTGTATATTACAGAATATTACACCGTGTGTTACAGGGAATAATGTCCCTGTGTATATTACAGAATATCACATCGTGTGTTGCAGGGAATAGTGTCCCTGTGTATATTGCAGAGTATAACACCGTGTGTTACAGGGAATAATGTCCCTGTGTATATTACAGAATATCACATCGTGTGTTGCAGGTAATAGTGTCCCTGTGTATATTACAGAATATCACACCGTGTGTTACAGGGAATTGTGTCCCTGTGTATATTACACAATGCCATACCGTGTGTTATAGGGAATAGTGTCCTTGGATATATTACACAATATCACACCGTGTGTTACTGTGAATACTGTCCCTGTGTATATTACAAAATATCGCATCATGTGTTACAGGGAATAGTGTCCCTGTGCATATTAAAGAATATCACACCGTGTGTTCCATGGAATAGTGTCACTGTGCAAATTACAGATATCACACTGTGTGTCACAGGGAATTGTGTCCCTGTGTATATGACAGAATATCACACCGTGTGTTACGGGGAATAGTTTCCCTGTGTATATAACAGAATATCACACCGTGTGTTACAGGGAATAGTGACCCTGTGTATATTACAGAATATCACACCGTGTGTTACAGGGAATAGTGTCCCTGTGTATATTACAGAACATCACACCGTGTGTTACAGGGAATAGTGTCCCTGTGTATATTACAGATTATCACACCGTGTGTTACAGGGAATAGTGTCCCTGTGTATATTACAGAATATCACACTGTGTGTTACAGGGAATAGTGTCCCTGTGTATGTTACAGAACATCACACCGTGTGTTACAGGCAATAGTGTCCCTGTGTATATGACAGAAGAACACACTGTGTGTTACAGGGAATAGTGTCCCTGTGTATATTACAGATTATCACACCGTGTGTTACAGGGAATACTGCCACTGTATATATTACAAAATATCGCATCATGTTTTACAGGGAATAGTGTCCCTGTGCATATTAAAGAATATCACACCGTGTGTTCCATGGAATAGTGTCACTGTGCATATTACAGATATCACACATTGTGTTACAGGTAATAGTGTCCCTGTGTATATTACAGATATCGCACTGTGTGTTACAGAGAATAATGTCCCCATGTATATTACAGAGTATCACACCGAGTGTGACAGATAAAATTGTCCCTGTGTATATTACAGAATATCACATCGTGTGTTGCAGGTAATAGTGTCCCTGTGTATATTACAGAATATCACACCGTGTGTTATGGGGAATAGTTTCCCTGTGTATATTACAGAATATCACATCGTGTGTTGCAGGGAATAGTGTCTCTGTGTATATGACCGAATATCATACCGAGTGTTACAGGGAATAGTGCCCCTCTGTATATTACAGAATATCACACCGTGTGTTCCGGGGAATAGTTTCCCTGTGCATATTACAGAATATCACACCGTGTGTTCCATGGAATAGTGTCACTGTGCATATTACAGATATCACACTGTGTGTTACAGGGAATAGTGTCCCTGTGTATATTACAGAATATCACACCGTGTGTTCCGGGGAATAGTTTCCCTGTGTATATTACTGAATATCACACCGTGTGTTACAGGGAATAATGTCCCTGTGTATATTACAGAATATCACATAGTGTGTTGCAGGGAATAGTGTCCCTGTGTATATTACAGAGTATAACACCGTGTGTTACAGGGAATAATGTCCCTGTGTATATTACAGAATATCACATCGTGTGTTGCAGGGAATAGTGTCCCTGTGTATATTGCAGAGGATAACACCGTGTGTTACAGGGAATAATGTCCCTGTGTATATTACAGAATATCACATCGTGTGTTGCAGGTAATAGTGTCCCTGTGTATATTACAGAATATCACACCGTGTGTTACAGGGAATTGTGTCCCTGTGTATATGACAGAATATTACACCGTGTGTTACAGGGAATAGTGTCCCTGTGTATATTACAAAATATCACACCGTGTGTTGCAGGAAATAGTGTCCCTGTGTATATTACACAATGCCATACCGTGTGTTATAGGGAATAGTGTCCTTGGATATATTACACAATATCACACCGTGTGTTACTGTGAATACTGTCCCTGTGTATATTACAAAATATCGCATCATGTGTTACAGGGAATAGTGTCCCTGTGCATATTAAAGAATATCACACCGTGTGTTCCATGGAATAGTGTCACTGTGCAAATTACAGATATCACACTGTGTGTCACAGGGAATTGTGTCCCTGTGTATATGACAGAATATCACACCGTGTGTTACGGGGAATAGTTTCCCTGTGTATATAACAGAATATCACACCGTGTGTTACAGGGAATAGTGACCCTGTGTATATTACAGAATATCACACCGTGTGTTACAGGGAATAGTGTCCCTGTGTATATTACAGAACATCACACCGTGTGTTACAGGGAATAGTGTCCCTGTGTATATTACAGATTATCACACCGTGTGTTACAGGGAATAGTGTCCCTGTGTATATTACAGAATATCACACTGTGTGTTACAGGGAATAGTGTCCCTGTGTATGTTACAGAACATCACACCGTGTGTTACAGGCAATAGTGTCCCTGTGTATATGACAGAAGAACACACTGTGTGTTACAGGGAATAGTGTCCCTGTGTATATTACAGATTATCACACCGTGTGTTACAGGGAATACTGCCACTGTGTATATTACAAAATATCGCATCATGTTTTACAGGGAATAGTGTCCCTGTGCATATTAAAGAATATCACACCGTGTGTTCCATGGAATAGTGTCACTGTGCATATTACAGATATCACACATTGTGTTACAGGTAATAGTGTCCCTGTGTATATTACAGATATCGCACTGTGTGTTACAGAGAATAATGTCCCCATGTATATTACAGAGTATCACACCGAGTGTGACAGATAAAATTGTCCCTGTGTATATTACAGAATATCACATCGTGTGTTGCAGGTAATAGTGTCCCTGTGTATATTACAGAATATCACACCGTGTGTTATGGGGAATAGTTTCCCTGTGTATATTACAGAATATCACATCGTGTGTTGCAGGGAATAGTGTCTCTGTGTATATGACCGAATATCATACCGAGTGTTACAGGGAATAGTGCCCCTCTGTATATTACAGAATATCACACCGTGTGTTCCGGGGAATAGTTTCCCTGTGCATATTACAGAATATCACACCGTGTGTTCCATGGAATAGTGTCACTGTGCATATTACAGATATCACACTGTGTGTTACAGGGAATAGTGTCCCTGTGTATATTACAGAATATCACACCGTGTGTTCCGGGGAATAGTTTCCCTGTGTATATTACTGAATATCACACCGTGTGTTACAGGGAATAATGTCCCTGTGTATATTACAGAATATCACATAGTGTGTTGCAGGGAATAGTGTCCCTGTGTATATTACAGAGTATAACACCGTGTGTTACAGGGAATAATGTCCCTGTGTATAAAACAGAATATCACATCGTGTGTTGCAGGGAATAGTGTCCCTGTGTATATTACAGAATATCACACCGTGTGTTACAGGGAATAGTGTCCCTGTGTATGTGACAGAATATCACACCGTGTGTTACGGGGAATAGTTTCCCTGTGTATATAACAGAATATCACACCGTGTGTTACAGGGAATAGTGTCCCTGTGTATGTGACAGAATATCACACCGTGTGTTACGGGGAATAGTTTCCCTGTGTATATAACAGAATATCACACCGTGTGTTACAGGGAATAGTGTCCCTGTGTATATTACAGAATATCGCACCCTGTGTTACAGGGAATAGTGTCCCTGTGTATATTACAGAATATCGCACCGTGTGTTACAGGGAATAGTGACCCTGTGTATATTACAGAATATCACACCGTGTGTTACAGGGAATAGTGTCCCTGTGTATATTACAGAATATCGCACCCTGTGTTACAGGGAATAGTGTCCCTGTGTATATTACAGATTATCACACCGTGTGTTACAGGGAATAGTGTCCCTGTGTATATTACAGAATATCACACCGTGTGTTACAGGCAATAGTGTCCCTGTGTATGTTACAGAACATCACATCGTGTGTTACAGGCAATAGTGTTCCTGTGTATATGACAGAATATCACACTGTGTGTTACAGAGAATAGTGTCCCTGTGTATATTACAGATTATCACACCATATATTGCAGGGAATAGGGTCCCTGTGGATATTACACAATGCCATACCGTGTGTTACAGGGAATAGTGTCCTTGGATATATTACACAATATCACACCGTGTGTTACAGGGAATAGTGTCCCTGTGTATGTTACAGAACATCACATCGTGTCTTACAGGCAATAGTGTCCCTGTGTATATGACAGAATATCACACAGTTTGTCACAGGGAAATAGTGTCCCTGTGTATATGACAGAATATCACACCGTGTGTTACAGGGAATAGTGTCCCTGTGTATATTACAGAATATCGCACCCTGTGTTACAGGGAATAGTGTCCCTGTGTATATTACAGATTATCACACCGTGTGTTACAGGAAATAGTGTCCCTGTGTATATTACAGAATATCACACCGTGTGTTACAGGGAATAGTGTCCCTGTGTATGTTACAGAACATCACATCGTGTATTACAGGCAATAGTGTCCCTGTGTATATGACAGAATATCACACTGTGTGTTACAGGGAATAGTGTCCCTGTGTATATTACAGATTATCACACCATATATTGCAGGGAATAGGGTCCCTGTGTATATTACACAGTGCCATACCGTGTGTTACAGGGAATAGTGTCCTTGGATATATTACACAACATCACACCGTGTGTTACGGTGAATACTGTCCCTGTGTATATTACAAAATATCGCATCATGTGTTACAGGGAATTGTGTCCCTGTGCATATTAAAGAATATCACACCGTGTGTTCCATGGAATAGTGTCACTGTGCATATTACAGATATCACACTGTGTGTTACAGGGAATAGTATCCCTGTGTATATTACAGAATATCACACTGTGTGTTACAGGGAATTGTGTCCCTGTGTATATTACAGAATATCACACCGTGTGTTACGGGGAATAGTGTCCCTGTGTATGTTACAGAACATCACACCGTGTGTTACAGGCAATAGTGTCCCTGTGTATATGACAGAATATCACACTGTGTGTTACAGGGAATAGTGTCCCTGTGTAAATTACAGAAGATCGCACCATATATTGCAGGGAATAGGGTCCCTGTTAATATTACACAATGTCATACCGTGTGTTACAGGGAATAGTGTCCTTGCATATATTACACAATATCACACCGTGTGTTACGGGGAATACTGCCACTGTGTATATTACAAAATATCGCATCATGTATTACAGGGAATAGTGTCCCTGTGCATATTAAAGAATATCACACCGTGTGTTACAGGGAATAGTGTCCCTGTGTATATTACAGATTATCACACCGTGTGTTACAGGGAATAGTGTCCCTGTGTATATTACAGAATATCACACCGTGTGTTACAGGGAATAGTGTCCCTGTGTATGTTACAGAACATCACATCGTGTGTTACAGGCAATAGTGTTCCTGTGTATATGACAGAATATCACACTGTGTGTTACAGGGAATAGTGTCCCTGTGTATATTACAGATTATCACACGATATATTGCAGGGAATAGTGTCCCTGTGTATATTACACAATGCCATTCCGTGTGTTACAGGGAATAGTGTCCTTGGATATATTACACAATATCACACTGTGTGTTACAGGGAATAGTATCCCTGTGTATATTACAGAATATCACACCGTGTGTTACGGGGAATAGTGTCCCTGTGTATGTTACAGAACATCACACCGGGTGTGACAGGCAATAGTGTCCCTGTGTATATGACAGAATATCACACTGTGTGTTACAGGGAATAGTGTCCCTGTGTAAATTGCAGAAGATCGCACCATATATTGCAGGGAATAGGGTCCCTGTTAATATTACACAATGTCATACCGTGTGTTACAGGGAATAGTGTCCTTGCATATATTACACAATATCACACCGTGTGTTACGGGGAATACTGCCACTGTGTATATTACAAAATATCGCATCATGTTTTACAGGGAATAGTGTCCCTGTGCATATTAAAGAATATCACACCGTGTGTTCCATGGAATATTGTCACTGTGCATATTACAGATATCACACTGTGTGTTACAGATAATAGTGTCCCTGTGTATATTACAGATATCGCACTGTGTGTTACAGAGAATAATTACCCATGTATATTACAGAGTATCACACCGAGTGTGACAGATAAAATGTCCCTGTGTATATTACAGAATATCACATCGTGTGTTGCAGGGAATAGTGTCTCTGTGTATATGACCGAATATCATACCGAGTGTTACAGGGAATAGTGCCCCTCTGTATATTACAGAATATAACACCGTGTGTTACAGCGAATAGTGTCCCTGTGTATATTACAGAATATCACACCGTTTGTTACAGGGAATAGTGTCCCTGTGTATATAACAGAATATCACACCGTGTGTTACAGGGAATAGTGACCCTGTGTATATTGCAGAATATCACACCGTGTGTTACAGGGAATAGTGTCCCTGTGTATATTACAAAATATCACACCGTGTGTTACAGGAAATAGTGTCCCTGTGTATATTACAGAATATCGCACCCTGTGTTACAGGGAATAGTGTCCCTGTGTACATTACAGAATATCACACCGGGTGTTACAGGGAATAGTGTTCCTGTGTATATTTTGGTATATCACACTGTGTGTTACAGGGAATAGTGTCCCTGTGTGTATTACAGAATATCACAATCTGTGTTACAGGGAATAGTGTCCCTCTGTATATTACAGAATATCGCACCGGGTGTTACAGGGAATAGTGTCCCTCTGTATATTACAGAATATCACATGGTGTGTTACAACAAATAGTGTCCCTGTGTATATTACAGACTATCACACCTTTTGTTACAGGGAATAGTGTCCCTGTGTATATTGCAGAACATCACACCGTGTGTTACAGGGAATAATGTCCCTATGTATATTACAGAATATCACACCGTGTGTTACAGGGAATTGTGTCCCTGTGTATATTACAGAATATCACACCGTGTGTTACGGGGAATAGTGTCCCTGTGTATGTTACAGAACAACACACCGTGTGTTACAGGCAATAGTGTCCCTGTGTATATGACAGAATATCACACTGTGTGTTACAGGGAATAGTGTCCCTGTGTATATTACAGATTATCACACCGTGTGTTACAGGGAATAGTGTCCCTGTGTATATTACAGAAGATCGCACCATATATTGCAGGGAATAGGGTCCCTGTGTATATTACACAATGCCATACCGTGTGTTACAGGGAATAGTGTCCTTGCATATATTACACAATATCACACCGTGTGTTACGGTGAATACTGTCCCTGTGTATATTACAAAATATCGCATCATGTGTTGCAGGGAATACTGTCCCTGTGCATATTAAAGAATATCACACCGTGTGTTCCATGGAATAGTGTCACTGTGCATATTACAGATATCACACTGTGTGTTACGGGGAATAGTATCCCTGTGTATATTACAGAATATCACACCGTGTGTTACAGGGAATAGTGTCCCTGTGTATATTACAAAATATCACACCGTGTGTTACAGGAAATAGTGTCCCTGTGTATATTACAGAATATCGCACCCTGTGTTACAGGGAATAGTGTCCCTGTGTACATTACAGAATATCACACCGGGTGTTACAGGGAATGGTTTCCTCAGGTATATTACAGAATATCGCACCGTGTGTTACAGGGAATAGTGTTCCTGTGTATATTGCAGAACATCACACCGTGTGTTACAGGGAATAGTGTCCCTGTGTATATTGCAGAACATCACACCGTGTGTTACAGGGAATAGTGTCCCTGTGTATATTACAGAATATCACAACGTGTGTTACAGGGAATAGCGTCCCTGTGTATATTACAGAATATCACACCGTGTGTTACAGGGAATAGTGTCCCTGTGAATATTACACAATATCACACCATGTGTTACAGGGAATAGTGTCCCTGTGAATATTCCAGAATATCACACCTTGTGTTACAGGGAATAGTGTCCCCTTGTATATTCCAGAATATCACACCGTGTGTTACAGTGAAGAGTGTCCCTGTGTATATTACAGATATCGCACTGTGTGTTACAGAGAATAATGTCCCCATGTATATTACAGAGTATCACACCGAGTGTGACAGATAAAATTGTCCCTGTGTCTATTACACAATATCACACCGTGTGTTACGGGGAATACTGCCACTGTGTATATTACAAAATATCGCATCATGTTTTACAGGGAATAGTGTCCCTGTGCATATTAAAGAATATCACACCGTGTGTTCCATGGAATAGTGTCACTGTGCATATTACAGATATCATACTGTGTGTTACAGGTAATAGTGTCCCTGTGTATATTACAGATATCGCACTGTGTGTTACAGAGAATAATGTCCCCATGTATATTACAGAGTATCACACCGAGTGTGACAGATAAAATTGTCCCTGTGTATATTACAGAATATCACATCGTGTGTTGCAGGTAATAGTGTCCCTGTGTATATTACAGAATATCACACCGTGTGTTATGGGGAATAGTTTCCCTGTGTGTATTACAGAATATCACACCGTTTGTTCCGGGGAATAGTTTCCCTGTGCATATTACAGAATATCACACCGTGTGTTCCATGGAATAGTGTCACTGTGTATATTACAGAGTATAACACCGTGTGTTACAGGGAATAATGTCCCTGTGTATATTACAGAATATCACATCGTGTGTTGCAGGGAATAGTGACCCTGTGTATATTACAGAATATCACACTGTGTGTTACAGGGAATAGTGTCCCTGTGTATATTACAGAATATCACACCGTGTGTTCCGGGGAATAGTTTCCCTGTGTATGTTACAGAATATCACACCGTTTGTTACAGGGAATAGTGTCCCTGTGTATATGACAGAATATCACACCGTGTGTTACGGGGAATAGTGTCCCTGTGTATATGACAGAATATCACACCGTGTGTTACGGGGAATAGTTTCCCTGTGTATATAACAGAATATCACACCGTGTGTTACAGGGAATAGTGACCCTGTGTATATTACAGAATATCACACCGTGTGTTACAGGGAATAGCGTCCCTGTGTATATTACAGAATATCGCACCCTGTGTTCCAGGGAATAGTGTCCCTGTGTATATTACAGATTATCACACCGTGTGTTACAGGGAATAGTGTCCCTGTGTATATTACAGAATATCACACCGTGTGTTACAGGGAATAGTGTCCCTGTGTATGTTACAGAACATCACACCGTGTGTTACAGGCAATAGTGTCCCTGTGTATATGACAGAATATCACACTGTGTGTTACAGGGAATAGTGTCCCTGTGTATATTACAGATTATCACACCGTGTGTTACAGGGAATAGTGTCCCTGTGTATATTACAGAAGATCGCACCATATATTGCAGGGAATAGGGTCCCTGTGTATATTACACAATGCCATACCGTGTGTTACAGGGAATAGAGTCCTTGGATATATTACACAATATCACACCGTGTGTTACGGTGAATACTGTCTCTGTGTATATTACAAAATATCGCATCATGTGTTACAGAGAATAGTGTCCCTGTGCAAATTAAAGAATATCACACCGTGTGTTCCATGGAATAGTGTCACTGTGCATATTACAGATATCACACTGTGTGTTACAGGGAATAGTATCCCTGTGTATATTACAGAATATCACACCTTTTGTTACAGGGAATAGTGTCCCTGTGTATATTGCAGAACATCACACGTGTGTTACAGGGAATAGTGTCCCTATGTATATTACAGAATATCACACCGTGTGTTACAGGGAATTGTGTCCCTGTGTATATTACAGAATATCACACCGTGTGTTACGGGGAATAGTGTCCCTGTGTATGTTACAGAACAACACACCGTGTGTTACAGGCAATAGTGTCCCTGTGTATATGACAGAATATCACACTGTGTGTTACAGGGAATAGTGTCCCTGTGTATATTACAGATTATCACACCGTGTGTTACAAGGAATAGTATCCCTGTGTATATTACAGAAGATCGCACCATATATTGCAGGGAATAGGGTCCCTGTGTATATTACACAATGCCATACCGTGTGTTACAGGGAATAGTGTCCTTGCATATATTATACAATATCACACCGTGTGTTACGGTGAATACTGTCCCTGTGTATATTACAAAATATCGCATCATGTGTTGCAGGGAATACTGTCCCTGTGCATATTAAAGAATATCACACCGTGTGTTCCATGGAATAGTGTCACTGTGCATATTACAGATATCACACTGTGTGTTACGGGGAAGAGTATCCCTGTGTATATTACAGAATATCACACCGTGTGTTACAGGGAATAGTGTCCCTGTGTATATTACAAAATATCACACCGTGTGTTACAGGAAATAGTGTCCCTGTGTATATTACAGAATATCGCACCCTGTGTTACAGGGAATAGTGTCCCTATGTACATTACAGAATATCACCCCGGGTGTTACAGGGAATGGTTTCCCCAGGTATATTACAGAATATCGCACCGTGTGTTACAGGGAATAGTGTTCCTGTGTATATTGCAGAACATCACACCGTGTGTTACAGGGAATAGTGTCCCTGTGTATATTGCAGAACATCACACCGTGTGTTACAGGGAATAGTGTCCCTGTGTATATTACAGAATATCACAACGTGTGTTACAGGGAATAGCGTCCCTGTGTATATTACAGAATATCACACCGTGTGTTACAGGAAATAGTGTCCCTGTGAATATTACACAATATCACACTATGTGTTACAGGGAATAGTGTCCCTGTGAATATTCCAGAATATCACACCTTGTGTTACAGGGAATAGTGTCCCCTTGTATATTCCAGAATATCACACCGTGTGTTACAGTGAAGAGTGTCCTGTGTATATTACAGATATCGCACTGTGTGTTACAGAGAATAATGTCCCCATGTATATTACAGAGTATCACACTGAGTGTGACAGATAAAATTGTCCCTGTGTATATTACACAATATCACACCGTGTGTGACGGGGAATACTGCCACTGTGTATATTACAAAATATCGCATCATGTTTTACAGGGAATAGTGTCCCTGTGCATATTAAAGAATATCACACCGTGTGTTCCATGGAATAGTGTCACTGTGCATATTACAGATATCACACTGTGTGTTACAGGTAATAGTGTCCCTGTGTATATTACAGATATCGCACTGTGTGTTACAGAGAATAATGTCCCCATGTATATTACAGAGTATCACACCGAGTGTGACAGATAAAATTGTCCCTGTGTATATTACAGAATATCACATCGTGTGTTGCAGGTAATAGTGTCCCTGTGTATATTACAGAATATCACACCGTGTGTTACGGGGAATAGTTTCCCTGTGTATATTACAGAATATCACATCGTGTGTTGCAGGGAATAGTGTCTCTGTGTATATGACCGAATATCATACCGAGTGTTACAGGGAATAGTGCCCCTCCGTATATTACAGAATATAACACCGTGTGTTACAGCGAATAGTGTCCCTGTGTATATTACAGAATATTACACCGTTTGTTCCGGGGAATAGTTTCCCTGTGCATATTACAGAATATCACACCGTGTGTTCCATGGAATAGTGTCACTGTGCATATTACAGATATCACACTGTGTGTTACAGGGAATAGTGTCCCTGTGTATATTACAGAATATCACACCGTGTGTTCCGGGGAATAGTTTCCCTGTGTATATTACTGAATATCACACCGTGTGTTACAGGGAATAATGTCCCTGTGTATATTACAGAATATCACATCGTGTGTTGCAGGGAATAGTGTCCCTGTGTATATTACAGAGTATAACACCGTGTGTTACAGGGAATAATGTCCCTGTGTATATTACAGAATATCACATCGTGTGTTGCGGGAAATAGTGTCCCTGTGTATATTACAGAATATCACACTGTTTGTTACAGGGAATAGTGTCCCTGTGTATATGACAGAATATCACACCGTGTGTTACGGGGAATAGTTTCCCTGTGTATATAACAGAATATCACACCATGTGTTACAGGGAATAGTGACCCTGTGCATATTACAGAATATCACACTGTGTGTTACAGGGAATAGTATCCCTGTGTATATTACAGAATATCGCAACCTGTGTTCCAGGGAATAGTGTCCCTGTGTATATTACAGATTATCACACCGTGTGTTACAGGGAATAGTGTCCCTGTGTATATTACAGAATATCACACTGTGTGTTACAGGGAATAGTGTCCCTGTGTATGTTACAGAACATCACACCGTGTGTTACAGGCAATAGTGTCCCTGTGTATATGACAGAATATCACACTGTGTGTTACAGGGAATAGTGTCCCTGTGTATATTACAGAAGATCGCACCATATATTGCAGGGAATAGGGTCCCTGTGTATATTACAGAATATCACACTGTGTGTTACAGGGAATAGTGTCCCTGTGTATGTTACAGAACATCACACCGTGTGTTACAGGCAATAGTGTCCCTGTGTATATTACAGATTATCACACCGTGTGTTACAGGGAATAGTGTCCCTGTGTATATTACAGAAGATCGCACCATATATTGCAGGGAATAGGGTCCCTGTGTATATTACACAATGCCATACCGTGTGTTACAGGGAATAGAGTCCTTGGATATATTACACAATATCACACCGTGTGTTACGGTGAATACTGTCTCTGTGTATATTACAAAATATCGCATCATGTGTTACAGAGAATAGTGTCCCTGTGCATATTAAAGAATATCACACCATGTGTTCCATGGAATAGTGTCACTGTGCATATTACAGATATCACACTGTGTGTTACAGGGAATAGTGTCCCTGTGTATATTACAGAATATCACACCGTGTGTGACAGGGAATAGTGTCGCTGTGTATACGACAGAATATCACACCGTGTGTTACAGGGAATAGTGTCCCTGTGTATATTACAGATTATCACACCGTGTGTTACAGGGAATAGTGTCCCTGTGTATATTACAGAATATCACACCGTGTGTTACAGGGAATAGTGTCCCTGTGTATGTTACAGAACATCACACCGTGTGTTACAGGGTATAGTGTCCCAGTGTATATGACAGAATATCACACTGTGTGTTACAGGGAATAGTGTCCCTGTGTATATTACAGATTATCACACCGTGTGTTACAGGGAATAGTGTCCCTGTGTATATTACAGAAGATCGCACCATATATTGCAGGGAATAGGGTCCCTGTGTATATTACACAATGCCATACCGTGTGTTACAGGGAATAGAGTCCTTGGATATATTACACAATATCACACCGTGTGTTTCGGTGAATACTGTCTCTGTGTATATTACAAAATATCGCATCATGTGTTACAGAGAATAGTGTCCCTGTGCATATTAAAGAATATCACACCGTGTGTTCCATGGAATAGTGTCACTGTGCATATTACAGATATCACACTGTGTGTTACAGGGAATAGTATCCCTGTGTATATTACAGAATATCACACCGTGTGTTACAGGGAATAGTGTCCCTGTGTATATTACAGAATATCACACCTTTTGTTACAGGGAATAGTGTCCCTGTGTATATTGCAGAACATCACACCGTGTGTTACAGGGAATAGTGTCCCTCTGTATATTACAGAATATCACACCGTGTGTTACAGGGAATTGTGTCCCTGTGTATATTACAGAATATCACACCGTGTGTTACGGGGAATAGTGTCCCTGTGTATGTTACAGAACAACACACCGTGTGTTACAGGCAATAGTGTCCCTGTGTATATGACAGAATATCACACTGTGTGTTACAGGGAACAGTGTCCCTGTGTATATTACAGATTATCACACCGTGTGTTACAGGGAATAGTGTCCCTGTGTATATTACAGAAGATCGCACCATATATTGCAGGGAATAGGGTCCCTGTGTATATTACACAATGCCATACCGTGTGTTACAGGGAATAGTGTCCTTGCATATATTACACAATATCACACCGTGTGTTACGGTGAATACTGTCCCTGTGTATATTACAAAATATCGCATCATGTGTTGCAGGGAATACTGTCCCTGTGCATATTAAAGAATATCACACCGTGTGTTCCATGGAATAGTGTCACTGTGCATATTACAGATGTCACACTGTGTGTTACGGGGAATAGTATCCCTGTGTATATTACCGAATATCACACCGTGTGTTACAGGGAATAGTGTCCCTGTGTATATTACAAAATATCACACCGTGTGTTACAGGAAATAGTGTCCCTGTGTATATTACAGAATATCGCACACTGTGTTACAGGGAATAGTGTCCCTGTGTACATTACAGAATATCACACCGGGTGTTACAGGGAATGATTTCCCCAGGTATATTACAGAATATCGCACCGTGTGTTACAGGGAATAGTGTTCCTGTGTATATTGCAGAACATCACACCGTGTGTTACAGGGAATAGTGTCCCTGTGTATATTGCAGAACATCACACCGTGTGTTACAGGGAATAGTGTCCCTGTGTATATTACAGAATATCACAACGTGTGTTACAGGGAATAGCGTCCCTGTGTATATTACAGAATATCACACCGTGTGTTACAGGAAATTTTGTCCCTGTGAATATTACACAATATCACACCATGTGTTACAGGAAATAGTGTCCCTGTGAATATTCCAGAATATCACACCTTGTGTTACAGGGAATAGTGTCCCCTTGTATATTCCAGAATATCACACCGTGTGTTACAGTGAAGAGTGTCCTGTGTATATTACAGATATCGCACTGTGTGTTACAGAGAATAATGTCCCCATGTATATTACAGAGTATCACACCGAGTGTGACAGATAAAATTGTCCCTGTGTATATTACACAATATCACACCGTGTGTTACAGGGAATAGTGTCCCTGTGTATGTTAAAGAACATCACACCGTGTGTTACAGGGTATAGTGTCCCTGTGTATATGACAGAATATCACACTGTGTGTTACAGGGAATAGTGTCCCTGTGTATATTACAGATTATCACACCGTGTGTTCCATGGAATAGTGTCACTGTGCATATTACAGATATCACACTGTGTGTTACGAGGAATAGTATCCCTGTGTATATTACAGAATATCACACCGTGTGTTACAGGGAATAGTGTCCCTGTGTATATTACAAAATATCACACCGTGTGTTACAGGAAATAGTGTCCCTGTGTATATTACAGAATATCGCACACTGTGTTACAGGGAATAGTGTCCCTGTGTACATTACAGAATATCACACCGTGTGTTACAGGAAATAGTGTCCCTGTGTATATTACAGAATATCGCACACTGTGTTACAGGGAATAGTGTCCCTGTGTACATTACAGAATATCACACCGTGTGTTACAGGGAATAGTGTCCCTGTGTATATTGCAGAACATCACACCGTGTGTTACAGGGAATAGTGTCCCTGTGTATATTACAGAATATCACAACGTGTGTTACAGGGAATAGCGTCCCTGTGTATATTACAGAATATCACATCGTGTGTTACAGGGAATAGTGTCTCTGTGTATATGACCGAATATCATACCGAGTGTTACAGGGAATAGTGCCCCTCTGTATATTACAGAATATAACACCGTGTGTTACAGCGAATAGTGTCCCTGTGTATATTACAGAATATCACACCGTTTGTTCCGGGGAATAGTTTCCCTGTGCATATTACAGAATATCACACCGTGTGTTCCATGGAATAGTGTCACTGTGCATATTACAGATATCACACTGTGTGTTACAGGGAATAGTGTCCCTGTGTATATTACAGAATATCACACCGTGTGTTCCGGGGAATAGTTTCCCTGTGTATATTACTGAATATCACACCGTGTGTTACAGGGAATAATGTCCCTGTGTATATTACAGAATATCACATCGTGTGTTGCAGGGAATAGTGTCCCTGTGTATATTACAGAGTATAACACCGTGTGTTACAGGGAATAATGTCCCTGTGTATATTACAGAATATCACATCGTGTGTTGCAGGGAATAGTGTCCCTGTGTATATTACAGAATATCACACCGTTTGTTACAGGGAATAGTGTCCCTGTGTATATGACAGAATATCACACCGTGTGTTACATGGAATAGTGACCCTGTGTATATTACAGAATATCACACTGTGTGTTACAGGGAATAGTGTCCCTGTGTATATTACAGAATATCGCACCCTGTGTTCCAGGGAATAGTGTCCCTGTGTATATTACAGATTATCACACCGTGTGTTACAGGGAATAGTGTCCCTGTGTATATTACAGAATATCACACTGTGTGTTACAGGGAATAGTGTCCCTGTGTATGTTACAGAACATCACACCGTGTGTTACAGGCAATAGTGTCCCTGTGTATATGACAGAATATCACACTGTGTGTTACAGGGAATAGTGTCCCTGTGTATATTACAGATTATCACACTGTGTGTTACAGTGAATAGTGTCCCTGTGTATATTACAGAATATCACACCGTGTGTGACAGGGAATAGTGTCCCTGTGTATACGACAGAATATCACACCGTGTGTTACAGGGAATAGTGTCCCTGTGTATATGACAGAATATCACACTGTGTGTTACAGGGAATAGTGTCCCTGTGTATATTACAGATTATCACACCGTGTGTTACAGGGAATAGTGTCCCTGTGTATATTACAGAAGATCGCACCATATATTGCAGGGAATAGGGTCCCTGTGTATATTACACAATGCCATACCGTGTGTTACAGGGAATAGAGTCCTTGGATATATTACACAATATCACACCGTGTGTTACGGTGAATACTGTCTCTGTGTATATTACAAAATATCGCATCATGTGTTACAGAGAATAGTGTCCCTGTGTATATTAAAGAATATCACACCGTGTGTTCCATGGAATAGTGTCACTGTGCATATTACAGATATCACACTGTGTGTTACAGTGAATAGTGTCCCTGTGTATATTACAGAATATCACACCGTGTGTGACAGGGAATAGTGTCCCTGTGTATACGACAGAATATCACACCGTGTGTTACAGGGAATAGTGTCCCCGTGTATATTACAAAATATCACACCGTGTGATACAGGGAATAGTGTCCCTGTGTATATTACAGAATATCACACCTTTTGTTACAGGGAATAGTGTCCCTGTGTATATTGCAGAACATCACACCGTGTGTTACAGGGTATAGTGTCCCTGTGTATATTACAGAATATCACACCGTGTGTTACAGGGAATAGTGTCCCTATGTATATTACAGAATATCACACCGTGTGTTACAGGGAATAGTGTCCCTGTGTATATTACAAAATATCACACCGTGTGATACAGGGAATCGTGTCCCTGTGTATATGACAGAATATCACACCGTGTGTTACGGGGAATAGTGTCCCTGTGTATGTTACAGAACATCACACCGTGTGTTACAGGCAATAGTGTCCCTGTGTATATGACAGAATATCACACTGTGTGTTACAGGGAATAGTGTCCCTGTGCATATTACAGAAGATCGCACCATATATTGCAGGGAATAGGGTCCCTGTTAATATTACACAATGTCATACCGTGTGTTGCAGGGAATAGTGTCCTTGCATATATTACACAATATCACACCGTGTGTTACGGGGAATACTGCCACTGTGTATATTACAAAATATCGCATCATGTTTTACAGGGAATAGTGTCCCTGTGCATATTAAAGAATATCACACCGTGTGTTCCATGGAATAGTGTCACTGTGCATATTACAGATATCACACTGTGTGTTACAGGTAATAGTGTCCCTGTGTATATTACAGATATCGCACTGTGTGTTATGGGGAATAGTTTCCCTGTGTATATTACAGAATATCACATCGTGTGTTGCAGGGAATAGTGTCTCTGTGTATATGACCGAATATCATACCGAGTGTTACAGGGAATAGTGCCCCTCTGTATATTACAGAATATCACACCGTGTGTTACGACGAATAGTTTCCCTGTGTATATTACTGAATATCACACCGTGTGTTACAGGGAATAATGTCCCTATGTTAATTACAGATTATCACATCGTGTGTTGCAGGGAATAGTGTCCCTGTGTATATTACAGAATATAACACCGTGTGTTACGGGGAATAGTTTCCCTGTGTAGATTACAGAATATCACATCGTGTGTTGCAGGAAATAGTGTCCCTGTGTATATTGCAGAATATCACACCGTGTGTTACAGGGAATAGTGTCCCTGTGTATACGACAGAATATCACACCGTGTGTTACAGGGAATAGTGTCCCTGTGTATATTACAAAATATCACACCGTGTGATACAGGGAATAGTGTTCCTGTGTATATTACAGAATATCACACCATTTGTTACAGGGAATAGTGTCCCTGTGTATATTGCAGAACATCACACCGTGTGTTACAGGGAATAGTGTCCCTGTGTATATGACAGAATATCACACTGTGTGTTACAGGGAATAGTGTCCCTGTGTATATTACAGAATACACACCGTGTGTTACAGGGAATAGTGTCCCTGTGTATACGACAGAATATCACACCGTGTGTTACAGGGAATAGTGTCCCTGTGTATATTACAGAAGATCGCACCATATATTGCAGGGAATAGGGTCCCTGTGTATATTACACAATGCCATACCGTGTGTTACAGGGAATAGAGTCCTTGGATATATTACACAATATCACACCGTGTGTTACGGTGAATACTGTCTCTGTGTATATTACAAAATATCGCATCATGTGTTACAGAGAATAGTGTCCCTGTGCATAATAAAGAATATCACACCGTGTGTTCCATGGAATAGTGTCACTGTGCATATTACAGATATCACACTGTGTGTTACAGGGAATAGTATCCCTGTGTATATTACAGAATATCACACCGTGTGTTACAGGGAATTGTGTCCCTGTGTATATTACAGAATATCACACCGTGTGTTACGGGGAATAGTGTCCCTGTGTATGTTACAGAACAACACACCGTGTGTTACAGGCAATAGTGTCCCTGTGTATATGACAGAATATCACACTGTGTGTTACAGGGAACAGTGTCCCTGTGTATATTACAGATTATCACACCGTGTGTTACAGGGAATAGTGTCCCTGTGTATATTACAGAAGATCGCACCATATATTGCAGGGAATAGGGTCCCTGTGTATATTACACAATGCCATACCGTGTGTTACAGGGAATAGTGTCCTTGCATATATTACACAATATCACACCGTGTGTTACGGTGAATACTGTCCCTGTGTATATTACAAAATATCGCATCATGTGTTGCAGGAAATACTGTCCCTGTGCATATTAAAGAATATCACACCGTGTGTTCCATGGAATAGTGTCACTGTGCATATTACAGATATCACACTGTGTGTTACAGGGAATAGTGTCCCTGTGTATATTACAGAATATCACACCGTGTGTGACAGGGAATAGTGTCCCTGTGTATATTACAAAATATCACACCGTGTGTTACAGGAAATAGTGTCCCTGTGTATATTACAGAATATCGCACACTGTGTTACAGGGAATAGTGTCCCTGTGTACATTACAGAATATCACACCGGGTGTTACAGGGAATGATTTCCCCAGGTATATTACAGAATATCGCACCGTGTGTTGCAGGGAATAGTGTTCCTGTGTATATTGCAGAACATCACACCGTGTGTTACAGGGAATAGTGTCCCTGTGTATATTGCAGAACATCACACCGTGTGTTACAGGGAATAGTGTCCCTGTGTATATTACAGAATATCACAACGTGTGTTACAGGGAATAACGTCCCTGTGTATATTACAGAATATCACACCGTGTGTTACAGGAAATTGTGTCCCTGTGAATATTACACAATATCACACCATGTGTTACAGGGAATAATGTCCCTGTGAATATTCCAGAATATCACACCTTGTGTTACAGGGAATAGTGTCCCCTTGTATATTCCAGAATATCACACCGTGTGTTACAGTGAAGAGTGTCCTGTGTATATTACAGATATCGCACTGTGTGTTACAGAGAATAATGTCCCCATGTATATTACAGAGTATCACACCGAGTGTGACAGATAAAATTGTCCCTGTGTATATTACACAATATCACACCGTGTGTTACGGGGAATACTGCCACTGTGTATATTACAAAATATCGCATCATGTTTTACAGGGAATAGTGTCCCTGTGCAAATTAAAGAATATCACACCGTGTGTTCCATGGAATAGTGTCACTGTGCATAATACAGATATCACACTGTGTGTTACAGGTAATAGTGTCCCTGTGTATATTACAGATATCGCACTGTGTGTTACAGAGAATAATGTCCCCATGTATATTACAGAGTATCACACCGAGTGTGACAGATAAAATTGTCCCTGTGTATATTACAGAATATCATATCGTGTGTTGCAGGTAATAGTGTCCCTGTGTATATTACAGAATATCACACCGTGTGTTATGGGGAATAGTTTCCCCGTGTATATTACAGAATATCACATCGTGTGTTGCAGGGAATAGTGTCTCTGTGTATATGACCGAATATCATACCGAGTGTTACAGGGAATAGTGCCCCTCTGTATATTACAGAATATAACACCGTGTGTTACAGCGAATAGTGTCCCTGTGTATATTACAGAATATCACACCGTTTGTTCCGGGGAATAGTTTCCCTGTGCATATTACAGAATATCACACCGTGTGTTCCATGGAATAGTGTCACTGTGCATATTACAGATATCACACTGTGTGTTACAGGGAATAGTGTCCCTGTGTATATTACAGAATATCACACCGTGTGTTCCGGGGAATAGTTTCCCTGTGTATATTACTGAATATCACACCGTGTGTTACAGGGAATAATGTCCCTGTGTATATTACAGAATATCACATCGTGTGTTGCAGGGAATAGTGTCCCTGTGTATATTACAGAGTATAACACCGTGTGTTACAGGGAATAATGTCCCTGTGTATATTACAGAATATCACATCGTGTGTTGCGGGGAATAGTGTCCCTGTGTATATTACAGAATATCACACTGTTTGTTACAGGGAATAGTGTCCCTGTGTATATTACAGAATATCACACCGTGTGTTACGGGGAATAGTTTCCCTGTGTATATAACAGAATATCACACCGTGTGTTACAGGGAATAGTGACCCTGTGTATATTACAGAATATCACACTGTGTGTTACAGGGAATAGTGTCCCTGTGTATATTACAGAATATCGCACCCTGTGTTCCAGGGAATAGTGTCCCTGTGTATATTACAGATTATCACACCGTGTGTTACAGGGAATAGTGTCCCTGTGTATATTACAGAATATCACACTGTGTGTTACAGGGAATAGTGTCCCTGTGTATGTTACAGAACATCACACCGTGTGTTACAGGCAATAGTGTCCCTGTGTATATGACAGAATATCACACTGTGTGTTACAGGGAATAGTGTCCCTGTGTATATTACAGATTATCACACCGTGTGTTACAGGGAATAGTGTCCCTGTGTATATTACAGAAGATCGCACCATATATTGCAGGGAATAGGGTCCCTGTGTATATTACACAATGCCATACCGTGTGTTACAGGGAATAGAGTCCTTGGATATATTACACAATATCACACCGTGTGTTACGGTGAATACTGTCTCTGTGTATATTACAAAATATCGCATCATGTGTTACAGAGAATAGTGTCCCTGTGCATATTAAAGAATATCACACCGTGTGTTCCATGGAATAGTGTCACTGTGCATATTACAGATATCACACTGTGTGTTACAGGGAATACTGTCCCTGTGTATATTACAGAATATCACACCGTGTGTGACAGGGAATAGTGTCCCTGTGTATACGACAGTATATCACACCGTGTGTTACAGGGAATAGTGTCCCCGCGTATTTTACAAAATATCACACCGTGTGATACAGAGAATAGTGTCCCTGTGTATATTACAGAATATCACACCTTTTGTTACAGGGAATAGTGTCCCTGTGTATATTGCAGAACATCACACCGTGTGTTACAGGGTATAGTGTCCCTGTGTATATTACAGAATATCACACCGTGTGTTACAGGGAATAGTGTCCCTATGTATATTACAGAATATCACACCGTGTGTTACAGGGAATAGTGTCCCTGTGTATATTACAAAATATCACACCGTGTGATACAGGGAATCGTGTCCCTGTGTAAATGACAGAATATCACACCGTGTGTTACGGGGAATAGTGTCCCTGTGTATGTTACAGAACATCACACCGTGTGTTACAGGCAATAGTGTCCCTGTGTATATGACAGAATATCACACTGTGTGTTACAGGGAATAGTGTCCCTGTGCATATTACAGAAGATCGCACCATATATTGCAGGGAATAGGGTCCCTGTTAATATTACACAATGTCATACCGTGTGTTGCAGGGAATAGTGTCCTTGCATATATTACACAATATCACACCGTGTGTTACGGGGAATACTGCCACTGTGTATATTACAAAATATCGCATCATGTTTTACAGGGAATAGTGTCCCTGTGCATATTAAAGAATATCACACCGTGTGTTCCATGGAATAGTGTCACTGTGCATATTACAGATATCACACTGTGTGTTACAGGTAATAGTGTCCCTGTGTATATTACAGATATCGCACTGTGTGTTACAGAGAATAATGTCCCCATGTATATTACAGAGTATCACACCGAGTGTGACAGATAAAATTGTCCCTGTGTATATTACAGAATATCACATCGTGTGTTGCAGGTAATAGTGTCCCTGTGTATATTACAGAATATCACACCGTGTGTTACGGGGAATAGTTTCCCTGTGTTTATTACAGAATATCACATCGTGTGTTGCAGGGAATAGTGTCTCTGTGTATATGACCGAATATCATACCGAGTGTTACAGGGAATAGTGCCCCTCTGTATATTACAGAATATAACACCGTGTGTTGCAGCGAATAGTGTCCCTGTGTATATTACAGAATATCACACCGTTTGTTACAGGGAATAGTGTCCCTGTGTATATGACAGAATATCACACCGTGTGTTACGACGAATAGTTTCCCTGTGTATATTACTGAATATCACACCGTGTGTTACAGGGAATAATGTCCCTATGTATATTACAGATTATCACATCGTGTGTTGCAGGGAATAGTGTCCCTGTGTATATTACAGAATATAACACCGTGTGTTACGGGGAATAGTTTCCCTGTGTAGATTGCAGAATATCACACCGTGTGTTACAGGGAATAGTGTCCCTGTGTATATTACAAAATATCACACCGCGTGATACAGGAAATAGTGTCCCTGTGTATATTACAGAATATCACACCATTTGTTACAGGGAATAGTGTCCCTGTGTATATTGCAGAACATCACACCGTGTGTTGCAGGGAATAGTGTCCCTGTGTATATGACAGAATATCACACTGTGTGTTACAGGGAATAGTGTCCCTGTGTATATTACAGAATACACACCGTGTGTTACAGGGAATAGTGTCCCTGTGTATACGACAGAATATCACACCGTGTGTTACAGGGAATAGTGTCCCTGTGTATATTACAGAAGATCGCACCATATATTGCAGGGAATAGGGTCCCTGTTAATATTACACAATGTCACACCGTGTGTTACAGGGAATAGTGTCCTTGCATATATTACACAATATCACAACGTGTGTTACGGGGAATACTGCCGCTGTGTATATTACAAAATATCGCATCATGTATTACAGGGAATAGTGTCCCTGTGCATATTAAAGAATATCACACCGTGTGTTCCAAGGAATAGTGTCACTGTGCATATTACAGATATCACACTGTGTGTTACAGGGAATAGTTTCCCTGTGTATATAGCAGAATATCACACCGTGTGTTACAGGGAATAGTGTCCCTGTGTATATTACAGAATATCACTTCGTGTGTTGCAGGTAATAGTGTCCCTGTGTATATTACAGAATATCACACCGTGTGTTACGGGGAATAGTTTCCCTGTGGATATTACAGAATATCACATCGTGTGTTGCAGGGAATAGTGTCTCTGTGTATATGACCGAATATCATACCGAGTGGTACTGGGAATAGTGCCCCTCTGTATATTACAGAATATAACACCGTGTGTTACAGCGAATTGTGTCCCTGTATATATTACAGAATATCACACCGTTTGTTACAGGGAATAGTGTCCCTGTGTATATGACAGAATATCACACCATGTGTTCCGGGGAATAGTTTCCCTGTGTATATTACTGAATATCACACCGTGTGTTACAGGGAATAGTGTCCCTGTGTATATTACAGAATATAACATCGTGTGTTTGCAGGGAATAGTGTCCCTGTGTATATTACAGAATATAACACCGTGTGTTACGGGGAATAGTTTCCCTGTGTAGATTGCAGAATATCATATCGTGTGTTGCAGGAAATAGTGACCCTGTGTATATTACAGAATATCACACCGTGTGTTACAGGGAATAGTGTCCCTGTGTATACGACAGAATATCACACCGTGTGTTACAGGGAATAGTGTCCCTGTGTATATTACAAAATATCACACCGTGTGATACAGGGAATAGTGTCCCTGTGTATATTACAGAATATCACACCTTTTGTTACAAGGAATAGTGTCCCTGTGTATATTGCAGAATATCACACCGTGTGTTATAGGGAATAGTGTCCCTGTGTATATTGCAGAACATCACACCATGTGTTACAGGGAATAATGTCCCTGTGTATATTACGGAATATTACAACGTGTGTTACAGTGAAGAGTGTCCCTGTGTATATTACAGATATCGCACTGTGTGTTACAGGGAATAATGTCCCCATGTATATAACAGAGTATCACACCGAGTGTGACAGATAAAATTGTCCCTGTGTTTTTTACAGAATATCACACCGTGTGTTACGGGTAATAGTGTCCCTGTGCATATTACAGAATATCACACCATGTGTTACAGGGACTCGTGTCCCTGTGCATATTACAAAAGATCATACCGTGTGTTCCATGGAATAGTGTCACTGTGCACATTACAGATATCACACTGTGTGTTAGAGGGAATAGTGTCCCTGTGTATATTACAGAATATCACACCGTGGGTTCCGGGGAATAGTTTCCTTGTGTATATTACTGAATATCACACCGTGTGTTACAGGGAATAGTGTCCCTGTGTATATTACAGAATATCACACCGTGTGTTACAGGGAATAGTGTCCCTGTGTATATTACAGAATATCACACTGTGTGTTGCAGGGAATGGTGTCCCTGTGTATGTTACAGAATATAACACCGTGTGTTACGGGGAATAGTTTCCCTGTGTATATTACAGAATATCACACTGTGTGTTGCAGGGAATGGTGTCCCTGTGTATATTACAGAATATAACACCGTGTGTTACGGGGAATAGTTTCCCTGTGTAGATTACAGAATATCACATCGTGTGTTGCAGGAAATAGTGTCTCTGTGTATATTACAGAATATCACACCGTGTGTTACAGGGAATAGTGTCCCTGTGTATACGACAGAATATCACACCGTGTGTTACAGGGAATAGTGTCCCTGTGTATATTACAAAATATCACACCGTGTCATACAGGGAATAGTGTCCCTGTGTATATTACAGAATATCACACCTTTTGTTACAGGGAATAGTGTCCCTGTGTATATTGCAGAACATCACACCGTGTGTTACAGGGAATAGTGTCCCTGTGTATATTACAGAATATCACACCGTGTGTTACAGGGAATTGTGTCCCTGTGTATATGACAGAACATCACACCGTGTGTTACGGGGAATAGTGTCCCTGTGTATATTACAGAATATCACACCGTGTGTTACGGGGAATAGTTTCCCTGTGTATATTACAGAATATCACATCGTGTGTTGCAGGAAATAGTGTCCCTGTGTATATTGCAGAATATCACACTGTGTGTTACAGGGAATAGTGTCCCTGTGTATATTACAGAAGATAGCACCATATATTGCAGGGAATAGGGTCCCTGTTAATATTACACAATGTCACACCGTGTGTTCCATGGAATAGTGTCACTGTGCATTTTACAGATATCACACTGTGTGTTACAGGGAATAGTGTCCCTGTGTATATTACAGAATATCACACCGTGTGTTACGGGGAATCGTTTCCCTGTGTATATTGCAGAATATCACACCGTGTGTTACAGGGAATAGTGTCCCTGTGTATATTACAGAATATCATATCGTGTGTTGCAGGTAATAGTGTCCCTGTGTATATTACAGAATATCACACCGTGTGTTACGGGGAATAGTTTCCCTGTGTATATTACAGAATATCACATCGTGTGTTGCAGGAAATAGTGTCCCTGTGTATATTGCAGAATATCACACCTTGTGTTGCAGGGAATAGTGTCCCCTTGTATATTCCAGAATATCACACCGTGTGTTACAGTGAAGAGTATCCTGTGTATATTACAGATATCGCACTGTGTGTTACAGAGAATAATGTCCCCATGTATATTACAGAGTATCACACCGAGTGTGACAGATAAAATTGTCCCTGTGTATATTACACAATATCACACCGTGTGTTACGGGGAATACTGCCACTGTGTATATTACAAAATATCGCATCATGTTTTACAGGGAATAGTGTCCCTGTGCATATTAAAGAATATCACACCGTGTGTTCCATGGAATAGTGTCACTGTGCATATTACAGATATCACACTGTGTGTTACAGGTAATAGTGTCCCTGTGTATATTACAGATATCGCACTGTGTGTTGCAGGTAATAGTGTCCCTGTGTATATTACAGAATATCACACCGTGTGTTATGGGGAATAGTTTCCCTGTGTATATTACAGAATATCACATCGTGTGTTGCAGGGAATAGTGTCTCTGTGTATATGACCGAATATCATACCGAGTGTTACAGGGAATAGTGCCCCTCTGTATATTACAGAATATAACACCGTGTGTTACAGCGAATAGTGTCCCTGTGTATATTACAGAATATCACACCGTTTGTTCCGGGGAATAGTTTCCCTGTGCATATTACAGAATATCACACCGTGTGTTCCATGGAATAGTGTCACTGTGCATATTACAGATATCACACTGTGTGTTACAGGGAATAGTGTCCCTGTGTATATTGCAGAATATCACACCGTGTGTTCCGGGGAATAGTTTCCCTGTGTATATTACTGAATATCACACCGTGTGTTACAGGGAATAATGTCCCTGTGTATATTACAGAATATCACATCGTGTGTTGCAGGGAATAGTGTCCCTGTGTATATTACAGAGTATAACACCGTGTGTTACAGGGAATAATGTCCCTGTGTATATTACAGAATATCACATCGTGTGTTGCAGGGAATAGTGTCCCTGTGTATATTACAGAATATCACACCGTTTGTTACAGGGAATAGTGTCCCTGTGTATATGACAGAATATCACACCGTGTGTTACGGGGAATAGTTTCCCTGTGTATATAACAGAATATCACACCGTGTGTTACAGGGAATAGTGACCCTGTGTATATTACAGAATATCACACCGTGTGTTACAGGGAATAGTGTCCCTGTGTATATTACAGAATATCGCACCCTGTGTTCCAGGGAATAGTGTCCCTGTGTATATGACAGATTATCACACCGTGTGTTACAGGGAATAGTGTCCCTGTGTATATTACAGAATATCACACCGTGTGTTACAGGGAATAGTGTCCCTGTGTATGTTACAGAACATCACACCGTGTGTTACAGGGAATAGTGTCCCTGTGTATATTACAGAAGATCGCACCATATATTGCAGGGAATAGGGTCCCTGTGTATATTACACAATGCCATACCGTGTGTTACAGGGAATAGAGTCCTTGGATATATTACACAATATCACACCTTTTGTTACAGGGAATAGTGTCCCTGTGTATATTGCAGAACATCACACCGTGTGTTACAGGGTATAGTGTCCCTGTGTATATTACAGAATATCACACCGTGTGTTACAGGGAATAGTGTCCCTGTGTATATTACAAAATATCACACCGATGATACAGGGAATAGTGTCCCTGTGTATATGACAGAATATCACACTGTGTGTTACAGGGAATAGTGTCCCTGTGTATATTACAGATTATCACACCGTGTGTTACAGGGAATAGTGTCCCTGTGTATATTACAGAAGATCGCACCATATATTGCAGGGAATAGGGTCCCTGTGTATATTACACAATGTCACACCGTGTGTTCCATGGAATAGTGTCACTGTGCATTTTACAGATATCACACTGTGTGTTACAGGGAATAGTGTCCCTGTGTATATTACAGAATATCACACCGTGTGTTACGGGGAATAGTTTCCCTGTGTATATTGCAGAATATCACACCGTGTGTTACAGGGAATAGTGTCCCTGTGTATATTACAGAATATCATATCGTGTGTTGCAGGTAATAGTGTCCCTGTGTATATTACAGAATATCACACCGTGTGTTACGGGGAATAGTTTCCCTGTGTATATTACAGAATATCACATCGTGTGTTGCAGGAAATAGTGTCCCTGTGTATATTGCAGAATATCACACCGTGTGTTACAGGGAATAGTGTCCCTGTGTATACGACAGAATATCACACCGTGTGTTACAGGGAATAGTGTCACTGTGTATATTACAAAATATCACACCGTGTGATACAGGGAATAGTGTCCCTGTGTATATTACAGAATATCACACCTTTTGTTACAGAGAATAGTGTCCCTGTGTATATTGCAGAACATCACACCGTGTGTTACAGGGAATAGTGTCCCTGTGTATATTACAGAATATCACACCGTGTGTTACAGGGAATTGTTTCCCTGTGTATATTCCAGAATATCACACCGTGTGTTACGGGGAATAGTGTCACTGTGTATGTTACAGAATATCACACCGTTTGTTACAGGGAATAGTGTCCCTGTGTATATTACAGAATATCACACCGTGTGTTACAGGGAATAGTGTCCCTGTGAATATTACACAATATCACACCATGTGTTACAGGGAATAGTGTCCCTGTGAATATTCCAGAATATCACACCTTGTGTTGCAGGGAATAGTGTCCCCTTGTATATTCCAGAATATCACACCGTGTGTTACAGTGAAGAGTGTCCTGTGTATATTACAGATATCGCACTGTGTGTTACAGAGAATAATGTCCCCATGTATATTACAGAGTATCACACCGAGTGTGACAGATAAAATTGTCCCTGTGTATATTACACAATATCACACCGTGTGTTACGGGGAATACTGCCACTGTGTATATTACAAAATATCGCATCATGTTTTACAGGGAATAGTGTCCCTGTGCATATTAAAGAATATCACACCGTGTGTTCCATGGAATAGTGTCACTGTGCATATTACAGATATCACACTGTGTGTTACAGGTAATAGTGTCCCTGTGTATATTACAGATATCGCACTGTGTGTTACAGAGAATAATGTCCCCATGTATATTACAGAGTATCACACCGAGTGTGACAGATAAAATTGTCCCTGTGTATATTACAGAATATCACATCGTGTGTTGCAGGTAATAGTGTCCCTGTGTATATTACAGAATATCACACCGTGTGTTATGGGGAATAGTTTCCCTGTGTATATTACAGAATATCACATCGTGTGTTGCAGGGAATAGTGTCTCTGTGTATATGACCGAATATCATACCAAGTGTTACAGGGAATAGTGCCCCTCTGTATATTACAGAATATAACACCGTGTGTTACAGCGAATAGTGTCCCTGTGTATATTACAGAATATCACACCGTTTGTTCCGGGGAATAGTTTCCCTGTGCATATTACAGAATATCACACCGTGTGTTCCATGGAATAGTGTCACTGTGCATATTACAGATATCACACTGTGTGTTACAGGTAATAGTGTCCCTGTGTATATTACAGAATATCACACCGTGTGTTCCGGGGAATAGTTTCCCTGTGTATATTACTGAATATCACACCGTGTGTTACAGGGAATAGTGTCCCTGTGTATATTACAAAATATCACACCGTGTGTTACAGGGAATAGTGTCCCTGTGTATATTACAGAATATCACACCTTTTGTTACAGGGAATAGTGTCCCTGTGTATATTGCAGAACATCACACCGTGTGTTACAGGGTATAGTGTCCCTGTGTATATTACAGAATATCACACCGTGTGTTACAGGGAATAGTGTCCCTATGTATATTACAGAATATCACACCGTGTGTTACAGGGAATAGTGTCCCTGTGTATATTACAAAATATCACACCGATGATACAGGGAATAGTGTCCCTGTGTATATGACAGAATATCACACCGTGTGTTACGGGGAATAGTGTCCCTGTGTATGTTACAGAACATCACACCGTGTGTTACAGGCAATAGTGTCCCTGTGTATATGACAGAATATCACACTGTGTGTTACAGGGAATAGTGTCCCTGTGTATATTACAGAAGATCGCATCATATATTGCAGGGAATAGGGTCCCTGTTAATATTACACAATGTCATACCGTGTGTTGCAGGGAATAGTGTCCTTGCATATATTACACAATATCACACCGTGTGTTATGGGGAATACTGCCACTGTGTATATTACAAAATATCGCATCATGTTTTACAGGGAATAGTGTCCCTGTGCATATTAAAGAATATCACACCGTGTGTTCCATGGAATAGTGTCACTGTGCATATTACAGATATCACACTGTGTGTTACAGGTAATAGTGTCCCTGTGTATATTACAGATATCGCACTGTGTGTTACAGAGAATAATGTCCCCATGTATATTACAGAGTATCACACCGAGTGTGACAGATAAAATTGTCCCTGTGTATATTACAGAATATCACATCGTGTGTTGCAGGTAATAGTGTCCCTGTGTATATTACGGAATATCACACCGTGTGTTACGGGGAATAGTTTCCCTGTGTATATTACAGAATATCACATCGTGTGTTGCAGGGAATAGTGTCTCTGTGTATATGACCGAATATCATACCGAGTGTTACAGGGAATAGTGCCCCTCTGTATATTACAGAATATAACACCGTGTGTTACAGCGAATAGTGTCCCTGTGTATATTACAGAATATCACACCGTTTGTTACAGGGAATAGTGTCCCTGTGTATATGACAGAATATCACACCATGTGTTCCGGGGAATAGTTTCCCTGTGTATATTACTGAATATCACACCGTGTGTTACAGGGAATAGTGTCCCTGTGTATATTACAGAATATAACATCGTGTGTTTGCAGGGAATAGTGTCCCTGTGTATATTACAGAATATAACACCGTGTGTTACGGGGAATAGTTTCCCTGTGTAGATTGCAGAATATCATATCGTGTGTTGCAGGAAATAGTGACCCTGTGTATATTACAGAATATCACACCGTGTGTTACAGGGAATAGTGTCCCTGTGTATACGACAGAATATCACACCGTGTGTTACAGGGAATAGTGTCCCTGTGTATATTACAAAATATCACACCGTGTGATACAGGGAATAGTGTCCCTGTGTATATTACAGAATATCACACCTTTTGTTACAAGGAATAGTGTCCCTGTGTATATTGCAGAATATCACACCGTGTGTTATAGGGAATAGTGTCCCTGTGTATATTGCAGAACATCACACCATGTGTTACAGGGAATAATGTCCCTGTGTATATTACGGAATATTACAACGTGTGTTACAGTGAAGAGTGTCCCTGTGTATATTACAGATATCGCACTGTGTGTTACAGGGAATAATGTCCCCATGTATATAACAGAGTATCACACCGAGTGTGACAGATAAAATTGTCCCTGTGTTTTTTACAGAATATCACACCGTGTGTTACGGGTAATAGTGTCCCTGTGCATATTACAGAATATCACACCATGTGTTACAGGGACTCGTGTCCCTGTGCATATTACAAAAGATCACACCGTGTGTTCCATGGAATAGTGTCACTGTGCACATTACAGATATCACACTGTGTGTTAGAGGGAATAGTGTCCCTGTGTATATTACAGAATATCACACCGTGTGTTCCGGGGAATAGTTTCCTTGTGTATATTACTGAATATCACACCGTGTGTTACAGGGAATAGTGTCCCTGTGTATATTACAGAATATCACACCGTGTGTTACAGGGAATAGTTTCCCTGTGTATATTACAGAATATCACACTGTGTGTTGCAGGGAATGGTGTCCCTGTGTATGTTACAGAATATAACACCGTGTGTTACGGGGAATAGTTTCCCTGTGTATATTACAGAATATCACACTGTGTGTTGCAGGGAATGGTGTCCCTGTGTATATTACAGAATATAACACCGTGTGTTACGGGGAATAGTTTCCCTGTGTAGATTACAGAATATCACATCGTGTGTTGCAGGAAATAGTGTCTCTGTGTATATTACAGAATATCACACCGTGTGTTACAGGGAATAGTGTCCCTGTGTATACGACAGAATATCACACCGTGTGTTACAGGGAATAGTGTCCCTGTGTATATTACAAAATATCACACCGTGTCATACAGGGAATAGTGTCCCTGTGTATATTACAGAATATCACACCTTTTGTTACAGGGAATAGTGTCCCTGTGTATATTGCAGAACATCACACCGTGTGTTACAGGGAATAGTGTCCCTGTGTATATTACAGAATATCACACCGTGTGTTACAGGGAATTGTGTCCCTGTGTATATGACAGAACATCACACCGTGTGTTACGGGGAATAGTGTCCCTGTGTATATTACAGAATATCACACCGTGTGTTACGGGGAATAGTTTCCCTGTGTATATTACAGAATATCACATCGTGTGTTACAGGGAATAGTGTCCCTGTGTATATTACAGAAGATAGCACCATATATTGCAGGGAATAGGGTCCCTGTTAATATTACACAATGTCACACCGTGTGTTCCATGGAATAGTGTCACTGTGCATTTTACAGATATCACACCGTTTGTTACAGGGAATAGTTTCCCTGTGTATATTATTGAATATCACACCGTGTGTTACAGGGAATAGTGTCCCTGTGTATATTACAGAATATAACATCGTGTGTTGCAGGGAATAGTGTCCCTGTGTATATTACAGAATATAACACCGTGTGTTACGGGGAATAGTTTCCCTGTGTATATTGCAGAATATCACACCGTGTGTTACAGGGAATAGTGTCCCTGTGTATATTACAGAATATCACATCGTGTGTTGCAGGTAATAGTGTCCCTGTGTATATTACAGAATATCACACCGTGTGTTACGGGGAATAGTTTCCCTGTGTATATTACAGAATATCACTTCGTGTGTTGCAGGGAATAGTGTCTCTGTGTATATGACCGAATATCATACCGAGTGTTACAGGGAATAGTGCCCCTCTGTATATTACAGAATATAACACCGTGTGTTACAGCGAATAGTGTCCCTGTATATCTTACAGAATATCACACCGTTTGTTACAGGGAATAGTGTCCCTGTGTATATGACAGAATATCACACCGTGTGTTCCGGGGAATAGTTTCCCTGTGTATATTACTGAATATCACACCGTGTGTTACAGGGAATAGTGTCCCTGTGTATATTACAGAATATAACATCGTGTGTTGCAGGGAATAGTGTCCCTGTGTATATTACAGAATATAACACCGTGTGTTACGGGGAATAGTTTCCCTGTGTAGATTGCATAATATCACATCGTGTGTTGCAGGAAATAGTGTCCCTGTGTATATTACAGAATATCACACCGTGTGTTACAGGGAATAGTGTCCCTGTGTATACGACAGAATATCACACCGTGTGTTACAGGGAATAGTGTCCCTGTGTATATTACAAAATATCACACCGTGTGATACAGGGAATAGTGTCCCTGTGTATATTACAGAATATCACACCTTTTGTTACAGGGAATAGTGTCCCTGTGTATATTGCAGAATATCACACCGTGTGTTACAGTAATAGTGTCCCTGTGTATATTGCAGAACATCACACCATGTGTTACAGGGAATAATGTCCCTGTGTATATTACGGAATATTACAACGTGTGTTACAGTGAAGAGTGTCCCTGTGCATATTACAGATATCGCACTGTGTGTTACAGGGAATAATGTCCCCATGTATATTACAGAGTATCACACCGAGTGTGACAGCTAAAATTGTCCCTGTGTTTTTTACAGAATATCACACCGTGTGTTACGGGGAATAGTGTCCCTGTGCATATTACAGAATATCACACCATGTGTTACAGGGACTCGTGTCCCTGTGCATATTACAAAATATCACACCGTGTGTTCCATGGAATAGTGTCACTGTGCATATTACAGATATCACACTGTGTGTTAGAGGGAATAGTGTCCCTGTGTATATTACAGAATATCACACCGTGTGTTCCGGGGAATAGTTTCCTTGTGTATATTACTGAATATCACACCGTGTGTTACAGGGAATAGTGTCCCTGTGTATATTACAGAATATCACATCGTGTGTTGCAGGGAATGGTGTCCCTGTGTATATTACAGAATATAACACCGTGTGTTACGGGGAATAGTTTCCCTGTGTAGATTACAGAATATCACATCGTGTGTTGCAGGAAATAGTGTCCCTGTGTATATTACAGAATATCACACCGTGTGTTACAGGGAATAGTGTCCCTGTGTATACGACAGAATATCACACCGTGTGTTACAGGGAATAGTGTCCCTGTGTATATTGCAGAACATCACACCGTATGTTACAGGAAATAGTGTCCCTGTGTATATTACAGAATATCACACCGTGTGCTACAGGGAATTGTGTCCCTGTGTATATTACAGAATATCACACTGTGTGTTACAGGGAATAGTGTCCCTGTGTATATTACAGAAGATCGCACCATATATTGCAGGGAATAGGGTCCCTGTTAATATTACACAATGTCACACCGTGTGTTCCATGGAATAGTGTCACTGTGCATTTTACAGATATCACACTGTGTGTTACAGGGAATAGTGTCCCTGTGTATATTACAGAATATCACACCGTGTGTTACGGGGAATAGTTTCCCTGTGTATATTGCAGAATATCACACCGTGTGTTACAGGGAATAGTGTCCCTGTGTATATTACAGAATATCATATCGTGTGTTGCAGGTAATAGTGTCCCTGTGTATATTACAGAATATCACACCGTGTGTTACGGGGAATAGTTTCCCTGTGTATATTACAGAATATCACATCGTGTGTTGCAGGGAATAGTGTCTCTGTGTATATGACCGAATATCATACCGTGTGTTACAGGGAATAGTGCCCCTCTGTATATTACAGAATATAACACAGTGTGTTACAGCGAATAGTGTCCCTGTGTATATTACAGAATATCACACCGTTTGTTACAGGGAATAGTTTCCCTGTGTATATTATTGAATATCACACCGTGTGTTACAGGGAATAGTGTCCCTGTGTATATTACAGAATATAACATCGTGTGTTGCAGGGAATAGTGTCCCTGTGTATATTACAGAATATAACACCGTGTGTTACGGGGAATAGTTTCCCTGTGTAGATTACAGAATAGCACATCGTGTGTTGCAGGAAATAGTGTCCCTGTGTATATTGCAGAATATCACACCGTGTGTTACAGGGAATAGTGTCCCTGTGTATACGACAGAATATCACACCGTGTGTTACAGGGAATAGTGTCCCTGTGTATATTACAAAATATCACACCGTGTGATACAGGGAATAGTGTCCCTGTGTATATTACAGAATATCACACCTTTTGTTACAGAGAATAGTGTCCCTGTGTATATTGCAGAACATCACACCGTGTGTTACAGGGAATAGTGTCCCTGTGTATATTACAGAATATCACACCGTGTGTTACAGGGAATTGTGTCCCTGTGTATATTCCAGAATATCACACCGTGTGTTACGGGGAATAGTGTCACTGTGTATGTTACAGAACATCACACCGTGTGTTACAGGCAATAGTGTCCCTGTGTATATGACAGAATATCACACTGTGTGTTACATGGAATAGTGTCCCTGTGTATATTACAGATTATCACACCGTGTGTTACAGGGAATAGTGTCCCTGTGTATATTACAGAATATCACACCGTGTGTTACGGGGAATAGTGTCCCTGTGTATATTACAGAATATCACACCATGTGTTACAGGGAATAGTGTCCCTGTGTATATTACAGAATATCACACCGTGTGTTACAGGGAATAGTGTTCCCGTGTATATTTCGGAATATCACACCGTGTGTTACAGGGAATAGTGTCCCTGTGTATATTACAGAATATCACACCGTGTGTTACAGAGAATGGTGTCCCTGTGTATATTACAGAATATCGCACCATGTGTTACAGGGAATAGTGTCCCTGTGTATATTACAGTCTATCACACCGTATGTTACAGAGAATGGTGTCCCTGTGTATATTACAGAATATCACACCGTGTGTTACAGAGAATAGTGTCCCTGTGTATATTACAGAATATCACACCGTGTGTTACAGAGAATGGTGTCCCTCTGTATATTACATAATATCACACCGTGTGTTACAGAGAATAGTGTCCTTGTGTATATTACAGTATATCGCACCGTGTGTTACAGAGAATAGTGTCTCTGTGTATATTACAGAATATCACACCGTGTGTTACAGGGAATAGTGTCCCTGTGTATATTACAGAATATCACACCGTGTGTTACAGGGAATAGTGTCCCTGTGTATATTACAGAATACCACACCGTGTGTGACAGAGAATGGTGTCCCTGTGTATATTACAGAATATCACACCGTGTGTTGCAGGGAATGGTGTCCCTGTGTATATTACAGAATATCACACCGTGTGTTACAGGGAATAGTGTCCATGTGTATATTACAGAATATCACACCGTGTGTTACAGGGAATAGTGTCCCTGTGTATATTACAGAATATCACACCGTGTGTTACAGAGAATGGTGTCCCTGCGTATATTGCAGAATATCACACCGTGTGTTACAGAGAATGGTGTCCCTGTGTATATTACAGAATATCACATCGTGTGTTACAGGGAATAGCGTCCCTGTGTATATTACAGAATATCACACCGTGTGTTACAGAGAATGGTGTCCCTGTGTATATTGCAGAATATCACACCGTGTGTTCCATGGAATAGTGTCCCTGTGTATATTACAGAATATCACACCGTGTGTTACAGGGAATGGTGTCCCTGTGTATATTACAGAATATCACACCGTGTGTTACAGGGAATAGTGTCCATGTGTATATTACAGAATATCACACCGTGTGTTACAGGGAATAGTGTCCCTGTGTATATTACAGAATATCACACCGTGTGTTACAGAGAATGGTGTCCCTGCGTATATTGCAGAATATCACACCGTGTGTTACAGAGAATGGTGTCCCTGTGTATATTACAGAATATCACACCGTGTGTTACAGGGAATAGTGTCCCTGTGTATATTACAGAATATCATACCGTGTGTTACAGGGAATAGTGTCCCTGTGTATATTACAGAATATCACACCGTGTGTTACAGAGAATGGTGTCCCTGTGTATATTACAGAATATCACACCGTGTGTGACAGTGAATAGTGTCTCTGTGTATATTACAGAATATCACACCGTGTGTTACAGAGAATGGTGTCCCTGTGTATATTGCAGAATATTACACCGTGTGTTACAGAGAATGGTGTCCCTGTGTATATTACAGAATATCACACCGTGTGTTACAGGGAATAGTGTCCCTGTGTATATTACAGAATATCACACCGTGTGTTACAGAGAATGGTGTCCCTGTGTATATTACAGAATATCACACCATGTGTTACAGGGAATAGTGTCCCTGTGTATATTACAGAATATCACACCGTGTGTTACAGAGAATGGTGTCCCTGTGTATATTACAGAATATCACACCGTGTGTGTCTGTGAATAGTTTCTCTGTGTGTATTACAGAATATCACACCGTGTGTTACAGAGAATGGTGTCCCTGTATATATTGCAAAATATTACACCGTGTGTTACAGAGAATGGTGTCCCTGTGTATATTACAGAATATCACACCGTGTGTTACAGGGAATTGTGTCCCTGTGTATATTACAGAATATCACACCGTGTGTTACAGAGAATGGTGTCCCTGTGTATATTACAGAATATCACACCGTGTGTTACAGGGAATAGTGCCTCTGTGTATATTACAGAATATCACACCGTGTGTTACAGAGAATGGTGTCCCTGTGTATATTACAGAATATCACACCGTGTGTTACAGAGAATGGTGTCCCTGCGTATATTGCAGAATATCACACCGTGTGTTACAGGGGATAGTGTCCCTGCGTATATTGCAGAATATCACACCGTGTGTTACAGAGAATGGTGTCCCTGTGTATATTACAGAATATCACACCGTGTGTTACAGGGAATCGTGTCCCTGTGTATATTACAGAATATCACACCGTGTGTTACAGAGAATGGTGTCCCTGTGTATATTACAGAATATCACACCGTGTGTTACAGGGAATAGTGTCCCTGTGTATATTACAAAATATCACACCGTGTAATACAGGGAATAGTGTCCCTGTGTATATTACAGAATATCATACCGTGTGTTACAGAGAATGGTGTCCCTGTGTATATTGCAGAATATCACACCGTGTGTTACAGAGAATGGTGTCCCTGTGTATATTATAGAATGTCACACCGTGTGTTACAGAGAATGTTGTCCCTGTGTATATTATAGAATATCACACCGTGTGTTACAGGGGATAGTGTCCCTGCGTAAATTGCAGAATATCACACCGTGTGTTACAGAGAATGGTGTCCCTGTGTATATTACAGAATATCACATCGTGTGTTACAGGGAATAGCGTCCCTGTGTATATTACAGAATATCACACCGTGTGTTACAGAGAATGGTGTCCCTGTGTATATTGCAGAATATCACACCGTGTGTTCCATGGAATAGTGTCCCTGTGTATATTACAGAATATCACACCGTGTGTTACAGAGAATGGTGTCCCTGTGTATATTACAGAATATCACACCGTGTGTTGCAGGGAATAGTGTCTCTGTGTATATTACAGAATATCACACCGTGTGTTACAGAGAATGGTGTCCCTGTGTATATTACAGAATATCACACCGTGTGTTACAGGGAATAGTGTCCCTGTGTATATTACAGAATATCATACCGTGTGTTACAGGGAATAGTGTCCCTGTGTATATTACAGAATATCACACCGTGTGTTACAGAGAATGGTGTCCCTGTGTATATTACAGAATATCACACCGTGTGTGACAGTGAATAGTGTCTCTGTGTATATTACAGAATATCACACCGTGTGTTACAGAGAATGGTGTCCCTGTGTATATTGCAGAATATTACACCGTGTGTTACAGAGAATGGTGTCCCTGTGTATATTACAGAATATCACACCGTGTGTTACAGGGAATAGTGTCCCTGTGTATATTACAGAATATCACACCGTGTGTTACAGAGAATGGTGTCCCTGTGTATATTACAGAATATCACACCATGTGTTACAGGGAATAGTGTCCCTGTGTATATTACAGAATATCACACCGTGTGTTACAGAGAATGGTGTCCCTGTGTATATTACAGAATATCACACCGTGTGTGTCTGTGAATAGTTTCTCTGTGTGTATTACAGAATATCACACCGTGTGTTACAGAGAATGGTGTCCCTGTATATATTGCAAAATATTACACCGTGTGTTACAGAGAATGGTGTCCCTGTGTATATTACAGAATATCACACCGTGTGTTACAGGGAATTGTGTCCCTGTGTATATTACAGAATATCACACCGTGTGTTACAGAGAATGGTGTCCCTGCGTATATTGCAGAATATCACACCGTGTGTTACAGAGAATGGTGTCCCTGTGTATATTACAGAATATCACACCGTGTGTTACAGGGAATAGTGTCCCTGTGTATATTACAGAATATCATACCGTGTGTTACAGGGAATAGTGTCCCTGTGTATATTACAGAATACCACACCGTGTGTGACAGAGAATGGTGTCCCTGTGTATATTACAGAATATCACACCGTGTGTTACAGGGAATGGTGTCCCTGTGTATATTACAGAATATCACACCGTGTGTTACAGGGAATAGTGTCCATGTGTATATTACAGAATATCACACCGTGTGTTACAGGGAATAGTGTCCCTGTGTATATTACAGAATATCACACCGTGTGTTACAGAGAATGGTGTCCCTGCGTATATTGCAGAATATCACACCGTGTGTTACAGAGAATGGTGTCCCTGTGTATATTACAGAATATCACATCGTGTGTTACAGGGAATAGCGTCCCTGTGTATATTACAGAATATCACACCGTGTGTTACAGAGAATGGTGTCCCTGTGTATATTGCAGAATATCACACCGTGTGTTCCATGGAATAGTGTCCCTGTGTATATTACAGAATATCACACCGTGTGTTACAGGGAATGGTGTCCCTGTGTATATTACAGAATATCACACCGTGTGTTACAGGGAATAGTGTCCATGTGTATATTACAGAATATCACACCGTGTGTTACAGGGAATAGTGTCCCTGTGTATATTACAGAATATCACACCGTGTGTTACAGAGAATGGTGTCCCTGCGTATATTGCAGAATATCACACCGTGTGTTACAGAGAATGGTGTCCCTGTGTATATTACAGAATATCACACCGTGTGTTACAGGGAATAGTGTCCCTGTGTATATTACAGAATATCATACCGTGTGTTACAGGGAATAGTGTCCCTGTGTATATTACAGAATATCACACCGTGTGTTACAGAGAATGGTGTCCCTGTGTATATTACAGAATATCACACCGTGTGTGACAGTGAATAGTGTCTCTGTGTATATTACAGAATATCACACCGTGTGTTACAGAGAATGGTGTCCCTGTGTATATTGCAGAATATTACACCGTGTGTTACAGAGAATGGTGTCCCTGTGTATATTACAGAATATCACACCGTGTGTTACAGGGAATAGTGTCCCTGTGTATATTACAGAATATCACACCGTGTGTTACAGAGAATGGTGTCCCTGTGTATATTACAGAATATCACACCATGTGTTACAGGGAATAGTGTCCCTGTGTATATTACAGAATATCACACCGTGTGTTACAGAGAATGGTGTCCCTGTGTATATTACAGAATATCACACCGTGTGTGTCTGTGAATAGTTTCTCTGTGTGTATTACAGAATATCACACCGTGTGTTACAGAGAATGGTGTCCCTGTATATATTGCAAAATATTACACCGTGTGTTACAGAGAATGGTGTCCCTGTGTATATTACAGAATATCACACCGTGTGTTACAGGGAATTGTGTCCCTGTGTATATTACAGAATATCACACCGTGTGTTACAGAGAATGGTGTCCCTGTGTATATTACAGAATATCACACCGTGTGTTACAGGGAATAGTGCCTCTGTGTATATTACAGAATATCACACCGTGTGTTACAGAGAATGGTGTCCCTGTGTATATTACAGAATATCACACCGTGTGTTACAGAGAATGGTGTCCCTGCGTATATTGCAGAATATCACACCGTGTGTTACAGGGGATAGTGTCCCTGCGTATATTGCAGAATATCACACCGTGTGTTACAGAGAATGGTGTCCCTGTGTATATTACAGAATATCACACCGTGTGTTACAGGGAATCGTGTCCCTGTGTATATTACAGAATATCACACCGTGTGTTACAGAGAATGGTGTCCCTGTGTATATTACAGAATATCACACCGTGTGTTACAGGGAATAGTGTCCCTGTGTATATTACAAAATATCACACCGTGTAATACAGGGAATAGTGTCCCTGTGTATATTACAGAATATCATACCGTGTGTTACAGAGAATGGTGTCCCTGTGTATATTGCAGAATATCACACCGTGTGTTACAGAGAATGGTGTCCCTGTGTATATTATAGAATGTCACACCGTGTGTTACAGAGAATGTTGTCCCTGTGTATATTATAGAATATCACACCGTGTGTTACAGGGGATAGTGTCCCTGCGTAAATTGCAGAATATCACACCGTGTGTTACAGAGAATGGTGTCCCTGTGTATATTACAGAATATCACATCGTGTGTTACAGGGAATAGCGTCCCTGTGTATATTACAGAATATCACACCGTGTGTTACAGAGAATGGTGTCCCTGTGTATATTGCAGAATATCACACCGTGTGTTCCATGGAATAGTGTCCCTGTGTATATTACAGAATATCACACCGTGTGTTACAGAGAATGGTGTCCCTGTGTATATTACAGAATATCACACCGTGTGTTGCAAGGAATAGTGTCTCTGTGTATATTACAGAATATCACACCGTGTGTTACAGAGAATGGTGTCCCTGTGTATATTACAGAATATCACACCGTGTGTTACAGGGAATAGTGTCCCTGTGTATATTACAGAATATCATACCGTGTGTTACAGGGAATAGTGTCCCTGTGTATATTACAGAATATCACACCGTGTGTTACAGAGAATGGTGTCCCTGTGTATATTACAGAATATCACACCGTGTGTGACAGTGAATAGTGTCTCTGTGTATATTACAGAATATCACACCGTGTGTTACAGAGAATGGTGTCCCTGTGTATATTGCAGAATATTACACCGTGTGTTACAGAGAATGGTGTCCCTGTGTATATTACAGAATATCACACCGTGTGTTACAGGGAATAGTGTCCCTGTGTATATTACAGAATATCACACCGTGTGTTACAGAGAATGGTGTCCCTGTGTATATTACAGAATATCACACCATGTGTTACATGGAATAGTGTCCCTGTGTATATTACAGAATATCACACCGTGTGTTACAGAGAATGGTGTCCCTGTGTATATTACAGAATATCACACCGTGTGTGTCTGTGAATAGTTTCTCTGTGTGTATTACAGAATATCACACCGTGTGTTACAGAGAATGGTGTCCCTGTATATATTGCAAAATATTACACCGTGTGTTACAGAGAATGGTGTCCCTGTGTATATTACAGAATATCACACCGTGTGTTACAGGGAATTGTGTCCCTGTGTATATTACAGAATATCACACCGTGTGTTACAGAGAATGGTGTCCCTGTGTATATTACAGAATATCACACCGTGTGTTACAGGGAATAGTGCCTCTGTGTATATTACAGAATATCACACCGTGTGTTACAGAGAATGGTGTCCCTGTGTATATTACAGAATATCACACCGTGTGTTACAGAGAATGGTGTCCCTGCGTATATTGCAGAATATCACACCGTGTGTTACAGGGGATAGTGTCCCTGCGTATATTGCAGAATATCACACCGTGTGTTACAGAGAATGGTGTCCCTGTGTATATTACAGAATATCACACCGTGTGTTACAGGGAATCGTGTCCCTGTGTATATTACAGAATATCACACCGTGTGTTACAGAGAATGGTGTCCCTGTGTATATTACAGAATATCACACCGTGTGTTACAGGGAATAGTGTCCCTGTGTATATTACAAAATATCACACCGTGTAATACAGGGAATAGTGTCCCTGTGTATATTACAGAATATCATACCGTGTGTTACAGAGAATGGTGTCCCTGTGTATATTGCAGAATATCACACCGTGTGTTACAGAGAATGGTGTCCCTGTGTATATTATAGAATGTCACACCGTGTGTTACAGAGAATGTTGTCCCTGTGTATATTATAGAATATCACACCGTGTGTTACAGGGGATAGTGTCCCTGCGTAAATTGCAGAATATCACACCGTGTGTTACAGAGAATGGTGTCCCTGTGTATATTACAGAATATCACATCGTGTGTTACAGGGAATAGCGTCCCTGTGTATATTACAGAATATCACACCGTGTGTTACAGAGAATGGTGTCCCTGTGTATATTGCAGAATATCACACCGTGTGTTCCATGGAATAGTGTCCCTGTGTATATTACAGAATATCACACCGTGTGTTACAGAGAATGGTGTCCCTGTGTATATTACAGAATATCACACCGTGTGTTGCAGGGAATAGTGTCTCTGTGTATATTACAGAATATCACACCGTGTGTTACAGAGAATGGTGTCCCTGTGTATATTACAGAATATCACACCGTGTGTTATAGAGAATGGTGTCCCTGCGTATATTGCAGAATATCACACCGTGTGTTACAGGGGATAGTGTCCCTGCGTATATTTCAGAATATCACACCGTGTGTTACAGAGAATGGTGTCCCTGTGTATATTACAGAATATCACATCGTGTATTACAGGGAATAGCGTCCCTGTGTATATTACAGAATATCACACCGTGTGTTACAGAGAATGGTGTCCCTGTGTATATTACAGAATATCACACCGTGTGTTACAGGGAATAGTGTCCCTGTGTATATTACAGAATATCACACCGTGTGTTACAGAGAATGGTGTCCCTGTGTATATTACAGAATATCACACCGTGTGTTACAGGGAATAGAGTCCCTGTGTATATTACAAAATATCACACCGTGTAATATAGGGAATAGTGTCCCTGTGTATATTACAGAATATCACACCGTGTGTTACAGGGAAGAGTGTCCCTGTGTATATTACAGAATATCGCACCGTGTGTTACAGGGAATAGTGTCCCTGTGTATAGTACGGAATATCACACCGTGTGTTACAGGGAATAGTGTTCCCGTGTATATTTCGGAATATCACACCGTGTGTTACAGAGAATGGTGACCCTGCGTATATTACAGAATATCACACCGTGTGTTACAGGGAATAGTGTCCCTGTGTATATTACAGAATATCACACCGTGTGTTACAGAGAATGGTGTCCCTGTGTATATTACAGAATATCGCACCATGTGTTACAGGGAATAGTGTCCCTGTGTATATTACAGTCCATCACACCGTATGTTACAGAGAATGGTGTCCCTGTGTATATTACAGAATATCACACCGTGTGTGTCTGTGAATAGTTTCTCTGTGTATATTACAGAATATCACACCGTGTGTTACAGAGAATGGTGTCCCTCTGTATATTACATAATATCACACCGTGTGTTACAGAGAATAGTGTCCTTGTGTATATTACAGTATATCGCACCGTGTGTTACAGAGAATAGTGTCCCTGTGTATATTACAGAATATCACACCGTGTGTTACAGGGAATAGTGTCCCTGTGTATATTACAGAATATCACACCGTGTGTTACAGGGAATAGTGTCCCTGTGTATATTACAGAATACCACACCGTGTGTGACAGAGAATGGTGTCCCTGTGTATATTACAGAATATCACACCGTGTGTTACAGGGAATGGTGTCCCTGTGTATATTACAGAATATCACACCGTGTGTTACAGGGAATAGTGTCCATGTGTATATTACAGAATATCACACCGTGTGTTACAGGGAATAGTGTCTCTGTGTATATTACAGAATATCACACCGTGTGTTACAGAGAATGGTGTCCCTGTGTATATTACAGAATATCACACCGTGTGTTACAGGGAATAGTGTCCCTGTGTGTATTACAGAATATCACACCGTGTGTTACAGAGAATGGTGTCCCTGTGTATATTACAGAATATCACACCGTGTGTTACAGGGAATAGTGTCCCTGTGTATATTACAGAATATCACACCGTGTGTTACAGGGAATAGTGTCCCTGTGTATATTACAGAATATCACACCGTGTGTTACAGAGAATGGTGTCCCTGTGTATATTACAGAATATCACACCGTGTGTGACAGTGAATAGTGTCTCTGTGTGTATTACAGAATATCACACCGTGTGTTACAGAGAATGGTGTCCCTGTGTATATTGCAGAATATTACACCGTGTGTTACAGAGAATGGTGTCCCTGTGTATATTACAGAATATCACACCGTGTGTTACAGGGAATAGTGTCCCTGTGTATATTACAGAATATCACACCGTGTGTTACAGAGAATGGTGTCCCTGTGTATATTACAGAATATCACACCGTGTGTTACAGGGAATAGTGTCCCTGTGTATATTACAGAATATCACACCGTGTGTTACAGAGAATGGTGTCCCTGTGTATATTACAGAATATCACACCGTGTGTGTCTGTGAATAGTTTCTCTGTGTATATTACAGAATATCACACCGTGTGTTACAGAGAATGGTGTCCCTGTATATATTGCAAAATATTACACCGTGTGTTACAGAGAATGGTGTCCCTGTGTATATTACAGAATATCACACCGTGTGTTACAGGGAATAGTGTCCCTGTGTATATTACAGAATATCACACCGTGTGTTACAGAGAATGGTGTCCCTGTGTATATTACAGAATATCACACCATGTGTTACAGGGAATAGTGTCTCTGTGTATATTACAGAATATCACACTGTGTGTTACAGAGAATGGTGTCCCTGTGTATATTACAGAATATCACACCGTGTGTTACAGAGAATGGTGACCCTGCGTATATTGCAGAATATCACACCGTGTGTTACAGGGGATAGTGTCCCTGCGTATATTGCAGAATATCACACCGTGTGTTACAGAGAATGGTGTCCCTGTGTATATTACAGAATATCACATCGTGTGTTACAGGGGATAGTGTCCCTGCGTATATTGCAGAATATCACACCGTGTGTTACAGAGAATGGTGTCCCTGTGTATATTACAGAATATCACATCGTGTGTTACAGGGAATAGAGTCCCTGTGTATATTACAGAATATCACACCGTGTGTTACAGGGAATAGTGTCCCTGTGTGTATTACAGAATATCACACCGTGTGTTACAGAGAATGGTGTCCCTGTGTATATTACAGAATATCACACCGTGTGTTACAGGGAATAGTGTCTCTGTGTATATTACAGAATATCACACCGTGTGTTACAGAGAATGGTGTCCCTGTGTATATTGCAGAATATTACACCGTGTGTTACAGAGAATGGTGTCCCTGTGTATATTACAGAATATCACACCGTGTGTTACAGGGAATAGTGTCCCTGTGTATATTACAGAATATCACACCGTGTGTTACAGAGAATGGTGTCCCTGTGTATATTACAGAATATCACACCGTGTGTTACAGGGAATAGTGTCCCTGTGTATATTACAGAATATCACACCGTGTGTTACAGAGAATGGTGTCCCTGTGTATATTACAGAATATCACACCGTGTGTGTCTGTGAATAGTTTCTCTGTGTATATTACAGAATATCACACCGTGTGTTACAGAGAATGGTGTCCCTGTATATATTGCAAAATATTACACCGTGTGTTACAGAGAATGGTGTCCCTGTGTATATTACAGAATATCACACCGTGTGTTACAGGGAATAGTGTCCCTTTGTATATTACAGAATATCACACCGTGTGTTACAGAGAATGGTGTCCCTGTGTATATTACAGAATATCACACCGTGTGTTACAGGGAATAGTGTCTCTGTGTATATTACAGAATATCACACCGTGTGTTACAGAGAATGGTGTCCCTGTGTATATTACAGAATATCACACCGTGTGTTACAGAGAATGGTGTCCCTGCGTATATTGCAGAATATCACACCGTGTGTTACAGGGGATAGTGTCCCTGCGTATATTGCAGAATATCACACCGTGTGTTACAGAGAATGGTGTCCCTGTGTATATTACAGAATATCACACCGTGTGTTACAGAGAATGGTGTCCCTGTGTATATTACAGAATATCACACCGTGTGTTACAGGGAATAGTGTCCCTGTGTATATTACAAAATATCACACCGTGTAATACAGGGAATAGTGTCCCTGTGTATATTACAGAATATCATACCGTGTGTGACAGAGAATGGTGTCCCTGTGTATATTGCAGAATATCACACCGTGTGTTACAGAGAATGGTGTCCCTGTGTATATTATAGAATGTCACACCGTGTGTTACAGAGAATGTTGTCCCTGTGTATATTATAGAATATCACACCGTGTGTTACAGAGGATAGTGTCCCTGCGTATATTGCAGAATATCACACCGTGTGTTACAGAGAATGGTGTCCCTGTGTATATTACAGAATATCACATCGTGTGTTACAGGGAATAGCGTCCCTGTGTATATTACAGAATATCACACCGTGTGTTACAGAGAATGGTGTCCCTGTGTATATTGCAGAATATCACACCGTGTGTTCCATGGAATAGTGTCCCTGTGTATATTACAGAATATCACACCGTGTGTTACAGAGAATGGTGTCCCTGTGTATATTACAGAATATCACACCGTGTGTTACAGGGAATAGTGTCTCTGTGTATATTACAGAATATCACACCGTGTGTTACAGAGAATGGTGTCCCTGTGTATATTACAGAATATCACACCGTGTGTTATAGAGAATGGTGTCCCTGCGTATATTGCAGAATATCACACCGTGTGTTACAGGGGATAGTGTCCCTGCGTATATTGCAGAATATCACACCGTGTGTTACAGAGAATGGTGTCCCTGTGTATATTACAGAATATCACATCGTGTGTTACAGGGAATAGCGTCCCTGTGTATATTACAGAATATCACACCGTGTGTTACAGAGAATGGTGTCCCTGTGTATATTACAGAATATCACACCGTGTGTTACAGGGAATAGTGTCCCTGTGTATATTACAGAATATCACACCGTGTGTTACAGAGAATGGTGTCCCTGTGTATATTACAGAATATCACACCGTGTGTTACAGGGAATAGAGTCCCTGTGTATATTACAAAATATCACACCGTGTAATATAGGGAATAGTGTCCCTGTGTATATTACAGAATATCACACCGTGTGTTACAGGGAAGAGTGTCCCTGTGTATATTACAGAATATCGCACCGTGTGTTACAGGGAATAGTGTCCCTGTGTATAGTACGGAATATCACACCGTGTGTTACAGGGAATAGTGTTCCCGTGTATATTTCGGAATATCACACCGTGTGTTACAGGGAATAGTGTCCCTGTGTATATTACAGAATATCACACCGTGTGTTACAGAGAATGGTGTCCCTGTGTATATTACAGAATATCGCACCATGTGTTACAGGGAATAGTGTCCCTGTGTATATTACAGTCCATCACACCGTATGTTACAGAGAATGGTGTCCCTGTGTATATTACAGAATATCACACCGTGTGTTACAGAGAATAGTGTCCCTGTGTATATTACAGAATATCACACCGTGTGTTACAGAGAATGGTGTCCCTCTGTATATTACATAATATCACACCGTGTGTTACAGAGAATAATGTCCTTGTGTATATTACAGTATATCGCACCTTGTGTTACAGAGAATAGTGTCCCTGTGTATATTACAGAATATCACACCGTGTGTTACAGGGAATAGTGTCCCTGTGTATATTACAGAATATCACACCGTGTGTTACAGGGAATAGTGTCCCTGTGTATATTACAGAATACCACACCGTGTGTGACAGAGAATGGTGTCCCTGTGTATATTACAGAATATCACACCGTGTGTTACAGGGAATGGTGTCCCTGTGTATATTACAGAATATCACACCGTGTGTTACAGGGAATAGTGTCCATGTGTATATTACAGAATATCACACCGTGTGTTACAGGGAATAGTGTCCCTGTGTATATTACAGAATATCACACCGTGTGTTATAGAGAATGGTGTCCCTGTGTATATTACAGAATATCACACCGTGTGTTACAGGGAATAGTGTCCCTGTGTGTATTACAGAATATCACACCGTGTGTTACAGAGAATGGTGTCCCTGTGTATATTACAGAATATCACACCATGTGTTACAGGGAATAGTGTCCCTGTGTATAGTACGGAATATCACACCGTGTGTTACAGGGAATAGTGTTCCCGTGTATATTTCGGAATATCACACCGTGTGTTACAGGGAATAGTGTCCCTGTGTATATTACAGAATATCACACCGTGTGTTACAGAGAATGGTGTCCCTGTGTATATTACAGAATATCGCACCATGTGTTACAGGGAATAGTGTCCCTGTGTATATTACAGTCCATCACACCGTATGTTACAGAGAATGGTGTCCCTGTGTATATTACAGAATATCACACCGTGTGTTACAGAGAATAGTGTCCCTGTGTATATTACAGAATATCACACCGTGTGTTACAGAGAATGGTGTCCCTCTGTATATTACATAATATCACACCGTGTGTTACAGAGAATAATGTCCTTGTGTATATTACAGTATATCGCACCTTGTGTTACAGAGAATAGTGTCCCTGTGTATATTACAGAATATCACACCGTGTGTTACAGGGAATAGTGTCCCTGTGTATATTACAGAATATCACACCGTGTGTTACAGGGAATAGTGTCCCTGTGTATATTACAGAATACCACACCGTGTGTGACAGAGAATGGTGTCCCTGTGTATATTACAGAATATCACACCGTGTGTTACAGGGAACGGTGTCCCTGTGTATATTACAGAATATCACACCGTGTGTTACAGGGAATAGTGTCCATGTGTATATTACAGAATATCACACCGTGTGTTACAGGGAATAGTGTCCCTGTGTATATTACAGAATATCACACCGTGTGTTATAGTGAATGGTGTCCCTGTGTATATTACAGAATATCACACCGTGTGTTAGAGGGAATAGTGTCCCTGTGTGTATTACAGAATATCACACCGTGTGTTACAGAGAATGGTGTCCCTGTGTATATTACAGAATATCACACCGTGTGTTACAGGAAATAGTGTCCCTGTGTATATTACAGAATATCACACCGTGTGTTACAGGGAATAGTGTCCCTGTGTATATTACAGAATATCACACCGTGTGTTACAGAGAATGGTGTCCCTGTGTATATTACAGAATATCACACCGTGTGTGACAGTGAATAGTGTCTCTGTGTGTATTACAGAATATCACACCGTGTGTTACAGAGAATGGTGTCCCTGTGTATATTGCAGAATATTACACCGTGTGTTACAGAGAATGGTGTCCCTGTGTATATTACAGAATATCACACCGTGTGTTACAGGGAATAGTGTCCCTGTGTATATTACAGAATATCACACCGTGTGTTACAGAGAATGGTGTCCCTGTGTATATTACAGAATATCACACCGTGTGTTACAGGGAATAGTGTCCCTGTGTATATTACAGAATATCACACCGTGTGTTACAGAGAATGGTGTCCCTGTGTATATTACAGAATATCACACCGTGTGTGTCTGTGAATAGTTTCTCTGTGTATATTACAGAATATCACACCGTGTGTTACAGAGAATGGTGTCCCTGTATATATTGCAAAATATTACACCGTGTGTTACAGAGAATGGTGTCCCTGTGTATATTACAGAATATCACACCGTGTGTTACAGGGAATAGTGTCCCTGTGTATATTACAGAATATCACACCGTGTGTTACAGAGAATGGTGTCCCTGTGTATATTACAGAATATCACACCATGTGTTACAGGGAATAATGTCTCTGTGTATATTACAGAATATCACACCGTGTGTTACAGAGAATGGTGTCCCTGTGTATATTACAGAATATCACACCGTGTGTTACAGAGAATGGTGTCCCTGCGTATATTGCAGAATATCACACCGTGTGTTACAGGGGATAGTGTCCCTGCGTATATTGCAGAATATCACACCGTGTGTTACAGAAAATGGTGTCCCTGTGTATATTACAGAATATCACATCGTGTGTTACAGGGAATAGCGTCCCTGTGTATATTACAGAATATCACACCGTGTGTTACAGAGAATGGTGTCCCTGTGTATATTACAGAATATCACACCGTGTGTTACAGGGAATAGTGTCCCTGTGTATATTACAGAATATCACACCGTGTGTTACAGAGAATGGTGTCCCTGTGTATATTACAGAATATCACACCGTGTGTTACAGGGAATAGTGTCCCTGTGTATATTACAAAATATCACACCGTGTAATACAGGGAATAGTGTCCCTGTGTATATTACAGAATATCACACCGTGTGTTACAGAGAATGGTGTCCCTGTGTATATTGCAGAATATCACACCTTGTGTTACAGAGAATGGTGTCCCTGTGTATATTATAGAATGTCACACCGTGTGTTACAGAGAATGTTGTCCCAGTGTATATTATAGAATATCACACCGTGTGTTACAGGGGATAGTGTCCCTGCGTATATTGCAGAATATCACACCGTGTGTTACAGAGAATGGTGTCCCTGTGTATATTACAGAATATCACACCGTGTGTTACAGGGAATAGTGTTCGCGTGTATATTTCGGAATATCACACCGTGTGTTACAGGGAATAGTGTCCCTGTGTATATTACAGAATATCACACCATGTGTTACAGAGAATGGTGTCCCTGTGTATATTACAGAATATCGCACCATGTGTTACAGGGAATAGTGTCCCTGTGTATATTACAGTCTATCACACCATGTGTTACAGAGAATGGTGTCCCTGTGTATATTACAGAATATCACACTGTGTGTTACAGAGAATAGTGTCCCTGTGTATATTACAGAATATCACACCGTGTGTTACAGAGAATGGTGTCCCTCTGTATATTACATAATATCACACCGTGTGTTACAGAGAATAGTGTCCTTGTGTATATTACAGTATATCGCACCGTGTGTTACAGAGAATAGTGTCCCTGTGTATATTACAGAATATCACACCGTGTGTTACAGAGAATGGTGTCCCTGTGTATATTACAGAATATCACACCGTGTGTTACAGGGAATGGTGTCCCTGTGTATATTACAGAATATCACACCGTGTGTTACAGAGAATGGTGTCCCTGTGTATATTACAGAATATCACACCGTGTGTTACAGGGAATAGTGTCCCTGTGTATATTACAGAATATCACACCGTGTGTTACAGGGAATAGTGTCCCTGTGTATATTACAGAATATCACACCGTGTGTTACAGAGAATGGTGTCCCTGTGTATATTACAGAATATCACACCGTGTGTTACAGGGAATAGTGTCCCTGTGTGTATTACAGAATATCACACCGTGTGTTACAGGGAATAGTGTCCCTGTGTATATTGCAGAATATCACACCGTGTGTTACAGAGAATGGTGTCCCTGTGTATATTACAGAATATCACACCGTGTGTTACAGAGAATGGTGTCCCTGTGTATATTACAGAATATCACACCATGTGTTACAGGGAATAATGTCTCTGTGTATATTACAGAATATCACACCGTGTGTTACAGAGAATGGTGTCCCTGTGTATATTACAGAATATCACACCGTGTGTTACAGAGAATGGTGTCCCTGCGTATATTGCAGAATATCACACCGTGTGTTACAGGGGATAGTGTCCCTGCGTATATTGCAGAATATCACACCGTGTGTTACAGAAAATGGTGTCCCTGTGTATATTACAGAATATCACATCGTGTGTTACAGGGAATAGCGTCCCTGTGTATATTACAGAATATCACACCGTGTGTTACAGAGAATGGTGTCCCTGTGTATATTACAGAATATCACACCGTGTGTTACAGGGAATAGTGTCCCTGTGTATATTACAGAATATCACACCGTGTGTTACAGAGAATGGTGTCCCTGTGTATATTACAGAATATCACACCGTGTGTTACAGGGAATAGTGTCCCTGTGTATATTACAAAATATCACACCGTGTAATACAGGGAATAGTGTCCCTGTGTATATTACAGAATATCACACCGTGTGTTACAGAGAATGGTGTCCCTGTGTATATTGCAGAATATCACACCTTGTGTTACAGAGAATGGTGTCCCTGTGTATATTATAGAATGTCACACCGTGTGTTACAGAGAATGTTGTCCCAGTGTATATTATAGAATATCACACCGTGTGTTACAGGGGATAGTGTCCCTGCGTATATTGCAGAATATCACACCGTGTGTTACAGAGAATGGTGTCCCTGTGTATATTACAGAATATCACACCGTGTGTTACAGGGAATAGTGTTCGCGTGTATATTTCGGAATATCACACCGTGTGTTACAGGGAATAGTGTCCCTGTGTATATTACAGAATATCACACCATGTGTTACAGAGAATGGTGTCCCTGTGTATATTACAGAATATCGCACCATGTGTTACAGGGAATAGTGTCCCTGTGTATATTACAGTCTATCACACCATGTGTTACAGAGAATGGTGTCCCTGTGTATATTACAGAATATCACACTGTGTGTTACAGAGAATAGTGTCCCTGTGTATATTACAGAATATCACACCGTGTGTTACAGAGAATGGTGTCCCTCTGTATATTACATAATATCACACCGTGTGTTACAGAGAATAGTGTCCTTGTGTATATTACAGTATATCGCACCGTGTGTTACAGAGAATAGTGTCCCTGTGTATATTACAGAATATCACACCGTGTGTTACAGAGAATGGTGTCCCTGTGTATATTACAGAATATCACACCGTGTGTTACAGGGAATGGTGTCCCTGTGTATATTACAGAATATCACACCGTGTGTTACAGAGAATGGTGTCCCTGTGTATATTACAGAATATCACACCGTGTGTTACAGGGAATAGTGTCCCTGTGTATATTACAGAATATCACACCGTGTGTTACAGGGAATAGTGTCCCTGTGTATATTACAGAATATCACACCGTGTGTTACAGAGAATGGTGTCCCTGTGTATATTACAGAATATCACACCGTGTGTTACAGGGAATAGTGTCCCTGTGTGTATTACAGAATATCACACCGTGTGTTACAGGGAATAGTGTCCCTGTGTATATTGCAGAATATCACACCGTGTGTTACAGAGAATGGTGTCCCTGTGTATATTACAGAATATCACACCGTGTGTGACAGTGAATAGTGTCTCTGTGTATATTACAGAATATCACACCGTGTGTTACAGAGAATGGAGTCCCTGTGTATATTGCAGAATATTACACCGTGTGTTACAGAGAATGGTGTCCCTGTGTATATTACAGAATATCACACCGTGTGTTACAGGGAATAGTGTCCCTGTGTATATTACAGAATATCACACCGTGTGTTACAGAGAATGGTGTCCCTGTGTATATTACAGAATGTCACACCGTGTGTTACAGAGAATGGTGTCCCTGTGTATATTACAGAATATCACACCGTGTGTTACAGGGAATGGTGTCCCTGTGTATATTACAGAATATCACACCGTGTGTTACAGAGAATGGTGTCCCTGTGTATATTACAGAATATCACACCGTGTGTTACAGAGAATGGTGTCCCTGTGTATATTACAGAATATCACACCGTGTGTTACAGGGAATAGTGTCCCTGTGTATATTACAGAATATCACACCGTGTGTTACAGGGAATAGTGTCCCTGTGTATATTACAGAATATCACACCGTGTGTTACAGAGAATGGTGTCCCTGTGTATATTACAGAATATCACACCGTGTGTTACAGGGAATAGTGTCCCTGTGTGTATTACAGAATATCACACCGTGTGTTACAGAGAATGGTGTCCCTGTGTATATTACAGAATATCACACCGTGTGTTACAGGGAATAGTGTCCCTGTGTATATTACAGAATATTACACCGTGTGTTACAGGGAATAGTGTCCCTGTGTATATTGCAGAATATCACACCGTGTGTTACAGAGAATGGTGTCCCTGTGTATATTACAGAATATCACACCGTGTGTGACAGTGAATAGTGTCTCTGTGTATATTACAGAATATCACACCGTGTGTTACAGGGAATAGTGTCCCTGTGTATATTACAGAATATCACACCGTGTGTTACAGAGAATGGTGTCCCTGTGTATATTACAGAATATCACACCGTGTGTTACAGAGAATGGTGTCCCTGTGTATATTACAGAATATCACACCGTGTGTGACAGTGAATAGTGTCTCTGTGTATATTACAGAATATCACACCGTGTGTTACAGAGAATGGTGTCCCTGTATATATTGCAGAATATTACACCGTGTGTTACAGAGAATGGTGTCCCTGTGTATATTACAGAATATCACACTGTGTGTTACAGGGAATAGTGTCCCTGTGTGTATTACAGACTATCACACCGTGTGTTACAGAGAATGGTGTCCCTGTGTATGTTACAGAATATCACAGCGTGTGTTACAGGGAATAGTGTCCCTGTGTATATTACAGAATATCACACCGTGTGTTGCAGAGAATGGTGTCCCTGTGTATATTGCAGAATATCACACCGTGTGTTACAGAGAATGGTGTCCCTGTGTATATTGCAAAATATCACACCGTGTGTTACAGAGAATGCTGTCCCTGTGTATATTATAGAATATCACACCGTGTGTTACAGGGGATAGTGTCCCTGCGTATATTGCAGAATATCACACCGTGTGTTACAGAGAATGGTGTCCCTGTGTATATTACAGAATATCACATCGTGTGTTACAGGGAATAGTGTCCCTGTGTATATTACAGAATATCACGCCGTGTGTTACAGAGAATGGTGTCCCTGTGTATATTACAGAATATCACATCGTGTGTTACAGGGAATAGCGTCCCTGTGTATATTACAGAATATCACACCGTGTGTTACAGAGAATGGTGTCCCTGTGTATATTGCAGAATATCACACCGTGTGTTCCATGGAATAGTGTCACTGTGCATATTACAGATATCACACTGTGTGTTACAGGGAATAGTGTCCCTGTGTATATTACAGAATATCACACCGTGTGTTACGGGGAATAGTTTCCCTGCGTATATTGCAGAATATCACACCGTGTGTTACAGGGAATAGTGTCCCTGTGTATATTACAGAATATCACATCGTGTGTTGCAGGTAATAGTGTCCCTGTGTATATTACAGAATATCACACCGTGTGTTATGGGGAATAGTGTCCCTGTGTATATTACAGAATATCACATCGTGTGTTGCAGGGAATAGTGTCTCTGTGTATATGACCGAATATCATACCGTGTGTTACAGGGAATAGTGCCCCTCTGTATATTACAGAATATAACACCGTGTGTTACAGCGAATAGTGTCCCTGTGCATATTACAGAATATCACACCGTTTGTTACAGGGAATAGTGTCCCTGTGTATATGACAGAATATCACACCGTGTGTTACGGGGAATAGTTTCCCTGTGTATATTATTGAATATCACACCGTGTGTTGCAGGGAATAGTGTCCCTGTGTATATTACAGAATATAACATCGTGTGTTGCAGGAAATAGTGTCCCTGTGTATATTACAGAATATCACACCGTGTGTTACAGGGAATAGTGTCCCTGTGTATACGACAGAATATCACACCGTGTGTTACAGGGAATAGTGTCCCTGTGTATATTACAAAATATCACACCGTGTGATACAGGGAATAGTGTCCCTGTGTATATTTCAGAATTTCACACCTTTTGTTACAGGGAATAGTGTCCCTGTGTATATTGCAGAACATCACACCGTGTGTTACAGGGAATAGTGTCCCTGTGTATATTACAGAATATCACACCGTGTGTTACAGGGAATTGTGTCCCTGTGTATATTACAGAATATCACACCGTGTGTTACGGGGAATAGTGTCCCTGTGTATGTTACAGAATATCACACTGTGTGTTACACGGAATAGTGTCCCTGTGTATATTGCAGATTATCACACCGTGTGTTACAGGGAATAGTGTCCCTGTGTATATTACAGAATATCACACCGTGTGTTACGGGAATAGTGTCCCTGTGTATATTACAGAATATCACAACGTGTGTTACAGGGAATAGTGTCCCTGTGTATATTACAGAATATCACACCTTGTGTTACAGGGAATAGTGTCCCTGTGTTTGTTACAGAATATCACACCGTGTGTTACAGAAAATAGTGTCCCTGTGTATATTACTGAATATCGCACCGTGTGTTACAGGGAATAGTTTCCTTGTGTATATTTCGGAATATCATACCTTGTGTTACAGGGAATAGTGTCCCTGTGTATACTACAAAATATCGCACCGCGTGTTGCAGGGAATATTGTCCCTGTGTATAATTACAGAATATCACACCGTGTGTTACAGGGAATAGTGTCCCCGTGTATATTTCGGAATATCGCACCGTGTGTTACAGGGAATAGTGTCCCTGTGTATATTACGGAATATCACACCGTGTGTTACAGGGAATAGTGTCCCTGTGTATATTACAGAATATCACACCGTGTGTTACAGAGAATGGTGTCCCTGTGTATATTACAGAATATCGCACCATGTGTTACAGGGAATAGTGTCCCTGTGTATATTACAGTCTATCACACCATGTGTTACAGAGAATGGTGTCCCTGTGTATATTACAGAATATCACACCGTGTGTTACAGAGAATAGTGTCCCTGTGTATATAACAGAATATCACACCGTGTGTTACAGGGAATAGTGTCCCTGTGTATATTACAGAATATCACACCGTGTGTTACAGAAAATAGTGTCCTTGTGTATATTAGAGAATATCACACCGTGTGTTACAGGGAATAGTGTTCCTGTGTATATTACAGAATATCACACCGTGTGTTACAGGGAATAGTGTCCCTGTGTATATTACAAAATATTGCGCCTTGTGTTACAGGGAATAGTGTCCCTGTGTATATTACTGAATATCGCACCGTGTGTTACAGGGAATAGTTTCCCTGTGTATATTTCGGAATATCATACCTTGTGTTACAGGGAATAGTGTCCCTGTGTATACTACAAAATATCGCACCGCGTGTTGCAGGGAATATTGTCCCTGTGTATAATTACAGAATATCACACCGTGTGTTACAGGGAATAGTGTCCCCGTGTATATTTCGGAATATCACACCGTGTTTTGTAGGGAATAGTGTCCCTGTGTATATTACAGTCTATCACACCATGTGTTACAGAGAATGGTGTCCCTGTGTATATTACAGAATATCACACCGTGTGTTACAGGGAAGAGTGTCCCTGTGTATATTACAGAATATCGCACCGTGTGTTACAGGGAATAGTGTCCCTGTGTATATTACAGAATATCACACCGTGTGTTACAGGGAATAGTGTTCCCGTGTATATTTCGGAATATCACACCGTGTGTTACAGGGAATAGTGTCCCTGTGTATATTACAGAATATCACACCGTGTGTTACAGAGAATGGTGTCCCTGTGTATATTACAGAATATCGCACCATGTGTTACAGAGAATAGTGTCCCTGTGTATATTACAGTCTATCACACCATGTGTTACAGAGAATGGTGTCCCTGTGTATATTACAGAATATCACACCGTGTGTTACAGAGAGTAGTGTCCCTGTGTATATTACAGAATATCACACCGTGTGTTACAGAGAATGGTGTCCCTCTGTATATTACATAATATCACACCGTGTGTTACAGAGAATAGTGTCCTTGTGTATATTACAGTATATCGCACCGTGTGTTACAGAGAATAGTGTCCCTGTGTATATTACAGAATATCACACCGTGTGTTACAGGGAATAGTGTCCCTGTGTATATTACAGAATATCACACCGTGTGTTACAGGGAATAGTGTCCCTGTGTATATTGCAGAATACCACACCGTGTGTGACAGAGAATGGTGTCCCTGTGTATATTACAGAATATCACACCGTGTGTTACAGGGAATGGTGTCCCTGCGTATATTGCAGAATATCACACCGTGTGTTACAGAGAATGGTGTCCCTGTGTATATTACAGAATATCACACCGTGTGTTACAGAGAATGGTGTCCCTGTGTATATTACAGAATATCACACCGTGTGTTACAGGGAATAGTGTCCCTGTGTATATTACAGAATATCACACCGTGTGTTACAGGGAATAGTGTCCCTGTGTATATTACAGAATATCACACCGTGTGTTACAGAGAATGGTGTCCCTGTGTATATTACAGAATACCACACCGTGTGTTACAGGGAATAGTGTCCCTGTGTGTATTACAGAATATCACACCGTGTGTTACAGAGAATGGTGTCCCTGTGTATATTACAGAATATCACACCGTGTGTTACAGGGAATAGTGTCCCTGTGTATTTTACAGAATATCACACCGTGTGTTACAGGGAATAGTGTCCCTGTGTATATTACAGATTATCACACCGTGTGTTACAGAGAATGGTGTCCCTGTGTATATTACAGAATATCACACCGTGTGTGACAGTGAATAGTGTCTCTGTGTATATTACAGAATATCACACCGTGTGTTACAGAGAATGGTGTCCCTGTGTATATTGCAGAATATTACACCGTGTGTTACAGAGAATGGTGTCCCTGTGTATATTACAGAATATCACACCGTGTGTTACAGGGAATAGTGTCCCTGTGTATATTACAGAATATCACACCGTGTGTTACAGAGAATGGTGTCCCTGTGTATATTACAGAATATCACACCGTGTGTTACAGAGAATGGTGTCCCTGTGTATATTACAGAATATCACACCGTGTGTGACAGTGAATAGTGTCTCTGTGTATATTACAGAATATCACACCGTGTGTTACAGAGAATGGTGTCCCTGTATATATTGCAGAATATTACACCGTGTGTTACAGAGAATGGTGTCCCTGTGTATATTACAGAATATCACACTGTGTGTTACAGGGAATAGTGTCCCTGTGTGTATTACAGACTATCACACCGTGTGTTACAGAGAATGGTGTCCCTGTGTATGTTACAGAATATCACACCGTGTGTTACAGGGAATAGTGTCCCTGTGTATATTACAGAATATCACACCGTGTGTTGCAGAGAATGGTGTCCCTGTGTATATTGCAGAATATCACACCGTGTGTTACAGGGAATGGTGTCCCTGTGTATATTGCAGAATATCACACCGTGTGTTACAGAGAATGCTGTCCCTGTGTATATTATAGAATATCACACCGTGTGTTACAGGGGATAGTGTCCCTGCGTATATTGCAGAATATCACACCGTGTGTTACAGAGAATGGTGTCCCTGTGTATATTACAGAATATCACATCGTGTGTTACAGGGAATAGTGTCCCTGTGTATATTACAGAATATCACACCGTGTGTTACAGAGAATGGTGTCCCTGTGTATATTGCAGAATATCACACCGTGTTTTACAGGGAATAGTGTCCCTGTGTATATTACAGAATATCACACCATGTGTTAAAGGGAATAGTGTCCCTGTGTATATTACAGAATATCACACCGTGTGTTACAGGGAATAGTGTCCCTGTGTGTATTACAGAATATCACACCGTGTGTTACAGAGAATGGTGTCCCTGTGTATATTACAGAATATCACACTGTGTGTTACAGGGAATAGTGTCCCTGTGTATATTACAGAATATCACACCGTGTGTTACAGAGAATGGTGTCCCTGTGTATATTACAGAATATCACACCGTGTGTTACAGAGAATGGTGTCCCTGTGTATATTACAGAATATCACACCGTGTGTGACAGTGAATAGTGTCTCTGTGTATATTACAGAATATCACACCGTGTGTTACAGAGAATGGTGTCCCTGTATATATTGCAGAATATTACACCGTGTGTTACAGAGAATGGTGTCCCTGTGTATATTACAGAATATCACACTGTGTGTTACAGGGAATAGTGTCCCTGTGTATGTTACAGAATATCACACCGTGTGTTACAGGGAATAGTGTCCCTGTGTATATTACAGAATATCACACCGTGTGTTGCAGAGAATGGTGTCCCTGTGTATATTGCAGAATATCACACCGTGTGTTACAGAGAATGGTGTCCCTGTGTATATTGCAGAATATCACACCGTGTGTTACAGAGAATGCTGTCCCTGTGTATATTATAGAATATCACACCGTGTGTTACAGGGGATAGTGTCCCTGCGTATATTGCAGAATATCACACCGTGTGTTACAGAGAATGGTGTCCCTGTGTATATTACAGAATATCACATCGTGTGTTACAGGGAATAGTGTCCCTGTGTATATTACAGAATATCACACCGTGTGTTACAGAGAATGGTGTCCCTGTGTATATTGCAGAATATCGCACCGTGTGTTACAGAGAATGGTGTCCCTGTGTATATTACAGAATATCACAAAGTGTGTTACAGGGAATAGTGTCCCTGTGTATATTACAGAATATCACACCATGTGTTACAGGGAATAGTGTCCCTGTGTATATTATAGAATATCACACCGTGTGTTACAGGGAATAGTGTCCCTGTGCATATTACAGAATATAACACCATGTGTTACAGGGAATAGTGTCCCTGTGTATATTATAGAATATCACACCGTGTGTTACAGGGAATAGTGTCCCTGTGTATATTACAGAATATCACACCGTGTGTTACAGGGAATAGTGTCCCTGTGTATATTACAGAATATCACACCGTGTGTTACAGGGAATAGTGTCCCTGTGTATATTACAGAATATCACACCGTGTGTTACAGGGAATAGTGTCCCTGTGTATATTACAGAATATCACACCGTGTGTTACAGGGAATAGTGTCCCTGTGTATATTACAGAATATCACACCGTGTGTTACAGGGAATAGTGTCCCTGTGTATATTACAGAATATAACACCATGTGTTACAGGGAATAGTGTCTCTGTGTATATTACAGAATATCACACCGTGTGTTACAGGGAATAGTGTCCCTGTGTATATTACAGAATATCACACCGTGTGTTACAGAGAATAGTGTCCCTGTGTATATTACAGAATATCACACCGTGTGTTACAGAGAATAGTGTCTCTGTGTATATTACAGAATATCACACCGTGTGTTACAGGGAATAGTGTCCCTGTGTATATTACAGAATATCACACCGTGTGTTACAGAGAATAGTGTCCCTGTGTATATTACAGAATATCACACCGTGTGTTACAGGGAATAGTGTCTCTGTGTATATTACAGAATATCGCCTTTCAGAGGCCGACAGCAAATGGGAAAGCAGAGTGAATTGTTGAGTGGAGACAGGGAGATATCCGAGGCAGAATTGGAGTGACGCTGTCCTTTGACGCACTGTGTATAAAGCCACATGATTGACTGGTGCAATATATATCGGATACAATTGATCATCTTTCCGTTGTATTCCAAACTGCAGCTTCATTCCTCTGTGGAGTGACCGACTGACCAGCACTGAACTTCCTGCAAGGTCTGGTTTGAATTATTTTTCGAACATTCACAGCTCTTTTTAACTTACCCATCCCTGCGGCAACAAAGTGTAAGACAATCGATTGTGTGTGAGCGGAGGGGCGGAGGGGAAAAGCCCTTGGGATACAGGAAGGCCATTCCTGCTGGTGAGGCCTGTGGCCTGTCTGTGGATTCAGTGTCGTGTGCTGCCATTACCCGCTACATCCACTAGATGGAGGTCCACACCAGTCCGTCTGTCCTGGGCGCTCTGAGCCACAGACCCGAGCTGCAGACTTAAGAGTTTCTTTGTGCATCTCTCAGTCTCTCTCTCTCGCTCTCTCAGTTTCTTTCTGTCTGTCTCTCCCTCTGTATCTCTGGCCATCCCTGTCTCTCTATCACTCTTTCTCTGCTTCTCTCTCTACCAGTCACTGTCTCTCTCCCTCTGTATTGTTTCTTGCTGTTTGTCAATCTCTCTCCGTCCCTCACTCTACCCATGTTCATCTCTCTATCTGTCTATCTCTCTCTTGCTCTATCTATCTCTTTCTATCTCTCTCTCTATCTATCTGTATCAGTCTCTGTCTCTCTCTGTCCCTCTTTATTCTGTCCCTCTCTTCTCTCTGTCTCTCTCTCTCTCTCTCTCACTGTCTCTTTCCATCCCTGTCTCTCTCTGTCTCTCTAGATTGCTCTATTTTCTCTTGCTCTCTGTCTGTCTCTCCCCATTAGTAGAACTCTACACAGGCCCGTATTCTGTAGTAGGAATAACGGCGAGGCTGACTGTTACTATGGAGTAAGTCGGACGGTAACTCTATCTGCACATGAGCAGTTTAACGTGGAAATCAGGAAATTGCTCTCTGAGTCACCCTGCTCCACCAAAATGGTCGCACACTGGTAAAGTTACTGGACTCTGGACCCCATGAAGTCTCATGGCTTCAGGTGAAGCATGGACAAGGAAACCTCCTGCTGATTACCACCTACCACCCTCCCTCAGCTGATGAGTCAGTACTCCTCCATGTTGAACACCACTTGGAAGAAGCACTGAGGGTAGCAAGGACACAGAATGTGCTCTGGGTGGGGGACCGCAATGTCCATCACAAGAGTGGCTCGGTAGCACTACTATTGACCGAGCTGGCCGAGTCCTGAAGGACATAGCTGCCAGGCTGGGACGGCGACAGGTGGTGAGAGAACCAACACGAGGGGAAAACCTACTTGATCTCGTCCTCACCAATCTACCTGTCACAGATGCATCTGTCCATGACTGCATTGGTAGCAGTGACCAACGCATAGTCCTTGTGGAGTTGAAATCCCAACCCTGGTTCAGTAAGGAGTGTAGAAGAGCATGCACCTGAGGAATCTGCAACACAGGATTAGATGCATGTTAACCAGTGGAAGCAGCATGCTATAGATAGAGCTAGGCGATCCCACAATCAACGGATCAGATCAAAGCTCTGCAGTCCTACCATATCCAGTCCTGAATGGTGGTGGACAATGAAACAACTGACGGGAGGAGGAGGCTCCATGAATATCCCCATCCTCAATGATGGCAGAGCCCAGCACGTGAGTGCAAAGGTTAAGGCTGAAGCGTTTGCAACCATCTTCAGACAGATGTGCCGAGTGGATGATCCATATCGGCCTCCTCCTGAGGTCCCCACCATCACAGAAGCCAGTCTTTAGCCAATTCAATGCACTCCACGTGATATCAAGAAACTGGATACAGCAAAGGCTATGGACCCCGACAACATCCTGGCTATTGTGCTGAAGAGTGTGCTCCAGAACTAGCCGTGCCTCTAACCAGCTGTTCCAGTACAGCTACAACACTGGCATCTACCCCACAATGTGGAAAACTGCCCAGGTATGAAAAAGCAGGACAAATCAAACCCAACCAATTACTGCCCCATCAGTCTATTCTCAATCATCAGCAAAGTGATGGAAGGTGTCATCTCCAAGTTTGCAGATGACACTAAGTTGGGTGGCGGTGTGAGCTGTGAGGAGGATGCTAAGAGGCTGCGGGGTGACTTGGACAGGTTAGGTGAGTGGACAAATACATGTCAGATGCAGTATAATGTGGATAAATGTGAGGTTATCCACTTTGGGGGCAAAAACACAAAGGCAGATTATTATCTGAATGGCAGCAGATTAGGAAAAGGGGAGGTGCAACGAGACCTGGGTGTCATGGTTCATCAGTCATTGAAAGTTGGCATGCAGGTACAGCAGGTGGTGAAGAAGGCAAATGGTATGTTGGCCTTCATAGCGAGAAGATTTGAGTATAGGAGCAGGGAGGTGTTACTGCAGTTGTACAGGGCCTTGGTGAGACCTCACCTGGAATATTGTGTTCAGTTTTGGTCTCCTAATCTGAGGAAGGACATTCTTGCTATTGTGGAAGTGCAGCGAAGGTTCACCAGACTAATTCCCGGGATGATAGGAATGACATATGAAGAAAGATTGGATCGACTAGGCTTATATCACATGGAATTTAGAAGAATGAGAGGGGATCTCATAGAAAAATATAAAATTCTGACAGGATTGGACAGATTAGATGCCAGAAGAATGTTCCCGATGTTGGGGAAGTCCAGAACCAGGGTACATAGTTTAAGGATAAGGGGTAAGCCATTTAGGACTGAGATGAGGAGAAACTTCTTCACTCAGAGAGTTGTTAACCTGTGGAATTCCCTACCGCAGAGAGTTGTTGATGCCAGTTCATTGGATATATTCACGAGGGAGTTAGATATGGCCCTTACGGCTAAAGGGATCAAGGGGTATGGAGAGAAAGCAGGAAAGGGGAATGATCAGCCATGATCTTATTGAATGGTGGTGCAGGCTCAAAGGGCCGAATGGCCTTCTCCTGCACATATTTTCTATGTTTCTATGTTTCTATTCCAGCCTTGAGTGTGCGGAGTCTGTTGTGGCTGGTGGCTGGATGACTGACTTGTTGGGGGTGGCAGTGGCCATATCAGGAATTGCAAGTCCATTTTTATTGAACAGGTCCGTGATGTAAATTCTGGGTTCACTGATGACCCTTGAGTCCACTGAAGACTGCTGGTAGGTTGGTTGGTCATCGAAGGTTTCTTCGTCCGACTGTTCTGGCTCGTCTGTGTGCCTCAGCTTTGTTTGATCCATGTGTTTCCTGCAAGTTTGCCCATTCTTGAGCTTAATAACAAATACTCTGTTGCCCTCCTTGGCCATGACCCTACCAGTGATCCATTTGGGACCCTGACCATAGTTCAACACATATACAGGATCATTAACAGAAATCTCGCGTGACACAGTTGCGCGATCGTGGTACCCTTGTTGACTTTGTCTTCTGTATTCAACATGATTATTTAAATCTGGGTGTACCAGAGATAACTTGGCCTTAAGGCCTCTTTTCATCATGAGTTCAGCAGGTGAGACCCTGTGAGTGTATGGGATCTTGTCCTGTAACTCAGTATGCAAGACAAGTGGGTCTGCAGTGACCCTTGGGTTACTCTCCTCATGCTTTGCTTGATAATTTGTACTGCACGTTCAGCTTGCCTGTTGGACGCAGGCTTGAATGGTGCTGACCTTACATGTTTTATGCCGTTAAGTTTTCAAACTCCTGAAACTCCTGACTGGTGAAGCACGACGCATTTTTGCTCACCACTATGTCAGGCAGACCAAGTATCGCGAACATGACATTGAGATTCTCTATGGTTGCCATGGAGGTACTGGATGACATGAGTATTCTTGTACACTAATCACTGAAAGTTAACATGCAGGTTCAGCAATCAATTTAGAAAGCAAATGGTATGTTGGCCTTTATTACAGAAGGATTTGAGTATAAGAATAAAGATGTCTTACTCTGATTATATAGCGCCCTGGTGAGACTGCACCTGGAATATTGTGTACAGCTCTGGTCTCCTTACCTAAGGAAGGATATACTTGCCATAGAGGGAGTGCAACGAAGGTTCACCAGACTGATTCCTGGGATGGGGGATTGTCCTATGAGGAGAGATTGAGTAGACTAGGCCTATATTCTCTAGAGTTTAGAAGAATGAGAGGTGATCTCGTTGAACTATACAAAATTCTTTCAGGGCTTGACAGGGTAGATGCAGGGAGGATGTTCCCTCTGACTGGGGAGTCTAGAACCAGGGGTCACAGTCTCAGAATAAGGGGTCGGCCATTCAGGACTGAGATGAGGAGAAACGTCTTCACTCAGAGGGTGGTGAATCTCTGCAATTCTCTGCCCCAGAGGGCTGTGGAGGCTCAGTCTTTGAGTATATTCAAGACAGAGATCAATAGATTTTTGGATATTAAGGAAATCGAGGAGTATGGGGATAGTGCAGGAAAGTGGAGTTGAGGTAGAAGATCAGCCATGATCTTATTGAATGGCGGAGCAGGCTCGAGGGGCCGAATGGCCTACTCCTGTTCCTGTTTTTATGTTCTTCTGTTCCTTGTTTGGGAAAAGTTGATTCTGTGCACTGTAAGTGTAGCCAATGATGTGGCTATTATGCATAAAGGCAGGCACTGACTGGTGGACCTGAGTGGCCTGTTTCCGTGCCGTATACTCGATGTAATACTCTGTAAAGAATTAATATTTTGAAAAATAAATTTGAATGTTTTAAAGGAGCTAAAATAAACTATAACTCATTTAAAATACTTTTTACGTTTAAATAATTAAAAAAAAATATTTCAATATTAATTTAAACCCTTACACTGGTAAAAGAAGGTCCCTACACCTGCTTTTATCGGGCCTAAGAGTTTCATCGGCCTTCGCTGTGCAGTAGTCGGGCAAATAGCCCAACTCGCCAGTGGATCAGTGAAATACAAACTTGAAAGAATGCAAGTTCCGGGTTTTTTCGCAAGCGCCCATAGGCCACAGATTATCTGGGCCAATTTAGTTTTACTCAGAAACTGCTTATACACCTGATGACATGAATACAATTAAAATAGTTGATGAATAACACTCTCCACACAAAAAGCTTTCACTTACCAAGTACCTGCAGAGTGGAGGGAGGTGGGGGAACAAATAAAATTGTACTTTGAGACCGGCAGAATATGATACACATTTTAGAATGTAAGAACCACTGATTTATAATTACAGATGTGTTTCACAAACACATTTAAATGGGTCAATTTTCAATCAATGTATCCATGGGGTAATGTACAAAAATAGACATTTTTATTTAACAGTGAGCAAGCTCAGAATGAACAAATAATGAGCTCGTTCAGTGTGTCCGGGCATCTGCTGCGCCGATTTCCTGAACTCTCCGGAAGGTTTTTCCGCAGAGGCCACATATTATTCTGTCATCTTCATCATAGGCAGTCCCTCGAAATCGAGGAAGACTTGCTTCCACTCTAAAAGTGAGTTCTCAGGTGGCTGAACAGTCCAATACAGGAATTACAGTCTCTGTCACAGGTGGGACAGATAGCCGCTGAGGGAAAGGGTGTGTGGGACTGGTTGTGTCATGTATCTCACACTACTGTACATAACTGTATCTTACCATGCTATACATGACTGTAACTAGAGATGGCCTGTAACCACAAGCTTACCTTACCACTAGGGGTGCACTTGCAGGAGACACTGGATACCTGTCCCAGACAGGTATATAAGGACAGGTCTCAGGCAAGTGTGGCATTCGAGAGCTGTGTAATAAAGGTGCAGGTCCTGAGTGACCTTGACTTCAGTATTTGCCTCGTGTGAATCTGTACTGCAGGGTCAGGACTTTACAGTGGCGACGAGTTACGGGATTACAGAATCCACAGAATGGCGACCAACGGCTCAGAGGAAAAATATAATGCTGGAGATAATTGGGAGGACTTTATAGAAAGGCTCCAGCAAAGCTTCATAACCAAAGATTGGTTAGGCGACGATAAGGCAGACAAGAGAAGAGCCTATCTCTTGACCAGCTGTGGCTCGAAAACATGCGCCTTAATGAAGAACCTGCTGGCACCCGAGAAACCAGCAAGCAAGTCGTTTGAAGAGTTGAGCACACTGGTAAGAGACCACCTGAAGCCAGCGAGCAGCCTACACATGGCCAGACACAGGTTCTACAACTACAGACGCTGTGTGGGCCAGAGCATACCCGACTTCGTGGCAGAACTTCGGAGGTTGGCTAGCTTATGTGAGTTCTCCGATGAACTAAGGAGAGAAGTACTGAGAGACTTTTTTTATTGAGGGAATAGGCCACACAGGCATATTCCGAAAGCTCATAGAGACCAAGAACCTGACCTTAGAGGCAGCAGCACTGGTTGCACAGACATTCTTGGCAGGAGAAGAAGAAACGAGGTTGATCTACACTGCGGGTACGACAACTAACGAAACATCGGAACAAGGGGTTCACAGCGTGAAACAAGCTGCTACCCCCACACACAGACAAAGGCAGAAGAGCAGGCCTTCAACAGCAGGCAGTGGCGCCAGAAGCCATCAAGGGCCACATGAATGGCCGTTCATCCCTCCTCAACCCACAATGCGAGCAATCGACTACAAACTGAGAGAAGCTCAAGAGAGATCAGCCAGTCGCAGCTCATCCTTTGGAAACAATGGAAGCGGTCTGTGCTGGAGATGTGGGGGAAGGCACTCATCAAGGGGGTGTCGATTTCAGCATGCTGTTTGCAGAAACTGCGACTACACAGGGCATCTGGCCCGCATGTGTAGAAAAACGGCAGCTCGGCTGGTATACGAATCGGAAGGATCGGAAAGCGGACCAGAAGACGGTGGGGACAGTGCCCGGGACACAGAGGTACAGCGGGTCAACACGATCAATGGCCACTGCTCTTACAACAAGAGGCCTCCAATAATGATGAGGGTCCTACTCAACGGGATACCCGTCAACATGGAACTGGACACGGGAGTTAGTCAATCTCTCATGAGCGCTCAACAATTTGAACAGCTGTGGCCGCACAAAAGAGACAGACCAAAGCTCACAAGGGTCGACACCAAATTAAGGACATATTCTAAAGAAATCGTCCCAGTCCTTGGCAGCACCATGCTCTCAGTCACACACAAAGGGACAGTGAACCGACTTCCCCTGTGGATTGTCCCCGGAGATCTCCCAGCACTGCTGGGGAGAAGCTGGCTGGCAAAACTAAACTGGAAATGGGATGATGTCCATGCCATGTCATTAGAGGAATGGACCTCCTGCTCAACAGTTATAAAGCGATTTGAACATCTCTTTCAGCCAGGTGTGGGCACCTTCAAAGGGGCAAAAGTCAAAATCTACATCACACAGGATACTAGACCGGTCCATCACAAGGCTAGAGCTGTGCCCTATGTGATGAGGGAAAAGATTGAACATGAACTGGACAGGCTTCTGCGGGAAGGCATTATCTCACCCATGGAATTTAGCGACTGGGCAAGTCCCATCGTCCCAGTCATGAAGCCTGATGGATCCGTACGAATCTGTGGGGACTACAAATCTACCATAAACAGAGTCTCCCTACAGGACCAGTACCTGCTGCCCAGAGCGGAGGACTTATTTGCCACATTGGCTGGAGGTAAACTTTTCTCAAAACTAGACCTCACATCTGTGTATATGACGCAAGAATTGACCGAGGAATCCAAGCTACTCACCACCATCAACACACATCGAGGCCTTTTCATGTACAATCGATGCCCATTCAGCATCAGGTCGGCAGCTGCTATATTCCAGCGTAACATGGAGAGCCTGCTCAAGTCCATCCCGTGGACGGTTGTATTTCAAGACGACATACTTATCACGGGCAGGGACACCGACTCCCATCTCCGCAATTTGGAGGAAGTACTAAAGCGGTTGGATCGGGTAGGCCTAAGAGTTAAGAAATCCAAGTGCCTGTTTCTCGTGCCCGAGGTTGAATTTTTGGGCAGAAGGATTGCCGCTGATGGAATCCGCCCAACAGAGTCCAAAACTGAAACAATTCGCCTGGCACCCAGGCCCCGGAATGTCTCAGAACTGCGCGCCTTTCTCGGGCTACTCAATTACTTTGGGAACTTTATTCAGAACTTAAGCACGCTGCTGGAGCCTCTCCACGTGCTACTCAGAAAGTGGTGCGATTGGTTTTGGGGGGACGCCCAGGAACGCGCCTTCAATAAGGCACGCAACCTTCTGTGTTCCAACAGTGTTTTGGCGGGTAAATTACAACCCATCGCCTATGCCTCCAGGTGACTTTCGCGGGCGGAGCGCGGGTACAGAATGGTGGAGAAGGAGGTGCTCGCGTGCGTGTACGGTGTCAAAAAGATGCACCAATACCTTTTCGGGGCCAAGTTCGCGTTAGAAACCGACCACAAGCCCCTCACGTCCCTGCTATCCGAGTGCAAGGCAATAAACGCCAATGCCTCGGCGCGCATTCAACGGTGGGCACTCATACTGGCCTCTTACGATTACAGCATAAGGCACAGACCAGGCACAGGCAACTGTGCCGACGCGCTTAGCAGGCTACCCTTGGCGACCACGGAAGGGTCTGACGAACAGGACTGTGAGATAGTCATGGCAATCAATGCCTTTGAGTCCACAGGTTCGCCCATGACGGCTCGCCAAATCAGAGCCTGGACGGCCAGTGACCCCACGTTATCCCTAGTAAAAAGATGTGTCTTAACTGGTGACTGGGCAGAGGCTCGCGATGCCTGCTCCGGGGAGATCAAACCTTTCCATAGGCGCACGCATGAGCTGTCACTACAAGCAGACTGCCTGATGTGGGGCAGCCGAGTAGTTATGCCTCTGCGAGGCAGAGAGGCATTTGTCCGGGAGCACTCGGGGATTGTTCTCATGAAGGCCATAGCCAGATCCCACGTCTGGTGGCCTGGCATTGACGCGGACTTGGAGCTCTGCGTCCGACGGTGCACCATCTGTGCCCAACTCAGTAATGCCCCCAGGGAGGCCCCCCTGAGCCCCTGGCCCTGGCCCACTAAACTGTGGTCGCGGGTGCACTTAGACTATGCGGGCCCATTCATGGGCAAAATGTTCCTCGTAGTTGTTGATGCATTTTCAAAGTGGATCGAATGCACCATTTTAAACTCGAGCACCACCTCCACCACTGTGGAGAGCCTTGGAACCATGTTCGCAACGCACGGCATTCCTGACATATTGGTCAGTGATAATGGTCCATGCTTCACCAGCGCAGAATTCCAAGATTTTATGAGTGACCACGGCATAAATCACGTTAGGACGGCACCGTTCAAGCCGGCCTCCAACGGCCAGGCAGAGCGAGCAGTGCAGATCATTAAACAAGGCATGCTTAAAATCCAAGGTCCCACGCTGCAGGGCCGCCTGTCGCGACTGCTGCTGGCATACAGATCTCGTCCGCATTCATTGACTGGAGTTCCCCCCGCACAATTATTGATGAAACGGACCTTAAAGACCAGGCTCTCATTAATCCTCCCAGACATGCATGAAATCGTTGAGGCAAAGTGCCGTAAGCTAACCGAGTACCATAATCGAAATTTGAGGGGGAGGTGGAATGAGATAGGGGATAAAGTGTTTGTGCTAAACTATGGCAGGGGTCCAAAATGGCTTGCAGGGACAGTAACAGGCAAGGAAGGAAACAGGCTACTGGTGGTACAAATGGACAATGGACAAACCTGCCGGAGGCATGTAGACCAAATCAAAAGTAGATTTACCAACAACAGTGCGGAACCAGAAGCAGACTACATTGTGGAACTCACACCACACCTGGTGGACAGACAGAGGGAACAACCTGAGGAAAGGGCAATCCCAACAGACAGCCCAGGCAAGACACCAACAATCATACTGACCGAAGTAGACATCCCAGGCGAGATACCAGCAATCACACTGAAAGAAAAACAGCCACCAAGGCAAACAACTGAACCACAAATAAGACGCTCCACGTGAGAGCGTAGACCACCTGAGAGACTGAACCTATAAAGACAATAAAACCTTGGGGGAGGGTGATGTCATGTATCTCACACTACTGTACATAACTGTATCTTACCATGCTATACATGACTGTAACTAGAGATGACCTGTAACCACTAGCTTACCTTACTACCAGGGGTGCACTTGCAGGAGACACTGGATACCTGTCCCAGACAGGTATATAAGGACAGGTCTCAGGCAAGTGTGCCATTCAAGAGCTGTGTAATAAAGGTGCAGGTCCTCAATGACCTTGACTTCAATATTTGCCTCGTGTGAATCTGTACTGCAGGGTCAGGACTTTACAGGTTTGCCGCACGCTCCTTCCGCTGCCTGCGCCTGACCTCTTCACACTCGCATCGTTGAGACTCGAGGTGCTAGCGCCCTCCCGGATGCACTTTCTCCACCTAGAGCGGTCTTTGGCCAGGGTCTCGCAGGTGTCAGTGGTGATGTTGCACTTTATCAGGGAGGCTTTGAGGGTGTCCTTGTAACGTTTCCTCTGCCCACCTTTGGCTCGTTTGCCGTGAAGGAGCTCTGCATAGAGTACTTGTTTTGGGAGCCTCGTGTTTGGCATACGGACAATGTGGCCTGCCCAGCGGAGCTGATCGAGTGTGATTAGTGCTTCAATGCTGGGGATGTTGGCCTGGTCGAGGACGCTAATGTTGATGCGTCTGTCCTCCCAGGGGATTTGCAGGATCTTGCGGAGACATCATTGGTGATATATCTCCAGCGACTTGATATGTCTACTGTAAGTCGTCCATGCTTCTGATCCATACAGGAGGGCGGGTATTACTACAGCCCTGTAGACCATGAGCTTGGTGGTAGGTTTGAGGGCTTGGTCTTCGAACACACTTTTCCTCAGGTGGCCGAAGGCTGCACTGGCGCACTGGAGGCGGTGTTGAATCTCCGCATCAATGTTTGCCTTTGTTGACAAGAGGCTCCCGAGTATGGGAAATGGTCCACGTTGTCCAGGGCCGTGCCGTGGATCTTGATGATTGGGAGGCAGTGCTGTGCGGTGAGGACAGGCTGGTGGAGGACCTTTGTCTTACGGATGTTAAGCGTAAGGCCCATGCTTTCATATGCGTCAGTGAATACATCAACTATATCCTGGAGTTCAATCTCCGAATGTGCGCAGATGCAGGCATCGTCCGGGTACTGCAGTTCAACGACAGAGGTTGGGGTGGTCTTGGACCTGGTCTGGGGGCGGCGAAGGTTGAACAGTTCCCACTGGTTCTGTGGTTTAGTTCCACTCCAGCGGGAGCTTGTTGACTGTGAGGTGGAGCATGGCAGCGAGGAAGATTGAGAAGAGGGTTGGAGCGATGACGCAGCACTGTTTGACCCCGGTCTGGATGTGGATTGGATCTGTAATGGATCTGTTGGTAAGGATCACAAGCCTGCATGTCGTCGTGGAGCAGGCGAAGGATGTTGACAAACTTTTGGGGGCACCCAAAAAGGAGGAGGATGCTCCATAGACCGTCGCGGTCGACAGTGTCAAAGGCCTTTGTAAGGTCGGAGAAGGCCATGTATAAGGGCTGGTGCTGCTCCCTGCAATTTTCCTGTAGCTGTCGCGCTGCAAAGATCATGTCCGTTGTTCTCCGTAGGGGCCGAAATCTGTACTGTGACTATGGGAGGAGCTCCTCGGCCACAGGGAGAAGACGGTTGAGGAGAACTCTAGTGACAACTTTCCCAGTGGCTGATAACAGGGAGATTCCTCTGTAGTTGCTGCAGTTGGATTTGTTCCCCTTTTTTAAAAATGGTCACGATCACTGCATCTCTCAGATCTTCCAGCATGCTGTCCTCCCTCCAAATGAGAGAGATGAGGTCGTGTATCCGTGCCAACAGTGCCTCTCCGCCATATTTTAGCACCTCAGCAGTAATTCCATCCGCTCCCGTAGCCTTGATATTCTTGAGCTGTTTTATGGCTTTGTCTACCTCGTGCAATGTTGGACCCCCTCCAGCGACGACCAGTCTCCCTCCAGCGACGATCGGACCCCCCTCCAGCGACGAGCAGACTCCCTCCAGCGACGACCAGACTCCCTCCAGTGACGACCGGACCCCCCTCCAGCGACGAGCAGACTCCCTCCAGCGACGACCGGACCCCCCTCCAGCGACGACCGGACTCCCTCCAGTGACGACCGGACCCCCCTCCAGTGACGACCGGACCCCCCTCCAGTGACGACCGGACTCCCTCCAGCGACGACCGGACCCCCCTCCAGCGACGACCGGACCCCCCTCCAGCGACGACCGGACCCCCCTCCAGTGACGACCGGACCCCCCTCCAGTGACGACCGGACTCCCTCCAGCGACGACCGGACCCCCCTCCAGCGACGACCGGACCCCCCTCCAGTGACGACCGGACTCCCTCCAGCGACGATCGGACACCCCTCCAGCGACGACCGGACTCCCTCCAGTGACGATCGGACCCCCCTCCAGTGACGACCAGACTCCCTCCAGCGACGATCGGACCCCCCTCCAGTGACGACCAGACTCCCTCCAGTGACGACCAGACTCCCTCCAGCGACGACCGGACCCCCTCCAGTGACGACCAGACTCCCTCCAGCGACGATCGGACCCCCCTCCAGTGACGACCAGACTCCCTCCAGTGACGACCGGACTCCCTCCAGCGACGATCGGACCCCCCTCCAGTGACGACCAGACTCCCTCCAGTGACGACCAGACTCCCTCCAGTGACGACCAGACTCCCTCCAGTGACGACCGGACTCCCTCCAGCGACGATCGGACCCCCCTCCAGTGACGACCAGACCCCCTCCAGTGACGACCAGACTCCCTCCAGTGACGATCGGACCCCCCTCCAGTGACGACCAGACTCCCTCCAGCGACGACCGGACTCCCTCCAGCGACGACCAGACCCCCTCCAGTGACGACCGGACTCCCTCCAGCGACGACCAGACTCCCTCCAGCGACGATCGGACCCCCCTCCAGTGACGACCAGACCCCCTCCAGTGACGACCGGACTCCCTCCAGCGACGATCGGACCCCCCCTCCAGTGACGACCAGACTCCCTCCAGCGACGACCAGACTCCCTCCAGCGACGATCGGACCCCCCTCCAGTGACGACCAGACTCCCTCCAGCGACGACCGGACTCCCTCCAGCGACGACCAGACTCCCTCCAGCGACGATCGGACCCCCCTCCAGTGACGACCAGACCCCCTCCAGTGACGACCGGACTCCCTCCAGCGACGATCGGACCCCCCTCCAGTGACGACCAGACTCCCTCCAGCGACGATCGGACCCCCTCCAGCGACGACCAGACTTCCTCCAGCGACGATCGGACCCCCCTCCAGCGACGACCTGACTCCCTCCAGCGACGACCAGACTCCCTCCAGCGACGACCAGACTCCCTCCAGCGACGACCAGACTCCCTCCAGCGACGATCGGACCCCCCTCCAGTGACGACCAGACTCCCTCCAGTGACGACCAGACTCCCTCCAGCGACGACCGGACCCCCTCCAGTGACGACCAGACTCCCTCCAGCGACGATCGGACCCCCCTCCAGTGACGACCAGACTCCCTCCAGTGACGACCGGACTCCCTCCAGCGACGATCGGACCCCCCTCCAGTGACGACCAGACTCCCTCCAGTGACGACCAGACTCCCTCCAGTGACGACCGGACTCCCTCCAGCGACGATCGGACCCCCCTCCAGTGACGACCAGACCCCCTCCAGTGACGACCAGACTCCCTCCAGTGACGATCGGACCCCCCTCCAGTGACGACCAGACTCCCTCCAGCGACGACCGGACTCCCTCCAGCGACGACCAGACCCCCTCCAGTGACGACCGGACTCCCTCCAGCGACGACCAGACTCCCTCCAGCGACGATCGGACCCCCCTCCAGTGACGACCAGACCCCCTCCAGTGACGACCGGACTCCCTCCAGCGACGATCGGACCCCCCCTCCAGTGACGACCAGACTCCCTCCAGCGACGACCAGACTCCCTCCAGCGACGATCGGACCCCCCTCCAGTGACGACCAGACTCCCTCCAGCGACGACCGGACTCCCTCCAGCGACGACCAGACTCCCTCCAGCGACGATCGGACCCCCCTCCAGTGACGACCAGACCCCCTCCAGTGACGACCGGACTCCCTCCAGCGACGATCGGACCCCCCTCCAGTGACGACCAGACTCCCTCCAGCGACGATCGGACCCCCTCCAGCGACGACCAGACTTCCTCCAGCGACGATCGGACCCCCCTCCAGCGACGACCTGACTCCCTCCAGCGACGACCAGACTCCCTCCAGCGACGACCAGACTCCCTCCAGCGACGACCAGACTCCCTCCAGCGACGATCGGACCCCCCTCCAGTGACGACCAGACTCCCTCCAGTGACGACCAGACTCCCTCCAGCGACGACCGGACCCCCTCCAGTGACGACCAGACTCCCTCCAGCGACGATCGGACCCCCCTCCAGTGACGACCAGACTCCCTCCAGTGACGACCGGACTCCCTCCAGTGACGACCGGACTCCCTCCAGTGACGACCGGACTCCCTCCAGCGATGACCGGACCCCCCTCCAGCGACGACCGGACTCCCTCCAGTGACGACCGGACCCCCCTCCAGTGACGACCGGACTCCCTCCAGCGACGATCGGACCCCCCTCCAGTGACGACCAGACTCCCTCCAGCGACGATCGGACCCCCCTCCAGTGACGACCGGACCCCCCTCCAGTGACGACCGGACTCCCTCCAGCGACGATCGGACCCCCCTCCAGTGACGACCAGACTCCCTCCAGCGACGATCGGACCCCCCTCCAGTGACGACCAGACTCCCTCCAGTGACGACCGGACCCCCTCCAGTGACGACCGGACCCCCCTCCAGCGACGACCGGACTCCCTCCAGCGACGACCGGACCCCCCTCCAGCGACGACCGGACCCCCCTCCAGCGACGACCAGACTCCCTCCAGCGACGATCGGACCCCCCTCCAGCGACGACCAGACCCCCCTCCAGTGACGACCAGACTCCCTCCAGTGACGACCAGACTCCCTCCAGTGACGAACGGACTCCCTCCAGCGACGATCGGACCCCCCTCCAGTGATGACCAGACTCCCTCCAGCGACGACCAGACTCCCTCCAGCGACGATCGGACCCCTCTCCAGTGACGACCAGACTCCCTCCAGCGACGACCGGACTCCCTCCAGCGACGACCAGACCCCCTCCAGTGACGACCGGACCCCCCTCCAGCGACGATCGGACCCCCCTCCAGCGACGACCAGACCCCCTCCAGTGACGACCGGACTCCCTCCAGCGACGATCGGACTCCCCTCCAGTGACGACCAGACCCCCTCCAGTGACGACCAGACTCCCTCCAGCGACGATCGGACCCCCCTCCAGTGACGACCGGACTCCCTCCAGCGACGACCAGACTCCCTCCAGCGACGATCGGACCAACCTCCAGCGACGACCAGACTCCCTCCAGCGACGACCAGACTCCCTCCAGTGACGACCAGACCCCCCTCCAGCGACGACCGGACTCCCTCCAGCGACGACCAGACCCACTCCAGCGACGACCGGACCCCACTCCAGTGACGACCGGACTCCCTCCAGCGACGATCGGACCCCCCTCCAGTGACGACCGGACCCCCTCCAGTGACGACCGGACGCCCCTCCAGCGACGACCGGACTCCCTCCAGTGACGACCGGACCCCCCTCCAGTGACGACCGGACTCCCTCCAGCGACGATCGGACCCCCCTCCAGTGACGACCGGACCCCCTCCAGTGACGACCGGACCCCCCTCCAGCGACGACCGGACTCCCTCCAGTGACGACCGGACCCCCCTCCAGTGACGATCGGACCCCCCTCCAGTGACGACCGGACTCCCTCCAGTGACGACCGGACTCCCTCCAGTGACGACCGGACTCCCTCCAGCGACGATCGGACTCCCCTCCAGTGACGACCAGACCCCCTCCAGTGACGACCAGACTCCCTCCAGCGACGATCGGACCCCCCTCCAGCGACGATCGGACCCCCCTCCAGTGACGACCAGACTCCCTCCAGCGACGATCGGACCCCCCTCCAGTGACGACCAGACTCCCTCCAGTGACGACCGGACCCCCTCCAGTGACGACCGGACCCCCCTCCAGCGACGACCGGACTCCCTCCAGCGACGACCGGACCCCCCTCCAGCGACGACCGGACCCCCCTCCAGCGACGACCAGACTCCCTCCAGCGACGATCGGACCCCCCTCCAGCGACGACCAGACCCCCCTCCAGTGACGACCAGACTCCCTCCAGTGACGACCAGACTCCCTCCAGTGACGAACGGACTCCCTCCAGCGACGATCGGACCCCCCTCCAGTGATGACCAGACTCCCTCCAGCGACGACCAGACTCCCTCCAGCGACGATCGGACCCCTCTCCAGTGACGACCAGACTCCCTCCAGCGACGACCGGACTCCCTCCAGCGACGACCAGACCCCCTCCAGTGACGACCGGACCCCCCTCCAGCGACGATCGGACCCCCCTCCAGCGACGACCAGACCCCCTCCAGTGACGACCGGACTCCCTCCAGCGACGATCGGACTCCCCTCCAGTGACGACCAGACCCCCTCCAGTGACGACCAGACTCCCTCCAGCGACGATCGGACCCCCCTCCAGTGACGACCGGACTCCCTCCAGCGACGACCAGACTCCCTCCAGCGACGATCGGACCAACCTCCAGCGACGACCAGACTCCCTCCAGCGACGACCAGACTCCCTCCAGTGACGACCAGACCCCCCTCCAGCGACGACCGGACTCCCTCCAGCGACGACCAGACCCACTCCAGCGACGACCGGACCCCACTCCAGTGACGACCGGACTCCCTCCAGCGACGATCGGACCCCCCTCCAGTGACGACCGGACCCCCTCCAGTGACGACCGGACGCCCCTCCAGCGACGACCGGACTCCCTCCAGTGACGACCGGACCCCCCTCCAGTGACGACCGGACTCCCTCCAGCGACGATCGGACCCCCCTCCAGTGACGACCGGACCCCCTCCAGTGACGACCGGACCCCCCTCCAGCGACGACCGGACTCCCTCCAGTGACGACCGGACCCCCCTCCAGTGACGATCGGACCCCCCTCCAGTGACGACCGGACTCCCTCCAGTGACGACCGGACTCCCTCCAGTGACGACCGGACTCCCTCCAGCGACGATCGGACTCCCCTCCAGTGACGACCAGACCCCCTCCAGTGACGACCAGACTCCCTCCAGCGACGATCGGACCCCCCTCCAGTGACGACCGGACTCCCTCCAGCGACGACCGGACTCCCTCCAGCGACGACCAGACCCACTCCAGCGACGACCGGACCCCACTCCAGTGACGACCGGACTCCCTCCAGCGACGATCGGACCCCCCTCCAGTGACGACCGGACCCCCTCCAGTGACGACCGGACGCCCCTCCAGCGACGACCGGACTCCCTCCAGTGACGACCGGACCCCCCTCCAGTGACGACCGGACTCCCTCCAGCGACGATCGGACCCCCCTCCAGTGACGACCGGACCCCCTCCAGTGACGACCGGACCCCCCTCCAGCGACGACCGGACTCCCTCCAGTGACGACCGGACCCCCCTCCAGTGACGATCGGACCCCCCTCCAGTGACGACCGGACTCCCTCCAGTGACGACCGGACTCCCTCCAGTGACGACCGGACTCCCTCCAGTGACGACCGGACTCCCTCCAGTGACGATCGGACCCCCCTCCAGTGACGACCAGACTCCCTCCAATGACGACCGGACTCCCTCCAGCGACGACCAGACTCCCTCCAGCGACGATCGGACCCCCCTCCAGTGACGACCAGACTCCCTCCAGTGACGACCGGACTCCCTCCAGCGACGATCGGACCCCCCTCCAGTGACGACCAGACTCCCTCCAGCGACGACCAGACTCCCTCCAGCGACGATCGGACCCCCCTCCAGTGACGACCAGACTCCCTCCAGCGACGACCGGACTCCCTCCAGCGACGATCGGACCCCCCTCCAGTGACGACCGGACTCCCTCAGCGACGACCAGAGTCCCTCCAGTGACGACCGGACTCCCTCCAGCGACGATCGGACCCCCCTCCAGTGACGACCAGACTCCCTCCAGCGACGACCAGACTCCCTCCAGCGACGATCGGACCCCCCTCCAGTGACGACCAGACTCCCTCCAGCGACGACCGGACTCCCTCCAGCGACGATCGGACCCCCCTCCAGTGACGACCAGACCCCCTCCAGCGACGACCAGACTCCCCCCAGCGACGATCGGACTCCCCTCCAGTGATGACCAGACTCCCTCCAGTGACGATCGGACCCCCCTCCAGCGACGACCAGACTCCCTCCATCGACGACCAGACTCCCTCCAGTGACGACCAGACTCCCTCCAGTGATGATCGGACCCCCCTCCAGCGACGACCAGACCCCCCTCCAGCGACGACCAGACTCCCTCCAGTGACGACCGGACCCCCTCCAGTGACGACCAGACTCCCTCCAGCGACGACCAGACCCCCCTCCAGCGACGACCAGACTCCCTCCAGTGACGACCGGACCCCCTCCAGTGACGACCAGACTCCCTCCAGTGACGACCGGACCCCCTCCAGTGACGACCAGACTCCCTCCAGTGACGACCAGACCCCCTCCAGCGATGACCGGACCCCCCTCCAGTGACGACCGGACCCCCTCCAGTGACGACCAGACTCCCTTCAGCGACGACCGGACCCCCTCCAGCGACGACCGGACCCCCTCCAGTGACGACCAGACCCCCCTCCAGCGACGACCGGACTCCCTCCAGCGACGACCAGACCCCCTCCAGCGACGACCGGACCCCCTCAAGTGACGACCGGACTCCCTCCAGTGACGACCGGACTCCCTCCAGCGACGACCAGACCCCCCTCCAGTGACGACCGGACCCCCTCCAGCGACGAGCGGACCCCCTGCAGCGACGACCGGACCCCCTCCAGCGAAGACCGGACCCCCCTCCAGCGACGACCGGACCCCCTCCAGCGACGATCGGACCCCCCTCCAGCGACGACCGGACCCCCTCCAGCGACGACCGGACCCCCCTCTAGCGACGACCGGACCCCCCTCCAGCGACGACCGGACACCCTCCAGCGACGACCAGACCTTCCTCCAGCGACGACCGGACCCCGTCCAGCGACGACCGGACTCCCTCCAGCGACGAGCGGACCCCCTGCAGCGACGACCGGACCCCCTCCAGCGAAGACCGGACCCCCCTCCAGCGACGACCGGACCCCCTCCAGCGACGATCGGACCCCCCTCCAGCGACGACCGGACCCCCTCCAGCGAAGACCGGACACCCCTCCAGCGACGATCGGACCCCCCTCCAGCGACGACCGGACCCCCTCCAGCGAAGACCGGACCCCCCTCCAGCGACGACCGGACCCCCTCCAGCGACGACCGGACCCCTTGCAGCGACGACCGGACCCCCTGCAGCGACGAGCGGACCCCCTGCAGCGACGACCGGACCCCCTCCAGCGACGACCAGACTCCCTCCAGCGACGAGCGGACCCCCTCCAGCGACGAGCGGACCCCCCTCCAGCGATGACCGGACCCCCTCCAGCGACGACGGCTGGCGTCTCCTTCTCCCTCAACAAGGGCTGGACCTCAACTCCTCAACGGTGATCGGGCTTTCTTCACCTTCAACGACGACTGGGCCTCTCCTTCCCCGCTGATGACCTGGCCTTTTCTCCGCCAGCACGTGGTGAGTACCATGGCTGTGACCACCCTGACCTTCCACACTGAACTCCCGTGGACCGCTGACCCTCTCAATGCCCCCAACCAAGCAGCAGGCCACCTACCACCAAGGGTGCCACCCAGTGCCGAGCTGGCGGCCAACATCTCGCCGTAGGTAAGTAGGCTCATACAGCAGTGCCTGGTCTCCAGTCGCCCCAGACCCCCCCTTGCCACTGGACCAAGACCTCGCTCAGCTAAGCCTGTGTGGTAGCTGGTGTGCAACGACCACCCCACGTTAAAAGAACTCACGCACAGGCAGCTTTCACTCATTTAATATGAAGTTCGGGACCTGGAAGGTCAGGACTCTCATGGACAACTCCAACAGCGACAGGCCAGAATGCCGCACCGCCATAGTTTCCTGGGAACTTAGACTCTTTGATATTGACATCGCTGCCCTAAGCGAGACCCGGCGGGCAGGGGAAGGCCAGCTCAAGGAACATGATGGAGGTTACACCTTCTTCTGGATAGGAAAACCAGAGGAAGAACGCCGCCTTCATGGAGTCGGCTTCACCATCAAAAATGAGTTGTCGGCTGGCTGAAAGACTCCCCCTGCGGGGTTAACGAACACCTCATGGCTCTATCCCAGAATCAATGCGCCACAGTCATCAGTGCGTACGCCCCAACACTCGATGCAACGGATGAGGCTAAAGAAGGTTTTTATTCCAACCTCGAGACATCCCTGTCCCGCATCCCCGCGGACGACAAATTGATCCTCCCAGGAGACTTCAACGCCAGTGTCGGCAAAGACACAGCCCTGTGGGGAGAGAGAGGTGGGTAGGGAAATTATCCTGTTTACATTCTGCAATCATCAATATAGGTAAAGATTTAGTGTTGACACCCAGTCTATGGAAGCAAACATTAAATGGGGTGGAGGAACACATGCAAGTTTTCACATGCTGGTCAAAGCAAACAATGGCGGCAACAGCATTTGTGTTAAATACATTACCAGGAGGGTTACAGGAGTTGGCTTAAATATCCCACACCCCCCTCCATCAAATAATTTTCTCTCTTCCTCTCCAGTCGGCACAGTCTTTGGTCGGACAATGATTCCGTCAATGCACTTTGGTACTTCATCCAAATGCCCCATGGTATTGTTAGAGCCCAGAGAGTGTTAACTGGTTATAAGATCCTCACAGCCAAGCCTGATCCTGGTTCATCAGATCTTCATACGCAAGCATGCCTTCCAGTAAGGGTCAGTCGATATGATCAAGAGCGGAAACCCTAGCCGATTTCTTCTCTCCCACCCCCAGCCACTAATTACCTAGCCGAGAGAAGTTAAAGTCAATTTTAGGGTCCCTACCTGCTAGTCATCACAGATTGGAGGAAATTGGCACGGTCCCGGCCTGCAAGACCACCGCAGGGAGCAGTGTGTGGCAACATACCACCGCAGGGAGCAGTGTGTGGCAACATACCACCGCAGGGAGCAGTGTGTGGCAACATACCACCGCAGGGAGCAGTGTGTGGCAACATACCACCGCAGGGAGCAGTGTGTGGCAACATACCACCGCAGGGAGCAGTGTGTGGCAACATACCACCGCAGGGAGCAGTGTGTGGCAACATACCACCGCAGGGAGCAGTGTGTGGCAACATACCACCGCAGGGAGCAGTATGTGGCAACATACCACCGCAGGGAGCAGTGTGTGGCAACATACCACCGCAGGGAGCAGTGTGTGGCAACATACCACTGCAGGGAGCAGTGTGTGGCAACATACCACTGCAGGGAGCAGTGTGTGGCAACATACCACTGCAGGGAGCAGTGTGTGGCAACATACCACCGCAGGGAGCAGTGTGTGGCAACATACCACTGCAGGGAGCAGTGTGTGGCAACATACCACTGCAGGGAGCAGTGTGTGGCAACATACCACTGCAGGGAGCAGTGTGTGGCAACATACCACTGCAGGGAGCAGTGTGTGGCAACATACCACTGCAGGGAGCAGTGTGTGGCAACATACCACTGCAGGGAGCAGTGTGTGGCAACATACCACTGCAGGGAGCAGTGTGTGGCAACATACCACTGCAGGGAGCAGTGTGTGGCAACATACCACCGCAGGGAGCAGTGTGTGGCAACATACCACTGCAGGGAGCAGTGTGTGGCAACATACCACTGCAGGGAGCAGTGTGTGGCAACATACCACCGCAGGGAGCAGTGTGTGGCAACATACCACTGCAGGGAGCAGTGTGTGGCAACATACCACTGCAGGGAGCAGTGTGTGGCAACATACCACCGCAGGGAGCAGTGTGTGGCAACATACCACTGCAGGGAGCAGTGTGTGGCAACATACCACTGCAGGGAGCAGTGTGTGGCAACATACCACTGCAGGGAGCAGCGCGTGCTGCTGCAGGAGGGCAATGGTTGCAAAGCCAGGTTGCTGATTGCAGGCACAGCAGGAGGGGCGAAGGAACGGCAAGAGTTTGTAGAGGGACATGATAGGGGCCGAGGAGAGGCGTGAGTTCGGGGCACAGAAGAGGCGAGTGCCCAGGGACAGCTCAGGCCAGCCCACACTGCGATATGTGCGCGCACTAGGTCCGTGCAGCAGAGCAGGTCTCCAGTCGCCTTGGTTAACCCTTGCCACTGGACCAAGACCTAGCTCTGTCAAGCCCGTGTGGTGGCTGGTGTGCAACGGCCACCACACGTTAAAAAAATCCACCCACAAGCATCTTCCACCCCCTCAGGATGTAGTTCGGGATCTGGAATATTAGGTCCTTCATTGAAACACCTGTGAACTCATCCCTTTTCAGCGTGGAAGCAGGTCATCCTCGCTTCGAGGGACTGCCTATGATGATGAGGATGACATGATTATGCATTCTATCCACTTCGAATAAGCGTCCACCACCACTAAAAACATCTTGCCCAGGAAGGGACCTGCAAAATCTACATGGATCCTGGACCAAGGTTTGGATGGCCATGACCACAGACTCAGCAGCGATTCTCCTGGTGCTTTGCTGAGCTGCATGCAGGTGTTGCACTAATGCACGCATGCTTCCAGCTCAGAATCAATTCCTGGCCAACTTACATGGGACCTGGCGATGGCCTTCATCATCACTATACCAGGATGTGTGCTGTGTAACTCATGCACGAACTTCTCTCTCCCTTTCTTAGGCATTACAACTCGATTGCCCACAATATGCAATCTGCTTGAATAGACAGTTCGTCCTTGCGACGAATGTGCAGTTTGGCCTCCTCGCACATTTGCTTAGGTATGGCAGACCCTTTGAGGATGCAACCCTTTACCACCGATAATATTGGGTCCTGGCTGGTCCAGGTCTTAACTTGTTGAGCTGTGACAGGGGTATCTTCACTCTCAAAAGCATCCATGATTAACATTAAATCTGCCGGTTGTGGCGTTTCCACCTCTGGTGTGGGCAACGGCAACCGGCTCAAAGCATCGGCAGAATTCTCTGCCAGGTCTGTGGCGAATGACATAATCATAGGCAGATAATGTCTGCGCCCACCTTTGGATGCGGAATGAAGCGTTGGTATTGAGACCTTTGCTCTCGGAAAACAGCGAAATGTGCGGCTTGTGATCGGTCTCTAATTCGAACCTCAGACCAAACAGGTATTAATGCATCTTTTTAACACCGTACACAAACTCTAAAGCTTCTTTTTCTACCATACTGTAGGCTCTTTCTGCTTTAGACAAACTTTTGGATGCATATGCGACAGATTGAGGTTTCCCCGCTTGTTGTAACACGAAACCAATACCATATGACGATGCGTCACAGGCCAAACTAAACGTTTACATGGGTCATAATGTACCAGCAGCTTGTTCGAGCAAAGCAGATTGGTGGCTTTCTCAAAAGCTCTGCCTTGCGATGCACACCACACCCAGTTGTTGCCTTTTCTCAATACCATGTGCAGTGGTTCAAGTAAGGTGCTCAATTTAGGTAGGAAGCTACCAAAGTAGTTGAGTAGACCCAGGAACGAATGCAACTCCGTCACATTCCGTGGCTTGGGTGCATCCTTGATGGCTTTAGTTTTCATGTCGGTAGGTCTGATGCCATCAGCGGCGATTTTCCTGCCGAGGAATTCGACCTCCGGTGTCATGAAGACGCACTTCGAGCATTTAAGTCTGAGTCCCACTGTGTCCAAATGCAGTAGAACCTCTTCGAGGTTGTTCAGATGTTCCTTGGAGTCACGACCGGTGATCAGGATGTCATCTTGGAACACAATTATTATATATGCAGACTATAGATATTCTCTCTGTGTAGTCACTGTCATAAGATGGAGACTTGTTTACCTGATGTATTATCAATAAGGTTTACACTGTGTAGATACATGCCGGCACCACTAGAGGGTGCAACTGGTGGAGACCAGGGTGTCCTGCCCTGGTGGCAGAGGCTGTATAAAAGGGGAGCCACCATGCGGCTGCCTCATTCTGGAGTTACGAATAAAGGACCAAGGTCACTACAGTTTGAGTACAACACATTGCCTCGTGGAGTCATTCATAGATACATTACAGATATGACAACTGGCGACGAGAACACAGATTTTCACACATTATGGCTACCTTTGGCACACTAAAAGACATTGCAGAGGGTGATGATTGGGATACCTTCACAGAAAGGCTTGAGCAATATTGTGGCAAATGACCTGGCAGGGAAGAAGGACACATTGGCGGAGAAGCGCAAGGCTATACTGTTGACCAGTTGTGGGCCCGAGGTCTACCGCCTCATCAGGGACTTGCTGGCACCCACGAAGGCCAAGGATAAGACATATGATGAGCTGAATGAACTAATTCACGACCAACTAAAATCAAAAGAGAGCATCCTCATGGCCAGCCACACTCACCGCAGACCTGATGGCCAGGAAATTGCAAAATATGCTGCAGACCTCAGGAAACTTGCGGTACCATGTGATTTTGGCACGCACCTCAATGAAGCATTGCGAGACATCTTCGTTATGGGAATTGGCCACAAGGGCCTCCTTCACAAGCTATTATTTGCCAACACCACAGTCAACCTGCAGAAGGCCATCAGCATCAGTCAGGTGTTCATGACCTCGACCTGCAGCACCAAGCAAATTATTCATCCTGTGGACTCAAACCCGGCAAGTACTGTACACAGAATGATGCCTTTCACAGGCAAGACTGTAGAACGTGGCTCTGCTCAGGGCAGAGAGCACAGACCTCAGGGTTCCAGAACTCAGAGTCCACCAAGGGGTGCTAATCGAGTAGCACCATGCTGGCATTGTGGAGGAAACCATAGGGCTCACCAGTGTCGGTTTGCTGAGTACGTATGTAAAGCCTGAAACACGAAGGGCCACTTCCAGCGTATGTGTAAAAGAAATACAACTCGCCGTCTAGCAGAGGAGTCGGTAGATGACTTTGAATCCAGTGGGGAATATGGTGATTTGGCCAGAGAGGCAGCTCAGCCACAATAAGAAGTGTATGGAATGTATACCTGCACCACCGATTGTCCTCCAGTGAAGATGGAAGTCGAGATAAACTGCGTTCCAGTCTTCATGGAAGTGGACACGGGAGCGAGCCAGTCAGTGATGAGCCAGGATGCCTTTGAGAGGCTATGGAATGAAAAACGACCCGAGCTGGTTCCAGTACAGGAAAAGTTGCGCACCTATACCAAGGAGCTGATCCCAGTCCTTGGTAGTGCGGATGTAAGTGTAATCCATAATGGCGTGGTGCTGAAGTTACCTCTGTGGATTGTTGCAGGTGTTGGTCCAACGCTACTCAGAAGAAGGTGGAGGGGGAAGTTCCAGTGGAAATGGGAAGACCTCTTCGCTCCAGCAATCGATGTCCCCCGTGCTCAGAGGCAGAGCAAAACCTCACCTTTGATTTGGCCAGTCACCAGAGAACAGACCAGCGCAGCACCTGAGGCACAGACCATCCATCATGACTGCGTGTCAATGATCCGACCGGAACGACCTAAAAGTACCTTCCCGGCTCCAGTGGCAGGACTCTTGGGGAGGAAACATAGAAACATAGAAACATAGAAAATAGGTGCAGGAGTAGGCCATTCGGCCCTTCTAGCCTGCACCGCCATTCAATGAGTTCATGGCTGAACATGCAACTTCAGTACCCCATTCCTGCTTTCTCACCATACCCCTTGATTCCCCTAGTAGTAAGGACTTCATCTAACTCCTTTTTGAATATATTTAGTGAATTGGCCTCAATAACTTTCTGTGGTAGAGAATTCCACAGGTTCACCACTCTCTGGGTGAAGAAATTCCTCCTCATCTCGGTCCTAAATGGCTTCCCCCTTATCCTTAGACTGTGTCCCCTGGTTCTGGACTTCCCCAACATTGGGAACATTCTTCCTGCATCTAACCTGTCTAACCCCGTCAGAATTTTAAACGTTTCTATGAGGTCCCCTCTCATTCTTCTGAACTCCAGTGAATACAAGCCCAGTTGATCCAGTCTTTCTTGATAGGTCAGTCCCGCCATCCCGGGAATCAGTCTGGTGAACCTTCGCTGCACTCCCTCAATAGCAAGAATGTCCTTCCTCAGGTTAGGAGACCAAAACTGTACACAATACTCCAGGTGTGGCCTCACCAAGGCCCTGTACAATTGTAGCAACACCTCCCTGCCCTTGTACTCAAATCCCCTCGCTATGAAGGCCAACATGCCATTTGCTTTCTTAACCGCCTGCTGTACCTGCATGCCAACCTTCAATGACTGATGTACCATGACACCCAGGTCTCTTTGCACCTCCCCTTTTCCTAATCTGTCACTATTCAGATAATAGTCTGTCTCTCTGTTTTTACCACCAAAGTGGATAACCTCACATTTATCCACATTATACTTCATCTGCCATGCATTTGCCCACTCACCTAACCTATCCAAGTCGCTCTGCAGCCTCATAGAATCCTCCTTGCAGCTCACACTGCCACCCAACTTAGTGTCATCCGCAAATTAGGAGATACTACATTTAATCCCCTCGTCTAAATCATTAATGTACAGTGTAAACAGCTGGGGCCCCAGCACAGAACCTTGCGGTACCCCACTAGTCACTGCCTGCCATTCTGAAAAGTCCCCATTTACTCCTACTCTTTGCTTCCTGTCTGACAACCAGTTCTCAATCCATGTCAGCACACTACCCCCAATCCCATGTGCTTTAACTTTGCACATTAATCTCTTGTGTGGGACCTTGTCGAAAGCCTTCTGAAAGTCCAAATATACCACATCAACTTGTCCACTCTACTGGAAACATCCTCAAAAAATTCCAGAAGATTTGTCAAGCATGATTTCCCTTTCACAAATCCATGCTGACTTGGACCTATCATATCACCTCTTTCCAAATGACATCCTTAATAATTGATTCCATCATTTTACCCACTACCGATGTCAGGCTGACCGGTCTGTAATTCCCTGTTTTCTCTCTCCCTCCTTTTTTAAAAAGTGGGGTTACATTGGCTACCCTCCACTCCATAGGAACTGATCCAGAGTCAATGGAATGTTGGAAAATGACTGTCAATGCATCCACTATTTCCAAGGCCACCTCCTTAAGTACTCTGGGATGCAGTCCATCAGGCCCTGGGGATTTATCGGCCTTCAATCCCATCAATTTCCCCAACACAATTTCCCGACTAATAAGGATTTCCCTCAGTTCCTCCTCCTTACTAGACTCTCCGACCCCTTTTATATCCGGAAGGTTGTTTGTGTCCTCCTTAGTGAATACTGAACCAAAGTACTTGTTCAATTGGTTCGCCATTTCTTTGTTCCCCGTTATGTCTTCCCCTGATTCTGACTGCAGGGGACCTACGTTTGTCTTTACTAACCTTTTTCTCTTTACATATCTATAGAAACTTTTGCAATCTGTCTTAATGTTCCCTGCAAGCTTCTTCTCGTACTCCATTTTCCCTGCCCTAATCAAACCCTTTGTCCTCCTCTGCTGAGTTCTAAATTTCTCCCAGTCCCCGGGTTCGCTGCTATTTCTGGCCAATTTGTATGCCACTTCCTTGGCTTTAATGCTATCCCTGATTTCCCTTGATAGCCACGGTTGAGCCACCTTCCCTTTTTTATTTTTACGACAGACAGGAATGTACAATTGTTGTAGTTCATCCATGCGGTCTCTAAATGTCTGCCATTGCCCATCCACAGTCAACCCCTTCAGTATCATTCGCCAATCTATTCTAGCCAATTCACGCCTCATACCTTCAAAGTTACCCTTCTTTAAGTTCTGGACCATGGTCTCTGAATTAACTGTTTCATTCTCCATCCTAATGCAGAATTCCACCATATTATGGTCACTCTTCCCCAAGGGGCCTCGCACAATGAGATTGCTAATTAATCCTCTCTCATTACACAACACCCAGTCTAAGATGGCCTCCCCCCTAGTTGGTTCCTCGACATATTGGTCTAAAAAACCATCCCTTATGCACTCCAGGAAATCCTCCTCTACCGTATTGCTTCCAGTTTGGTTAACCCAATCTATGTGCATATTAAAGTCACCCATTATAACTGCTGCACCTTTATTGCACGCACCCCTAATTTCATGTTTGATGCCCTCCCCAACATCACTACTACTGTTTGGAGGTCTGTACACAACTCCCACTAACGTTTTTTGTCCTTTGGTATTCTGCAGCTCTACCCATATAGATTCCACATCATCCAAGCTAATGTCCTTCCGAACTATTGCCTTAATTTGCTCCTTAACCAGCAATACTACCCCACCTCCTTTTCCTTTTATTCTATCTTTCCTGAATGTTGAATACCCCTGGATGTTGAGTTCCCAGCCCTGATCATCCTGGAGCCACGTCTCCGTAATCCCAATCACATCATATTTGTTAACATCTATTTGCACAGTTAATTCATCCACTTTATTGCGGATACTCTTTGCATTAAGACACAAAGCCTTCAGGCTTGTTCTTTTAACACCCTTTGTCCTTTTAGAATTTTGCTGTACAGTGGCCCTTTTTGTTCTTTGCCTTGGGTTTCTCTGCCCTCCACTTTTCCTCATCTCCTTTCTGTCTTTTGCTTTTGCCTCCTTTTTGTTTCCCTCTGTCTCCCTGCATTGGTTCCCATCCCCCTGCCATATCAGTTTAAATCCTCCCCAACAGCACTAGCAAACACTCCCCCTAGGACATTGGTTCCGGTCCTGCCCAGGTGCAGACCGTCCGGTTTGTACTGGTCCCACCTCCCCCAGAACCGGTTCCAATGCCCCAGGAATTTGAATCCCTCCCTGTTGCACCACTGCTCAAGCCACGTATTCATCTGTGCTATCCTGCGATTCCTACTCTGACTATCACGTGGCACTGGTAGCAATCCCGAGATTACTACTTTTGAGGTCCTACTTTTTAATTTAGCTCCTAGCTCCTTAAATTCGTTTCGTAGGACCTCATCCCTTTTTTTACCTATGTCGTTGGTACCAATGTGCACCACGACAACTGGCTGTTCTCCCTCCATTTTTAGAATGTCCTGCACCCGCTCCGAGACATCCTTGACCCTTGCACCAGGGAGGCAACATACCATCCTGGAGTCTCGGTTGCGGCCGCAGAAACGCCTAACTATTCCCCTCACCATTGAATCCCCAATCACTATTGCTCTCCCACTCTTTTTCCTGCCCTCCTGTGCAGCAGAGCCAGCCATGGTGCCATGAACTTGGCTGCTGCTGCCCTCCCCTGATGAGTCATCCCCCTCAACAGTACCCAAAGCAGTGTATCTGTTTTGCAGGGGGATGACCACAGGGGACTCCTGCACTACCTTCCTTGCACTGCTCTTCCTGTTGGTCTTCCATTCCCTATCTGGCTGTGGACCCTTTCCCTGCGGTACGACCAACTCGCTACACGTGATACTCACGTCATTCTCAGCATCGTGGATGCTCCAGAGTGAATCCACCCTCAGCTCCAACTCCGCAACGCGGACCGTCAGGAGCTTGAGGTGGACACACTTCCTGCAAATATAGTCGTCAGGGACACTGGTGTCGTCCCTGAGTTCCCACATGGTACAGGAGGAGCATAACACCCGACCGAGCTCTCCTGCCATGACTTAACCCTTAGATACACTTAAATTGGCAACAACAATGTTAAAAGTTACTCACTGATATAGAAGAGAAAAAAGAAAAACTACTCACCAATCACCAGCCAATCACTTACCCTCTTGGCTGTGATGTCACCTTTTGATTTCTTTCTACTTCTTTTTTGCCTTCTCCCTGTAGCTGCACAAGGAAGATTGAATTCACAGGCACTCTTCCAGCTTTTGTGGCCAAATCGCAGGAGAGAAGGATCAAGGCAGTCAACCTGCAGTGTGGCTGAAAAAAAGATGGCCGCGGCAATGCCACAAGGTGCAATGCTGAGGGACCAACACGTGGTGTCTAACAAAGGATTTGATAAGGGTAAGTTCAGCAGGGTTCTCTTAAAGGAGACCTACAAGCAACTGAACTTAAAGAAACATTGTATGCATGGCAATTAATGTAACGAACCTATTAAGATTGTGAACAAAATGTTGTTGAGAATTGTCCGTACCAGTCCTAATGTAAAGAACAAAATGTTGTTGCGAGATGTCGGGAATAGAGTGTCCCCAAAAGTAGCAAGTGAGCGACCTCAGGAGGGTGAAGGCACTGATCCTGATACCCTGCCCCAGGTCTATCCCACGCTGCAGGCACCCGATGGCACTATTGGCCACGGACCTGGAAATGAAATCAGTCCCAATAAGCGCAGTCGGCTGCCATTGCCCACCACCTGTGTGGAGACGGCGCAGCCCCCAGACCCAGTCGCTACCTCGGCCATGTCCGGGAACGGAAGGTCAGAACCAACGAGTTACCCAAATGGTACCTGGAACAGCCAGATTCCCAACACCGTTAGAGAGCAGGCAGAAGATTCTGCAGCCCTCAAAGGAGGACAGGGAGGCCACACACATCTGTGGCTCTGCCCACCACTAGGCAACGGCAAAGGCCCTGAGTCCTGGCTAGGTGAGCGAACCAAGCCCACCCCGCTAGCAGGGGTCACAGCGCTGCTATCAGACGACTAGGACCCCGTCCGGTTGCTCTGGAACCAGTGTCCTCGCGCATACCTGTACTGCTACCTCAGTACTGACCATGACTGAACCACGAACGCAATCTACCCAATCCTGGCGCATGACCGTAAAACGTAATGAATGTAAGTCACTGAACCTAGGTGTCACGATACAAACTGTAACTTCCTTGCTTTGTACTTGCACTTTGTCTGATCCTGTATGTTAATGTAATGGGCCTGCTGCATGATCTCGCTGGAGGGGTGGTGGTGGGGGGGGTTGTAAATGGATGTATGTAGCCATGGACACACACATGGATCACACCCAGAACCCACTGGAACCTCCACTGCATCATCGAACTATCCAAACTGGTAACCACTACCGAACGTTGTGGCAAAAGGACTTGGGGGTTAACAGGGAGAGAGCCCAGTCAAAGCACAGCCAAGGTGCAAGGGCTATTGGCACTTAAGTCTGGGGACAGCTAAGCCAGAGCACATAGTGCAAAGGTAATTGGCACAAAGGACTTGGGGGAGAGTGATGTTATATATGCAGATTATAGATATACTCTCTGTGTAGTCACTGTATAGTTGCATACGATGGAGACTTGTTACCTGATGTACTATCAATAAGGTTTACACAGTGTATATACTATGCTGGCACCACTAGAGTGTACAACTGGTGGAGACTGGGGTTTCCTGCTAGGGGCTGTATAAAAGGGTAGCCACCATGCGGCTGCCTCACTCTGGAGTTACGAATAAAGAACCAAGGTCACTACAGTTTGTGTACAACACATTGCCTCATAGGTACATTACGGACATAACACCTACATCCAAATCTAAATCATTGATATACACCACAAAAAGCAAGGGACCCAGTACTGAGCCCTGCAGAACCCCACTGGATACATCCTTCCAATCATAAAAACACCCATCAACTATTACTCTTTGCTCCCTGCCTCTGAGACAATTTTGGATCCAACTTGTCACTTTGCCCTGGATCCCATATGACCAGTCTGCCACATGGGAGCTCATCAAAAGCCTTGCTAAAATCCATATACACTACATCAAACACTCTACCCTCATCGACTCTCCTTGTTACCTCCTCAAAATATTCAATCAAGTTAGTCAGACACGACCTTCCCTTAACAAATCCGTGCTGACTGTCCTTGATTAATCCATGTCTTTCTAAATGACGATTTATCCTGTCTCTCAGGATTTTTGCAATAATTTTCCCAACACTGAGGTTAGGGTGACTGGTCTATAATTACTCAGTCTATCCCTTTCTCCTTTTTTAAACAAACGTACAGCATTAGCAGTCCTCCAGTCCTCCGGCACCACACTTGAAGCCAGAGAGGATTGGAAAATGAAGGTCAGAGCTTCTGCTATTTCCTTTTTTACTTCTCTTAACAGCCTGGGATACATTTCATCTGGGCCTGGGGATTTATCCACCTTCAAAACTGCTAAACCCCTTAATACTTCCTCCCTCACTATGTTTAATTCATCTAATATTTCACATTCCTCCTCCCTGATTGCAATGTCTGCATCGCCCCTCTGAAAACAGATGCAAAGTATTCATTAAGAACCATACCCATGTCTTCCGCCTCTACACACAGATTATCCTCATGGTGTCTAATAGGCCCTATTCTTTCTTTAGTTATCCTCTTGCTCTTGATGTATTTATTGAGTTTTCCTTGATTTTACTTGCCAATATTTTCATGCTCTCTCTTTGCTTTCCTTATTTCCTTTTTAATTTCATCCCTGCACTTTCTATACTCCTGTAGAGTTCCTGCAGTATAGAGCCCTTGGTATCTGTCATAAGCCTCCCATTTTTTCTTTATCCTACCCTGTATGCCCCTTGACATCCAGGGGCCTCTAGATTTGTTAGTCCCACCCTTTTTCTTTAAGGGAACATACTTACTCTGAACCCTCCGGATCTCCTCCTTGAATGCCTCCCACTGCTCTGACACTGATTTACCTTACAGTAGCTGTTTCCAATCCACTTTGGCTAAATCCCATCTCAGCTTTATAAAATTGGCTTTTCCCCAATTGAGAACTTTTATTCCTGGTCTATCTTTGTCCTTTTCCATAACTAAGAACATAAGAACATAAGAAATAGGAGCAGGAGTAGGCCACCTGACCCCTCGAGCCTGCTCCACCATTCAATAAGATCATGGCTGATCTGATCATGGACTCAGCTCCACTTCCCCGCCCGCTCACCATAACCCTTTATTCCCTATTCGCTCAAAAATTTGTCTATCTTCGCCTTAAATATATTCAATGACCCAGCCTCCACAGCTCCCTGGGGCAGAGAATTCCACAGATTTACAACCCTCTGAAAGAAGAAATTCCTCCTCATCTCAGTTTTAATGGGTGGCCCCTTATTCTGAGACTATGTCCCCTAGTTTTAGTTTCCCCTATGAGTGGAAATATCCTCTCTGCATCCACCTTGTATGTTTCAATAAGATCACCTCTCATTCTTCTGAACACCAATGTGTATAGGCCCAACCTACTCAACCTATCTTCATAAGTCAACCCCCTCATCTCTGGAATCAACCTCATGAACCTTCTCTGAACAGCCTCCAATGCAAGTATATCCTTCCTTAAATACGGAGACCAAAACTGTACGTAGTACTCCAGCTGTGGCCTCACCAATACCCTGTACAGTTGTAGCAGGACTTCTCTGCTTTTATACTCTATCCCCCTTGCAATGAAGGCTAACATTCCATTTGCCTTCCTGATTACTTGCTGTACCTGCATACTAACTATTATGTTCCGAACACAGATGAGGCTGCACACAGGGAGGTTAAAGCAACAGTGACCTCAGTCTTTAATAAAACACTCCAGAGTGAGGAACAGGCCTTAGGGGCTGGCTTATATACAGTGCCCCCAAGGGATGCTTCAGGGGATGAGCTCCCTCGTGGCGGAACATGGGAGTGCATGCTTTACAGATACACAACATGACTCCCCCGCCAAAGTCAAAGTGAAAACTATTTACAAGGTGAGGCGGTCGGGAGCCTTTCTTTCCCTGGTGGACCGTCTCGGTACAAATGTCTGTTCTGGTGTGTTGGCTGTGCCCTCGCTGGGCTGGCGTGTTGTTGGCCCTGCAGGGCTGCTGGGTGAGCCTAGCCTTGCTGGGCTGTTGGGCGTGATGGGTTCGATTTCCTGGTCCGGCGTGGTATCGTTGATCCTTTGGGTGTGTGTTGTGGGCTCGAAAAAGGTGGTGTCTGCTGTGGGTTGTTCAGGGCAGTCTGTGAACCGCAGCCTCGTTTGGTCCAGGTGCTTTCTGAAAATTTGTCCATTGTCTAGTTTGACTACAAACACTCTACTTCCTTCTTTAGCTATCACCGTGCCCGCGATCCACTTGGGACCATGTCCATAGTTTAGCACATACACAGGGTCATTCAGATCAATTTCCCGTGACACAGTGGCGCGACCATCGTTTACATTTTGTTGCTGCCACCTGCTCTTTACCTGATCAGGCAGGTTGGGGTGAACCAGTGAGAGTCTGGTTTTAAGTGTCCTTTTCATGAGTAGCTCAGCCGGGGGCACCCCTGTGAGCGAGTGGGATCTCGTGCGGTAGCTGAACAGTACTTGGGACAGGCGGGTTTGGAGTGAGCCTTCTGTGACTCGTTTAAGGCTCTGTTTGATGGTTTGTACTGTCCGCTCTGCCCGCCCACTGGAGGCTGGTTTAAACGGGGCCAAGGTGACATGTTTGATCCCATTGCGGGTCATGAATTCTTTAAATTCGGCACTGGTGAAACATGGCCCATTGTCACTGACCAGTATGTCAGGCAGGCCGTGGGTGGCAAACATGGCCCTCAGGCTTTCAATGGTGGCGGTGGCGGTGCTTCCCGACATTATTTCACATTCAATCCATTTTGAAAAAGCATCCACCATCACCAGGAACATTTTACCAAGAAACGGGCCTGCATAGTCGACATGGATCCTCGACCATGGTCTGGAGGGACAGGACCACAAACTTAGTGGTGCCTCTCTGGGCGTGTTGCTCAACTGAGCACACACGCTGCATTGCCGTACACAGGACTCTAAGTCAGAGTCAATACCGGGCCACCACATGTGGGATCTGGCTATCGCTTTCATCATTACTATACCCGGGTGTGTGCTGTGGAGATCTGAGATGAATGTCTCCCTGCCCTTTTTTGGTAGCACTAAGCGGTTACCCCACAACAGGCAGTCTGCCTGAATGGACAGCTCACCCTTTCGCCGCTGGAACAGCTTGATTAGCTCTTGCATTTCAACGGGGATGCTGGCCCAACTCCCATGCAGTACACAGTTTTTTACGAGGGCCAGCAGAGGATTTTGGCTGGTCCAAGTCCAAATCTGGCGGGCCGTGACAGGTGATTTATCATTTTCAAACGCTTCCATGACCATCAACAAGTCTGCGGGCTGCGCCATCATCAACAAGTTTGCAGGCTGCACCATTTCCACCCCCGTGGTGGGCAATGGTAGCCGACTGAGAGCATCCGTACAGTTCTCGGTGCCTGGCCTGTGGCGGATGGTGTAATTATATGTGGATAGCGTGAGTGCCCACCTTTGTATGAGCTCTAAGGCATTAGTATTTATTCTCTTGTTTTCAGCGATCAGGGATGTGAGGGGCTTGTGATCGATTTCCAACTCAAATTTGAGGCCAAACAGGTACTGATGCATTTTCTTTACCCCGAACACACACACACTAATGCCTCTTTCTCAATCATGCTGTCGGCCCTCTCGGCCATAGACAAGCTCCTACACGATCCAATCGCTGGAGGACCTCCTCCAGGTTTTGTAGGTGCTCGGCGGTGTCCCGACCCGTGAACAATATGTCGTCCTGAAAGACCACCGTGTGTGGTACAAACTTGAGTAGGCTCTCCATGTTTCTCTGGAAGATCGCTGCAGCCGACCGAATTCCAAACGGGCATCTGTTGTAGATGAACAGTCCCTTGTGCGTGTTGATGCAGGTGAGGCCCTTTGAAGACTCCTCCAGCTCCTGCGTCATGTAGGCCCAAGTCAGGTCGAGCTTGGTGAATGTCTTGCCTCCTGCCAGCATCGCAAATAGGTCGTCTGCCTTAGGTAGTGGGTATTGGTCCTGTAGCGAGAAACCATTAATAGTTACTTTTTAATCGCCGCAAATCCTGACTGTGCCATTACTTTTGAGTACTGGAACAATCGGGCTGGCCCACTCGCTGAATTCCACTGGGGAGATGATGCCCTCGCGTTACAGCCTGTCCAGCTCGATTTCCACTCTCTCCCTCATCATGTGAGGTACCGCTCGCGCCTTGTGGTGAATGGGTCGTGCCTCTGGGACCAAGTGGATCCGCACCTTCGCCCCGGAAAAGTTTCCAATGCCTGGCTCAAAAAGGGAAGGAAATTTGTTAAGAACCTGGGTACATGAGGCCTTATCGACATGTGATAGCGCTCGGATGTCATCCCAGTTCCAGCGGATTTTGCCCAGCCAGCTCCTTCCAAGCAGTGTGGGGCCATCGCCCAGGACGATTCAGAGTGGCAGTTCGTGCACCGTGCCCTCGTAGGTGACCTTGACCATGGCGCTGCCCAGGACAGTGATGAGCTCTTTGGTGTACGTTCTCAGTTTCGTGTGGATGGGACTCAGGGCTGGTCTGAATGCCTTGTTGCACCACAGTCTCTCAAACATCTTTTTACTCATGATGGATTGGCTAGCGCCAGTGTCCAGTTCCATGGCTACGGGTAAGCCATTCAATTTTACATTTAGCATCATAGGTGGACATTTCATCAAAAATGTGTACACCCCGTGTACTTCAGCATCTGCCTCCTCTCTCTGAGGCTCGAAATTGCTTTGATCCACCATGGACCGATCTTCCTCTGCCACATGGTGGTTAGCAGGTTTTGCAGAGCTTGCAGCTCGTTTGCAAGCTCGCTGGAGGTGCCCCATTGTTCCACAGCTCTTGCAAACATACCCTTTGAAGCGGCATGAATAGGCTGATAGCCTTGCGCTACTCAGAGATACGATCGCCTACGTGCGGGACAGGAGGGTGGACACCTGCTTAATCAGCTTAGACCAGGAGAAAGCCTTTGACAGGTTATCGCACACGTACCTGATGGACGTGCCCTCCAAAATGGGGTTTGGGGAGGGTATCCGCAATTGGGTCAAACTGCTCTACACAGACATCAGTAGTGCAGTCCTAGTCAACGGGTGGGAAACTGAAAGCTTTCCGAGCAGGTCTGGAGTCAGGCAAGGCTGTCCCCTCTCCTCTGTCTTGTTTGTGTGTTGTATCGAGCCCTTTGCCGAGTCCATCAGGAAGGATGCGGGCATTAGAGGGGTGACGATCCCAGGCAGCGGAGGTGCTCAGGTCAAGACCTCCCTGTACATGGACGACGTCGCCGTTTTTTGCTCGGATCCGCAGTCGGTCCGCAGATTGCTCACAATCTGCGACCAGTTTGAACTGGCCTCGGGAGCAAAGGTCAATCGCAGCAAAAGCGAGGCCATGTTCTTTGGCAACTGGACCGACCGAGCCTCCATTCCCTTCACCGTCAAGCCAGATTTCCTGAAGGTGTTGGGAATATGGTTCGGAGCGGACGGGGCGTGCGCCAAAAACTGGGACGAGCGTATCGCCAAAGTCAAACAAAAACTGGGATGGTGGAAGTTGTGTTCCTCTCCATGGCAGGAAACAACCTGGTCATCAGGAGTGAGGTGCTCTCGGTGTTGTTGTTTGTGGCGCAGGTCTGGCCCATCTCACCCTCCTGTGCCGCGGCAGTCACCCGGGCCGTCTTCCACTTTGTCTGGAGGTCCAAAATGGAACGTGTCCGCAGAGACACAATGTACAAATCTCTGGACAGTGGAGGAAAGGATGTTCCGAACGTGGCCCTCAGCCTGATGGCCACCTTTGTGTGTGGCTGCATCAAGCTGTGCACAGACCCCCAGTACGCAAATACCAAGTGTCACTACGTGCTGAGGTTCTACCTGTCCCCGGTGTTGCGAAGGATGGGTCTGGCCACGCTGCTGCAAAACGCCCCCACCAGCTAGACCATGCCTGCCCACCTGTCCTTCGTGGAAAAGTTTTTCACAAAAAACCCCTTTGACCACAAGGCCATAAAACAGTGGTCAGCACGTAACGTCCTGGACGCCCTACGAAAGAAGGAGAGGGTGGACCCTGTCGGGTGGTTCTCTGAGCGGACTGTCGAACTCGTTTGGCAGAACGTCTCATCGCCAGAGCTTTCACACAAGCACCAAGACGTAGCTTGGTTGGCGGTGAGGAGGGCCTTACCTGTCAGAGTGTTCATGCACAGCCGACGCTCAGCAGCACGGCACGGTGCCCCCGAGTCGGCTGCGGGGTGGACGAGACTGTCACCCATCTCCTTCAGGATTGCGCCTTTGCAAGGCATGTTTGGAAAGAGATGCAGTGGTTGCTGTCGAGGTTCATCCCGAGCAGCTCCGTAACACAGGACTCTGTGCTCTACGGGCTGTTCCCAGGGACACACACCGAGACAGACATCACCTGCTGCTGGAGGGCCATCAACTCGGTCAAAGACACTCTTTGGTCTTGCCGAAACTTGCTGGTCTTCCAGAGCAAGGAGATGACCACGTCTGCGTGTTGCAGACTGGCGCAATCCAAGATTCAGGATTACGTGCTGAAGGACGCACTTAAAATTGGTGCAGTCGCCGCAAAGGCACGGTGGGGAAGGGCCACAGTTTAAAGCCCTTCTGCCACGGTAAACCCGGGGGCAGGGATCAGTACAAAACCCCCCTCGGGCTGTATTTGTAATTTACTTTTTGTGTATATGGAGCATCATGATCTGTAAACACCTATGTAGTGCCATGTACAATGCAAGGTCTGTTGCGAAATGCATGTTGAAAAGAAAAATGTAAATGTACCGTCACCCATTCCGTGTACTGTATAGTGACACATGAAATGTAATTTGTTTGCATGTACTACAATGTATCCTGTATTGGACCAAATTGCACTTGAACTGGAAAACAAGGAAATGTAACGAACAGAACTGCCGTCAGCACCCAAATAATAGTGTATGGGATTGCTGACAGCAGCTAAATGTATTGAAATGCCTTTGAATGTACTGTACATATATTTTTTATGAATAAAGTATATTTTGAAATTAAAAAAAAAATTTGCTCCAGGTGGCCATCAAACTCACATTGTCCTGCACTCTTGCAATGTAGCTCGCCACTTCCTGACCTTCAGATCGCTGGCACGTGTAGAACTGATACCTCGCCATCAGCACGCTCTCCCTTGGGTTAAGATGCTCCCGAACCAGTGTACACAGCTCTTCACACGACTTATCTGTGGGCTTCACTGGAGCCAGAAGATTCTTCATGAGGCTGCAGGTCGGTGCCCAGCAGACTGTGAGGAGGACTGCTCTCCTTTTTACAGCGCTTCCTTCTCCGTCCAGCTCGTTGGCTACAAAGTACTGGTCTAGCCATTCGACATCGGCTTCCCAGTCCTCACCCTCCAAGAACTTCTGCAGGATGCCCACAGTTTGCTGCATCTTTGCGTTGATTCATATTCTCGTCGCCAGTTATTGTGTTCCTAACACAGATGAGGCTGCACACAGGGAGGTTAAAGTAACTGTGACCTCAGTCTTTAATAAGACACTCCAGAGTGAAGAACAGGCCTTAGGGGCCGGCTTATATATAGTGCTCCCAAGGGATGCTGGGATCCCTTGAGACTTCAGGGGATGAGCTCCCTGGTGGCAGAACATGGGAGTGCATGCTTTACAGATACACAACACTAACTTTTTGTGTTTCATGCACAAGGACCCCCAAGTCCCTTTGTACTGCAGCACTTTGCAATTTTTATCCATTTAAAATACAATTTGCTTTTCTATTTTTTCTACCAAAGTGGATAACCTCACATTTTCCCACATTATACTCCATCTGCCAAATTTTTGCCCACTCACTTAGCCTGTCTATATCCCTTTACAGATGTTTTGTGTCCTCCTCACAATTTGCTTTCCCACCCATCTTTGTATCATCAGCAAACTTGACTACATTACACTCGGTCCCTTCATCCAAGTCATTAATATAGATTGTAAATAGTTGAGGCCCCAGCACCGATCCCTATGACACCCCACTAGTTACCGTTTGCCAACCGGAAAATGACCGATTTACCCCGATTCTCTGTTTTCTGTAAGTTAGCCAATCCTCTATCCATGCTAATATATTACCCCCAACCGCGTGAACTTTTATCTTGTGCAGTAATCTTTTATGTGGCACCTTATCGAATGCCTTCTGGAAATCCAAATACACCACATCCACTGGTTTCCCCTTATCCACCCTGCTCGTTACATCCTCAAAGAACTCCAACAAATTTGTCAAACATGATTTCCCTTTCATACAACCATGCTGACTCTGCTTGATTAAATCATGCTTTTCCAAATGTCCTGTTACTGCTTCCTTAATAATGGTCTCCAGCATTTTCCCAACGACAGACGTTGTGCTAACTGGTCTATAGTTTCCTGCTTTCTGTCTGCCTCCTTTTTTAAATAGAGGCGTTACATTTGCGGTTTTCCAATCCACTGGGACCTCTCCAGAATCCAGGGAATTTTGGTAGATTACAACCAATGCATCCACTATCTCTGCAGCCACTTCTTTAAGAACCCAAGGATGTAAGCCATCAGGTCCAGGGAACTTGTCCAACTTTAGTCCCATTATTTTACTTCTTTAGTGATGACGATTATATTAAGTTCCTCCCTCTCTATAGCCCCTTGATTATCCACTATTGGGATGTTTTTAGTGTCTTCTACCATGAAGACCGATACAAAATATTTGTTCAAAGTCTCTGCCATTTTCCTGTTCCACATTATTAATTCCCCAGTCTCATCCTCCAGGGGACCAACATTTATTTTAGGCACACTTTTCCTATTTATGTACCTGTAAAACTCTTACTATCTGTTTATATATTCCGTGCTAGTTTACTTTCATAATCTATCTTCCCTCTCTATTATTTTTTAGTCGTTCTTTGCTGGCTTTTAAAAGTTTCCCAATCCTCTGGCCTCCCACTAGTCTTGGCCACATTGTATGCCCTTGTTTTCAATTTGATACCATCCCTTATTTCCTTAGTTAGCCACGGATGGTTATCCCTTCTCTTACAGTCTTTCCTTCTCATTGGAGTATACTTTTGTTGCAAGTTATGAAAAATCTCCTTAAATGTCTGACACTGCTCATCAACCATCCCATACTTTAAACTATTTTCCCAGATCACTTTAGCCAACTCTGCCCTCATACCTTTGTAGTCTCCTTTATTTAAGCTTAGTACACTGGTTTGTGATCCAACTTTCTCACCCTCCAACTGAATTTGAAATTCAACTGTGTTATGGTCACTCATTCCTAGAGGATTCTTTACTAGGAGATCATTTATTAATCCTGTCTCATTACCCTCTGAGAGATGAAACTCCTCCTCATTTCCGTTTTAAATGGGCGGCCCTTTATTCTGAAACTATGCCCCCTAGTTCTAGACTCCCCCAAAGCGGGGAAACATTCTCTCTGCATCTACCCTGTCAAGCCCCCTCAGAATCTTGTACATTTCAATAAGATCACCTCTAAGTCTTATAAATTCCAATGAGTATAGGCCCAACCTGCTCAACCTTTCCTCATATGACAGCCCCTTCATCACAGGAATCAACGACCTAAATCTAATGAGCACCCTAAATCTAACTGAATTATGATCACTAGCACCAGAATGCTCTCCCACTGATACCTCTTCCACCAGCTTCATTCCCTAAAATTAAATCCAGAACCGCCCCCTCCCTTGTTGGGCTTGTTACATACTGGCTGAAAAAGTTCTCTTGACTGCATTTTAGGAATTCCGCACCCTCTATACCTTTCACACTAATTTTATCCCAGTTAATATTAGGGTAGTTGAAATCCCCTACTATTACTATGCTATAGGTTTTGCACTTCTCGGAAATTTGCCTCCATATTTGCTCTTCTATCTCCCTCTGTCTGGGGGGGTCTATCCATCATCATCGTAGGCGGTCCCTCGATCAAGGATGACTTGCAGTACACTCCCAGCAGTGTGATCGCCCCTTTTTTGTTCTTCAATTCAACCCATATGTCCTCATTTGATGATCCTTCCAACATATTACAGCTGTAATTGTTTCTTTAATCAATACTGCGACCCCCCCTCCTTTTTTACCCCCCTCTCTATCCGTCTGAAAACCCTGTAACCAGAAATGTTGAGCTGCCCTTTCAGCCATGTCTCAGTAACAGCTATAATATCATACTCCCAAGTGTCAATCTATACACTCACCTCATCTGCCTTATTCCCTAGACTCCTTGTAATATATCCTTACTATACAGTATAAATGCACACGAGGCCCATACTAGAGAGAAGGTCACTCTGTGACCAGTAACCTTTATTAGCCAGCACTGAAGTGGAGAAGATAGGTGGAGCTTCCCCTTTTATACCTGAAAGTCCAGGTTAGGAGAGTCTCCCACAAGTTCACCACCTAGTGGTCAATGTTCTCACGGTGTACAACTGAGGTCAGTTTATACATGGGTTACAATGACAGTAGAATACATAACATCACCTCCCTCCCAAAGTCTTATTGGGATTACAGGTTAAGTCTCTCTGGTGTTTTATGCTCCCTTGTAGAGCGCCTGAGTTGGGGCTCCGGTTGTTGGGCGCTGGCCTGAGTGTCTGCTGTATGCGGTGCCTCAGGCCTGTCCGGACTGCCTGCAGTGACTGGGCTCTCCTCCACTTGGTTCCGGTGTTTGGTCACCTGTGGTGGAGTGAACTCCACGTCGTGTTCTGCCTCTGCTTCTTCTATGGGGTTGCTGAACCTTCTTTTTGTTTGATCCACGTGTTTGCGGCAGATTTATCCATTGGTAAGTTTAACTACCAGAATCCTATTCCCCTCTTTGGCAATCACAGTGCCTGCGAGCCATTTGGGCCCTGCGGCGTAGTTGAGGACAAAGACAGGGTCATTAACATCAATACATCGCGCTCTCGCATTCCCGTCATGGTAGTCATATTGTGACGGCGCCTGCTCTCAACAATTTCTTTCATGGTGGGGTGTATAAGGGATAATCTGGTTTTGAGTGTCCTTTTCATTAGCAGCTCTGTGGGTGGAACCCCTGTGAGCGACTGTGGTCGGGATCTATTGGCCAGGAGGCGTGATAAGCGGCTTTGTCGGGAACCCCCTTGGATTCTGAGCATCCCCTGTTTGATTATCTGCACTGCTCGTTCCGCCTGGCCATTTGAGGCCGGCTTGAACGGTGCCGTTCTGACATGGTTGATACCATTTCCTGCCATGAAGTCCTGGAATTCAATGCTTGTAAAGCATGGGCCATTGTCGTTGACCAAGACGTCCGGTAGACCATGGGCGGTGAACATTGCCCGTAGACTTTCTACCGTGGCAGAGGATGTGCTTGAATTAAGAATGTCACACTCAATCCATTTGGAGTAGGCATCCACTACAATCATAAACATTTTTCCCAAGAAAGAACCTGCGTAGTCCACATGAATGCGTGACCATGGCTTGGCGGGCCAAGACCGGGGCTAAAGGGGAGCTTCCCTGGGCACATTGCCCAGTTGAGCACACGTGTTGCACCTGTGAACACAAAGTTCCAGGTCTGCATCTATCCCTGGCCACCAAACGTGTGACCTGGCAATTGCCTTCATCATGACAATGCCCGGTGCTCATTGTGGAGTTCTCGGATGAACACCTCTCTGCCCATCTCGGTCATGACTACTTGGTTACCCAATAGTAGGCAATCGGCCTGAATCGAGAGTTCATCCTTGCGCCTGTGAAATGGTTTAAGTTCCTCAGGGCATGCCCTGTACGTGGCTGCCCAGTCCCCATTCAGGACACATTTCTTGACTAAAGACAGTAGCGGGTCTCTATTTGTCCAGACTTTGATCTGACGGGCTGTCACGGGTGAGCCTTCGCTTTTGAAAGCTTTAACAGCCATGATCATCTCAGCAGCATGCTCGGTTGCCCCCTCAGTGGTGGCTAGTGGGAGCCTGCTGAGTGCATCAGCGCAGTTTTCAGTGCCCGGTCTGTGCCGAATTGTGTAGTCATAGGCGGCTAACGTGAGTGCCCACCTCTGTATGCGGGCCGATGCATTTGCATTTATGGCCTTGTTGTCAGCCAAAAGGGACGTTAGGGGTTTGTGATCTGTCTCCAGCTCAAATTTCCTGCCAAACAGGTACTGGTGCATTTTTTTTACTGCCTATACACATGCTAACACTTCCTTTTCTACCATCCCGTAGCCCCTTTCTGCCTGGGACAGACTTCTGGAGGCATAAGCTACCGGCTGTAACTGACCCTTGGCATTGACATGCTGCAACACACACCCGACACCATAGGACGATGCATCGCACGTTAAAACAAGTCTCTTACATGGGTCACATAGCGTTAACAGATTGTTGGAGCATAACAAATTGCGTGCTCTGTCAAAAGCCCTTTCCTGGCTGTCCCCCCAGACCCATTCACGACCTTTGCATCGGAGTACGTGTAGCGGCTCTAGCAGCGTGCTCAATTTGGGAAGAAAGTTACCAAAATAGTTCAGGAGCCCCAGGAACGAACGCAGCTCCGCCGTGTTACGAGGTCTGGGTGTTCTCTGGATCGCTTCCATTTTGGACGCAGTAGGTCTGATCCCGTCTGCTGCTACCCTCATCCCCAGGAATTCTACCTCTGGAGCTAGGAAAACGCACTTCGCCTTTTTCAGTCGCAGACCTACCCGGTCCAGTCTGCGTAGCACCTCCTCCAGATTGTGGAGGTATTCTTCAGTATCACAACCCGTGATGAGGATGTCATCCTGAAAAACCACCGTCCTTGGAATCGACTTGAGGAGACTTTCCATGTTTCGTTGAAAGATCGTGCCGGCCGAGCGAATCCCGAACAGACATCTGCTGCACTTGTGTGTCGTGATGGTGGTCAGCTTCTTCGACTCACTCGCCAGCTCCTGGGTCATGTAAGCTGAGGTCAGGTCCAATTTTGAAAAATGTTTGTCACCGGATAGCGTCGAAAAGAGGTCCTCCGCTCTCGCTAGCGGGTACTAGTCTTGGAGTGACACCCAATTGATGGTGGCCTTTTAATCACCACATATCCTGACCGACTTGAGCACCGGCACAATGCGACTCGCCCAGTCACTGAATTCGACTGGCGAGATGATGCCGTCCCTCAGCAGGCGGTCCAATTCGCCTTCTATCTTTTCCCGCATCACGTATGGCACCGCTCTGGCCTGGCGTCCGGGTTTATGTGAATCACTACCTTGGTCCCCATCAAAGTGGCGATGCTGGGTTGAAATAGTGAGTCAAATTTGTCCAGGACCTGTGAGCATGATATTCGCTCCACAGAAGAAATTGCATTGACATCGCCCCATTTCCAGTTCATGACAGCAAGCCAACTCCTCCCCAGTAGTGCGGGACCGTCTCATGGGACAATCCAGAGTGGCAACCTGTTCTCTGAATCTTTGTGGATCACGACTACCGTGGCGCTGCCTAGCACCGGAATGATCTCCTTTGTATATGTCCGTAGCTGTGCGTCAATCGGCAATAATTTTGGCCTCCTGGCCTTGGTCGCCCACAACTTGTCGAACTGTTTGATCAGGGACTGGCTGGCCCCCGTGTCTAGCTCCATTAATATTGGGATGCCATTGAGGAGCACTTTCATCATTATCGATGGCGTCCTGGTGTATGAACTGTATATGTGCTCCACTTGAACTCGCTGAACTTCAGCTTCCAGCGATTTCCCCCAGCGTTCATTTGGCCTCATAGGGCTAACATCGGGCCCATACTCCTCGTACATCAGCCTGGTTGCGGGCTTCCTGCACATACGTGCCAAGTGACCGCTGATGTTGCAGTTTCTGCAGGTATAATGCTGATACCTGCAAGCTCTGGTGTTTGCCTCCACACCTCCAGCATGAGCTGGAGGCCCAGTTGTTGGAAACAAAAGGCCCATTACCAGTCGATCGTCTCTGACTGTCTCTGTAACTGTCCTTAAGCACACCATTGACAGGTGTTGATGGCCCCATTACTGGCCGCATTGTCCCTTGCGATGGCATGAATCGCCGTTCGGCCAGCCATTGTCTCTGTTGAATTCTCCCTTTGGGTTCGACTACATGCTCGGGCATGTCCGATTGCCCGTGACTGCCTGGAGAACTGTGTGCCGCATTAACAATGTTGACTCCCTGTCCATTTGCTGCATTTAAACCAAGATTTTTGTCAAACATCATTCTGGTCTCTTCCTCCCCTGAGATAAATGTCTGGGTCATCAAAGCCACAGTTTCCAGGATCAAGTCTTTGGTCTCAATCAGTTTCCTGAAAACCCCAGCGTGCCCGATGCCCTCAATAAAAAAGTCTTGCAGCATTTGGGAACTTACATAGGCTCGCCAGTCGCCGGAGGTCTGCCACGAAGTCTGGAACGCTTTGCCCTTCTCGCCGCTGGTGCATGTAAAACCGGTGTCTCGCCATGTGCATGCTGCTCACCGGTTTAAAGTGTTCCCCGATCAACTTACTGAGCTCTCTCGCGCTAGAAGGTCCTTCATCAGGGAGTACGTCCTGGATCCACAAACCGTCAGGAGATGAGCCCTGCGTTTGTCGGCCGAATCCTGTCCCAGCCATTCCTTAGTGACGAAACTTTGCTGTAGTCTCTCAATAAAATCGTCCCAATCATCACCAACACAGTACCTCTCGTCTGTGCTGCTAGTGGCCATGCTCGCGTGGTTTAAATCTCATCCTCGTTGCCAATAATATGTTCTTACTATACAGTACAAATGCACACGAGGCCCATACTAGAGAGAAGGTCACTCTGTGAGCAGGAACCTTTATTCGCCAGCACTGAAGTGGAGAAGATGAGTGGAGCTTCCCCTTTTATCCCTGAAAGTCCAGGTTAGGAGTGTCTCCCACATGTTCACCACCTAGTGGTCAGTGTTCTCACGGTGTACAACTTAGGTCAGTTTATACATGGATTACAATGACAGTAGAATACATGACACCTTGCATTGAAGTATATACCATTTAGCACTGCCAAACTCCCTTGTTGTCTATTTTCTCACTCTTGTTTCTTCCGTCTTCCAAATTCACTTTCTACTTTTCTGCTTTCCAATTCCAGCTTTGCTTCTCTCCCTACTGAATATATTCTCAGGTTCCCATCCCACTGCCAAGTTAGTTTAAACCCTCCCCAACAGCACAGCAAACCCCTACCCCCCAACGAGGATATTGGTCCTGGCTCTGTTGCGATGCAACCCGTCCAGCTTGTACAGGTTCCACCTCCCCCAGAAACGGTCCCAGTGCCTCAGGAATCTAAAGCCCTCCCTCCTGCACCATCCTTCTAGCCACATATTCCTCTTCTCTATCCTCCTATTTCTGTACTCTCTAGCACATGGCACTGGGAGTAATCCGGAGATTACTACCTTTGAGGTCCTGCTTTTTAATCTCTCTCCTAGCTCCCTAAAATCTGCCTGCAGGACCTCATCCCTCTTTCTACCTATGTCATTGGTCCCGATGTGGACCACAACCTCTGGCTGTTCGCCCTCTCCCCCCAGAATGCTCTGCAGCCACTCGGTGACATCCTTGACCCTGGCACCAGGGAGGCAACATACCATCCTGGAGTCACGTCTGTGACCGCAGAAACGTCTGTCTGCTCCCCTATCGAATCCCCTACCACTATTGCTCTCCCACTCTTCTTCCTCCCCCCCCACCCCCCGCCCCCCCCCGTGCAGCTGAGCCACCCGTGGTGCCGTGAACTTGGCTCTGGCTGCACTCCCCAAAGGCACCATCGCCCCATCGATAGCTGTGTAAATGTTGTGGTTAACCGAGGGCCAAAGGCTGGGCCATTGTAAGTGAGTTGAGGGAGAGTTTTTTCCCGGGTCAGACATAGAAGGAAATGGGGTTGGGAGGGGGAAGGGGGATGTGGCTGGAGAGCGATGCAAGGAAGTGATCAGAGATGGCTTTATCTGTGATTGACACCAGAGGAGTCGAGAGGCCACGTGAGATGGCACGGTTAAGGAGTTTATTTAGAGGGAAAGATTAAGGGAGGATAGGAGAGTGAACTGAGGAGAGAGAGAATGATGAGTTGAGATGGAGGTTGAAAGCACCGAGGATGAGAAGTCGCTCGGTGCAGAAGCTGAGGGAGGAAAGCAGTGACGATATCTGGGTTCGAAACTTGGTGTGGTACTTGGGTGGGAGGTAGGGAACGAGGATTTTAAAGGTATACAGTGAGATTGTCTGTCTCTCTCTCTCTCCCTCTCTCTCTCTCAATCTCTCATTTTGTCATTTTCTTTCAGCCGGTCTCTTTTTCTGTCTCTCTCTCTCTGGCCCCTATTTTCCCCATCATTGGGCACCAATCTTTTTGCGCCCGCCAATATTCCTGGCGTGGATGATCAGTTCTAATTTTCCCCAATGTTTGGACATTGGCACCAACTATCAGCGCCAGAGTTTTTGGTGCAAGATGTGTTGGCACTGATGTATGTTAAAAAGTGATTCTGCGCCATTTCTGGCCATTAAGGCCATTTTCCCCACCATAGATTTTTTTAAAGCGCCGCACACAGACATTAGACACCGTTTGGAGAAAGCCTCCCTTCACTTTATGAAATCGGTGCTGACCCCAGGCCCAAGGCCCTCCACATACACAGCCTGACCCGCTCCTACCCCAGGCCCAAGGCCCTCCAGTCACACGGCCTGACCCGCTCCTACCCCAGGCCCAAGGCCCTCCACATACACAGCCTGACCCGCTCCTACCCCAGACCCAAGGCCCTCCACATACACAGCCTGACCCGCTCCTACCCCAGACCCAAGGCCCTCCACACACACGGCCCAACCCGCTCCTACCCCAGGCCCAAGGCCCTCCACACACACGGCCCAACCCGCTCCTACCCCAGGCCCAAGGCCCTCCACTCACACGGCCCCACCCGCTCCTACCCCAGGCCCAAGGCCCTCCACACACACGGCCCAACCCGCTCCTACCCCAGGCCCAAGGCCCTCCACACACACGGCCCCACCCGCTCCTACCCCAGGCCCAAGGCCCTCCACACACACGGCCCAACCCGCTCCTACCCCAGGCCCAAGGCCCTCCACACACACGGCCCAACCCGCTCCTACCCCAGATCCAAGGCCCTCCACACTTTTCGGAGCAAATAACTGGAGGTTAAAAGTAAACCAGGCGAAATAAAACTTACCTATGAGCCTTTTCCATGAATGAGCAAACTGCAGGCAAGTTTAAAAACATTTTTTGCAGGCCAGCCATTTCCCTCGAAGTCCTAACTCCAGGCAAATGTCAAAAGATACTTCCAGGCACATCAAAACCTTCAGAGGAGCCTCTTCTCTCAAAGACCAAACTGCACGGAAAATCACTACATCAAAAAGGACCTTCAGAAACCATTCAGAGGGATCTTTTCCTTCATAGAGAAAACTCCAGGCACACTGCGACATTCTCCTCGCAGTCGACCCAACCTGCTGCTACCCCAGGCCCAAGGCCCTCCACACACATGGCCCACTGCTACCCCAGGCCCAAGGCCCTCCACACACACGGCCCACTGCTATCCCAGGCCAAGGCCCTCCACACACACGGCCCACTACTATCCCAGGCCCAAGGCCCTCCACACACACGGCCCACTGCTATCCCAGGCCCAAGGCCCTCCATACACGACAGTGCAACAAACTCCAGGCACACTGGAAAGGATCACTGCATTACATTAAAGACCGGACATTGACCTTACATTTGCAATGTGATAATGGCTATTTCTTTACCTTATCTGTGTAACAAGAATAAGTGACTGATTTAAAGAATGTAAAACAGAAATTTTAATCAGAGATGTTCATAATTATGTTAGAATTAAACAATATATTTACACCTGTGATTTGATTATTGCATATACAGAGATCACAATTTTTAAAAAGGTTTATTTGGGGGAGAAGGTTTGCAGGTGGCAGTGTACAAATCCTTCCTAAGGCATGGTTATTTACTGCATTTTTCATCAATGTTACGGTAGCTTAGCACTGATATTACTAGGGACAAAGAGCAATATTTAAATTATGACCTAGGATTTTTTAACTTTATAACAGTCTATCATAAACTATGTTCTTGTCATTGGCATGCTGCTGGGCTGGAAAAGGGATCGCAGTTTCCATTTGAAGACAGCATTGCAATGCTTAGGTTGACCTGAATAAATAATAATATATTTTAAGGAATATTTTATTAGTGTAAACATATTATACACTAGAATATGATCTGATTAACCAGATAAGCATGTTTACTACCTTGTCTAATAGACCTTATTAGAATCTGTAAAATGTCTGGATTCTCTGTAGTAATTATTGCAAAGAGCCTGGTCACATATGAATTAAGCATAATACTTGGGTGAAAAGCTGAATCCCGCCAAAATGTGTCTGTTAGTTTGTGCCATCAGGCTCCTCCCACTCATTAATTGCCTCAAATTGGGTTACATTTGAAAATCCTGGCTTTACAAGATTACATACTAGTGTAAGTGGTTTTGTCCTTGGTGGTTTCGAATCACCCCCCTTACAACAGTTCTGGACACCGGAATTATAGTGCTGAACAGAATACTCAGTTACAGCCAGCTCTTTCGGTCTCAACCGTCACTATGCTTTTATTCAAGTTAAAGCACACACCTGCACCCAGTAAAACACATCCTGGTGGTGTAAAACAAACAAACACAGTACAACACACAACCCTGGCCTGTCTGAACAGGCCCCTAATGCGAAGTACCCACAACTAAAACACCCCTGCTTGGTTCGATAGGGCACCACTGAATCGGTCCAACAGACTGTGCGTATGCTTATGATCCATGCAGAACCTCCCCACTAAACCCCTAAGGCTTGGTTGGGACACATGACACCCCTTCATACTATGCGGTGGTCTTAAAGATGTGTGGGCTGGGATAATGCTCACCAATTACTCCTCTGGTTTACTCACTGCTTCTCCCGATGAGGCGAATCTTCTGGTTCTGTACCAATCTGTGGTATTCAAGTCCGGTGTCAAGGTCAGCTTCCCAGTCGAAATAGTGAGGCTCTCTTTGCTCGTAGATGGTGTTTCTTCTCACCGTCCCAGACGGTGTGCTTGGTCTTTGTGCATTGAGCAAAGCAAGCAAGCGTAGAAGAGGAGAGAGAGAGGGAGATGGCAGCCAAAAACTGCCTCTCTTATATCTGCAAAAATACTTCTTCTTCCCGCCAAAAGTTAGTTCTTCGCCTGAGGCAAACCAATTGAAAGAGCAATTTGATTCTGGGGACAAGGCTCCAACAAGTCTGGGTGGCCAAAAAGCTTCCTTTGTGTCTTGAGCACCAACTAATCTTCCTAATCTCTCACAGATGGGTTCCTATTACATGACAAAGGGCCCCCAATCAACCATCTTCCTGCCATTTCAGCCATTGATCCATCCCTGCTCACCTGATGTGTATTCCTGTGGGACATGTTTGGACCTGTCCCACATCAGGCTGTCTGCCCCTCTGCAGCAACAGCCAAGTTAAAGCAATGTTCAAAAGTCCAAAAGTTTATGCTTTTGCTGTCGATGTTTTCGCCGAATTCTTACACTAGTACCAAGGAGTTCATGGATCTTGACTTGTTCATGTACAATGTTGCATGTATCAATGATCCAGAACAAGTTAGGGTCCATGAACACCTCAGGACTGGAACCTGCCCCTTTTCATTTAAACTTATTGGTTACAAGGAAGGAGGCCATTTGCTTGTCGAATCCGTGACATAATCTAAACAGATTTTCTAGTGCTGGATTAATAAAATAATGTACAGGATTCAGGTTAAATGTCCAAAATAAATATGTTTATTAAACATTTGTACAGTACAGTTGTACTTAGCTTAACTTAATTTATCTTTTAACTTTAATAACTTTAATAAAATTCGTGTCAAACTTTTCAATGAAAAAACAAACAAACAAACAAACAAGCCATGTCTCCTCCTCCTGAGCGCTGTGTGCCACTCCTGCCCCTGTAAATGCCACTACCCCTACCCCTGCCCGTGCCCGTTGTTGCAGACTTTTGCTTCCTCACCCCCCTACCCCGAGGTTTTTTCTGTTTTCTATCCGACGGTGCGTTACTTGTTGTTGGGTTGCGACAGAGACAGAGCTAGCATGTGACATTGTGGAAGGCCCGAGTTCCTCTTCAGAACCATCCTCCGCCTGTGGATCAACCCTGATTTTGGTCTGGGGGTTAGAATGTTAGTGGCAGCAATGACAGCCTGGGTGTGCCCCCTTATTGCTGCTACTGCCTCTGACATTCCCTCCCTCCTCTGTCCCGACAGCGTTGCTACCTCTAATGACAGTCCCGCAATTTCTCCTCTAACTCACCCATTCCTCCAGCCAGTGTTGCTACTTCATGTGTCAGTCCCGCTAATTCTACCCTCGCCCCACCGAAGGTTTCCAGGAGCGATCTCGTTAGCTGGATGCTCTCCTTACATCCCCACGACATGTCCTATGTTCCCTGCATCCTGTGTTTCACTTCCTCCCACCCTCCTCGGATGTCTTGCAGGTGTGAAAGCCTCCATGTTTAATCCTCACTTTGAGAGCTAATAAAGTAGAGTCAGGTTGCACCTGATTGAGTTCACGGTACTAAGCCTATTGAGTTATTGCATACGCAACATTTGGCGACGAGGCACAATACGAACTTACATGCACAAAAAAAAAATGAGCACCATTGGAATCCTGGAGCAATTTGTGGATGGAGAAGACTGGGAGGATTTTACAGATCGCCTCGACCAATACTTCGTGGCCAACAAGATGGATGAAGACGCTGATGCAGTTAGGCGTGGGGCGGTTTTCCTCACGGTTTGTGGTCCAAAAATCCATGGCCTCATAAAGAATCTGCTCTCACCTGCACGTCTAACGGAAAAGACCTATGAGGAATTGTGTGCTCTGATTCAGGACCATCTCAAACCTAAAGAAGTCATCATTATCTCAAGATATCGCTTTTACAGCATGTTTGTTCTGAAGGCCAGGACGTGGCGGAATTTGTTGCCGACCTGAGACGTCTCGGTGGGCCGTGTAAGTTTGGAACTTACTGCTGCGCGACTTCTTTGTAATAGGCATAAACCATGAAGTGATCCCGCGGAAGCTGCTGGCTGTAGAGATGCTGGATCTGAGTAGGACCATCACGATCGCCCAGGCTTGCCTGACCACGGTCAATAGTACAAAGCAGATATCCTCGCAGAGTCGGAACTCCACGGCAAGTACTGTGCACCAGATTGTGTCGTTGGTTGGCAGAGCTGCGCCTGGCAGAGCCTACCCCTGTGTTTGTGAAACCTATAGCTGCTCAAAGTCCGTCATTGCGCACAAATCCGATTTCACCCTGTTGGTGTTGTGGGGGCAATCATCGGCCTCATCAGTGTCGTTTCAGGCAGTATATTTGTAGAGGCTGTGCGAAAATGGGGCACCTTCAAGCGTGCGTGCTGCGACACACCACGTGGATGATGATGACCGATCCGGAGCGTATCCGACAATGCAACCCGAGATACCCGAGGAGGAAGTGTATAGTGTACATTCGTTCCTGACAAAGAGCCAACCGATAATGATTGAAGTAAAATTGAACGGTGTGCCGGTATCTATGGAATTAGACACGAGTGCGAGTCAGTCAATTATGAGCCAGAGGACTTTTGAAAAGCTGTGGGACACCAAGGCCGTGAAACCCAAGCTGAGTCCAGTAAATGCAAAATTGCAAACCTACACCAAACAGCTCATGCCAGTGATTGGCAGTGCAGCAGTCAAGGTGTCGTACGATGGGGCGGTTCATGATCTATCACTGTGGATCGTTCCAGGCAATGGTCCAATGCTGTTCGGCAGGAGTTGGCTCGAAAAAATAAAGTGGAACTGGAACAATATTGAAGCTTTGTCATCGGTGGATGATGCTTCGTGTGCTCAAATGCTGATCAAATTTCCCTCGTTGTTTGAACCGGGCATCGGCAACTTCACGGGAGCCAAGGTGCAGATCCACATGGACTCGGATGCAAGACCCGTCCATCACAAAGCTCGGGCGGTCCCGTACATGATGAGGGAGAAGGTCGAAATTGAACTGGACAGACTCCAACGTGACAGGGTCATTTCACCGGTCGAATTTAACGAATGGGCTAGTCCCATTGTTCCTGTGCTGAAGAGTGATGGCAATGTCAGGATTTGTGGAGACTATAAGGTTACGATCAACCGAGTTTTGAAACAGGATCAGTACCCCTTACCAAAGGCTGATGACCTGTTTGCAACGCTAGCCGGGGGAAAGTCGTTCACCAAAGTGGATCTGACGTCGGCCTATATGACACAGGAGCTGGTCGCATTATCGAAGAAACTTACGTGCATCAATACGCATAAAGGACTGTTCATTTACAACAGGTGTCCTTTCGGAATTCGCACGGCTGCAGCCATATTTCAGAGAAACATGGAGAGTTTACTGAAGTCCGTCCCTAGAACCGTGGTGTTCCAAGACGACATTCTGGTCACAGGTCGAGACACTGCCGAACATCTGCACAACCTGGAAGAGGTTTTACGTCGTCTGGACAAAGTAGGGCTCAGGCTGAAACGTTCAAAGTGCATCTTTATGGCATTGGAAGTCAAATTCCTGGGAAGGAAGATTGCTGCAGACAGCATCAGGCCTACGGACACGAAAACAGAGACCATCAAAAATGCACCCAGACCCCAGAATGTGACGGAGCTGTGTTTGTTCCTTTGTCTTCTCAACTATTTCGATAATTTCTTACCTAAATTGAGCACATTATTCGAGCCACTGCACATGCTGCTCAGAAAAGGCGACAACTGGGTTTGGAGTGTATCTCAAGACAGGGCCTTCGAGCAAATTACTGGTACATTATGACCCGTACAAGTGTTTAGTATTGACCTGTGATGCTTCATCACATGGGGTTGGTTGCGTGCTCCAACAATCCAATGAGTCGGGCAAATATAACCCGTTGCGTATGCGTCGAGAAGCATGTCTAAAGCTGAAAGAGCATACGGCATGGTAGAGAAAGAAGCTTTAGCCTGTGTATATGGGGTTAAAAAGATATACCAGTATCTGTTTGGACTTCGTTTCGAGCTTGAAACCAATCACAAGCCGCTCATATCTTTGTTTTCAGAGCATAGAGGTATCAATACCAACGCGTCGTCCTGCATCCAGAGATGGGCGCTGACATTATCTGCCTATGATTATGTCATTCGCCATCGATCTGGCACCGAGAATTGTGCCGATGCATTGAACCGTTTACCATTGCCCACGCCGACATGGAAACGGCACAGCCCGCAGACCTACTGTTGGTCATGGATGCCTTTGAGAGTGAAGGGTCACCTGTCACTGCTCAACAAGTTAGGACCTGGACCAGCCAGGATCTGATCTTATCGGTTGTAAAACGTTGTGTCCTTAGTGGTGATTGGTCGGCCATTCCCAGGGAAGTGTGTGAGGAGACCAAACCTTACAACCGTCGCAAAGATGAACTATCCATTCAATTTGATTGTTTGCCATGGGGTAATCGTGTTGTTATGTCCAAGAAAGGCAGGGAGAGATTTTTACGGGATTTACACAGTACCCATCCCGGTATTGTGATGATGAAGGCCATTGCCAGGTCTCACGTTTGGTGGCCTGGCATTGACTCTGATTTGGAGTCATGTGTGCATCAGTGCAACACTTGCATGCAGTTAAGCAATGCACCAGTGGAATCTCCGCTTAGTCTGTGGCCGTGACCATCCAAACCATGGTCGAGGATCCACATCGACTTTGCGGGTCCTTTCCTGGGCAAAATGTTTTTGGTGGTGGTGGATGCGTATTCCAAATGGATGGAACGTGTAATAATGTCATCCAGCACATCCACAGCCATCATTGAGAGCCTTCGTGCCATGTTCGCCACTCATGGTCTGCCCGACATCGTTGTAAGCGACAACGGATCATGCTTCACAAGTTTGGCGTTTCAAGAGTTTATGGGACTCAATGGTATCAAACACGTAAGGTCAGCACCATTCAAACCCACGTCCAATGGTCAAGCGGTGCAGCCCGTCCAAACCATCAAGCAGAGCCTGAAATGCGTAACTCACGGTTCTTTGCAGACTCGCTTAGTTACAGGACACGCTTACCGGGGTCCCCCCTGCTGAACTGTTGATGGAGAGGTCTCAACACCAGACTTTTGCTTGTCCACCCTAATCTTAACAATCACGTTGAAAACAGACGTCAACATCAGCAGTGGTATCATGATCGCACTGCCGTGTCACGTGACATCTCTATTAATGATCCTGTGGATGTGATAAATTATGGTCAAGGCCCCAAGTGGGTCACTGGCACTGTTACGGCCAAGGAGGGTAACAGGGTGCTTATTATCAGGCTCACTAATGCAGGAGGCACATTGATCAGACGAAACTGCGGCACACAGACGAACCGGAACAGCTTGAAGAAGACACCATCAATGACCAATCGATTCATATTCAGCCATCAGAAGACCCTGCTGTTGTCAATGAATCTGGACCTTCAATCCCCGACATGGACACTGCCACTCAAATTAGATCGGCTACCCAGCCTCAAGTCATGAATGACTCGGAGAGCCCACCCAGATCTGGAATTGAAATGAGACGATCAACTAGGGAGAGGAAAGTACCAGGATGTATCAATTTATAAATAGGACTGATACCAAGATCTTGGGGGAATATTGCATATGCAGTAACTCAATAGGCTTAGTACCGTGAACTCAATCAGGTAAGACCTGACTCTACTTTATTAGCTCTCAAAGTGAGGATTAAACATGGAGGCTTTCTTTATATACAAGGACTGCACATGTGTGTCTGTGGCCCAATGACCTCCGACAGTCGCTCCCCCTGGTGGCAGGTAAACCCAGGCATACCTACATTACAAAGTGTTTCCTAATTTCACTCCTGAAAGGTCTGGCTCTAATCTTCAGACTATGCCCCGAGTCCCAGACTCCCCAAACAGCGGACATAGTTTCTCTCTATCTCCCATATCTGTTACCCTAATATCCTGAAAACTTCGATCAGATCACCCCTTAACATTATAAATTCCATTTTATACAACACTAGTTTGTGTAATCTCTCCTTGTAATTTAACCCTTGGAGGCCAGGTATCATTCTGTCTCTCTCTCTCTGTCTCTCTCTCTCACTATTCCAAGTTGTTAATATAGATTAAAATATATATTAACGAAGAAGGGAATGAGTGTAATGTAGCCAAGTTTGCTGATGATACAAAGATGGGAGGAAAAGCAATGTGTGAGGAGGACACAAAAAATATGCAAAAGGACATAGACAGGCTAAGTGGGCAAAAATTTGGCAGATGGAGTATAATGTCAGAAAGTGTGAGGTCACTTTGGCAGAAAAAAATCAAAGAGCAAGTTATTATTTAAATAGAGAAAGATTGCAAAGTGCTGCAGTACAGCGGGACCTGGGGGTACTTATGCATGAAACACAAAAGGATAGTATGCAGGTACAGCAAGTGATCAGGAAGGCCAATGGTATTGTTGATTTCTGGATTCTTTTACCTCAATCTGGTTCAGCAAAATTACTGAAACGAATACCGTTTGTGCTTTAAACAAAGCAAGCTTTTATTTAAAAAGCAAATCCTGATCGGGGACCTTATCAGACAGAAGGAATGCAACTCTGATAGAACGCACCCACTTCCTACGGACAAAGTGACGTTACATTGTAAAGGGACGACGGTTATACATTTTCGGCAAAAGATAACAAGATAGGGCTAGAGTGACATCCTAGTTCAGCCTATCTCTTTTGATCCCTCTTTCCCTTTGTCCACTCATAAGCCGACCTAAGTATGGTCTGATTTTAAACAAAGACCTTCTGTTAATGTTTCAGGTTAATAACATGATTTAATAAGACCTTGAGGTTTTTCTGCAAGCTGTGGGTTTTGTTTCAATATGTGTTAGTGTTGTAACATTTCGCAGTCTCGAGTCTGAGATGTCATGGCTATTCCTCCATGAATTCTTTGTTAGCTTATACTGTCCCTATACAATTCCCACGTTCTCAACTTCAATGTCTCTATACATTTTTAAACATTCACAATATCTTGGTCTTTATTGCAAAGAGAATGGCATATAAAAGCAGGGAAGTCTTGCTACAGTTATACAGGGTATTGGTGAGGCCACACCTGGAATACTGCGTACAGTTTTGGTTTCCATATTTACGAAAGGATATACTTGCTTTGGAGGCAGTTTAGAGAAGGTTCACTCGGTTGATTCTGGGGATGAGGGGGTTGACTTATGAGGAAAGGTTGAGTAGGTTGGGCCTCTACTCATTGGAATTCAGAAGAATGAGAGGTGATCTTATCGAAACGTATAAGATTATGAGGGGGCTTGACAAGGTGGATGCAGAGAGGATGTTTCCACTGATGGGGGAGACTAGAACTAGAGGGCACGATCTTAGAATAAGGGGTCACCCATTTAAAACTGAGATGAGGAGAAATTTCTTCTCTGAGGGTTGTAAATCTGTGGAATTCGCTGCCTCAGAGAGCTGTGGAAGCTGGGACATTGAATAAATTTAAGACAGAAATAGACAGTTTCTTAAACGAGAAGGGGATAAGGGGTTATGGGGAGCAGGCAGGGAAGTGTACCTGAGTCTATGATCGGATCAGCCATGATCATATTAAATGGCGGAGCAGGCTCGAAGGGCCATATGGCCTACTCCTGCTCCTATTTCTGATGTTCTTATGTTTCTCTCTCTCTCTCTCTCTCTCTATCTCTCTCTCTCTCTTTCTCTGTCTCTCTCTCTCTGTCTGTCTCTCTCACTGTCTCTCTCTCTGTCTCTGTCTCTCTCACTGTCTCTCTCTCTCTCACTGTCTCTCTCACTCTCTGTCTCTCTGTTTTTCTCTCTCTCTCTCACTGTCTCTCTCTCTCTCTCTGTCTCTGTCTCTCTCATTGTCTCTCTCTCTCACTGTCTCTCTCTCTCACTCTCTGTCTCTCTGTTTCTCTCTCTCTCTGTCTCTCTCTCACTGTCTCTCTCACTGTTTCTCTGTCTCTCTCTCTCATTCTCTCTCTTTCTCTCTCTGTCTCTCTCTCACTGTTTTTCTCTCTCTCTCTGTCTCTCTCTCACTGTTTTTCTGTCTCTTTCTCATTCTCTCTCTCTCTCTGCTCTCTCTCATTGTTTCTCTCTCTCTCTCTCACTGTTTCTCTCTGTCTCTCTCTCATTCTCTCTCTCACTGTCTCTCTCTCATTGTTTCTCTCTGTCTCTCTCTCTTTCTCTCTCTCTCTCTGTCTCTCTCTCTCACTGTTTCTCTCTGTCTCTCTTTCATTCTCTCTCTCTCTGTCTCTCTCTCACTGTCTCTCATTGTTTCTCTCTGTCTCTCTCTCTCATTCTCTCTCTCTCGCTTTCTGCCTCTGTGTGCTTCACTCTCTCTGTCTCTCCCCCTCGCTCAGTCTCGCCAGGCCTGTGAGTTTTGTACTGCGTGTTCTTGAGACCTTTCTGTGAAGCTACACCTGTATGTGTGTAGACAGCCCACAGACTGCCGAGGTGACAGATGAGACATCGGCAGGAGTCCTGACACCACACATTGTGCTGAAATTTATGGTAACGTATTCGGGACCTGCCGCTGGTTTTCTGCTCAGAGTGTAAACCTGCCCTTTCGATCTTTCACATCCTTTCCAACATATGGACCTGTGTTTCAGTCTGTGCTAGTGGAGTGGGAATGAGACGAGGATCAGATCACTCTGCAGTGTCACAGAGTTGGGCTCACCTCCCCGAACCACACTCCATCTCACCAGGTTTCCCAGCTAGGGGGAGTCCTGCCGTGGCTGCGATTGGCTTAAGTAGGATTCGGTAATGGAGCGGGGTCAATTCCCGGTCAATATTCACTGGTAATTATTGGCGGGTGTAGGGGAGAGGAGGACTGTACATTTCTGCTCATTGATTCCTTCATTCTCTCGTCATGTTCTCTTACAGAAGGCAGGTTACTGCAGGGGATTCAGGGCCAGAGTGATCTCCTGGATTCGTTCTGATCACCGAGATGGGTCGCAGAAGAATTTCCCAGATTGTCCTGGGTTTTTCAATCTCCCAGGATCACATGGTTTCAAGGGGAACTGTAATGTTTTTGCTTCATGTGTTCTTGGCTTAAGAATTCATAGCAACACATTGCCATTAAGAATTAGTTGGTTTATCAGCAAAGGTTTAACAATCACACGACACATTACCAGCTCATCCACCAGGCTCACAACCACCTGCCTCATCGTGGATCCCCCGAACCCAACGGGCCAGAGTTTTCACAGGCCCGAATTTGATGGACTCACTGCCCACTGCCCCCTCACCCCCCACACTCCCCCCCACTGCCCCCCACTGCCCCCCACTGCCCCCTCTCTCCCCCCCACTCTACCCACTCCTCTCACTGCCCCCCACTGCCCCCTCACTCCTCCCCACTCCCCCCACCCCCCCTCTGTCCCCCACTGCCCCACCACTCCCCCTCACTGCCCCCCACTCCCCCGCACTCTCCCCACTCCCCCTCACTGCCCCCTCACTGCCCCCTCACTGCCCCCTCACTCCCTGCCACTCCCCCCCACTGCCCCCTCACTCCCCCCCACTGCCCCCTCACTCCTCCCCACTCCTCCCCACTGCCCCCTCACTCCCCCCCACTCTCCCCACTCCCCCTCACTGCCCCCTCACTCCCTGCCACTCACCCCCACTGCCCCCTCACTGCCCACCCACTCCCCTTCACTGTCCCCCCACTCCCCCTCACTGCCCCCCCACTCCCCCTCACTGCCCCCCACTCCCCCTCACTGCCCCCCCACTCCCCCTCACTGCCCCCCCACTCCCCCTCACTGCCCCCCACTCCCCCTCACTGCCCCCCCACTCCCCTTCACTGCCCCCTCACTGCCCACCCACTGCCTCCTCACTGCCCCCCCCACTCCCCCTCACTGCCCCCCCACTCCCCCTCACTGCCCCCCCACTCCCCCTCACTGCCCCCTCACTGCAGTTTGCCATGTGCGACCTTATCAAAAACCTTGCTAAAGTCCATAGAGACTGCATTATCCTCATCGACCCTCCTTAACTCCTCAAAAAATTCAATCAAGTTAGTCAGACACAACAGTCCCTGAACAAATCTATGCTGACTCTCCTTGATTAATAACGCCCCACGCCCCCCCACACATCCCCCCCCCCCACTGTCCCCCTACTCCCCACCCCCGCCACTGCCGCCCACATTCCTCCTGAAGATCTGCCCAGTGCTACTTTTGGGGCGGCCTGGAGCGGTCGGGAGGGGAGAGCTGCCGGGAACCGCCCGCTGATGTCAGCGGACGGCCGAGTTGCGCACTGAGCTCACGCCCGCCGAGCTCCCAGATTCCTGCGGGCGGGAGTCGGTGGGAGTCAGTGGGACTCGACGGGAGTCAGTGGGAGTCGGTGGGAGTCAGCGTGAGTCGGTGGGAGTCAGTGGGAGTCTGCGGGAGTCGGTGGGAGTCAGTGGGAGTCAGCGGGAGTTGGCGGGAGTCAGTGGGAGTCGGTGGGAGTCGGCGGGAGTCAGTGGGAGTCGGCAGGAGTCAGTGGGAGTCGGTGGGAGTCAGCGTGAGTCGGTGGGAGTCAGTGGGAGTCTGCGGGAGTCGGTGGGAGTCGGCGGGACTCGGCGGGAGTCGGTGGGAGTCGGTGAGAGTCGGCGGGAGTCAGTGGGAGTCGGTGGGAGTCGGTGGGAGTCGGCGGGACTCGGCGGGCGTTGCCGGGACTCAGTGGCAGACCGGGTGCACCGCTGGCTGGAGGCCGGTCTGTCCCCGGCGGTGAGTGTGAAGAACCTGAACAAAAGGTAAGTGAACATTTTTTCTTTTTTCTTCACAGTGACTTTCTCTGACGGGGTCCCCTGAAGGTCTTCTGATAGTTTTTTTTATGCTTTTGCTTTTCAGCTCGTCGACCGCCCGTGGGCCCCACTCCATCCTCGTCGACACTTGGGCGGCAAGTGCCTCTGCTGCGAGAATGAGACTCCCGCCCGCTGCCGCCCAGATTGGTGGTGTACGTCACCCATTTGTTGCCCGCTGGCCTTCGAGGGACCCTCATGAATATCCTGCTCAGAGTACCATCAGGGACCTCGGCGATCATTGGCAATCCTTTGGCCGACACTTGGACAGGCGCAGTCTTGTGAACATCACGTGACTGGCTAAGCCACTCCCAACTCAACAGCTGTACAAACCTGTGAGCATCCTCACGGGCGCATACATTACAGGATGGAGTGTACATGTTGTGATACACAAGATATCGCGATTGTGTGGGACAGGCTGGTCCAGGGGACCAGTGCCCAGAATATCGAGGGAATTCACCCCCAGGGGATCCACAAATTTGCTCCATGTTATAGTCTCTGATTCCCTCGGTTGCTCTTCTCTCACTGAGTTTGTGTCCCGTGAATTTCTCTGTGTTATTTTCACTGACATTACTGACAGGAGTTTGCGATTCCTTTCCTTTATTCACTGGGCCTGTGTTTATTGTGCCTGAGGAGAAGAGTGTTCGAAAATCAGGCCCTCAAAACTGCCACCAAGCTCATGGTCTACAAGGCGGTAGTAATACCTGCCCTCCTGTATGGCTCAGAGACATGGACCATGTACAGCAGACACCTCAAGTCGCTGGAGAAATACCACCAACGATGTCTCCGCAAGATCCTACAAATCCCCTGGGAGGACAGATTCACCAACGTTAGTGTCCTCGACCAGGCCAACATCGCCAGCATTGAAGTACTGACCACACTTGATCAGCTCCACTGGGCAAGCCACATTGTTCACATGCCAGACATGAGACTCCCAAAGCACGCGCTCTACTCGGAACTCCTTCACGGCAAACGAGCCAAAGGTGGGCAGTGGAAACGTTATAAGGACACCCTCAAAGTCTCCCTGATAAAGTGCAACATCCCCACCAACACCTGGGAGTCCCTGGCCAAAGACCAGTCTGCCCTAAGTGGAGGAAGTGCATCCGGGAGGACGCTGAGCACCTCGAGTCTCGTCGCCGAGAGCATTCAGAAATCAAGCGCAGGCAGCGGAAGGAGCGAGCGGCAAACCAGTCCCACCCACCCCTTCCCTCAACTATCTGTCCCACCTGTGACAGGGACTGTGGTTCTCGTATTGGACTGTTCAGCCACCCGAGAACTCATTTTAAGAGTGGAAGCAAGTCTTCCTTGATCCCGAGGGACTGCCTATGATGATGCTGATGTTTATTATGTGTTGTTCCTGGGCCCTGCGGCCTCACAGTCTGGATTCCCCTTCCTCTTCCACATCACATCGAAACGTTCCTCAATACTGTTGTCTCTATTCCCTGTTCCTATGAATCTTCGTTTTACTCAGCCCCCATCAATAGAACCCCTTTGGGATATTGAACATTCCGGGATGTTGTGCGGACCGGATGCCAGTTGGGAAATGGGACTTTGATTCTTGGCCTTCCTCTCTCGGAGCCTGGCCCTGACTCATTTCCCCTCCAACTGTTCGCTGCTTCTCTGCGTTATTGTTCACTTATTCTCACTCCCTGGTTTCTGTTCCATGATCTGTGATCATACCATCTTCCTGAGCTTCCCCAGTCCCGGGCCCTGATCCTCCATAGCTCAAACTTCGGGCATTTGAGGATCAAAAAGGAAGATCAGGGCATCAAATGACTGTGTGAAATCTGTCAGCCCCAATCTCTGCTGACAAATCACCGACAGCTGGAAGTGTCTGAATACTCTCCACTGAATGAGTCTCCATTGAAACATGAGTGAATTTTAATCTTGCGCACACACACCCCATGTACATACACACCTCCCCATGTACACACACCCAGTCAACAACCCATCGGTATTCGGATACGGAGCCCCAGGCACAGCAGGAGAGGCCCAGGCTTCAGCCCAGCGGCGATGGCCGAGCTGGCAACTCTGCTTGGAGGCATTCCTGGAGCATTGGTCATGTGACACTCTGACCACATGACATCTGACCACTGTGATGCCAGCTCACATGACACCTGATCCCATGCTATCTACAAATGGTATTCTAAAAGTTCGATTTTCTGCAGTAAAGTGTTTTAGCTTGTGGCTTTTGTGCATGGCAGAGTATGTGTGTATACAGGGAGATGTGTGTGTGCACAGGGGGAGTGTGTGTGTACATGGGGTGTGTGTACACGGTGTGTGTGTATACACGGGGTGTGTGTACATGGTGTGTGTGTGTTCATAGGGTGTGTGTACATGGTGTGTGTGTGTACACGGGGTGTGTGTATATGGGGTGTGTATACATGGTGTGTGTGTGCACACGGGGTGTGTGTACATGGTGTGTGTGTTCATAGGGTGGTGTACATGGTGTGTGTGTGTACATGGGGTGTGTGTATATGGGATGTGTGTACATGGTGTGTGTGTGTACACGGGGTGTGTGTATATGGGGTGTGTATACATGGTGTGTGTGTGTACACGGGGTGTGTGTATATGGGGTGTGTATACATGGTATGTGTGTACACGGGGTGTGTGTACATGGTGTGTGTGTGTTCATAGGGTGGTGTACACGGTGTGTGTGTGTGTACATGGGGTGTGTGTATATGGGGTGTGTGTACATGGTGTGTGTGTGTGTACATGGGGTGTGTGTATATGGGGTGTGTATACATGGTGTGTGTGTACACGGGGTGTGTGTATATGGGGTGTGTATACATGGTGTGTGTACACGGGGTGTGTGTATATGGGGCGTGTGTACATGGGGTGTGTGTATATGGGGAGGTGTGTGTACACGGGGTGTGTGTACATGGTGTGTGTGTGTGCACAGGGTGTGTGTACATGATGTGTGTGTATACACAGGGTGTGTGTACATGGGTTGTGTGTACATGGGGTGTGTGTGTACACGGGGTGGGTGTACATGGGGTGTGTGAACATGGGGTGTGTGTGTACATGGGGTGTGTGTGCACATGGGGTGTGTGTACATGGGTGTGTGTGTGTGTACACGGGGAGAGAGATTCCCAGCACCAGGAGACACTGTCAACGATGGATTGCTGCAAAGGGAAGAGTGGATCAAAGCCAGTGCTAGTGATGCACTTTAATAACGGGATTGTTGCCAGTTATATGAAGAAATGTAACAGGATGTAAAAGCTGGACGGAATTATATCTGTGGAGTTCTGATTTCTGCCTCTCTTTGTTTTTCTGTTGTTTAATAAAAATGTGTCAAGCTCACGGCCTCCCGGAATGCTTCACCAAACGGCCTTTCCTGCCCCACTGAGCTCTGCCACAGATTCTTTCCTATTGTCCTGAAATTCAGCTCCTGGCCAAGATAAATGGAAAAAACGCCTGTTTCCTGCTGATGCGAAGGAGCCAAGCACAATAAACAGGAAACTTGAGCCTAGAAACAGAAATCTCTGCTCCAAACCAGACACAAATAGGTCCGAGATGCTGTGTTTCACGAGCTCGGTGCAAGAGGTCAGCCAGGACCCGTCTCTCCACCCTCTGCATCCACAGGGTGACCCCGGGGGGTGTTCCCAGTCCGCACTCCCACTGTGACAGGGGTCACACTCACCCCCACACACTCACACACATCCCCACACACTCACACTCACACTCACCCCCACATACTCACACTCACCCACACACACTCACACACATCCCCACACACTCATACTCACACACATCCCCACACACTCACACTCACACACTCACACTCACACACAACCCCACACACTCACACTCACCCCCACATACTCACACTCACCCCCACACACTCACACACATCCCCACACACTCACACTCACCCCCACACACTCACCCCCACACACTCACACACTCACACTCACCCCCATATACTCACACTCACACTCACCCCCACACACTCATCCCCACACACTCACACTCACCCCCACACACTCACACTCACACACTCACACACCCTCACACACATCCCCACACACTCACACACTCACACTCACCCCCACACACTCACTCTGACACACTCACCACTACAAACTCTCACTCACCCCCGCACACTCACACTCATACATTCACATCCCCACACAATCATACTCACCCCCACACACTCACACTCACTCCACACACTCACACTCATCCTCGCACACTCACACTCACACTCATACACTCACATCCCCACACACTCACACACTCATCCCCACACACTCACACTCACCCCCACACACTCACACTCACCCCTACACACTCACACTCACCCCTACACACTCATCCCCATACACTCACACTCACACACTCATACTCACCCTCACACACTCACCCTGACACACTCGCCCCCACACACTTACCCTGACACACTCACTCCGACACACTCTCCCCAACACTCTCACACTCACCCCCGCACACTCACACTCACACCCCCACACACTCACACTCACCCCCACACACTCACACACTCACACACACCCCCACACACTCACTCTGACACACTCACCACTACAAACTCTCACTCACCCCCGCACACTCACACTCATACATTCACATCCCCACACACTCATACTCACCCCCACACACTCACACTCACTCCATACACTCACACTCATCCTCGCACACTCACACTCACACTCATACACTCACATCCCCACACACTCACACACTCATCCCCACACACTCACACTCACCCCCACACACTCACACTCACCCCTACACACTCACACTCACCCCTACACACTCACCCCCATACACTCACACTCACACACTCATATTCACCCTCACACACTCACCCCCACTCACTCACCCTGACACACTCACCCCCACACACTTACCTTGACACACTCACTCCGACACACTCTCCCCAACACTCTCACACTCACCCCCGCAAACTCACACTCACACACATACACTCACATCCCCACACACTCACACTCACCCCCACACACTCAACCATGACACACTCACACTCACCTCACCCCCACACTCACCCTGACACACTCACCCCCACACACTCACACACACACTCCCACATACTCACAATCACACTCATACACTCACACCCCAACATACTCACACTCACGCCCACACACTCACACTCACACTGATACACTCACATCCCCACACATTCACACTCACCCCCACACACTCACACTCACCCCCGCACACTCACACTCACACATACACTCATAACCCCGCACACTCACACTCACCCCACACACTCACACTCACCCCCACACACTCACCCCCACACACTCACCCATGACACATTCACACTCACCCCCACGCACTAACCCTGACAGACTCACCCCCACACACTCACAAACACACTCCCACACACTCACAGTCATACACTCACACCCCCACACACTCACACTCACCCCCACACACTCAACCATGACACACTCACACTCACCCCCACACACTCACCCTGACACACTCACTCACACACACACTCCCACACACTCACACTCACAGTCATACACTCACACCCCCACACACTCACACTCACCCCCACACACTCAACCATGACACACTCACACTCACCCCCACACACTCACCCTGACACACTCACTCACACACACACTCCCACACAATCACAATCACACTCATACACTCACACTCCGACATACTCACACTCACCCCCACACACTCACACTGATACACTCACACATCCACACTCACCCCCACACACTTACACTCACCCCCGCACAATCATACTCACACTCATACACTCATACCCCCACACACTCACACTCACCCCACACACTCACCCCACACACTCACACTCATAGACTCACACCCCCACATGCTCACATTCACACTCACCCCTGCACACTCACCCCACACACTCACACTCACCCCCACACACTCACCCCACAAACTCACACTCACCCCACACACTCACCCCACACACTCACACTCACTCCCACACACTCAACCATGACACATTCACACTCACCCACACACACTAACCCTGACAGACTCACCCCGACACACTCACAAACACACTCCCACACACTCACACTCATACACTCACACCCCGACACACTCACACTCAACCCCACACACTCACACTCATACACTCACACCCCGACACACTCACACTCACCCCCACACACTCACCTCGGCACACTCACACTCATACACTCACATCCCCACACACTCACACTCACCCCCACACACTCACACTCACACACTCACACTCACCCCACACACTCACACTCACACACTCACTCTGACACACTCACCCCACACACTCACACTCACCCCCGCACACTCACACTCATCCCCGCGCACTCACACTCACTCCCACACACTCACACTCAACCCCACACATCTACACTCACCCCTACACACTCACACTCACCCTCACACACTCACACTCACTCCCTACACTCACACACACACTCACCCCCACACACTCACCCCCATACACTCACCCTGACACACTCACTCTGACACACTCGCCCCCACACACTCACCCTGACACACTCCAAAACACTCGCCCAAACACACTCACACTCACCCCTGCACACTCACACTCACACACATACACTCACACCCCCACACACTCACACTCACCCCACACACTCACACTCATACACCCACACCTCGACACACTCACACTCATCCCATAAACACTCACCCCGCACACTCACACTCACACTCATACACTTATATCCCTACATACTTACACTCTCACTCACCCGAACTCTCACTCCCACACACTCACACTCATAGACTCACACACCCACATGCTCACACTCACACTCAACCCCACACACTCACACTCACCCACACACACTCACACACATCCCCACACACTCATACTCACACACATCCCCACACACTCACACTCACACACTCACACTCACACACAACCCCACACACTCACACTCACACCCACATACTCACACTCACCCCCACACACTCACACACATCCCCACACACTCACACTCACCCCCACACACTCACCCCCACACACTCACACACTCATACTCACCCCCATATACTCACACTCACACTCACCCCCACACACTCACACTCACACACTCACACACCCTCACACACATCCCCACACACTCACACACTCACACACACCCCCACACACTCACTCTGACACACTCACCACTACAAACTCTCACTCACCCCCGCACACTCACACTCATACATTCACATCCCCACACAATCATACTCACCCCCACACACTCACACTCACTCCACACACTCACACTCATCCTCGCACACTCACACTCACACTCATACACTCACATCCCCACACACTCACACACTCATCCCCACACACTCACACTCACCCCCACACACTCACACTCACCCCTACACACTCACACTCACCCCTACACACTCATCCCCATACACTCACACTCACACACTCATACTCACCCTCACACACTCACCCTGACACACTCGCCCCTACACACTTACCCTGACACACTCACTCCGACACACTCTCCCCAACACTCTCACACTCACCCCCGCACACTCACACTCACACCCCCACACACTCACACTCACCCCCACACACTCACACACTCACACACACCCCCACACACTCACTCTGACACACTCACCACTACAAACTCTCACTCACCCCCGCACATTCACACTCATACATTCACATCCCCACACACTCATACTCACCCCCACACACTCACACTCACTCCATACACTCACACTCATCCTCGCACACTCACACTCACACTCATACACTCACATCCCCACACACTCACACACTCATCCCCACACACTCACACTCACCCCCACACACTCACACTCACCCCTACACACTCACACTCACCCCTACACACTCACCCCCATACACTCACACTCACACACTCATATTCACCCTCACACACTCACCCCCACTCACTCACCCTGACACACTCACCCCCACACACTTACCTTGACACACTCACTCCGACACACTCTCCCCAACACTCTCACACTCACCCCCGCACACTCACACTCACACACATACACTCACACCCCCACACACTCACACTCACCCCCACACACTCAACCATGACACACTCACACTCACCTCACCCCCACACTCACCCTGACACACTCACCCCCACACACTCACACACACACTCCCACATACTCACAATCACACTCATACACTCACACCCCAACATACTCACACTCACGCCCACACACTCACACTCACCCCCGCACACTCACACTCACACATACACTCATAACCCTGCACACTCACACTCACCCCACACACTCACACTCACCCCCACACACTCACCCCCACACACTCACCCATGACACATTCACACTCACCCGCACGCACTAACCCTGACAGACTCACCCCCACACACTCACAAACACACTCCCACACACTCACAGTCATACACTCACACCCCCACACACTCACACTCACCCCCACACACTCAACCATGACACACTCACACTCACCCCCACACACTCACCCTGACACACTCACTCACACACACACTCCCACACACTCACAATCACACTCATACACTCACACTCCGACATACTCACACTCACCCCCACACACTCACACTGATACACTCACACATCCACACTCACCCCCACACACTTACACTCACCCCCGCACAATCATACTCACACTCATACACTCATACCCCCACACACTCACACTCACCCCACACACTCACCCCACACACTCACACTCATAGACTCACACCCCCACATGCTCACATTCACACTCACCCCTGCACACTCACCCCACACACTCACACTCACCCCCACACACTCACCCCACAAACTCACACTCACCCCACACACTCACCCCACACACTCACACTCACTCCCACACACTCAACCATGACACATTCACACTCACCCACACACACTAACCCTGACAGACTCACCCCGACACACTCACAAACACACTCCCACACACTCACACTCATACACTCACACCCCGACACACTCACACTCAACCCCACACACTCACACTCATACACTCACACCCCGACACACTCACACTCACCCCCACACACTCACTTCGGCACACTCACACTCATACACTCACATCCCCACACACTCACACTCACCCCACACACTCACACTCACACACTCACACTCACCCCACACACTCACACTCACACACTCACTCTGACACACTCACCCCACACACTCACACTCACCCCCGCACACTCACACTCATCCCCGCGCACTCACACTCACTCCCACACACTCACACTCAACCCCACACATCTACACTCACCCCTACACACTCACACTCACCCTCACACACTCACACTCACTCCCTACACTCACACACACACTCACCCCCACACACTCACCCCCATACACTCACCCTGACACACTCACTCTGACACACTCGCCCCCACACACTCACCCTGACACACTCCAAAACACTCGCCCAAACACACTCACACTCACCCCTGCACACTCACACTCACACACATACACTCACACCCCCACACACTCACACTCACCCCACACACTCACACTCATACACCCACACCTCGACACACTCACACTCATCCCATAAACACTCACCCCGCACACTCACACTCACACTCATACACTTATATCCCTACATACTTACACTCTCACTCACCCGAACTCTCACTCCCACACACTCACACTCATAGACTCACACACCCACATGCTCACACTCACACTCAACCCCACACACTCACACTCACCCCCACACACTCACACTCACCCCCACACACTCACCCGGACACACTCACGCCCACACACTCACACACACACACACACACACACTCCCACACACTCACACTCGCATGCTCACACTCACCCCCACACACTCACACGCACCCTCAGACAACCACACTCAGACTCACACACTCACACTCACCCCCACACACTCACACACTCACACTCACCCCGCACACTCACTCTGACACACTCACACTGACACACTCACCCTACACACTCACACTCACCCCCACACACTCACACTCACCCCACACACTCACCCCCACACACTCACACTCACCCCTACACACTCACAGTCATCCTCACACACTCACACTCATCCCCACACACTCATTCTGTCACACTCACTCTGACACACTTGCCCCAACACACTCACACTCATCCCCACACACTCAACCCCACACACTCAACCATGACACACTCACACTCTCCCTCACACACTCACACACACACTCCCACACACTCACAATCACACTCATACACTCACACCCCCACACATTCACACTCACCCCACACACTCACACTCACCCCCGCACACTCACACACACACTCACACGCACCCCCACACACTCATCCGGACACACTCTCCCCCACACACTCACTCACACACTCACACTCACCCCCTCACACTCACACACTCACACTCACCCCCACACACTCACACTCACCCCCACACACTCACTCTGACACACTCACTCCGACACACCCACCCCCACACACTCACACTCACCCCGCACACTCACCCCCACACACTCATACACACCCCTGCACACTCACACTCACCCCCTCACACTCGTACACACACACTCACACTCACCCCCACACACTCACCCTGACACACTCACACTCACCCCCACACACTCACCCTGGCACACTCACCCCCACACACTCACACACACTCCCACACACTCACACTCACACACTCACACTCATCCCCACACACTCACCCTGACACACTCAACCCCACACACTCACACACACCCCCACATACTCACACTCACAGTTACACTCACCCTGACACACACACTCACCCGACACATTCACCCACACACACTCATTCAACACACTTGCACTCACCCCCACACACTCACCCTGACATACTCACCCCGACACACACACACAATCACACTCACTCTGACACATTGATACACATTCACACTCACTCCGACGCACAGACAACTCACGCTCGCACCGATACACGGACACACTCACGCTCGCACCGATACACACTGTACTCATGCTGTACACCCAGTATAGGGATGTATGTCTCTCCCCTTGCTTACGCTGATGATGTTGGTGAGGGAGTTTGCAGCTGATACAATAACTGGGGAATGCAGTAATCACTATAGCGGATAGTAACAGGCATCGGAGGGAGATAGACAGACTGGTGAAATGGGCAGACATGTGGCAGATGTAATTTAATGCAGAGAAATGTGAAGTGATGTATTTTGGTAGGAAGATTGTGGTGGTAATATAAAGTAAATGGTGCAATGTTAACCGCAGTGCAGGAACAGAGAGACCTGGGGGTGTACGTACACAAGTCTTTGAAGGTGTGAGGACAAGTTGTGAAGGCTGTTAAAATACATATGGGATCTTTGGCTTTATAAATAGAGGCATAGACTGCAGAAGCAAAGCAGTTATGTTAAATCTTTCTCAATCACTGGTTCGGCCCCAGCTGGAGGATTGTGGCTAATTGTGGGAACCGCACTTTAGGGGGATGTCACGGTCCTGGACAGGGAGCAGAAGAGATTTACCAGAATGGTGCCAGGGATTAAATACTTCAGTTCTGTGGAGAGACTGGAGAAGCTGGGCTTATTCTACTTAGAGCAGAGAACATTGAGAGATTAGATCGAGGTGTTCAGAATCATGAAGGATTTTGACAGAGTCGAAAGGGAGAAATTGTTTCTACTGACGGGAGAGTCAGTAACCAGAGCACACAGATTTCAGGTAATCGGCAAAAGGACCAGAGGAGAGGTGAGGAGAATGTTTGTACACAGCGAGCTGTTGTGATCCAGAACGGAAAGGGCAGTGGGAACAGATTCAATAGTACCTTTCAAAAGAGATTTGCATAAATACTGAATTGGAAACATTTGTAGAGCTGTGGGAAGAGAGCAGAGTGGGACTGATGGGCCAGCTCTGTCACAGAGTCAGCACAGACTCGATGGGCCCAACGGCACAGACGGAGGTCTGTGCCATATCATTCTATGATGGAAAGAAAGAAAGAAAAACTGACTGACTTGCAGTGATCTGGAAGGTGGATGAAGAAGAGGATGCAGGGGAGGGTAAGAACCAGCCCACCCACCACGTCCTGCTGTTTTATCTCTCCCCACCCCCCACACCCTCCAGCTCACACTCTCCCCCCGCCCGGCCTCCCTCTCCCCCCGCCCCGCCTCCCTCTCCCCCCCGGCCCGACCTCCCTCTCCCCCCGCCTCCCTCTCCCCCCGGCCCCGCCTCCCTCCCCCCTGGCCTCGCCTCCCTCTCCCCCCGGGCCCGGCCTCCCTCTCCCCCTGCCTCCCTCTCCCCCCGCCCCGCCTCCCTCTCCCCCCCAGCCCCACCTCCCTCTCCCCCCGGCCCGGCCTCCCTCTTCCCCTGTCTCCCTCTCCCCCCGCCTCCCTCTCCCCCTGCCCCGCCTCCCTCTCTCCCCAGCCCCGCCTCCCTCTCCCCCGGCCCCCTCTCCCCCCGTCCCGCCTCCCTCTCCCCCTGGCCCGGCCTCCCTCTCCCCCCGCCTCCCTTTCCCCCCGGCCCGGCCTCCCTCTCCCCCTGCCTCCCTCTCCCCCGGCCCCGCCTCCTTCTCCCCCCGACCCCGCCTCCCTCTCCCCCGGCCCCGCCTCCCTCTCCCCCCGACCCCGCCTCCCTTTCCCCCGCCTCCCTCTCCACCCCCGACTCCGCCTCCCTCTTCCCCCGCCTCCCTCTCCCCCCGGCCCCGCCTCCTTCTCCCCCCGGCACCGCCTCCCTCTCCCCCCGCCCCGCCTCCTTCTCCCCCCGGCCCGGCCTCCCTCTCCCTCTGCCTCCCTCTTCCGCCGGCTCCGCCTCCCTCTCCCCCCGGCCCCGCCTCCCTCTCCCCCCAGCCCCGCCTCCTTCTCCCCCCGGCCTCCCTCTCCCCCTGCCTCCCTCTCCCCGTCCTGCCTCCCTCTCCCCCAGCCCCGCCTCCCTCTCCCCCCCGACCCCGCCTCCCTCCCCCCTCCGACCCCGCCTCCCTCTCCCCCCAGCCCCGCCTCCTTCTCCCCCCGGCCTCCCTCTCCCCCCGCCTCCCTCTCCCCGTCCTGCCTCCCTCTCCCCCGGCCCCGCCTCCCTCTTCCCCCGGCCCCGCCTCCCTCTCCCCCCGCCCCGCCTCCCTCTCCCCCCGCCTCCCTCTCCCCCAGCCCCGCCTCCCTCTCCCCCCCGACCCCGCCTCCCTCCCCCCTCCGACCCCGCCTACCTCTCCCCCCAGCCCCGCCTCCCTCCCCCCTCCGACCCCACCTACCTCTCCCCCCAGCCCCGCCTCCCTCTCCCCCCCGACCCCGCCTCCCTCACCCCCCAGCCCCGCCTCCCTCCCCCCCCAGCCCCGCCTCCCTCTCCCCCCCCCGACCCCGCCTTCCCCCCCCGACCTCGCCTCCCTCTCCCCCCGGCCCCGCCTCCCTCTCCCCCCACCTCCCTCTCCCCCCCCGGCCCCGCCTCCCTCTCCGCCGGCCCCGCCTCCCTCTTCCCCCGCCTCCTTCTCCCCCCGCCTCCCTCTCCCCGCCTCCCTCTCCCCCGGCCCCGCCTCCCTCTTCCCCCGGCCCCGCCTCCCTCTCCCCCCACCTCCCTCTCCCCCCCCGGCCCCGCCTCCCTCTCCCCCTGGCCCCGCCTCCTTCTCCCCCCGGCCCGGCCTCCCTCTCCCCCCGCCTCCCTCTCCCCGCCCCGCCTCCCTCTCCCCCGGCCCCGCCTCCCTCTTCCCCCGGCCCCGCCTCCCTCTCCCCCCGCCCCGCCTCCCTCTCCTCCCGCCTCCCTCTCCCCCAGCCCCGCCTCCCTCTCCCCCCCGACCCCGCCTCTCTCCCCCCTCCGACCCCGCCTCCCTCTCCCCCCAGCCCCGCCTCCCTCTCCCCCCCGACCCCGCCTCCCTCTCCCCCCAGCCCTGCCTCCCTCTCCCCCCAGCCCCGCCTCCCTCTCCCCCCAGCCCCGCCTCCCTCTCCCCCCCCGACCCCGCCTTCCTCCCCCCCCCCGACCCCGCCTCCCTCTCCCCCCGCCCCGCCTCCCTCTCCCCCCGGCACCGCCTCCCTCTCCCCCCGGCCCCACCCCTCCAGCTCACAGCCTGTGTCACTTGCTGCCCAGCTCATGGGCATCACCTCAGACACGTTGACCCTGGGGGAATGCGCTGGTCAGGGTGTGGCACTGATTGTCTGACGGAGCACGAGGGCACTGTGTGAGTGTGGAGTGAGTGTGTGGGAACGGGGGTGTTGGGATTGGGGCCCAAATCTCAGGGACTCTTGCCTGTAAACAAGAATGTTTGAGGCACATTGCCGCCTTTGGGGACAACCTGTCAGAATGTGCAGCAACTCCCAGGTGTGACTGCCACGTGTGCAGCTGCTCTCTGCAGCAAGTTTTGGAAGCTCTGTTGTAGTCACAGAGACTGCTGAGGAGATTGGCAGCTTGACTGGAACCTGCAGCAGACCCCGGCCTAGAATTGGTCTGGGCCCAGTCGGAGCCTCCATCTCCACCGAACCACAGACTGGCCGTAACTGGGAACAGGGAGCTTCCAAACCATGGCAACCACAAAATCCCGGGGTTCTCAGGGATGTGGGAGCTGCCATTGGCTCAGCCAGTGGCAAGTGTGGCTTCAAACCCAGGGCCCAGTGAGGTGGTGACGGACGGCTGGAGTCCCCAGCTGGCTCCTGCCGTCTCCCAGGGCAACAGCACCCGCCAGGCCTCGGGCCTTCCCCCTCACAGTGTCATGTTTGTAACCTCACATAACTGTAACCTTTATGTAACAACACTGTACACTGTACACACTGAGAAATGTACACCTTGACCACAGGGGGTGAACTTGTGGGAGACACTCCTCACCTGGTCATCCAGGTATATAAAGGGAGGTCCCACGCAGGGTCATCTCTTCTTGGTCTTTTGAATAAAGGTGCAGGTCACAGAGTGATCTTGTCTCCAGTATGTGTCTCGTGTTGATTTGCTGTGGTGTGTAAGGACACAACATTTGGTGACGAGAAACGGGTATCAACGACTCAAGAGAATGGCCACCGGTAGCACGGAGGAACGGTACTGTGTTGGTGAGGACTGGGACGATTTCGTTGAGAGGCTCTAGCAGAGCTTTGTTACGAAGGACTGGCTGGGAGCGGCAGCGGCTGACAAGCGAAGGGCGCATCTACTGACCAGCTGTGGACCTAAGATGAAAGACCTGCTCGCACCCGAGAAGCCGGCGGGCAAGACCTTCGAGGAGTTCAGCAAACTGATCGGTGAGCACCTCAAACCGGCGAGTAGTATATACATGGCCCGACACCGATTCTATACACACCGACGTCGGGAAGGGCAGAGCATACCGGACTTCGTTGTGGACCTTCGGCGCTTGGCCAGCCTCTGTAAGTTCACAAACGCCTGCAGCGGGGAGATGTTACGGGATTTCTTCATTGAAGGCATTGGTCATGCTGGGATTTTTAGGAAGCTAATTGAGACCAAGGACTTGACCTTGGAAGCAGCGGCGTTGATGGCTCAAACCTTCATGGCGGGGGAGGAGGAAACCAAGATCATATACGCGCGCAACTCTACTCCCAACATGGCGATGGAGCAGGGAGTTAACATGGTAAATGCGACTCAGAACCCCGCAGGCAGGCAAGGGCAATTCGACACCAACCAGGCAATAACAGACTCGAGGATGGGTCCTCAACAGAGACAATGGTAGGTTGAACGGACATTTACACCATCACAAGGGACAATACGTCCCGGGATGGGACCATTGACACCCACAAACAGAGTGCTCAAGAGTAATCAAAGAGATAATCAGAGAGGAATGCCTGGTAACAGCTCTTTTATTCACAACAATCTCAGCTCATGCTGGAGGTGCTGGGGCAAAAATGCTGCGAAGACCTGCCGGTTTCAACAATTAATTTGCAGAAATTGTAACATAAGTGGATATTTAGCCAGGAAGTGCAGGAAGCCCGCAGTGAGGCTGGTTTACGAAGTGGAGGAACCACAAGAGGGGTCTGCAAGGCAGGGGTATGCCTGGGACACAGCAATGGACGCTGAAGTTCAGCGGGTCCAGGTGGCAAACATCCACAGCTCATACACAAAAACGCCACCTATGATGATGAGAGTACTGTTAAATGGCATTCCAGTACGCATGGAGCTGGACACAGGAGCCAGCCAGTCACTTATGAGTGTCCAACAATTCGAGAAACTGCGGCCACTCAGAACTAGCAGACCCAAACTAGAACGCATTGACACACAATTACGGACGTACACCAAAGAGATCATCCCAGTGCTAGGCAGTGCAATGTTGGTGGTCACACATAATGGATCTCAGAACTGACTGCCACTCTGGATTATCCCGGGAAATGGTCCCGCGCTTTTGGGGAGGAGCTGGCTAGCCGAGATGAACTGGAAATGGGGGGATTTGCACGTCATTTCATCTGTGGAGCGAAGTTCATGCTCACAGGTCCTACAAAAGTTCGAGTCATTATTTCAGCCTGGCGTCAGGACTTTCAAAGGCACCAAAGTAAGGATACGCATCACCCCGGGTGCCAGACCAGTGCACCACAAAGCCAGAGCTATGTCATATGTGATGCGGGAGAAAATTGAGAGTGAGTTGGACAGGTTGCTAAGAGAGGGCATAATTTCGGCCGTTGAATTCAGCGACTGGGCAAGCCCCATCGTCCCTGTTCTAAAAACGGATGGCTCGGTCAGGATCTGTGGCGACTACAAGGCCACCATCAACCGAGTGTCCCTTCAGGACCAATACCCGCTTTCGAGAGTGGAGGATCTTTTTGCCACTGGCAGGCGGCAAGCTGTTCACCAAGTTGGACCTCACTTCGGCCTACATGACCCAGGAACTGGCCGAAGAATCCAAGCTACTGACCACCATCACCACGCACAAGGGACTGTTTGTTTACAACAGGTGTCCAGTGGCATTCGTTCAGCAGCCGCTATCTTTCAGAGGAACATGGAAAGCCTGCTCAAATCCATCCCCTGAACAATCATATTTCAGGACGACATCCTTATCACAGGTTGAGACACCGAGGAACACCTCCACAACCTGGAGGAGGTGCTACACCGACTGGACTGGCTAGGCCTGCGACTAAAGAAGTCCAAGTGTGTGTTTTTGGCCCCAGAGGTCGAGTTTTTGGGCAGGAGGGTTGCCGCAGATGGGATCCGGCCTACCGAATCCAAAACGGAGGCGATCCGTCGCGCGCCCAGATCCGGCAACACATCAGAGTTGCGTTCATTTCTGGGACTCTTGAACTATTTCAGGAACTTTCTACCAAACTTAAGTACATTGCTGGAGCCGCTACACGTGCTCCTGTGTAAGGGTTGCGATTGGTTTTGGGGGGACTGTCAGGAACGGGCTTTCAATCGGGCGTGGAACCTGCTTTGTTCTAATAAGTTATTGACCGTGTACGACCCCTGTAAGAAATTTGTTTTGACATGCGATGCATCATCCTATTGGGTTGGGTGCGTGTTGCAGCAGAGTAATGATGAGGGCCAACTCCAACTTGTGGCTTATGCCTCCAGGTCGCTCTCCCAAGCAGAAAGAGGGTATGGGATGTTTGAAAAGGAAGCACTCGCATGTGTCTACGGGGTGAAACAGATGCACCAGTACCTTTTTGGCAGAAGGTTTGAGTTAGAAACGGACCACAAGCCGTTAACATCCCTGTTGTCAGACAGCAAAGCTGTCAATGCCAATGCGTCAGCTCGCATACAGCAATGGGCTCTCACGCTGGCTGCGTATGACTACACCATACGGCATTGGCCAGGCACCGAAAATTGCGCTAACGCACTCAGCAGGCTTCCACTGGCCACCACTGAGGGGGCAGCGGAGCAAAGTGCGGAGATGGTCATGGCTGTCGATGCATTTGACAGCGCAGGCTCCCCCATCACAGCCCGCCAGATCAAAATCTGGACAAACAGAGATCCCCTCCTATCTCTGATTAAGAAATTTGTCCTGACTGGGGATTGGACGCCCGCACACGAAGCATGCCCTGAGGAGGTCAGATCGTTTCACAGACGGATGGATGAGCTCTCCATCTAAGCCGACTGCCTACTATGGGGCAGCCGGGTAGTCATGCCCCAGAGGGGTAGTGAAGCATTCATCAGGGAACTCCACAGCGAGCACCCAGGCATCGTGCTTATGAAGGCCATTGCCCGGTCACATGTATGGTGGCCGGGAATTGACTCAGACCTGGAACACTGTGTTCGCAGATACACGACGTGTACCCAGCTGGGCAATGCCCCCAGGGAGGCCCCACTCAGCCCGTGGACCTGGCCCATCAAGCCATGGTCACGCATTCATGTAGACTACGCGGGACCGTTCATGGGAAAAATGTTCCTCATTGTTGTTGATGCGTACTCAAAATGGATCGAGTGCATCATATTGAATTCGTACACGACATCCACCACTGTGGAGAGTCTGCGTGCGGTCTTTGCGACCCACGGCTTGCCGGACATCCTAGTTAGCGACAATGGCCCGTGTTTCACTAGCTATGAATTCCGGGAGTTCATGTCGGGTAATGGCAACAAACATGTCAGGACAGCGCCGTTCAAGCCGGCTTCCAATGGCCAGGCGGAATGTGCAGTCCAAATCATAAAGCAAGGCATGCTCCGGATTCAAGGATCCTCCCTGCAATACCGTCTATCGCGCCTCCTGCTGGCCTATAGGTCCCGACTGCACTCGCTCACGGGAGTCCCGCCCGCGGAGCTACTCATGAAACGTACACTAAAATCTCGGCTGTCCCTCATTCATCCTGTCCTGTCAGACATTGTTGAGGGCAAGCGCCAGTCCCAAAATGAGTGCCACGCCCATAACTCAAAGGGGAGATGGACAGAAATCGATGACCCCGTATTTGTTCTTAATCACGCTGTGGGGCCCAAGTGGCTCGAGGGGATTGGTAAAGAAGGGAATAGGGTCATAGTGGTCAGACTCAATAATGGGCAGATATGCTGCAAGCATCTGGACCAAGTAAAAAAAAGATTCAACATGGACACTGATGAACCTGAGGAAGATCATGAGATGCTGCCCACACCACCGCCAGTGAACGAGCAACAAGAACCGTCAGCAGCATGCACAGTCCCTGCGATCAGCCCGGACAGGCCGGAATCACCACAGGTGACAAAGACGCATGCCAAGGCTCAACAACCAGAGCCCCAACTGCGGTGCTCCACGAGAGCGCGTCGACCACCTGAAAGACTCAATCTTTGATCCAAAGACGTTGGGGGGAGGTGATGTCATGTTTGTAACCTTCACATAACTGTAACCTTTATGTAACAACACTGTACACTGTATACACCTGAGAAATGCACACCTTGACCACAGGGGGTGAACTTGTGGGAGACACTCCTCACCTGGTCAGCCAGGTATATAAAGGGAGGTCCCACGCAGGGTCATCACTCCTTGGTCCTGTGAATAAAGGTACAGGTCACAGAGTGACCTTGTCTCCAGTGTTGATTTGCTGTAGTGTGTAAGGACACAACACACAGCACCACACCGTGGAACATGGGAGCGAGATCCAGCCTGGGACCTCTCTCTGGGCATGCAGCCACCAACAACTCCCGCTCAGGAACCAGTGTCTTTGAGCTGAGTAACATGGCCTTGTGTACAGCATGAGGAGTCACCCAGCACCCAGCACCCAGCACCCAACACCCAGCACCCAACACCCAGGCTCTCAGCACCCAGTACCCAGCACCCAGGCCCTCAGCACCCATCACCCAGCACCCAGCACCCAGGCCCTCAGCACCCATCACCCAGCGCCCATCGCCCAGCGCCCATCGCCCAGCACCCATCACCCAGCACCCATTACACTTTTAGCCGAGGTTAAAGTTACCCCAAGGTTTAGTCTGGCCAGAGCTCTGTACAGTTTGATCATGACTACCCCTGACTTAAACGTCACTGTTTTGACTATTGTAGTTCAACATCCTTTGGGCCGTGTTGATTGTTGTTCTGCATTGATTGGCTATGTTGAGTCTACTGAGATATCCAGGTTTATTTCAGCTTCCCCCTCGGCGATTTCAACACCAGTCATGAACTATGTGCATTGGCTATTTTTTCCTTCCCACGTGCAGTATAAACCTGCTTCTATTAAATGTAATTGCCCATTGTTTAACCCACTCTCTTACCTTGTCCAACTCACTCTAGAGTGTCTGAGCTCCTGCTGTTTTTCCTGCACCTCCTAGTTTGGTATCTTCAGCAAGCTTGACCATTTTGCATTGTTCTTCGTCATCTCCAGGCCAGGCCCAAGACCACCCCAACCTCTGTCGTCGAGCTACAGTATGCGGACGATGCCTGCGTCAGCGCACATACAGAGGCTGAACTCCAGGAAACAGCCGACGTATTTACTGAGGCATATGAAAGAATGGGCCTTATGCTAAACATCCGTAAGGCAAAGGTCCTCCACCAGCCTGTCCTCGCCGCACGGCACTGCCTCCCAGTCATCAAGATCCATGGCGCAGCCCTGGACAACATGGACCATTTCCCACACCTTGGGAGCCTATTATCAACAAGAGCAGACATTGATGACGAGAACCAACACCACCTCCAGTGCGCCATTGCAGCCTTCGGCCGCCTGAGGAAAAGAATGTTTGAAGCCCGGGTTCTCAAATCTGCCACCAAGCTCATGGTCTACAGGGCTGCAGTAATACCCGCCCTCCTGTATGGCTCAGAGACATGGACCATGTACAGTAGACACCTCAAGTTGCTGGAGAAATACCACCAACGATGTCGCCGCAAGATCCTACAAATCCCCTGGGAGGACAGATGCACCAATATTAACGTCCTCGACCAGGCCAACATCATCAGCATTGAAGCACTGACCACACTTGATCAGCTCCGCTGGGCAGGCCACATTGTCTGCATGCCAGACACGAGATTCCCAAAGCAAGCACTCTACTCGGAACTCCTTCACGGCAAACGGTGGGCAGAGGAAACATTACAAGGACACCCTCAAAGCCTCACTGATAAAGTGCAACATCCCCACCGACACCTGGGAGACCCTGGCCAAAGATCGCACTAAGTGGAGGAAGTTCATCCGGGAGGGCGCTGAGTACCTCGAGTCTCATCACCGAGGGCATGCAGAAACCAAGCGCAGGCAGCGGAAGGAGCGTGCGGCAAACCTGTCACACCCACCCTTTCCCTCAACGACTATCTGTCCCACCTGTGACAGGGACTGTGGCTCTCGTATTGGACTGTTCAGCCACCTAAGGACTCAGTTTAAGAGTGGAAGCAAGTCTTCCTCGATCCCGAGGGACTGCCTATGATGATTTACATTGAGTTTCTGAATCCAGGTGTCAATTAGAAATAGTAGGTCCCTGCACCAAGACCTGGGGGACCACCACTCACAATCCCGCAATAACTCCGCCGATCTAACTCATCGACCCTGCAATATCTCAGCGTTGCCAGGTGCCCCTCGGGAATTAGCTCAACTAGACAGCATTTGAGGTGGAACTTTGTCCCGCACTTTTTGGAAGCCCAGGTACAACAACGGAACAAAATGACTGATAGGCTGAGGCCTGGCCCTCAAAGGGAAACTGCTTTCTGCACTGCTGCAATCGGTCGGGGTATTGGACAGTCTGCTGTCAGAAAGTATGGAGGTGTCCGTCTCCAGATTCTGTGGGATTCTCCCACAAGGTATCATCATCATCATAGGCAGTCCCTCGAACGAGGATGACTTGCTTCCACATGAGTTCACAGATGTTTCAATGAAGGACCCGATGTTCCAGTCCTGAACTCCAATTGAGGGGGTGGAAGATACCTGTGCATTGATTTTTTTAATATGTAGTGACCATTGCACACCAGCCACCACACGGGCTTGACAGAGCTAGGTCTTGGTCCAGTGGCAAGGATTAACCAGGACGACTGGAGACCTGCTCTGCTGCACGGACCTAGTGCGCACATATATCGCACAGTGTGGGCTGGCCCGTGCTGCCCCTGGGCCCTCGCCTCTTCTGAGCCCCGTACCCTCATTCGCTGCTTCTCCACCACGATCTCTCGCCGTTCCTCCACCACAAACATTCACCGCTCCTCCATCACGATCACCCACCAAATCTCAGCCAATCAATCACCAAAAATCAGTACTCTGCTGTCTATCACGGAACCTGTAGTCAGCTATATGGACCCGACTTCCCACACCAGGAGTCTCTGTCACCAGCTCTTGTAGTGTTGATCGAGACTCAAGCTAGTGCCATTCAGGCTCTGGGATCCTCCATCGCCATTGAACCGCTGGGAATGTGTATCGAGAGGTTGGGTCTAACGGTCTGTCCTCCCCTCCCACCCCCACAGGTCACCGGGAGTGATGCTCACAGCCCCACGGGGGTGGCACCCAGTGCCCTCTCTCAGGATGCTCCCCACCTGCTCCCTCGCCACCCCCTCAACCAATGCCCACCCTTGGGCCAGCCTGCCCTGGGAGCAGCTGGCAAACTGCAACCTGCAGCTGAGACACCTCCAGCCCAGACACCTGGGGCTCACCAACCACCGCATCGCGAGGCCTCAGGTCTGTAGTTGATAATGAGGAAGAAAGCTGGAGACTGCAGGAAGATATCAATGAACTGGTCAGGTGGGCAGAACAGTAGCAAATGGAATTCAGTCTGGAGAAGTGTGAGGTAATGCATTTGGGGAGGGGCTAACAAGGCAAGGGAATACACATTAAATGGTAGGACACTGAGAAGTGTAGGGACCTTGGAGTGCAGGTCCACAGATCCCTGAAGGTAGCAGGCCAGGTAGTTAAGGTGGTTAAGAAGGCATATGGAATACTTGCCTTTATTAGCCGAGGCATAGAATACAAGAGCATGGGAGGTTATGCTTGAACTGTATAAAACACTAGTTAGACCACAGCGAGAGTACTGCGTGCAGTTCTGGTCACCACATTACAGGAAGGATGTGATTGCACTGGAGAGGTTACAGAGGAAATTCACGAGGATGTTGCCAGGACTGGAGAATTTTAGCTATGAAGAAAGATTGGATAGGCTGGGGCTGTTTTCTTTGGTGGTCTGCACAGATTGGTCTTAAGGGGAGTGCACTTAAACAGAGTGGTTTATTTGGGAATTTGGAAAGAGTTGGGGAATTTTGGTAAGTATTGGGTAAATAGAAGCTGTAAAAAGTGAAATTTAGTTTAAGATTTTGATTTCAAATTTCAGTCAGCACAGACACGATGGGCCAAATGACTTCCTTCTGTGCCGCAAATATCTGTGATTCTATGATCAGCTGCTTCCCCCCCTCCCCCGCCACAACAATAATAACAGTTTGTATTTATATATGCCTTTAGCAAAGGAACACAGGAACAGGATGAGGCCATTCAGCCCCTCGAGCCTGCTCCACCATTGAATGAGATGACGGCCATACCTTTGGTTATCAAAACTCTATCAATCCCGGATTTAAAATTAACAGCTGACCCAGGCTCAATTGGTGTTTGTGGGAGAGAGTTCCAAACTTCCCCCACCCTGTGAGTGTAGAAGTGTTTCCCAACTTCATTCCTGAAAGGCCTGCCTCTAATCTTCAGACTATGCCCCCGAGTCCTAGACTCCCCAACCAGCAGGGATAGTCTCTCTCTATCTACCCTACTCTTAGTATCCTGAAAACTTCCATCAAACCACCCCTTAACCGTCTAAATTCTAGGGAATACAACCCTCATTGATGTAATCTCTCCCTGGAGCCCGGGTATCATTCTGGTAAACCTACGCTGCACTCCCTCCAAAGCCAATATATCCTCCCTAAGGTGTGGTGCCCAGTACTGCTCACAGTGCTCCAGGTGTGGTCTAACCAGGGTTTGTACAGCTGCAGCATAACTTCTACCCCCTTGTATTCTAGTCCTCTAGATATAAAGGCCAGCATTCCAGTAGCCTTTTTGATTTTCTGTACCTGTTCATGACATTTTAATGATCTATGTACCTGGACCACAAGTCTCTTTGGACCATCACTGTGTTTAGCAGTGACTAGTGGGGTACCACAGGGCACAGTGCTGGGACCCCAGCACTTTACAATATATATTAACGATTTAGATGATGGAATTGAGTGTAATATCTCCAAGTTTGCAGATGACACTAAACTGGGTGGCGGTGTGAGCTGTGAGGAGGACGCTAAGAGGCTACAGGGTGACTTGGACAGGTTAGGTGAGTGGGCAAATACATGGCAGATGCAGTATAATGTGGATAAATGTGAGGTTATCCACTTTGGGGGCAAAAACACAAAGGCAGAATATTATCTGAATGGTGGCAGATTAGGAAAAGGGGAGGTGCAACGAGACCTGGATGTCATGGTTCATCAGTCACTGAAGAAGGCAAATGGTGTGTTGGCCTTCATAGCTAGGGGATTTGAGTATAGAAGCAGGGAGGTCTTACTGCAGTTGTACAGTGCCTTGGTGAGGCCTCACCTGGAATACTGTGTTCAGTTTTGGTCTCCTAATCTGAGGAAGGACATAGAAACATAGAAACATAGAAAATAGGTGCAGGAGCAGGCCATTCAGCCCTTCTAGCCTGCACCGCCATTCAATGAGTTCATGGCTGAACATGCAACTTCAGTACCCCCTTCCTACTTTCACGCCATACCCCTTGATCCCCCGAGTAGTAAGGACTTCATCTAACTCCCTTTTGAATATATTTAGTGAATTGGCCTCAACTACTTTCTGTGGTAGAGAATTCCACAGGTTCACCACTCTCTGGGTGAAGAAGTTTCTCCTTATCTCGGTCCTAAATGGCTTACCCCTTATCCTTAGACTGTGACCTCTGGTTATGGACTTCCCCAACATTGGGAACATTCTTCCTGCATCCAACCTGTCCAAACCCGTCAGAATTTTAAACGTTTCTATGAGGTCCCCTCTCACTCTTCTGAACTCCAGTGAATACAAGCCCAGTTGATCCAGTTTTTCTTGATAGATCAGTCCCACCATCCCGGGAATCAGTCTGGTAAATCTTCGCTGCACTCCCTCAATAGCAAGAATGTCCTTCCTCAAGTTAGGAGACCAAAACTGTACACAATACTCCAGGTGTGGCCTCACCAAGGCCCTGTACAACTGTAGCAACACCTCCCTGCCCCTGTACTCAAATCCCCTCGCTATGAAGGCCAACATGCCATTTGCTTTCTTAACCGCCTGCTGTACCTGCATGCCAACCTTCAATGACTGATGTACCATGACACCCAGGTCTCGTTGCACCTTCCCTTTTCCTAATCTGTCACCATTCAGATAATAGTCTGTCTCTCTGTTTTTACCACCAAAGTGGATAACCTCACATTTATCCACATTATACTTCATCTGCCATGCATTTGCCCACTCACCTAACCTATCCAAGTCGCTCTGCAGCCTCACAGCATCCTCCTCGCAGCTCACACTGCCACCCAACTTAGTGTCATCCGCAAATTTGGAGATACTACATTTAATCCCCTCGTCTAAATCATTAATGTACAATGTAAACAACTGGGGCCCCAGCACAGAACCCTGCGGTACCCCACTAGTCACTGCCTGCCATTCCGAAAGGTACCCATTTACTCCTACTCTTTGCTTCCTGTCTGACAACCAGTTCTCAATCCACGTCAGCACACTACCCCCAATCCCATGTGCTTTAACTTTGCACATTAATCTCCTGTGTGGGACCTTGTCGAAAGCCTTCTGAAAGTCCAAATATACCACATCAACTGGTACTCCTTTGTCCACTTTATTGGAAACATCCTCAAAAAATTCCAGAAGATTTGTCAAGCATGATCTCCCTTTCACAAATCCATGCTGACTTGGACCTATCATGTCACCATTTTCCAAATGCGCTGCTATGACATCCTTAATAATTGATTCCATCATTTTACCCACTACTGAGGTCAGGCTGACCGGTCTATAATTCCCTGCTTTCTCTCTCCCTCCTTTTTTAAAAAGTGGGGTTACATTGGCTACCCTCCACTCCATAGGAACTGATCCAGAGTCAATGGAATGTTGGAAAATGACTGTCAATGCATCCGCTATTTCCAAGGCCACCTCCTTAAGTACTCTGGGATGCAGTCCATCAGGCCCTGGGGATTTATCGGCCTTCAATCCCATCAATTTCCCCAACACAATTTCCCGACTAATAAAGATTTCCCTCAGTTCCTCCTCCTTACTAGACTCTCTGACCACTTTTATATCCGGAAGGTTGTTTGTGTCCTCCTTAGTGAATACTGAACCAAAGTACTTGTTCAATTGGTCTGCCATTTCTTTGTTCCCCGTTATGACTTCCCCTGATTCTGACTGCAGGGGACCTACGTTTGTCTTTACTAACCTTTTTCTCTTTACATACCTATAGAAACTTTTGCAATCCGCCTTAATGTTCCCTGCAAGCTTCTTCTCGTACTCCATTTTCCCTGCCCTAATCAAACCCTTTGTCCTCCTCTGCTGAGTTCTAAATTTCTCCCAGTCCCCAGGTTCGCTGCTATTTCTGGCCAATTTGTATGCCATTTCCTTGGCTTTAATACTATCCCTGATTTCCCTTGATAGCCACGGTTGAGCCACCTTCCCTTTTTTATTTTTACGCCAGACAGGAATGTACAATTGTTGTAATTCATCCATGCGGTCTCTAAATGTCTGCCATTGCCCATCCACAGTCAACCCCTTAAGTATCATTAGCCAATCTATCTTAGCCAATTCATGCCTCATACCTTCAAAGTTACCCTTCTTTAAGTTCTGGACCATGGTCTCTGAATTAACTGTTTCATTCTCCATCCTAATGCAGAATTCCACCATATTATGGTCACTCTTCCCCAAGGGGCCTCGCACAACGAGATTGCTAATTAATCCTCTCTCATTACACAACACCCAGTCTAAGATGGCCTCCCCCCTAGTTGGTTCCTCGACATATTGGTCTAGAAAACCATCCCTTATGCACTCCAGGAAATCCTCCTCCATCGTATTGCTTCCAGTTTGGCTGGCCCAATCTATGTGCATATTAAAGTCACCCATTATAACTGCTGCACCTTTATTGCATGCACTCCTAATTTCCTGTTTGATGCCCTCCCCAACATCACTACTACTGTTTGGAGGTCTGTACACAACTCCCACTAACGATTTTTGCCCTTTAGTGTTCTGCAGCTCTACCCATATAGATTCCACATCATCCAAGCTAATGTCTTTCCTAACTATTGCATTAATCTCCTCTTTAATCAGCAATGCTACCCCACCTCCTTTTCCTTTTATTCTATCCTTCCTGAATGTTGAATACCCCTGGATGTTGAGTTCCCAGCCCTGATCATCCTGGAGCCACGTCTCCGTAATCCCAATCACATCATATTTGTTAACATCTATTTGCACAGTTAATTCATCCACTTTATTGCGGATACTCCTTGCATTAAGACACAAAGCCTTCAGGCTTGCTTTTTTAACACCCTTGCTATTGAGGGAGTGCAGCGAAGGTTCACCAGACTGATTCCAGGGATGGCTGGACTGTCATATGAGGAGAGACTGGACCAACTGGGCCTTTATTCACTGGAGTTTAGAAGGATGAGAGGGGCTCTCATAGAAACATATAAGATTCTGACGGGACTGAACAGGTTAGATGCCGATGTTGGGGAAGTCCAGAACCAGGGACATAGTCTTAGGATAAGGGGTAGGCCATTTAGGACTGAGATGAGGAGAAACTTCTTCACTCAGAGAGTTGTTAACCTGTGGAATTCCCCACCATAGAGAGTTGTTGATGCCAGTTCATTGGATATATTGAAGAGGGAGTTAGATATGGCCCTTACGGCTAAGGGGATCAAGGGGTATGGAGAGAAAGCAGGAAAGAGGTACTGAGGGAATGATCAGCCATGATCTTATTGAATGACGGTGCAGGCTCGAAGGGCCGAATGGCCTACTCCTGCACCTATTTTCTATGTTTCTATGTTTACTGTTATTTTGCTTACGTTAATTTTATTGAGTCCCTGTCCCTGATTCAATATTAGTTTCCTTGGGATGTTCGGCATGCTCTTCCTGTACTGTAAATACTGACGCAAAGTCATTATTCAATATTGCCATCATTACCTTATTATAATAGACATATCACCGTAATCAGTTTTTAAGGGACCAACACTGCTCCTGACAGTGGGCACAGTGTCAACTGTGGCTCAGTGGCCAGCACTCTTGCCTCTCGGTCAGAATGTTGTGGGTTCATAGTCCCACTCCAGAGACTTGAGCACATAAATCTAGGTTGACACTCCAGTGCAGTGCTGAGGGAGTGCTGCAGTGTCTGAGGTGCTGTTTTTCGGATGAAATGTTAAACTGAGGCCCCGTCTGCCCTCTTGGATGGGTGTAAAAGACCCCATGGCACTATTTTGAAGAAGAGCAGGGGAGTTTTCCCTGGTGTCCTGGGCCAATATTTATCCCTCAATAAATATAACAAAAACAGATTATCTGGTCATTATCACATTGCTGTTTGTGGGAGCTTGCTGTGCGCAAATTGCTTGCCGCGTTTCTCACATTACAACAGTGACTACACTCCAAAAGTACTCCATTGGCTTTGGGACATCTGGTGGTCATGAAAGGCGCTATATAAATGCAAATCTTTCTTTGTTCTTTTCTGACCACCCTCTGTTCCTTAATATAATTGTAAAACAAATTGTGTTGATTTTTATACCCCTTCCAAGTTTCTTTTCATACTCCCTTTTTGTAGCACTTACAATCTGTTAACATCGTGAAACATCCCAGGCAGGTCACCAGCGTTAGCAGACAGAATGTAACCCCGAGCCACATCAGGAGATACTAGGGCAGATGACCAAATGCTTGGTCAAAGAGGTAGGTTTTAAGGAGCATCATAAAGGAGGAAAGAGGGGTAGAGATGTGGCGGGGTTTAGGGAGGGAATTCCGAGCTTACAGGCCAGGCAGCTGAAGGCACAGCCACCAATTGTTGAGCGATTATAATCGGGAATGCTCAAGAGGTTGTTGTCCTTAGAGTAGAGGAGGCTAAGGGCAGATTTGAGCGAGCTGTTTCAAATCATCAGGGGTTTAGATAGCGTAAACAAAGAGAAGCAGTTTCCAATGGCCAAAGGGTTAATCAGAGGGCACAGATTGAAGGAGATTGGCAGAAGAACCAAAGGCCACATGAGGGAGAACTTTCTTACGCAGCGAGTGGTTAGGATCTGGAATGCACTGCCCTATAGGGAGGTGGAGGCAGACTCAATCGTGGCCTTCAAAAGGGAATTGGATAAGTATTTGAAGGAGAAAAATTTGCAGGAATCAGGGGAAGAGCGGGGGAGGGGGACGGATTGGGTTGCTCTTCGAAAGAGTCGGCGTGGACTGGATGGGCCGAATGGCCTACCCATGTGATTCTATGATTTTGGATCTCCAGAACATTGCCCTGATGACTATTCTTCAACGTGAGCCTAAACAGTGAGGCAAGCAGGCTATTCAACTTTAGGAGGCACCATCACCGAGCCATCGGTTGCTCTTACTCAACGTCCACCTGCGTGTCTAACCTTGAGGGCTCACCGGTTATTGAGCAGGGTCAGTGATCCTGATCGGGGCTCACTGGTTATTGAGCAGGGTCAGTGATCCTGATCGATCGGGGCTCACTGGTTAGTGAGCAGGGTCAGTAATCCTGATCGATCGGGGCTCACTGGTTAGTGAGCAGGGTCAGTAATCCTGATCGATCGGGGCTCACTGGTTATTGAGCAGGGTCAGTAATCCTGATCGATCGGGGCTCACTGGTTATTGAGCAGGGTCAGTAATCCTGATCGATCGGGGCTCACTGGTTAGTGAGCAGGGTAAGTGATCCTGATCGATCGGGGCTCACTGGTTAGTGAGCAGGGTCAGTGATCCTGATCGATCGGGGTTCACTGGTTAGTGAGCAGGGTCAGTGATCCTGATCGATCGGGGCTCACTGGTTAGTGAGCAGGGTCAGTGATCCTGATCGATCGGGGCTCACTGGTTAGTGAGCAGGGTAAGTGATCCTGATCGATCGGGGCTCACCGGTTAGCTCCTGATCAAGGTCAGTGGAACCAATTATAATCCCTGCCTGCGTCGATCGGCATACTCCTCACGACCTAATCCTGGGCCTCTCTGCTCTGCATGCCTCAGTTCCACACATAGTAACTGGGCTATCAGGGTTGTGGATAAAGTCGATCAGCTCAACTTTTCCTTTTTAGGTGTCAGCTGTGGCTCAGTGGGCAGCACTCTCACCTCTGAGTCAGAAAGTTGTGGGTTCAAGTCCCACTCCAGAGACTTGAGCACATAAATCTAGCCCTACACTCCCAGTGCAGTGCTGAGGGAGTGCTACACTGTCGGAGGTGCCATCTTTCGGATGAGACGTTAAACCGAGGCTCCGGCTGCTCTCTCGGGTGGTCAAAAAAAAATCCTATGGCACTATTTGAAGAAGTGCAGGGGAGTTATCCCCGGTGTCCTGGCCAATATTTATCCCTCAATCGACATAACTAAAACAAATTATCTGGTCATTATCACATTGCTGTGTGTGGGAGCTTGCTGTGCGCAAATTGCTTGCCGTGTTTCCCAAATTACAACAGTGACTACACTCCAAAAGTACTTCATTGGCCGTAAAGCGCTTTGGGACGTCAGGTGATCATGAAAGGCATTATATAAATGCAAGTATTTCTTGTCTTTAAATTTCCTACCCGTCTCCTGGAAGCGGATTGGTTGCCTGCCCTTTGTCCCGCCTCTGTTACAGCGGATTGGTTGTCTGCCCTTTGTCCCGCCTCTGTTACAGCGGATTGGTTGCCTGCCCTTTGTCCCGCCTCTGTTACAGCGGATTGGTTGCCTGCCCTTTGTCCCGCCTCTGTTACAGCGGATTGGTTACCTGCCCTTTGTCCCGCCTCTGTTACAGCGGATTGGTTGCCTGCCCTTTGTCCCACCTCTGTTACAGCGGATTGGTTGCCTGCCCTTTGTCCCGCCTCTGTTACAGCGGATTGGTTGCCTGCCCTTTGTCCCGCCTCTGTTACAGCGGATTGGTTGTCTGCCCTTTGTCCCGCCTCTGTTACAGTGGATTGGTTGCCTGCCCTTTGTCCCGCCTCTGTTACAGTGGATTGGTTGCCTGCCCTTTGTCCCGCCTCTGTTACAGTGGATTGGTTGTCTGCCCTTTGTCCCGCCTCTGTTACAGTGGATTGGTTGCCTGCCCTTTGTCCCGCCTCTGTTACAGTGGATTGGTTGCCTGCCCTTTGTCCCGCCTCTGTTACAGTGGATTGGTTGCCTGCCCTTTGTCCCGCCTCTGTTACAGTGGATTGGTTGTCTGCCCTTTGTCCCGCCTCTGTTACAGTGGATTGGTTGTCTGCCCTTTGGGCGGGTTGGTGGTGGGCTGGGGATAGGTTTAGATTTTTAATATTTTTACATCCCACCCGACCAACACCCGCTTGTTTTGGGGGGTTAAAATTTCTCTCGATATCTCTGCTCAGGTAACTGCTGTCTCTGGCAGCTGACTCACGAGAAACATACTGGCCCAGAAATCCTGCTTTCTGTTCCACAGGCGTTCGACTGGATTGTAGAAAAAAGAAGCGCACCTACCTGTTCCTGCTGCGCCCACGCGAGTTCCCGGTCCTGGGGCCTACCCTGACTGTGCGTCGCAGTGCGTGCACATCGGATTATGCGCAGGCCTGGAGCTGCAGTCACATGGCTCTGGGCAGCCAATCAGGTAAAGTATGCTCTCATTAATAATAATGGGAACTCTGTAAGTTGGAGCTCCCGTTATTATGAATGAGAAACTCCCCCAAACACACAAAACATTAACAAAAATAGAAAAAAATACACTACATATTTAACATTAATTTAAATTAAAGTTATTTATGTGTTATTAAAAATATATATTTTTCCGATTTTTAAAAAAGTTTTTAAAATTATGCTTTAAAATAAATGTGACCTTTTTAAAAATAAAATGTGATTTTTAATTTTATTTGTTATGTTTTAAGTGTGTTTTAAAACTCATATGCCTGTAAAAGTAGGCTATGCGGCTGCTTTTACCAGGCGCAAGTGTTTTCAGGACATCCGCTGGACAAGATATGGGTAAATCCCGCAATCCTGCCTGTGCGAGTGTCCTGGCTGTGGAGATACAGAGGATCTGGGAAAGCCGGTTTTCAGCACATGCGTATTGTGCGCTGAAAACTGGCTTTTGCGATGCCTTCCTGGGTCCGAACACACTCCGTACACACTCCGCATGGAGGCTGGGATTTCTGGGCAATAGAGTTCCGCTGAACTTTAATAGAACAGAAATAGAACAGAAAGCAGTGTTACTTTTCCCAACTAAGTGTTGAATTCTTTTCTGTAAAGCAATGAGCATTTGCTTCACTCGCTCTCTCCCCTTAAGAACATAAGAACTAGGAGCAGGAGTATACCATTCGGCCCCTCGAGCCTGCTCCGCCATTCAATAAGATCATGGCTGATCTCCTACCTCACCTTTACTCTCCTGCACTGTCCCCATATCCCTTGATTCCCTTAATATCCAAAAATCTATTGATCTCTGTCTTGAATATACTCAAAGACTGAGCCTCTACAGCCCTCTGGGACAGAGAATTCCAGAGATTCACCACCCTCTGAGTGAAGAAATATCTCCTCATCTCAGTCCTCAAAGTTCGACCCCTTATTCTGAGACTGTGACCCCCGGTTCTAGACTCCCCAGCCCAGGGGAAACACCCTCCCTGCATCTACCCTGTCAAGCACTGTAAGAATGTTGTATATTTCAATGAGATCATCTCTCATTCTTCTAAACTCTAAAGAATATAGGCCTCGTCTACTCAATCTCTCCTCATAGGGCAATTCACCCATCCCAGGAATCGTTGCACTCCCTCAATAGCAAATATATCCTTCCTTAGGTAAGGAGACCAAAACTGTACACAATACTCCAGGTGTGGTCTCACCAGGGCCCTATATAATTGCAGTAAGACATCTTTACTCTTAGGGGGAGAAGTTGGGCTACTTTGCGCCGCCCATTAGGACCCCGGGGGGGAGTTTGCGACTGGGCGCGGCGAGAACAGCGCCTCCCGCTAAATTCGGCGGGGGTTTTGTGGTGGCGGTAACAGTGGATCCTTTCGGTGTGCAACATCTCCAACATCTCCCAGTTTGCGTCCATTGCTCCATCCGCGAGGTCACAGATGCTTTGTACAGAAGGAGGAGGGACTACATCTCCGTCCCCATGACCAGAGAGAAGCAGCTCGAGCGTGCATGTGGTTTTTCCAGGATAGCGGCTTCCCCATGGTGTAGGGCGCCAATGACTGCACACACATCGCTTTGTGGGCCCCGTGTAACAACCCGGAGGTATTCCGTAAATGTGCAGTTGGAGTGCGACCACACACACAATCCTCACCATCAATGCTCGCTATCCTGGCAGCAGCCACGATGCCTCCATCCTGCGTCAGACCGATGTGCCAGCTCTCTTCCAGCCACCACATCAAGCTCGCGGCTGGCTGCTTGGAGACACGGGCTCCACCTGGCTCATGAGGAGGATGAGGTGGAGGAGGAACAATAACACCAGCGACAGAGCAGGCAGACATTCAATCGGCCTTGTGCAAGGGCGGTCCGTGACCAGTTCCAGTGAATTCCAGGTCACAGCCCAAAACTGAAATGGGAGACAGCGCCAAATATACAACATTCCAATTACATTTTTATCTGAAAAGATTAACCACATATATATATGTCATGTATTCAACCAGCATTGTAACCCATGTATAAACTGACCTAAGTTGTACACCGTGAGAACACTGACCACTAGGTGGGAGACACTTCTAACATGGATCTTCAGGTATAAAAGGGGAAGCTCCACCCACCTTCATCACTTGAGTGCTAAGGAATAAAGGACAGGTCACAGACTGACCTTCTCTCAAGCATGGGCCTCGTGTGCATTTATACTGTGTAGTAAGGACGTATCAATGGCGACAAGAAACCGGGATTTAAACCACACGAGCATGGCCACTAGCAGAACAGACGAGAGGTACTGTGTTAAGGAATGGTTGGGACAGAGATTCAACATTGTTAAAGCAGCACACAGTTCTCCAGGCAGACAAGGGCAATCGGGCATGCCCCAACATGTAGTCGAACTCAGAGGGGGAGTTCGACAGAGACAATGGCAAGCTGAACGGCGATTCATGCCATTGCAAGGGACAATGCGGCCAGTAATGGGGCCATCAACACCTGTTAATGGTGCACTCAAGGACAATAACAGGGGCAGTCAGGGACGATCGACTGGCAAGGGACCTTTTGTTTCAAACCACAGCTCATGCTGGAGGTGTGGAGGCACACACTCAGCCGGTGTTTGCAGAGATGAGTAAAATACCTGCAGAAATTGCAGAAATGGACACTGGGGGAAATCGCTGGAAGCTGAAGTTCAGCGAGTTCATGTGGATAACGTATACAGTTCATACACCAGGACGCCACCGATAATGATGAAAGTGCTCCTCAATGGCATCCCAGTATCAATGGAGTTAGACACGGGTGCCAGCCAGTCCCTGATGGGTATCAAACAGTTTGAAAAGTTGTGGGCGTCCAAGGCCAGGAGGCCAAAATTATCACCGATTGACGCACAGCTACGGACATATACAAAGGAGATCATTCCGGTGCTAGGCAGCGCCACGGTAGTCGTGACCCACAAAGATTCGGAGAACAGGTTGCCACTCTGGATTGTCCCAGGGGATGGTCCCGCACTACTGGGGAGGAGTTGGCTTGCTGTCATGAACTGGAAATGGAGCGATGTCAATGCAATTTCCTCTGTGGAGCGAGTATTATGCTCACAGATCCTGGACAAATTTGACTCATTATTTCAACCCGGCATTGGCACTTTCATGGGGGCCAAGGTAGTGATTCACATAAACCCGGACGCCAGGCCAGTACACCACAAGGCCAGAGTGGTGCCGTACGTGATGCAGGAAAAGATAGAAGGCGAATCGGACCGCCTGTTGAGGGAAGGCATCATCTCGCCAGTCGAATTCAGTGACTGGGCGAGCCCGATTGTGCCGGTGCTCAAGGCGGATGGGTTGGTCAGGATATGTGGTGATTACAAGGTCACCATCAATCGGGTGTCACTCCAAGACCAGTACCCGCTACTGAGAGCGGAGGACCGCTTTGCGACACTAACCGGTGGCAAACTTTTTTCAAAATTGGACCTGACCTCAGCTTACATGACCCAGGAGCTGGCGAGTGAGTCGAAGAAGCTGACCACCATCACGACACACAAGGGATTGTTTGAGTACAACAGATGTCCGTTCGGGATTCGCTCGGCCGCCGCGATCTTCCAACTAAATATGGAAAGCCTCCTCAAGTCGATTCCAGGGACGGTGGTTTTTCAGGACGACATCCTCATTACGGGTTACGATACTGAAGAACACCTCCACAACCTGGAGGAGGTGCTACGCAGACTGGACCGGGTAGGGCTGCAACTGAAAAAGGCGAAGTGCGTCTTCCTAGCTCCAGAGGTAGAATTCCTGGGGATGAGGGTAGCAGCAGACGGGATCAGCCCTACTGCGTCCAAGACGGAAGCGATCCAGAGAGCACCCAGACCCTGTAACATGACGGAGCTGCTTTCGTTCCTGGGGCTCCTGAACTATTTTGGTAACTTTCTTCCCAAATTGAGCACGTTGCTAGAGCCGCTACACGTGCTCCTACGCAAAGGTCGCGAATGGGTCTGGGGGGGTCAGCCAGGAAAGGGCTTTTAATAGAGCACGCAATTTGTTGTGTTCCAACAATCTGTTAACACTATATGACCCATGTAAGAAACTTGTGTTAATGTGCGATGCGTCGTCCTATGGTGTCGGGTGTGTGTTGCAGCATGTCAATGCCAAGGGTCAGTTACAGCCGGTAGCTTATGCTGCCAGAAGTCTGTCCCAGGCAGAAAGGGGCTACGGGATTGTAGAAAAGGAAGTGTTAGCATGTGTATAGGCAGTAAAAAAAATGCACCAGTACCTGTTTGGCAGGAAATTTGAGCTGGAGACAAATCACAAACCCCTAACGTCCCTTTTGGCCGACAACAAGGCCATAAATGCAAATGCATCGGCCCACATACAGAGGTGGGCACTCACGTTAGCTGCCTATGACTACACAATTCGGCACAGACCGGGTACCGAAAACAGCGCCGATGCACTCAGCAGGCTCCCACTAGCCACCACTGAGGGGGCTACCGAGCATGCTGCTGAGATGGTCATGGCTGTTGAAGCTTTCGGAAGCGAAGGCTCACCCGTGACAGCCCGTCAGATTAAAGTCTGGACAAATAGAGACCCGCTATTGTCTCTAGTCAAGAAATGTCTCCTGAATGGGGACTGGGCAGCCACATACAGGGCATGCCCTGAGAAATTTAAACCATTTCACAGGCGCAGGGATGAACTCTCGATTCAGGCTGATTGCCTACTGTGGGGAAACCGCGTAGTCATGCCCCAGATGGGCAGAGAGGTGTTCATCAGAGAACTCCACAATGAGCACCCGGGCATTGTCATGATGAAGGCAATTGCCAGGTCACACGTTTGGTGGCCAGGGATAGACGCAGATCTGGAACTTTGTGTTCGCAGGTGCAACACGTGTGCCCAGCTGGGCCATGCGCCTAGGGAAGCCCCCCTTAGCCCCTGGCCATGGCCCGCCAAGCCTTGGTCACGCATCCATGTGGACTACGCAGGTCCTTTCATGGGGAAAATGTTTTTGGTTGTAGTAGACGCCTACTCCAAATGGATCGAGTGTGACATTTTAAATTCAAGCACATCCTCTGCCACGGTAGAAAGTCTACGGGCAATGTTCGCCACCCACGGTCTACCGGACATCTTGGTCAGCGACAATGGCCCGTGCTTCACAAGCACTGAATTCCAGGACTTCATGGCAGGCAATGGAATTAACCATGTCAGAACGGCACCATTCAAGCCGGCCTCAAACGGCCAGGCAGAACGAGCAGTGCAGATAATCAAACAGGGGATGCTCAGAATCCAAGGGGGTTCCTTACAAACCCAATTATCACGCCTCCTGTTGGCCTATAGATCCCGACCACACTCGCTCACAGGGGTTCCACCCGTAGAGCTGCTAATGAAAAGGACGCTCAAAATCCGGTTATCCCTTATACACCCCACCATGAAAGAAATTGTCGAGAGCAGGCGCCAGTCACAATATGACTACCATGACAGGAATGCGAGGGTGCGATGTATTGATGTAAATGATTCTGTTTTTGTCCTCAACTACGCAGCAGGGCCCAAATGGCTCGCAGGCACTGCAGTTGCCAAAGAGGGAAATAGGATTCTGGTAGTTAAACTTACCAATGGACAAATCTGCCGCAAACATGTGGATCAAACAAAAAGGAGGTTCAGCAACCCCATAGAAGAAGCAGAGGAAGAACACGATATAGAGTTCACTCCACCACAGGTGACCGAACACCGGAACCAAAGGGAGGAGAGCCCACTCACTGAGGGCAGTCTGGATAGGCCTGAGGCACCGCAAACAGCAGACACTCAGGCCAGCGCCCAATAACCGGAGCCCCAACTCAGGCGCTCTACAAGAGAGCGTAAACCACCAGAGAGACTCAACCTGTGATCCCAATAAGACTTTGGGAGGGGAGGTGATGTCATGTATTCAACCAGCATTGTAACCCATGTATAATCTGACCTAAGTTGTACACCGTGAGAACACTGACCACAAGGTGCGAGACACTCCTAACCTGGACCTTCAGGTATAAAAGGGGAAGCTCCACCCACTTCCTGACTTGAGTGCTAAGGAATAAAGGATGGGCCTCGTGTGCATTTATACTGTATAGTAAGGACGTATCAATATATATACAACAATTAAATTTACTATTCACCCTTGTGCAAAACCTCGTAACAGTGCCGTTACCTAATCTACAGCTCCTCCACAGAGTGTCCCCAGTGGCTGCAGCAAGGCTGCTGGAAGGCTGCTGAGTGTCGGGGCCAGAGCTACAGATGGCCTTGTAGGAGGCCCTCGACCAGCTCTGGGCCTGGAAAGCCCAGCTGTAGACTGCACCACCTCAGGCTGGGCGGCGGCAGTCTGGGCTGGCTGGGTGACAGGCAGTGACAAGGGCAATGATGGAGTGGCAGTGGTGGGCTCAGGAGTGTGTCATCCTGAGAGAGGACAGCGGGTTCCTGCTCCACTGACACACTGGCACTCCCTCGGGATCTAGAGCACAGATTGGTGGCCTGCTGCGACACCGTGAGATCCCCAGTGGACTCAGCGACGATGGCGCAGTCAGAGCTTGCGTGGCAGCCAGCTCAGGCTAAATGAGGGCAGTCTGAGACTGGATGTCAGCAGTCACTAACGGCATGACAGCACGACGACGTTGTGTGGCTTCCGCCTGTGCTGAAATGGAAGCTGCCACATTGCCCCAGACACACGCCACGGAGTTTGGGTCCCCAAGGTCTCTCTGGGAGTCCACCATCCTCTGCAGATGGGCAATGATGGGCTCCATGGTGTGCGCAGAGCTCTGTACAATGCTGGAGGCGCACTCCTCCACTCTCCTTACCATTGCCGAGAGCCTCTCAGGCACCCTTGCCATTGCACGTCTCATCTCCGAGTGCATGGCCATCACCCTTCTTGTGAACGCCTCCCCATCAAGGTCTTCATCTGAGTCGAACTCACCCACTGGGGAGCTGGCCCCCGAGCTGCCCTTTGCCCCCGGCCTTGCTGCCACCCGCTCGAGCCCGGTGCATCAGCCAGTGCTGACCCCTCTACTAAAGGTGCCTCTAAAGATGGCGCAGTGACATGGTGATTTGCTTCTCCTGCCTCACTCTCACTGACAGGCTGCTCATCTGCTGGCTGATTATCTGAAAGCATAAAGGCACAAGACCCACGTTAAGGGGAGGGCAGGGGGTAGGAATGGAGCAAGGAATGCAGGAGCTGGAAAGTGAGAAAGGCTTGTGGTGTGAGGAGGAAGTGGGATGAGAGAAGGAGAGGGGATGAAGGTACCATTGTTGCCCCCAAGGGGGGTGGACATCGCCACGGCCACAGCGCCCACCACCTGCCCCTCCAATGAGTCACAACACTCGCTCCTCGATGTCTGACAGCTGCTGGAGCTGAGCTCCGCCCCCGCCTGTCCTCTGCTGCTCCCTCCGATTGTGGGCCATCTTGGCCTCTGTGTGGGTCAGAGTGCAGCTCTGTGTTTGGGAGATGTGTCTGCCATAGTTGAATAGCTGTGATTGTAGGCATGGCGTGAGATGTGAATGTGAGTTTGAGTAGTTGCAGATGTTTGGTGGGGGAGATGTTGGTACGCAAGACCTGTTGAAGCATGTACCCACCTTGACCAGCCGCTTGCGGTCATTGAGTTTTTTACGCACTCAGGCTGAGTTCCACGAAAGTGCTGGCCGAGACCTGCTCTGTCACTTCCCTCCACGTGGCCCTGAAGACCCGGGGCAATGGCCTCCTTCCACTGGCCGGGAACAATGCTAACCTCATTTGCCCAGGTGCCACCGAGGATGGAGTCAGGCCCAGGGAGGGGCGAGGAGCTGAAATTAAAAATCAATACAAAAAAAACACTGCAACACCTTCAGGGGACTCCATCCAGGTAAGTCGCTGTAAAGAAAAATGTCTGAATATCTTCACTAACCTTTTTTTTCTGTTCTCCGTACTTACCACGTAGCGGTCCTTCCCCCTGCTGCCACCGACTCCTGCCGACTCCCGCCTGCACCAATCTGGCAGCTCGGCGGGCGGGCGGGCAGGAGGCCACTTGCATGACTAGGCCGCCAGCAGCCAGCAGCAGACAGTTCCCGGCGGTGACCCCTCCCGCCTGCTCCAACCCAAGTGGAAAATGGCAAAGAGAGGAGACCGGAGGCAAAACTCGGCGGCAGCGGATGGTAAGGCCACCAATATCGGGGTCACTGTCACTCGCTAAAAGACAGACTTGGATTTATATAGCGCCTTTACAGCCAATGAAGTACATTTGAAGTGTAGTCTCTGTTGTAATGTGGGAAACGTGGCAGCCAATTTGCGCACAGCAAGCTCCCACAAACAGCAATGTGATGATGACCAGATAATCTGTATTTTTGTTATGTTGATTGAGGGATAAATATAGGCTAGGACAGCAGGGATAACTCCTCTGCTCTGCTTTGAAATAATGCCATGGGATCTTTTATGTCCACTGGAGAGAGCAGACGGGGCTCTCCGAAAAACGGCACCTCCGACAATGCAGCACTCCCCCAGAACTGCACTGGAGTGTCAGCCTGGATTGTGTGCTAATGTCCCTGGGATGGGACTTGAACCCACAACAGTCTGACTCAGAGGCAAGAGTCCTCCCACTGAGCCACAGCTGGCACTGGTTTACTCTCATATTCTATTTTCCCTTTCTTTATCAATTTCTTAGTCATCCTTTGCTGAATTCTAAAATCCTCCCAATCCTCAAGCTGACTGCTCTTTTTGGCAATATTATAAGCCTCTTCCTTTAATCTAATACTATCTTTAATTTCTCTTGTTAGCCATGGTTGGACCATTTTTCCCGTGGTGTTTTTATTCTTCAAGGGAATGTATATTCGTTGTGAATTATTAATTATTTCTTTAACTGTTTGACATTGCTTTTATCCTGTCATATCTTTGAATGTAGTTTCACCACTGACCTTTGCCAACCCGCCTCTCTCTGTTTGTTCAGGTTTAGGACCCTAGTTTCGTACATAACAAAATCACTCTCGAACTCCACATAAAAGTCTATCATATTATGATCACTGGTCTCCAGAGGCTCCTTTACGACAAGGTTATTAATGAACCCAGCCTCATTGCACCATACTAGATCTACAATAGCCTGTTCCCTCATAGGTTCCTTCACATACTGATCTGGAAAACTATCTTGAATGCATTCCATGAACTCTTCCTCTGCTCTACTTCTGCAAATTTGGTTCTCTAATTGCATCTCTAATTTCCTGATTTAATCTGTGCCCGACTGCTAAGACTGCTAAGTTTGAACAACAAAGCAGTGATGTAGTTCAAAAGGTAACTTTTTTGCAGAGTAGATTCTTGAATAATCCAATGTATTCGACTAAAGGCTTTAAATCTGATAGCTGTCATTTGTTCAGATTCACTATTCTCTGATCTTTCCCCCCCCCGCCTCCCCCTCCTCACAATAAGAGTGCTATTTGCTGGTGTCAATCTTGCATGTCAATACTGCTGCAGGAGAAACTGAGGTTAGCAATTGGGTTAGAGGGCCTATAGACTACTCCCACTAATGTTTTCTGTCCCTTGTTGTTTCTTAGCTCCACCCAAACTGGTTCTACTTTTTGTTTTCCCGAACCCTTTCTCGCTACTGTCTTTATCCCCTCCTTTATTATCCTTCCCAAACTGTGCCCCAAGAATCCTCTCCAGCCAATCTTCACTGTGTGTATACAGTAAGTATGGCTTATCCAGCATCAGTATTCACTCGACACAGAGGGGAACTCACAACAACATTGAGTGGAGCATCATCATCATAGGCAGTCCCTCGCGATCGAGGAAGACTTGCTTCCACTCTAAAAATGAGTCCTTAGGTGACTGAACAGTTCAATACGAGAACCACAGTCCCTGTCACAGGTGAGACAGACAGTGGTTGAGGGAAAGGGTAGGTGGGACTGGTTTGTCGCACGCTCCTTCCGCTGCCTGCGCTTGGTTTCTGCATGCTCTCGGCGATGAGACTCGAGGTGCTCAGCGCCCTCCCGGATGCACTTCCTCCTCTTTGGCCAGGGACTCCCAGGTGTCAGTGGGGATGTTGCACTTTATCAGGGAGGCTTTGAGGGTGAGTGGAGATTAGGCAATTGCTCGTAGGACAGCAGGGAAAAGGGAGGATAAATCAGCCCAGGCCATGGAGAGAGAGGAACTGCAATCGTTAGGCTATTTTTGTGGTTAGATCAAGAATAACCACAAAAAACCCCATACAGACAGAGAAACATTCATCCCACACAGCGATAGAGGAACTCGGGAGCTGGAAAACAGGACCAGCCCAATGGGACAGATGCCAGAGGCCATTTCTAAGATCTGTCAAACCGACTAACACTACAATCCTTGTTGATCAGCACATTCCTGTCTGTCTGCATATCCCAGTCTTCGATCAGTGTTGTGCAAATCTATTACAAGCCATTTGTCACAACATCACTTTTCCTTCCGATACTCTTTCAGCCCCAGTGAAAACATTTCCCGAGGTCTGATCACAATGTCCCGGGCTGTTTGGAGGCCTGGCCTCGTCTCTCGGGCTTTCGGCAGGTGACTGCGTGAACTGTTCCACCGAGTTACACTGGACGACGGAACCAGACAAACCATCTCAATATGTGTGACCCGACTAGGTGCACGTCCTTAGCAATGGTCAGCCCACAGACAGGGAACAAGAGTAAGGCTTGGGAGGGAGGTGGGGGACTGGAGATGATTCAGGAGATCCATGGGGTCTGAGAGGAGGATAGTGTGAGTACAAGACCATCAGCAGACCAGGGCCATTAGAGGGAGCAGTGCATGCTGCTACAGGAGGGCAACAGCTGACTGCAGTGTGGGCAGGTACAGCAGGAGTGGCGAGGTCGGGCCGGAGGAGCAGCAAGAGTTCGTAGAGGGATGTGATCAGGGCCCAGGAGAGGCCTGAGTTCGGGGCCCAGAAGAGGCGAGGGCCCAGGGGCAGCACGGGCCAGCCCACACTGCGATATGTGCGCGCGCTAGGTCCGTGCAGCAGAGCAGGTCTCCAGTCGTCCTAGTTAATCCTTGCCACTGGACCAAGACCTAGCTCTGTCAAGCCTGTGTGATGGCTGGTGTGCAACGGTCACCACACGTTAAAAAAATCCATGCACAGGCATCTTCCACCCTTCAGGATGTAGTTCGGGATCTGGAATATTAGGTCTTTCATTGAAACACCTGTGAACTCATCCCTTTTCAGCGTGGAAGCAGGTCATCCTCACTTCGAGGGACTGCCTCTGATGATGATGAAGAGTGTGAATACTTATGATAAAGATAAAGATGCCAACTCAAGGAAAGAATTTCCAGAGTGGCTCCATGAAGGAAGTGGTTTCTCATGATAGGGAGTGGGGGAGTGATTGCATCAAGTAGATGAGTCTCAGATATGGGAGATTCATTCATTGGACAGAAAGCTTATTCAACAACCATGCCTGGGAGTCCTAAATGGTCCATTGTCTCCTCAAGTACCAATTTAATGACACGATGAACTGGAGCAGAAGGTCCTGGAAAGGAGGGCCTGATATCGTGGTGTATGTTGTAACCAGTGACAGAGGGAGAGGTGGACGGAGGGCTCTCTAAGGTGGTTTGAGGGATTCGGTGTTAGATTGAAGAGCAGGAGCTCAGTGTAGTGACCACACTAGAGGTGGCTTGAAAGCAAATGAACAACGGAGTGGTTCAGATTTCTGGGCATTAAGACACATTCTGGAACGTGCAAAGCAGCACACATGGGATAGGCCTAAACTGAGGGCGAGGAAGGGGATGAAGGAGGGGCTGGAGGCACACTCATAATACACACTCATAAACTCAATATACACTCAATATACACTCACACACTCAATATACACTCAATATACACTCACACACTCAATATGCACTCACACAATCAATATACACATCCACACACTCAATATACACTCGCACACTCAATAAACACATCCACTCACTCAGTTTATACTCACACACTCAATATACACATCCACACACTCAATAAACACACACACTCAATATACTCAATATACATTCAATATACATCCTCAATACACACCCACACATTCAATATACACTCACACACTCAATATACACATCTACACACTCAATAAACACACACACTCAATATACTCAATATACACCCTCAATACATACCCACACACTCACACACTCAATATACACCCTCAATATACACTCACACACTCAATATACACTCAATATACACCCTCAATACAAAGCCACACACTCAATATACACCCTCAATATACACTCAATATACACACCCACACACTCAATATACACTCTCAATACAAAGCCACACACTCAATATACACCCTCAATATACACCCTCAATACACACCCACACACTCAATATACACACTCAATACACACCCACACACTCAATATACACTCAATATACACCTTCAATACACACACGCACTCTCAATATACACTCACACACTCAATATACACCCACACACTCAATATATACTCATAATACACACCTACACACTCAATATACACCCTCAATATACACCTATACACTCAATATACACCCACACACTCAATATACACTCAATATATACTCTCAATACACATCCATACACTCAATGTACACCCTCAATATACCCATAATACGCACCCACACACTCAATATGCACTCACAATACACATTCACAATACACACCCTCAATACACATCCACACACTCAATATAAACTCTCAATACATACCCATTCACTCAATATACACTCAATATACACTCAATGTACAACCTCAATATACACCGATAATACACACCCACACACACAATATACACTCACACCCTCATACTCAATATACACGCTCAATACACACCCACACACCCACACCCACAATACACACCCTCACACCAACACACTCAATATGCACTCACAATATACACCCTCAATACACACCTACTATACACACCCTCAATATACACCCTCAATATACACAAAATACACACACACACCCACAATACACACACACAATACACATACACACAATACACACACACACACAATATACACACACAATACACACACAAACACGGCCACAAATACAGACACACACCCAAAAACACACACAGTGATATACATTCAGGCTGCTGCCACCTTGGCTTTAGGTGGCAGTGTTGAAAGCAGCTTCTGAGGGGTACCATCGCTCCAGACTCTGTTCTCCAGAAAGTCGGAATGCTGAGGTGCCGTCCCAGGAGAGTGACATTGGCTCCATGGGAGAGGCACTTGCTGTCCTCTCTCAAGGTGACAGAATCCCTGCTGCCCCACCAGCCACTCCGCCCGTGCTCTCGCTGTTGCCTGCCAGCTAGCCAGCCCAGACTGCTGCCACCCAGGCTGAGGTGCTACGGTCTGAAGCCGGGCCTTCTAGGCCCAGAGCTGCTCGAGGTTACCCTCCCAGTCCCTCTGCAGTCTCCTCATGGAAGCTGAGCTGCCTTCCTCCTCCCAAGCTGCAGCCACTGGGGAGGACCAGGATAGAGAAAGGAGCACGCAAGGCATGCACTAGGGGAATGCACAAGGGGAATAGTCATTGTTACTGGCAATGACTTGTTTGTTAAATTGTTAGTTTCCACTTTATTAACAATTTATTGGTGGTATTTGGTGAAGTGAGGGTGAGACCAGTAAGTCTGGAGTGAAGGAAGGCAATTGGATGGAGGTTGTAAGATTAGTGGCAAGGATTGTGGGAGTGATGCTAATGGGGGATGGGAGGCCGATTTAGGTGAATCGCTCCTTGGCAGCTGGTCTCTGAGAGATCGGGCAGATAGGGGTTCTGGAGGTCAATGCCTCTCCTCCTCCTCCTTCTCTTCCCCTTCCTAAATGGATTTTAGCAAGGCTTTGGACAAGGTCCTACATGGCAGAAAAGTAAAAGCCCATGGAATCCAGGGAAAAGTGACAAGTTTGATCCAAAATTACCTCAGGTGCAGGAAGCAAAGGGTAATGGTCGATGGGTGTTTTTGTAACTGGAAGGTTGTTTTCAGTGGGGTTCCACAGGGCTCAGTACTAGGTCCCTTGCTTTTTGTGGCATGTATCAATGATCTGGGGCTAGACTTTCCATTATTGTGCAGGTTGCCCAAAAATGGGCATTATTTCCAGCCTTGCCGATTATTATGCGTTTTGAGATCGCCGGATTATCGCCCATTTTCAAACCCGCTAGTTTCCACTTTATAAAATAAGTGTTAGCGGGAGCGATGTGAAATGGGTGTCAGCGGTAGTTTGTTTTTCTTCGGTCGTAAAGTGTCAGCTTCCAGAGCAACGCCAGAGCAATGGTCTTTTTCCGCATTTTAGGAGGTCAGGGGTCATCAATACATGCGCAGAAGAGGAGAGAGAGAGCGAGGGAGCAGAGAGGAAGAGGTGGATTTGGTGCCTAGTTCTTTGTGGTTTGTTTGGCTGTTGTGGGAGTTTGAAAGGATTTTTATGAGGTGTACTCATTAAAAATAGCACAAAAAGATAAATAAAATGGAAGGCATGGAGGAGGCGAGAGAGCACGATGCGGAGGTGGAGGAGGCTGTTTAAGGCAGTGAGGTTGGAGAGGAATTGGAGATGGGAGGATGAAAAAGAGCGAGGAGATTCTCCGACGAGGCAAATGCTGCCCTCCTGCAGGAGGTGGAGTCACGTTGGGGTCAATTGACCCGTGGTAGGCGTGGGAAGCCCACCCCGAAGGTGTACCAGAGGATTTGAGCCGAAATCGCTGAGGTGGTCCCGGCGGTGATGCACAAGGTGCGTGAGGGCAACCAGTGCCGCAAGCCCTGGAACAACCTTGTCAGCTCCGGCAGAGTAAGTATTACATTTATTTAATTTACTTATATATTTATATAATTGGAATTGTAAATATGATGAGTAAATAAATTCAGATCTAATGTATTTTGGTTAATGTTTTACTCAAATCCTACATTTACAGTGTATATGTTTAGGCTAATAATGATAATAATAATAATTATAACATCTGTCGGTTATGATGGTGATGTATCAATATCTGTGACAGTACCTAGCAATGATCTTACGCAATGATCTTATGCCATGTCGTGCTGTTGTTACCTTTTGCAGAAGAAGGTTTTGAAGAATAGGGCCGTGCAGCGGTGGACGAGTGGCGGCCCACCAGTCATCAGCGAACTGACAGACATCGAGGAGTGGGCGCTGGCTCGAGTGGGGATCCACTTCCTGTCGGCCACGCAAGCAGCAGCAGAACCTGATGTGATGCCCCGTGAGTAAAGTATATACCATTGCATGATGTAAAGACAATAGATGCCACACCCACTCATATCTGTACAATATATGATAGCTGATTGATGAAAGTGTTATGTTATTAATGATGGGCTCATGAAAATCATTGTAATGCAGAATTTGGTTATGTTCATTAAATGTGATGTCTGTGATTATTTTGATAGTGGTAGTGCTGTTCTCGTGCATATGCTGTGTGTAGTGTTTGAATCACCCTGTCACCCTAGCACCCCCTTCTCCTCTAATAACCTCATTTATATTTTGTAGCTCAGCCAAGAGGAAAGTCACTGTCAATAGCACCGAGGCAAGGTGCGCATCTGGTGTTGGCAACGACGGTGGATCGTGCTTCTGGTGGTCTTGAGGGGCCCCGTATATCGCCCGTTGAGCTGCACTCCACTGAGGACAGTGAGGAGTTGGAGGAGCCGGCAGCAACAAGCTCCAAATCAAGCACACCGATTACGTTTAGTGCTCCTGCAGCCATGTCCTCCCCCACCATGGAGATAATGGGCCCAAGCACTTTGCCGCAGGGCACCCCAAGTGTCTCCTTGCTGACGCTGACCCTGTGGAGGTTGGTTCGACGCAGTGGGACTGCTCCATGATCAGCAAACCTCAGCAGGGGCATGGTATATTTGTCCAGGAGGAATGTTGACATAGGTCAGCAGATCCTCCAGATAATGGGGAGCATATCCCAACAGCTGGCCACAATATCCGCGACCATGACCGACTTCGTGCCACAGATGGCGGTGACCCTGGAGGTGATAGCCAGGATCGCTGGTGCCAGAGGGCTACCAGTGTTCGCGGAACGTGGCACTGAACCCCAAGGTGCCGCACCCCCATTACCAATGACACATGAGAGCCAGGAGGAAGGTCTTGCTTCTGGCTCAGAGGACGTTTACTCCTCGGTACCATCCTCTCCAGCATCTGGCCAACCAGCGGATCTGCCGTCATCCCCCCCAATGTTGCAGCGCCTGAGGAGCACTGCAGCAAGGCGGCTTGGAGTCGGGAGGGGAAGGAGAAGGGGTACAAGTGGGAGACGATGCAGGAGCGAAAAGGAAAATGAGGTGCATGACCACAGGAGTTCCAACAGTATTGTTGTTGTTGCTAGTTAATGAATGTTGGGAGGTTGGGGGAAGGGAGGAGGGGGAGGTTGGGGGAAGGGGGAGGGGGTACCTTGTTGTATTTGCATTTGTGTTATTAGTGTTATTGGAAATGTTAAAAATATTATAAATGTTATAAATTTGTTGTGGGGTGGGGTGAAGTGGGGGGGATGGGGGTAGGCTGTTTTTTTTAAGAATAATAACAATGAATTAACACAAGAGGTTTAATTAAAAATGTTTTATTTAACATAACATTGTTGTGCATTTTCTCAGATAGCTGTAATGTTAAACATTGGTGATTCCTTAACATGAAAGGGGATAATTAAACGTAACTTGAATCAACTTTAACTTTAACTGTCACCAAAGTAATGCACACCATACATGTATGAGCTGCAGACACCACAGTCTTGCAGCTTTGTAAATACAACCAACGTTATTTCATTTATGAGCTGCTGACGTTAGAGTCTCGCTGCTATGTAGCCACCACGGGCCCTTTCCTGCGATGTACAGGGGGTGCGGGTCCTCACTGCACAGCACTGCCCCCCCAGTCATCAAGATCCACGGTGCGGCCCTGGACAACGTGGACCATTTCCTATACTTCGGGAGCCTCTTTTCAACAAGAGCAGACATTGATGAGGAGATTCAACACTGCCTCCAGTGCGCCAGTGCAGCCTTTGGCCGCCTGAGGAAAAGAGTGTTTGAAGACCAGGCCCTCAAATCTACCACCAAGCTCATGGTCGACAGGGCTGTAGTAATACCCGCCCTCCTGTATGGCTCAGAGACATGGACCATGTACAGTAGACACCTCAAGTCGCTGGAGAAATACCACCAACGATGCCTCCGCAAGATCTTACAAATCCCCTGGGAGGACAGACGCACCAACATCAGTGTCCTCATCCAGGCCAACATCCCCAGCATTGAAGCACTGACCACACTTGATCAGCTCCGGGCAGGCCACATTGTCCGCATGCCAGACACGAGACTCCCAAAGCAAACGCTCTACTCGGAACTCCTTCACGGCAAACGAGCCAAAGGTGGGCAGAGAAAACATTACAAGGACACCCTCAAAGCCTCCCTGATAAAGTGCAACATCCCCATCGACATATGGGAGTCCCTGGCCAAAGACTGCCCTAAGTGGAAGAAGTGCATCCAGGAGGGCGCTGAGCACCTCGAGTCTCGTTGCCGAGAGCATGCAGAAATCAAGCGCAGTCAGCGGAAAGAGTGTGCGGCAAACCTGTCCCACCCACCCCTTCCCTCAATGACTATCTGTCCCACCTGTGACAGAGACTGTGGTTCTCGTATTGGACTGTTCAGCTCACCTAAGGATTCATTCTAAGAGTGGAAGCAAGTCTTCCTCGATTTCAAGGGACAGCCTATGATGATGAGGGGTGGCAGGGGCATGGTTTCATCGTCAGCCTGATTGTCTGCCCTGAGGTCATCATCCACCTCCTCGTCCTCCTCTTCCTCTCTCTCCTAAGTGGACCATCAGTCCCTTCTGGCAATTCTTGTCCCTCCTGATAGTCAAGTTGTGCAGCATGCAGCACATCACCATGAATTGAGCTATCTGCTCAGGGTGGTATTGGAGCTCGCCTCCTGAGTGGTCCAGGTATCTAAAGTGCTGCTTAAGCACTCCAGTTGTCTTTTCGATGATATTGCGTGTGGCTATGTGGCTTTCTTGGCTTCTGTCTGGGTGTTACGCAGGGGCATCATCAGCCAGGTGGCGAGGCCATATCATTTGTCACCAAGTATCCAGCATTGACCTTGTGGCTGACTGATAAACATGTCAGATACAGCGCTCTCATGCAGGGTGTGAGCATCATGGATGCTGCCCGGAAATTTAGCATTTACTGCCATTCTAATTTGCTGGTGGTCGACAACCAGTTGCACATTCAGGGAGTGGAATCCCTTTCAGTTCCGAAAAACCTCTGCATCCTGATAAGGTGCTCGCATGATGATGTGCGTACAGTCGAGTGCTCCCTGGACCTTGGGGAAGTTTGCAATTGTGGAGAATCTTAGAGCCCTCTCACTCTGTGCCTCCCTGGTCATAGGGAAGCTGATAAAACCCATCCTGCATGCATAAAGGGCTTCAGTCACCTGTCGAATGCAGCAATGTGTGACACGCTGAGAGATACCGCAAATGTTGCCAGCTGAGGCCTGAAAGGAGCCCGATGCATAGAAGGAAAGTGCCACAGTTACCTTGACCTCAACGGACAGTGCAGCCCTGATGGTGCTGGTAGGCTGCAGATCTCCCCTAATGAGCTGGCATATCTCACTGATGACCTCTATCCGGAAGCGCAGTCTCCTAAGGCACGTGTTATTGGACAGATTCAGGTAAGACCGCTTCTCCCTGTAAGTGCGTTGGGTGTAAGTTCTCGTCCTCCTCCTCCTCAGTCTGTCACCTCTTTGATTGGGCACATAATGCTCTTTAATTTGTCCACATTGTGATAACATGCGATCATGGTACATGTTCTGCCGATGTCGCTGCGTTTCCACGTGATCATTAAGATCCGGGTGGACAAGGGAGAGCCTGGTTTTGAGGGCTCTCTTCATTAACAATTCTGCCGGGGGAACCCCGGTGAGCGAGTGGGGTCGCGTCTGGTAACTGAGCAGAATGCGACACAAGTGGGTCTGCAGGGAGCCATCCATCACACGTTTCATGCTCTGCTTGATTGTTTGGACTGCCCGCTCCGCTTGACCATTAGACGCTGGCTTAAACGGAGCAGACCTGAAATGCTTGTTGCCATTGCGGGTCATAAACTTGCTGAATTCTGAGCTGGAGGAACACAGTCTATGGCGGATAACATAGTCATAAGCGGATAATGTTAGTGCCCATCTTTGGATGTGGGATGAAGCATTGGAAAATGGCTGCAGCCGAGTGAATCCCGAAAAGGCACCTGTGGTATATAAACAGTCCTTTGCTCTCTGAAAACAGCGAAATAAGCAGCTTGTGGTCAGTTTCAAGCAAACCGAAGTCCAAATAGGTATTGATGCATTTTCTTAAATCCCATATACACATGCTAACGCCTCTTTCTCGACCATACTATAGGCTCTCTCAGCCCTAGACAGACTTCTAGATGCATATGCAACCGGTTGTAACACACAGCCGACCCCGTACGATGAGGCGTCACAAGCTAGCACTAAACGTTTACATGGGTCATAGTGTACAAGTAACTTATTTGAACATAGCAGGTTCCCGGCTTTCTCAATGGCTGTGTCTTGAGATTTGCCCCAAACCCAGTCGTCACCCTTACATACCAACATGTGCAAAGGCTCTAACAATGTGCTCAACCCGAGTAGAAAGTTACCAAAATAGTTGAGGAGTCCCAGGAACGAACACAGCTCCGTCACATTCTGTGGTCTGGGTGCATTCTTGATGGCCTCTGTCTTTGTATCTGTGGGCCTGATGCAATCTTTCTCCCCAAAAATTCGACTTCTGGTGCCAGGAAAACACACTTGGAGCATTTCAGCCTGAGTCCCACTCTGTCTAGGTGTCTTAGAACCTCTTCCAGGTTGTGTAGATGTTCGGTGGTGTCACGACCAGTGATCAGGATGTCGTCTTGAAACATAACAGTGCGCAGAACAGATTTCAGCAAACTCTCCCATGTTTCTCTGGAAAATGGCTGCAGCTGAGTGAATCCCGAAAGGGCACCTGTGGTATATAAACAGTCCTTTGTGTAAGTTGATGCACGTCAGTCTTTTCGAAGATTCAGCCAGCTCCTGTGTCATGTAGGAGGAGGTTAGGTCCAACTTGGTGAACAACTTCCCCCCCCACTAACATTGCAAATAGCGGGTACTGGTCCTGTAGTGAGACTCGGTTAATCATTATCTTGTAGTCTCTGCAGATTCTGAGCGTCCCATCGCTTTTCAACACCGGAACAATTGGACTGGCCCACTCGTTGAACTCGACTGGCGATATGATTCCTTCGCGTTGGAGTCTGTCCGGTTCGATCCCGACTTTCTCCCTCATCATGTACAGAACTGCCCGAGCCTTGTGTTGGACGGGCCGTGCATCGGGGCCTAGATGGATCTGTAACTTGGCGCCTGTGAAGTTGTTGATGCCTGGTTCAAATAGCGAGGGAAACTTGCTCAGCACTTGAGCACACGAGATGTCATCCACTGAAGATAGTGCTTTGATGTCGTTCCAATTCCATCTAATCTTTTCTAGCCAGCTTCTGCCAAAAAGCATTGGGCCATTGCCTGGAACAATCCACAATGATAGGTCATGCACAGCTCCATCATATGATACCTTCATTGCTGTACTTCCAATGACTGGTATGAGCTCGTTGGTATAGGTACTGTTATGTATGCAATAAAGGTGCAAACTGAGTAATGTTTCACTGAACAAGGTACAACCTTGGCTCTGCTTCATTACGGCCCAAAATGCCTGACTCACAAAATGGCTGGCCTTTTATACCCGGGCAGCACCATGTGCGTGCTGCTCGGTGGCCTCCAATAATGACACCATCTGGTGGCTACAAACAGCATGTACATACATGACAATACCTTCCTCTGAGATCTTATTACAGTCTTTCACAGGTTGAGATGGTCTGGTGCTTTGCACTCCTGGGTTGACCGTCTCAGTTCGATTCCGGCCTTGGGTGAGTGTGTGGGGTCTGTTGTGGCTGATGGCTGGATGACTGACTTGTTGGGGTGGCAGTGGCCATGTCAGGAATTGCAAGTCCATTTTTATTGAACAGGTCCGTGATGGAAATTCTGGGTTCACTGATGACCCTTGAGTCCACTGAAGACTGCTGGTAGGTTGGTTGGTCATTGATGGTTTCTTCGTCCGACTGTTCTGGCTCATCTGTGTGCCTCAGCTTTGTCTGATCCATGTGTTTCCTGCAAGTTTGCCCATTCTTGAGCTAAATAACAAATACTCTGTTGCCCTCCTTGGCCATGACCATACCAGTGATCCATTTGGGACCCTGACCATAGTTCAACACATATACAGGATCATTAACAGAAATCTCGCGTGACACAGTTGCGCGATCGTGGTACCCTTGTTGACTCTGTCTTCTGTATTCAACATGATTATTTAAATCTGGGTGTACCAGAGATAACTTGGTCTTAAGACCTCTTTTCATCATGAGTTCAGCAGGTGAGACCCTGTGAGTGTATGGGATCTTGTCCTGTAACTCAGCAGTATGCAAGACAAGTGGGTCTGCAGTGACCCTTGGGTTACTCTCCTCATGCTTTGCTTGATAATTTGTACTGCACGTTCTGCTTGCCCGTTGGATGCAGGCTTGAACGGTGTGACCTTACATGTTTTATGCCGTTAAGTTTCACAAACTCCTGACTGGTGAAGCACGACCCACTGTCGCTCACCACTATGTCAGGCAGACCATGTGTCGCGAACATGACATTGAGATTCTCTATGGTTGCCATGGAGGTACTGGATGACCTGATTATGCATTCTATCCACTTCGAATAAGCGTCCACCATCACTAAAAACATCTTGTCCAGGAAGTCGACATGGATCCTGGACCAAGCTTTGTATGGCCATGACCACAGACTCAGCGGTGGTTCCGCTGGTGCTTTGCTGAGCTGTATGCAAGTGTCGCACTGATGCACGCATACTTCCAGCTCAGAATCAATTCCTGGCCACCATACATGGGACCTGGCGATGGCCTTCATCATCACTATACCAGGATGTGTGCTGTGTAACTCATGCACAAACTTCTCTCTCCTTTTCTTAGGCATTACAACATGATTGCCCCACAATATGCAATCTGCTTGAATAGACAGTTCGACCTTGCGACGAATGTACGGTTTGGCCTCCTCCCACATTTGCTTAGGTATGGCAAACCAATACCCTTTGAGGATGCAATCCTTTATCACCGATAAAATCGAGTCCTGGCTGTCCAGGTCTTAACTTGTTGAGCCGTGACAGGGGTACCTTCACTCTCTGAAGCATCCATGATTAACATTAGATCTGCAGTTGTGGCGTTTCCACCTCCGGTGTGGGCAACGGCAACTGGCTCAAAGTATCGGCACAATTCTCTGTGCCAGGTCTGTGGCGAAAGCTTGTTCGAGCAAAGCAGATTGGTGGCTTTCTCGAAAGCGATGTCTTGCAATGCCCCCCACACCCAGTTGTTGCCTTTTCTCTATAGCATGTGCAGTGGTTCAAGTAAGGTGCACAATTTAGGTAGGAAGTTACCAAAGTAGTTGAGTAGACCCAGGAACGAACACAACTCTGTCACATTCTGCGACTTGGGTGCATTCTTGATGGCCTTGGTTTTCACGTCAGTAGGTCTGATGCCATCAGTGGCAATTTTCCTCCCGAGGAATTCGACCTCAGGTGACATGAAGACGCGCTTCGAGCGATTAAGTCTGAGTCCCACTCTGTCCAAACGCAATAGAACCTCTTCCAGGTTGTTCAGATGTTCCTTGGAGTCATGATCGGTGATCAGGATGTCATCTTGGAACACGACAGTTCTGGGAACGGACTTCAGTAGACTCTGGAATATTGCTGCAGCCGAGCGAATTCCAAACGGGCACCTGTGATAAATAAACAGTCCTTTGTGCGTGTTAATGCACGTAAGTCTCTTCGACATCTTGACCAACTCCTGCGTCATATAGGCCAATGTTAAGTCCAGTTTTGTGAACGACTTCCCTCCGGCTAGCGTCGCAAACAAGTCATCAGCCTTCGGTAACGGGTACTGATCTTGTTTCGAAACCCTGTTGATCGTAGCCTTGTAGTCTCCATAGATTCTGACTGTGCCATCACTTTTCAGCACAGGAACAGTGGGGCTGGCCCATTCATTAAATTCGACTGGTGATATGATCCCTTCACGCTGGAGTCTGTCCAGAACAATTTCAACATTCTCCCTCATCATATACAGCACTGCCCGAGCTTTATGATGGACAGGTCTTGCATCTGAGTCCACGTGGATCTGCACCTTGGCTCCCGTGAAGTTGCCGATAGACGGTTCGAACAGCGAGGGGAACTTGCTCAATACTTGGGCACATGTATCTTCCTCCGATGACAATGCCTTTATGTCGTTCCAGTCGCATCTGGTTTTCTCCAACCAGCTCCTGCCGAGCAACATTGGGCCATTGCCTGGAATAATCCACAGCGGTAACTCATGAATTGCACCATTAAGACACATTAATTTGTGCACTGCCAATCACCTTTATCAGTTCTTTGGTATACGTGCTCAGCTTGGTGTTAACAGGGCTCAGCCTGGGCCTCTCAGTCTTAGTATCCCACAGCTTAGTAAATGCTCTCTCATTCATGATCGATTGACTTGCCTCTGTGTCCCGTTCCATCGATACCGGTATCCCGTTAAACTTCACATTAATCAGAATTGGCTTACTCTTGGTTATGAAAGAGTACAGTCCATACACTTCCTCCTCTGGCATCTTGGATTGCGTATCCAGATCCGCGCTAGTCTGACTCTCATCCTCCACGTGGTGTGTTGCAGCTTGCTTGCTCATCTGCGGATACTTGCGCTGGAGATGCCCCATTCTCAGGCAGCCTTTGCAACTATATTGCTGAAATCGGCACTGCTGATTTCCCCAACAATGTCAACATGGAGAAGTCGGATACATTCCCACTGGCAGACTTTGGCCAGCCACAAGTTTCGCGAACGCAGCCAGATAGGCCCTGTCATGTGAAGCTCTGCCAAATGCTGAATCAATCACATTTACAATATTTGCCGAGGTTCGGTTCTTCACTGCTATTTGTTTTAGACTCCTGTCCGTCGTCATACATGATTGAGCGATCTGGATGGCCCTTTTTAAATCCAACTCCTCCACCGCCAGAAGTTTGCGCAGGATCACCTCGAGGTTGATACCGATAACAAAGAAGTCCCACAGCATGTCTGCCAACACTGTTCAGAACTTGCACGGTCCCGCCAGACGTCTCAGGTCGGCAACGAATTCCGCCGCGCTCTGGTCCTCCGATCGAACGTGTGTATAAAACCTGTATCTCGAGATGATGATGCCGTCGTCTGGCGTGAGGTGCTCCCGTACCAATGTACACAACTCCTCGTACGTTTTCTCTGTTGGATCACTAGGCATGAGTAGATTCTTTATCAGACCGTGGATCTTTGAACCGCACACGGTGAGGAACACGGCCCGGCGCCGATCTGCATCGTCGACCCCCTTCATTTTGTTGGCCACGAAATACTGGTTCAAACGGCTCACAAAGTCTACCCAATCTTCTCCCTCCACGAATCGCTCTAAAAATCCAATCGTGCTCATTTTGCAAACAAAGGTTCTTGTATTCTCGTCGCCAAATGATATGTGTGCAATAAAGGTTCAAACTGAATATGTTTAACTAAGCAAGGTACAACTTGGCTCTGCTTTATTACAACCCAAAGTGCCTGTCTCACAAAATGGCTGGCCTTTTATACCAGAGCAGCACCATGTTGCGCAGCCTTTGCACACGTAGTGCTTGAATCGACATTGATCGGCCCGATGATTACCCCCACAGCGCCAACACGGTACTAATGGATTCACATTCACCCCTGATGGCGGACTCTGAGTCATCACAGGTCTTGCAGCCGCAGATGTATAGGTCCTGCCATATGCAGTTCGGCCTGCTAGCGATGTCATTTTATGCACAGTACTTGCTGGTGAGCTTCGATGTTGAGAAGATATCTGTTGGTTTTATCATCCGTCGCCATGCATGCTTGGGCGATTGCGATGGCCCTGCTCAGGTCTAGGGTTTCGGCAGCCAGCAGCTTTCGAAGAATGACCTCGTGGCTGATGCCCAGCATGAAAAAGTTGTGCAGCATTTGCCCCAACATAGCTCCAAAATTGCAAGGTCCCGCGAGGCGTCTCAGGTCGGCGACATAATCCGTAGCGATGGTGTGTATAAAAATGATATCTGGCCATGAGGATTACTCTCCTTCGGCTTGAGGTGGTCCCGAACCAGCGTGCACAACTCTGTATATTCCTTCGCCGTTGGTTTTGTCGGTGCGAGCAGATTCTTGCTGAGGCCATATATTTTAGGCCCACAGACGGTGAGGAGAACCGCCCTGAGCTTGACCACGTTAATGTCTCCTTCCAGCTCGTTGGCCACGAAGTACTGGTCGAGACACTCGGCGTAGGCTTCCCAATCATCACCCTCTACGAATCTCTCTACTATTTCAACGGCAACCATGGTTGCGTGAAGTTTCGCATTCTGTTACTCGTCGCCAGTTGTTGTGTATAGAAGAACTCCACGAGGCTGAGTACTGCGAGCTAAACTTAGTGTGACCTTAGTCTTCTTTATTACAACTCCAGAGTGCCTAAACAACATGACAGCCAACATTTATACTGGCCCTGCATGTGTTTGCAGGTGACCATTAGGACTCCAACAGTCACGCCCTCTGGTGGCAAATATTACATAGTTACAGACATAACACAGCCCCTAGACTTCAGTGTAGAGGCATGTTTAAGAAGTTCGCAGATGACACAAAAACCGTGTGGTTGATCGTGAGGAGGAAAGCTGTAGACTGCAGGAAGATATCGATGGACTGGTCAGGTGGGCAGAAAAGTGGCAAATGGAATTCAATGCAGAGAAGTGTGAGGTCATCATCATCATCAACATAGGTAGTCCCTCGGAATCAAGGAAAACTTGCTTCCACTCTAAAAAATGAGTTCTTAGGCGACTGAACAGTCCAATACGAGAGTCACAGTCCCTGTCACAGGTGGGACAGACAGCCGTTGAGAGAAGGGGTGGGTAGGACTGGTTTGCCACATGCTCTTTCCGCTGCCTGTGCTTGTTTTCTGCATGCTCTCAGCGATGAGACTCGAGGTGTTCAGCGCGCTTCCAGATGCACTTCTTCCACTTAGGGCGGTCTTTGTCCAGGGACTCCCAGGTGTCAGTGGGGCTTGGAGTGTATGAATAAAGAGTCTGACTGGATACTGTGAGCTCAAAGTAAAGTGTGACCTTAGACTTTTATTGCAGGTCTCCAGAGTGCCTCTCCAGCCTGTGAGGCCTCCTTAAATACAGGTGCTCCCAAGGGATTGTGGGATCCGTTGGGACTCCAGGGGATGAGCCCTCTGGTGGTTAAACAAGGTATTTACAGGTTTACATATATAACAGGGTTGTTGCACTTTATCAGGGAGGCTTTGAGGGTGTCCTTGTAACGTTTCCTCTGCCCACCTTTGGCTCGTTTGCTGTGAAGGAGTTTCGAGTAGAGCGCTTGCTTTGGGAGTCTCATGTCTGGCATGCGAACAAGTGGCCTGCCCAGTGGAGCTGATCAATTGTGGTCAATGCTTCAGTGCTGGGGATGTTGGCCTGGTCGAGGACACTAATGTTGGTGCATCTGTCCTCCCAGGGGATTTGTAGGATCTTGCGGAGACATCGTTGGTGGTATTTCTCCAGCGACTTGAGGTGTCTACTGTACATGATCCATGTCTCTGAGCTATACAGGAGGGCGGGTATTATTACAGCCCTGTAGACCATGAGCTTGGTGGCAGTTTTGAGAGCCTGGTCTTCAAACATTCTTTTCCTCAGGCGGCTGAAGGCTGCAATGGCGCACTGGAGGTGGTGTTGAATCTCGTCATCAATGTCTGCTCTTGTTGATAAGAGACTCCTGAGGTATGGGAAATGGTCCACGTTGTCCAGGGCCGCGCCGTGGATCTTGATGACCGGGGGCAGTGCTGTGCGGCGAGGACAAGCTGGTGGAGGGCCTTTGTCTTATGGATGTTTAGCGTAAGGCCCATACTTTCGTACGCCTCAGTAAATATGTCGACTATGACTTGGAGTTCATCCTCTGTACGTGTGTAGATGCAGGCGTCGTCCCAAGGTGGTCTTGGACCTGGCCTGGAGACGACGAAGGTTGAACAGGTTCCCACTGGTTCTGTAGTTTAGTTTCACTTCAGCGGGGAGTTTGTCGATTGTGAGGTGGAGCATGGTGGCGAGGAAGATTGAGAAGAGGGTTAGGGTGATGACGCAGCCCTGGTTGACCGCGGTCTGGACGTGGATTGGGTCTGTGATGGATCCATTGGTAAGGATTACGACCTGCATGTCGTCATGGTGCAGGCGGAGGATGGTGACAAACATTTGAGGACATGCAAAACTGAGGAGGACGCTCCATAGACCCTCGCGGTTGACAGTGTCAAAGGCCTTTGTAAGGTCGAAGGCCATGTATAAGGCCTTGTAAGGTCGAAGGCTGTCGCGCTGCAAAGATCATGTCCGGTGTGCCCCACAGAAAACCAAATCCGTACTGTGACTCCGGGAGGAGCTCCTCGGCCACAGGGACAAGACGGTTGAGGGAGGACTCTAGCGACGACTTTCCCAGTGGCTGATAGCAGGGAGATTCCTCTGTAGTTGCCACAGTCGGACTTGTCCCTTTTTTTAAAGATGGTCACGATCACTGCATCTCTGAGATCCCCCGGCATGCTCTCCTCCCTCCAGATGAGAGAGATGAGGTCATGTATTCGCGCCAACAGTGCCTCTCCGTCATAGTTCAATGCCTCAGCGGGGATTCCATCCGCTCTCGTAGCCTTGTTGTTTTTAAGCTGCCTTATGGCTTTTTCTACCTCGTGCAGTGTTGGGGTTTTACTGAGGTGGTGGTGGGTAGCATGCTGTGGGATGGAGTTGAGAACACTCGAGTCAAAGGCAGAGTCTCAATTGAGGAGATCTTCGAAGTGTTCCTTCCAGTGGGCCCTGACTGCCTCGGTGTCCTTGATGAGTGCTTCCCCGTTCTTGGCCAGCAGTGGGGGGAGCCTTTGGTGTTTGGACCGTAGGTGGCCTTGACTGCGATGTAAAATTCTCGCACATCATGGCTGTCGGCCAGCTGCTGTATCTCCTGTGCTTTCTCCATCCACCACCTGTTCTTTAGATCCCGAGTTTTTTATTGGACCTCGGCCTCAAGCCATTTGTAATGCTGCCTTGCTGCTCCCGAGTTGGGTTGTTGTTTAAGGCTCAGAAATGCCCTGTGCTTGCGATCTATTAGCTCTTGGATCTCCTGGTCATTCTCATCAAACCAGTCATGGTATTTCCTGGTTGAGTAACCGAGCATCTCTTTACAGGCATTGGTTATGGAGGCCTGGAGGGCAGACCAAGCGCTGTGGGCATTCTGTGTCTCTGGGTCATCAAGGCACGCCAGGTTAGCTGTGAGGCCCTGGCTGCATAGGGCTCTCTTAGCTGGGTCTTTGAGTGCCCCGGCATTGACTTTTTTGCGGCACTGCTTCTGCTGCTGTCGCTGCTTTGGGGCTATGATGATGTTGATGATGGATCGGATTAGGCAGTGGTCCGTCCAGCAGTCGTCAGCTCCTGCCATGGCGCGGGTGATGCGCACATCCTTGCGATACTTGGCTCGAACGATGACATAGTTGAGCAGGTGCCAGTGTTTGGAGCGAGGGTATCACCACGATGCCTTGTACTTGTCCCTCTGGGGGAACAAGGTGTTGGTGATGACAAGTTTGTGTTCTAGACATTTTGTCAGGAACAGGGTACTGCTGGAATTGGCTTTCCCTCCCCCGCTCTGCCAATCATGCCACCCCAGACGACTGTGCCCTTGCCAACCCTGACATTGAAGTCACCGAAGAGGATCAGTTTGTTGCCCGTGGGGACGCGTTACAGGGATTGTTCGAGGCTGGAGTAAAAACCCTCTTTGTTCTCATCTGTTGCATCGAGTGTTGGGGCATACGCACTGATGACTGTGGTGCACTGGTTCCGGGTTAGGGTGAGTCGGAGAGTCATGAGATGTTCAGAGAAGTGTGAGGTAATGAATTTGGGGAGGGTTAACAAGGCAAGGGAATACACAATAATTGGTAATATACTGAGGAGTGTAGAGGAACAGAAGGACCCTGGAGTGCATGTCCACAGATCCCTGAAGGTAGCAGATAAGATGGTTAAGAAGGCATACGGAATACTTGCCTTTATTAGCCAAGGCATTGAATATAAAAGCAGGGAGGTTATGCTTAAACTTATAAAACACTAGCTAGGCCACAGCTGGAGTACTGCGCGCAGTTCTGGTCACCACATTACAGGAAATGTGTGGGTGCACTAGAGAGCTTACAGAGGAGATTAACGAAGGTGTTGCCAAAACTGGAGAATTTTAGCTATGAGGAAAGATTGGATAGACTGGGGTTTGTTTTCATTGGAATAGTGGATGTGGGGGTCTGCAACTCACTACCTGAAAGTGTGGTATTTAAAAAGTACTTGAATATTCACTTGAAGTGCCGTAACATACAGGGCTGCGGACCAAAAGCTGGAAAGTGGGATTAGGCTGTTAGCTCTTTTTCAGCCGAAATGGCCTCTTTCTGTGCCGTAAACTTCTATAATTCCTCCTCCATCCTCCTCATCCCCTTCCTCCTCCTCCTCCTACCCTTCCTCCTCTCCCTCTTCCTCCTCTCCCTCCTCCTCATCCCCTTCCCCTTCCTCCTCTCCCTCCCCCTCCCTCCTCCTCCTCCCCTTCTTCCTTCTCTCCTCCTCCTCCTCTCCCTCCTCCTCCACTTCCTCCTCTCCCTCTTCCTCCTCTCCCTCCCCCTCCCCCTCCTCGTCCTCCTCCTCCTTCTCTCCTCCTCCTCTCCCTCCTCCTCCTCCTCCCCTTCCTCCTCCTCCTCCTCCTTCCCCCCTCCTCCTCCTTCTCTCCCTCCTCTTCCCTCTTCTTCCTCCTCCTCCTCCTCCTCTTCCTCCTCTTCCTCCTCCTCCTCCTCCTCCTCCTCCTCCTCCTCCTGCTCTTTTTGTTGCCTCCAGGTGGTGGTAAGGGCTGGTCCCTCTTGGTGATGAAGTTGTGGAGCATGCAGCAGATGACCACAAATCCAGGTTCCCGCTCACGGTTGTACTGCAGGGCTCCTCTGGAGCAGTCCAGGCAGCGGAAGCATTGCTTGAGTTCACCGATTGTTTACTCAATGAGGTTCCGTGTGGCAGCTTGGCTCTTGTCGTGGACCTCATCATCATCATAGGCGATCCCTCGAAATGAGGATGACCTGCTTCCATGCCAAAAAGTTCACAGGTGTTTCAATGAAGGACCTAATATTCCGGATCCTGAACTACATCCTGAAGGGTGGAAGATGCCTGTGCGTGGATTTTTTTAACGTGTGGTGACCGTTGCACACCAGCCATCACACAGGCTTGACAAAGCTAGGTCTTGGTCCAGTGGCAAGGATTACCCAAGACAACTGAGCACAGGCTTGTGACTGGAATCCTGAGCCAAGCCCAGAGCGGCCATCCCTTATTGCCCAGTAGCCAGCCTGGAACTTGGCGGCCTGGTTGGAATAAAGGTGGCACAGACGGCTGCTGCCAGGATGAAAGACTGGTGACTGCTGCCCGGGTAGTGGGCACAGAGATGTGTGACGCACAGCCTCGGGGCGCAAACCCGCTGGATGTTGAAAGAATGGAGTCCTTTTCCATTGATTCCGTGAGGAACACACAAGGCAATGTGGGGGCAGTCTGTGGCACCCTGCACCCCGGGGAAGCCTGCCACACAAGAGAAGCCTTCACCCTCTCATCCCACTTCACTCTGTCCATGGGGGGGGGGGGGGGGGGGGGGGGAAGCTGTAGGCCTTCCTCCCAGTGACTTCCCTGACACAGCAGGCACTGCGAGCCACAAGATGTTGCTGGTGTCACCTGTTGCAGCCTGACAGGAGCCCGTGGTATAAACGCTGAGAGTCATGGTGACCCTGGCAGCCAGAGTCAGTGCTGTCCATGTCCTGGTGCAAGGCTCAAGTTGTGACCACAGCGGAAGAAGTTTCTCTCTATCTACCCTATCAATTCCTTTCAAAATCCTAAAAACCTCAATCAAATTACCCCTTACCCTTTGATATTCCAAGCCTGGTTTATGAAATCTCTCCTCATAATTTAATCCTTGGAGCCCTGGTAACATTCTGAATCTGCGTTGCGCTCCTTCCAAGGCCAATATATCCTGTCTAAGGTGTGGTGCCACATAAAATGTTAATGCCCAAGATAAAAGTTCACGGGGTTGGGGGTAATATATTAGCATGGATGGAGGATTGGCTAACAAACAGAAAACAGAGAGTCGGGATAAATGGGTCATTCTCGGGTTGGCAACCAGTAACTAGTGGGGTGCCACAGGGATCAGTGCTGGGAGCCCAACTATTTACAATCTATATTAATGACTTGGAAGAAGGGACTGAGTGTAACATAGCCAAGTTTGCTGACGATACAAAGATGGGAGGAAAAGCAATGTGAGGAGGACATACAAAATCTGCAAAAGGACATAGACAGGCTAAGTGAGTGGGCAAAAATTTGGCAGATGGAGTATAATGTTGGAAAGTGTGAGGTCATGCACTTTGGCAAAAAAAAAATATAAGTTATTATTTAAATGGAGAAAGATTGCAAAGTGCCGCAGTACAGCAAGTCCTGGGGGTACTTGTGCATGAAACACAAAAGGATAGTATTATCTATGTAAACTTGTATATACCTTGTACAGCCACGTGAGGACTCATCCCCTGGAGTCCCAAGGGATCCCACAGTCCCTTGGGAGCACAGATACTTAAGGAGGCCTCACAGGCTGGAGAGGCACTCTGGAGACCTGCAATAAAAGACTACGGTCACACGTTACTTTGAACTCACAGAATCCAGTCAGACTCTTTATTCATATATAACAACTGGCAACGAGATACATATGATGAACCCAACGATGCAGCGAACAGTGGGCATCCTGGAGAAATTTTCGGAGGGAGATGATTGGGAAACCTTTGTAGAGCAACTTGACCAATACTTCGTAGCCAACGAGCTGGAAGGAGAAGCGAATGCTGCCAAACGAAGGCCGATTCTCGTCACCATCTGTGGGGCACCAACGTATGGCCTCATGAAAAATCTGTTTGCTCCAGTGAAACCCACAGAGAAATCATATGATGATTTGTGCACACTGGTCCAGGAGCATCTGAACCCGAAGAAAAGCATTCTGATGGCAAGGTACTGGTTCTACACCTACTAAAGGTCTGAAGGCCAGGAAGTGGTGAGTTATGTCACCGAGTTAAGACGCCTTGCAGGACATTGCGAATTTCAAGGACATTTGGAGCACATGCTCAGAGACTTCTTCGTACTTGGCATTGGCCACAAAACCATACTTCGCAAACTTTTGACTGTAGAGACCCCAACCTTGAGTAAGGCCATAGCGATAGCCCAGGCATTCATTGCCACCAGTGACAATACGAAGCAAATCTCTCAGCACACGAGTGCTGCTACAAGTACTGTGAACAAAGTGATGTTGTTTTCAAATTGCAACGTACAGGGCAGGTCACACATACCTGCAGCTGCACGTCCGCAGATGTCTCAGAGTCCACCATAAAGGGTGTTGAATGCAAGGCCATTAACACCTTGTTGGCGCTGCGGGGGTGATCATCGTTTCCATTCATGCCGCTTCAAAGGGTACATTTGCAAAGCTGTGGAACAATGGGACACCTCCAATGTAAGTGCAGGTGAGCTGCAAATCCTTTTAATCCTGCAAACCACCATGTTGCAGAGAAGGACAGATCCACGGTGCATCACGATGAACCAGAGCCTCAGACCGAGGAGGCAGAGGTATATGGGGTGCACACATTTACCACAAAGTGTCCCCCGATAATGCTGAAGGTTGAATTAACTGGACTCCTGGTGTCAATGGAGTTGGACACGGGCGCGAGCCAATCCATTATGAGCAAAAAGACTTTCAAAAAATTGTGGTGCAGCAAGGCCTCAAGGCCAGTCTTGACTCCCATTCGCACGAAACTAAGAACTTACACAAAGGAACTGATTCCTGTAATCGGCAGTGCTACTGTAAAGATCTCCTACAATGGAGTGGTGCACAAGCTATCACTCTGGGTGGTACCAGGCGATGGCCCCACGTTGCTCGGTAGGAGCTGGCTGGGAAAGATACGCTGGAACTGGGATGACGTCCGAACATCTTGTCCGCTGACAACACTTCATGTGCCCAGGTCTTAAACAAATTCCCTTCGCTGTTCGAACCAAGCATCGGGAAGTTCCAAGGACCAAAAGTGCAGATCCACCTAATTCCGGGGGCGCGACCCATTCATCAAGAGGCGAGAGCAGTACCGTACATGATGAGAGAAAGGGTAGAGATCGAGCTGGACTGGCTGCAACGAGAGGGCATCATTTCACCGATCGAATTCAATGAGTGGGCCAGTCCGATTGTTCCAGTCCTTAAGGGAGACAACACTGTCAGAATCTGTGGTGATTACAAAGTAACTATCAATCGTTTCTCCTTGCAGGATCAATACCCACTACCAAAGGCTGATGACCTTTTTGCTACGCTGGCGGGAGGAAAGATGTTCACGAAGCTGAACTTGACCTCGGCCTACATGACACAGGAGCTGGAGGAATCATTGAAGGGCCTCAACTGCATCAACACGCACAAAGGTTTTTTCATTTATAACAGATGCCCGTTTGGAATTCGATCAGTTGCGGCGATATTCCAGAGAAACATGGAAAGCTTACTGAAGTCGGTCCCGCGCACCATGGTCTTCCAGGACGACATCTTGGTTATAGGTCGGGACACAGTTGAGCATCTGCAGAACCTGGAGGAGGTTCTTAGTCGACTCAACCGTGTGGGGCTCAGGTTAAGACGCTCGAAGTGTGTTTTCCTGGCACCTGAAGTGGCGTTCCTGGGGAGAAGAATCGCGGCGGACGGCATCAGGCCCATCAAGTTGAAGACGGAGGCAATCGAGAACGCACCGAGGCCACAGAACGTGACGGAGCTGCGGTAGTTTCTAGGAATCCTGAACTATTTTGGTAACTTCTTACCGGGTCTCAGTACACTGTTAGAACCACTGCATGCCTTACTGCATAAAGAAAACGAATGGCTATGGGGCAAAAGCCAAGAAAATGCCTTTGTAAAAGCTAGAAAATTGTTATGCTCAAACAAATTGGTTGTGTTGTATGATCCATGTAAGCGTTTTGGTACTAGCATGTGATGCGTCGTCATATGGCGTTGGGTGTGTATTGCAACAAGCTAATGAATCTGGGAAATTGCAACCGGTTGCTTATGCATCCAGAAGTCTGTCCAAGGCTGAGAGAGCCTACAGCATGATTGAAAAAGAAGCATTAGCGTGTGTCTATGGGGTAAAGAAAATGCATCAATACCTGTTTGGGCTCAATTAGAAACTGACCCGCCTATCCCGAGTCCTGCTTAACTACTGCATGAGACTCCACTCACTCACTGGGATCCCACCTGCTGAACTGCTCATGAAAAGAGCACTTATGACAAGGCTCTCGTTAGTCCACCATGATCTACATGAACAGGTGGAGAGCAGGCGGCTTCAACAAAGTACATATCAAAGCGTAAATGTGTCACGCGAGATTGAAATCAATGATCCTGTATTTGTATTGAATTATGGACAAGGTCCCAAGTGGCTTCCCGCCACTGTCGTGGCCAAAGAGGGGAGCATGGTGTTTCGGGTCAAACTTTCAAATGGACTTATTCACTGGAAACACTTGGACAAAATCAAACTCAGATTCACGGACTATCCTGAGCTACCCACCTTGGACCCGATCTTCTTTGACCCCCCCAACATACACACCAGTGGCAACCAGCACCACGGTTGGCCACAAAGCAGAACCCATCATCCACAGTAACCCAGTAGGACTGACCACACCAGGCAGCCCAGCAAGGCCAGCGGCACAGCAGCCCAGCGAGGGCCCAACAAACGATTCACCAAAACCAGCTTTCACACCGAGACGATCAACCAGGGCAAGAAAGGTCCCAGATTGACTCACATTGTAAATAGTTACACTGGTGACTTTGGGGGGAGTTGTTTTGTATGTAAACTTGTATATACCTTGTACAGCCATCAGAAGGTTCATCCCCTGGAGTCCCAAGGGATCCCACAATCCCTTGAGAGCAAAGGTACTTAAGGAGGCCTCACAGCCTGGAGAGACATTCTGGAGACCTGCAATAAAAGACTAAGGTCACACTTTACTTTGAGCTCACAGTATCCAGTAAGACTCTTTCTTCATACATAACAGATAGTATGCAGGTACAGCAAGTGATCAGGAAGGCCAATGGTATCTTGGCCTTTATTGAAAAAGAGATGGAGTATAAAAGCAGGGAAGTCTTGCTACAGCTATATAAGGTATTGGTGAGGCCACACCTGGAATACTGCGTGCAGTTTTGGTTTCCATATTTGCGAAAGGATATACTTGCTTTGGAGACAGTTCAGAGAAGGTTCACTAGGTTGATTCCTGGGATGATGAGGTTGACTTATGAAGATAGGTTGAGTAGGTTGGGCCTCTACTCATTGGAATTCAGAAGAAAAAGAGGTGATCTTATCGAAATGTATAAGATTATGAGGGGATTGACAAGGTGGATGCAGAGAGGATGATTCCGCTGATGGGGGAGACTAGAACTAGGGGGAATAATCTTAGATAAGGGGCCTCCCATTTAAAACTGAGATGAGGAGAAATGTCTTTGCTCAGAGGGTTGTAAATCTGTGGAATTCACTGCCTCAGAGAGCTGTGGAAGCTGGGATATTGAATAAATTTAAGACAGAGATAGACAGTTTCTTAACCGATAAGGGAATAAGGGGTTATGGGGAGCGGGCAGGGAAGTGGACCTGAGTCCATGATCGGATCAGCCATGATCGTATTAAATGGCGGAGCAGGCTCGAAGGGCCGTATGGCCTACTCCTGCTCCTATTTCTTATGTTCTTATGTAACTGCTCACAGTGCTCCAGGTTGGTCTAACCAGGGCTTTGTATCACTGCAGCAAAACATCGATATTCTCGCCCTCTTGATATGTGACCTCTACCTAATTGGCTGCTGTCAGTTCTCTGAGTCTAACTGTGAAGCAGTGTTCCTGCTCTTTGACTGGGTGACTCAGTCTCAGACCCCCCCACCTCCTGCGCAGACTCAATCCCAGACTCCCCCGCACCCCCAGGGCGGACTGACTGCCCCTGGCTTAACTCCAGACACGATAATCATTGCAATATGTTGAATTACAGCAATTGTGGAGAATTTGTTGTGTGGGGGTTGGGAGACGCGGGAGGTTTTGATGATCTGTTTATTGGGCGAGTTGTCTTTTGGAGATGAGCCAAGAGTTTATTGGAACATTGCACTCATTCTGAATTTTCCCACGGAGCAAATGATTAGCAGCTTGCTGTGAACCCCAGTGACAAAAGTAGGCTGTGGGGACTCGGGGACTGATTAGCAGGCTGTAGGGACTGACCAGCAGGCTGTGGGGACTAGGGGACTGACCAGCAGACTGTGGGGACTCAGGGACTGACCAGCAGGCTGTGGGGACTCAGGGACTGACCAGCAGGCTATGGGGACTCAGGGATTGACCAGCAGGCTGTGGGGGGACTGACCAGCAGGCCGTGGGGACTCAGGGACTGACCAGCAGGCTGTGGGGACTCAGGGACTGACCAGCAGGCTGTGGGGACTGACCAGCAGGCTGTGGGGACTCGGGGACTGACCAGCAGGCTGTGGGGGGACTGACCAGCAGGCCGTGGGGACTCAGGGACTGACCAGCAGGCCGTGGGGACTCAGGGACTGACCAGCAGGCCGTGGGGACTCAAGGACTGACCAGCAGGCTATGGGGACTCAGGGACTGACCAGCAGGCTGTGGAGACTCGGGCACTGACCAGCAGGCCGTGGGGACTCGGGGACTGACCAGAAGGCTGTGGGGACTGACCAGCAGGCTGTGGGGACTCAGGGACTGACCAGCAGGCTGTGGGGACTCAGGGACTGACCATCAGGCTGTGGGGACTCAGGGACTGACCAGCAGGCTGTGGGGACTGACCAGTAGGCTGTGGGGACTTGGGGACTGACCAGCAGGCTGTAGGGACTCAGGGACTGACCGGGCCATGGGGACTCTCTCCTGCGATAGGGGGAGCTGCGGATTGTCAGACCTGTCACCACCCTTGCCCTCCTCGCCCGCCTGTATTAATGGGCTGATAGATTTTTTCAAAGAAGAATGCAGCCATTTGTTTTGAATTAAGGCCATTGTCAGCCCTTCCAGACTCAGCACCGCAGTGGCTGATCACATTAACTAACCCAGCACAGCGCACAGCAGGCCCTGGTACACCCAACTCTCCCGGCACACAAGGGTCTCGCTCTCACTCTTTCTTTCTCCTTTGTTCTCACTCACCCATTCGCATCCTCTCACCCACACTCTCTTTCCCACACATCCTCTCTCTCTCTCTCTCCTGTGCTCTCTCATCCACCCGCTCTCACTCACCCATTCACCAGAATGACAACGGGGCTTAGAGGGTTAAATTATGAGAACTGGTTGCAATACATGTGGATTGTATTCTCTTAAGTATAAAATATTGAGGAGTGAACAGATACCGGTGTTTCAAATGTTAAAAGTATTTGATGAGGTAGATTGAGAGAATCTATTTACTCTGGTGGGGGAACATAACCTGAAAATATTATAGTCGAGGGAATGCAACCACTTCCAAGCTGTGCTGCAGAGGACTCAGACTCTGTCACCCACCCACCTACACAGCAGGCTGATGGGCGTATTGTGGGCTGAGCCACCTGTGTAATGCCTGGTCGGATTTCTAGGTCACTCTTCCACTTCCAATTATTTGAAAGGCAGCTGTACAAGTTCAAGACATTTCAAGTTCTGCATTGTGGTGAGAAGGAGGCCCGTGACTCATCGTTCTGTCCTCGAGTCTCTGTGGGGTGGGGGGAGAATTTACCCACATTCTGCACGGAATGCATCCCAGGCTACTGAGGGATGTAGGGTTGAAATTGCAGAAACTCTGGCCACAATCTTCCAAACATCCTTCGTTATGGGGGTGGTGCCAGAGAACTGGAGGATTGCAAATATTACACATGTTTAAACAGGGGAGGAGGAAAAACTCGGCAATTACAGGCCAGTCAGCCTAACGTTGGTAGTGAGGATACTTTGAGACAATAATCCAGGACAAAATTAATTGGCACTTGGAAAAGTATGGGCTGAGAAATGAAAGTCAGTGCCAGTTTGTTAAATTGTGTTTGGCTAGCGTGGTTGAACTCTTTGATGAAGTAACAAAGAGAGTGAATGAGACTAGTGTGGTTGATGCTGTGTAAACGGACTTTCAAAAGAAGTTTCACAAAGTAGCACATAATAGATTTGTTAGCAAAATTAAAGGGACAGAGGCAGTGTGGAAACAAAATTAGCGAAGGGACAGAAAGCAGAGAGTAGCAGTGAACGGTTGTTGGTCAGGCTGGAGGGGAGTACAGAGTGCTGTTCCCCAATGGTTGGTATTATGACCAGTGCTCTTTTAAGTCATTATCAATGATCTGGACTAGGGTATAAAGGGCATCATTTCAAAGTTTGCGTAGCTTGGAAATATAGTGAACACTGCGGAGGAAAGTAACAGACTTCGCCAGGACACAGATTGACTGGTGAAATGAGCAGCCACGTGCAATTGAAATTACATTTAAGTGTGAGGTGATACATTTTGGCAGGAAGAAAGAGGAGAGGCAATATAAATGAAATGGTACAATTTTAAAGTGGGTGCAGGAACAGAGAGACAAATCTTTGAAGGTGGCAGGACAAATTGAGAAGGCTGCTAATTGAGCAGATGGGACCCTTGGTGTTATTAATAGAGGCACAGAGTACAAAAGCAAGCAAGTTATGCCAAAACTTTATAAATCACCGGTTAGGCCCCAGCTGGAGTATTGTGTCCAATTCTGGGCATCGCACTTTAGGAAGGATGTCAAGGCCTTGGAGAGGGTGCAGACGGGATTTACTACAATGGTTACAGGGATGAGGGACTTCAGTTACGTGGAGAGACTGGAGAAGCTGGGGTTCTTCTCCTTACAACAGAGAAGGTTAAGAGGAGACTTGATAGGTGTTCAAAATCATGAGGGGGTTTGAAGAAACTGTTTCCAGTGGCAGAAAGGTCGCTGCCCAGATGACACAGATTTAAGGTGATTGGCAAAAGAACCAGAGGCAACATGAGGAGACTGTTGAAGGGAAAGCCTATGTATGCAGGGCTATGGGGAAAGAGTTGGAGGAGTGGCATTCGTTGTATAGCTGCACCATTTTATGATCTTTCTGAAACTTGCCTCAAGTGTTTCCTGTGGTTTTATTTCCCCTAGGAGATAGCGGGAGGTGGGGGGGCGGGGGTATGGGGGAGGGGCAGACAGGTCAATGGTGAAAAGTCTTCCTCGTTTCTGGATGGTGTTGTCCTGATGAAGCAGGTGATATTTTCCTGGGACTGGAACAGAAGGACTGTTTGGCCATTCAAGTAGATCATGGCTGATCTGTATTTTAACTCCATCTACCCACCTTAACTCTATATCCCTTACCCAACAAAATTTAGCAATCTTGGTCTTGAAAGCTTTCGTTGATCCAAAATCTATTGCCTTTGAGATTTCCACCACCCTTTGTGTGAAAAATCTTTCCTGAATTCACTCCTGAATGGCTTAGCTCTAATTTTAAGATAGTGCCCTCTTGGCCCACCAGAGGAAATCATTTCTCTGTATCTAGCTTATCGAATCCTTTTATTATTTTAAACAACTCAATTAGATCAACCTCTCATCCACTCTGTAATGTATTTGCTTCATGGGTTCTTTGCTTAAGAATTCATAGCAATACATTGCTATTAAGAACTAGTCAGTTTATTAGCAAAAGGTTTAACATTCACACTACACAAGCCTCCCTGGTAAAGTGCGACATCACCACTGATACCTGGGAGACCCTGGCCGAAGACTGCCCGAGGTGAAGAAAGTACATCTGGGAGAGCGTTGAGCTCTTAGAGTTTTAACGCAAAGAGCATGAAGAGGCCAAGCGCAGGCAGCGGAAGGAGCATGCGGCAAACCAGCCCCACCGACTCCTTCCCTCGACGAATGTCCGTCCCACCTGTAACAGGGTCTGTGGCTCTCGTATCGGACTGTTCAGCCATCAAAGAACTCACTTTGGGAGTGGAAGCAAGTCCTCCTCGATTCCGAGGGACTGCCTATGATGATGATGACACTACAGGTTCATTCACCAGGCTCACAAACACCTGCCTCATCGTGGATCCCCCGAACCCAACTGGCTGGGGTTTTATTAAGTCCTGTGAACATCACGTGACTGGCTAAGCCATTCACAACTCAACAGGTCTATAACTATTTTTAGTTGAAACCATAAAACAAGTGCCCCCTTATTAACTTTTTACTGAAAACTTAAATCAAATTAAAATTTGATTGCCGGGGGTGATGATGCACTCCAGTCCCTCCGGCGCCCACCTCTCATGGAAGGCCACAAGCGTACCGGTGGACACTGCAAGCTTCATCTCCAGGGATACCCTGGCTCAGATGTAACCGCAGAAGAGAGGCAGGTAGTCGGACTGAATGACCCCCTCTACTGTCCGCTGCCTGGACCGGTTAATGGCCACCTTGGCCATGCCCAGATCAACAGCTCTACAACTCTTTTTGTTGTAATCAATTAACCAAGTGCCCCCTGATTAAACACCAAACATTTTCAAACAAGTGCCCTCTTTTTTTTTGTTTCTTTCCCCCAAGGGCACCGAGAGGCAAATTATACAAGTGCCCCCGGCTAAAAGGGGCGGGGGGCACTAAAACAAATTAAACTTTAAAACATTTAAAATCAAATTAAAATTTAGTTTCTGGGGGTGATGATGCACTCCAGTCCCTCCGGTGCCCACCTCTCGCGAGCGTACTGGTGGACACCGTGTGCTCCATCTCCAGGGACACCCTGGCTCCAATGTAATCGCGGAAGAGAGGCAGGCAGTCGGACTGAACGACCCCCTCGACCGGTCGCTGCCTGGACAGGTTAATGGCCACCTTGGCCATGCCCAGGTCAACAGCTCTACAAACCTGTGAGCATCCTTATGGGTGCATACAGTACACACTCCAAAGCCAATAATTCCTTCCTGGAGTGCAGAACTAAAAGAGACACTCCAGATGGGACTTAACCAAAGCTCTGTATAACTGAAACATCACTTTGTCCACCTTTTATTCCAACCCCCTTTAGATAAAGGCCAACATTGCATTAGCCTTTTTGATTACTTTTTGTATCAGTGCACTAGTTTTAAGTGATTTGTGTACAATGACACACAAATCCCTTTGCTCTCCCAGTATCTAGTCTCTTGCCATTAATAGTCCCGTTTGCTCTTTCTCAGATCCAAAGTGGATGACCTCACACATTTAATTCCATCTGCCATAGTTTTTCCCACTCACTTAACCTATATATGTCCCTTTGTAACTCCCTGCTCACAACCTACTGTGTCTCCTAACTTGTGTGTCCTGCAAACTTGGATATACGATTCTCTATGCCTTCATTCAAGTCATTAATAAATATGGTAAAAAGTTGCGACCCCAGATTGGATCCCTGCAGAACATTAGTCACATCCCATCGGAGTACATTCCCTTTATCCACACTCTCGTCCCCTATCTCCCAACTAATTACCAACCCATGCCACAAGGTTATCTCCAGTTCCATGCACTCTCAATGTTGATAATAATCTCTTGTGCTGAAACTTATCAAATGCCTTCTGGAAGTAAATATAGACAACATCAATAGACACTCCCTTATCCAGCATGCTAGTGACTTTGGCATAAAATTCAACTAGGTTAGTCTGACATGACCTTTCCTTCACAAATCCATGCTCTTTTAATCAGCTCATACTTGTTCAAATGCTCAGTCACAGTCCCTGATGATAAATTTCAGTAACTTCCCAATGTTTCTCCCTCCTTTCTTCAATAATGGGAGTCACATTTGCAACGTTTCAATCCAAGAGCACAATGCCCAAATTTAAAGAACTTCAGAAAATGAAGTCTAACGCCTCTGCAATTTCCCCACCAATTTCTTTTAGTACCCGAGGTGGGAAACCATGAGGTTCGGGAGCTTTGGTTACCTTCAGTCCCATTATTTTCTCCATTATCATTTTTTTTTGCTCATTTGAAATCCTCTAAATTCCTCCCTTTGACTTATGTTTATGTTCCTTGTACCTCAGGTATTTGTCCTCTTCCTCCACTGTGAAAATGAATACAAGTATTCATTTAACAAGCCATTTCCTTATTATCCATTCTAGTCTTGCCTGTATCTAACTTTAATGGGTCTGAATCTCCTTTGCCACTCTTCCTCTTAATATATTTATAAAAACTTTTGCTGTTAGCTTTGATTATACCCAGGCTGGGAGTGTAGCTATACCCACAGGTACCAGGCTGGGAGTGTAGCTCTACCCACAGGTACCAGGCTGGGAGTGGAGCTATACCCACAGGTACAGACTGGGAGAGTAGCTATATCCACAGGTACAGACTGGGAGAGTAGCTATACCCACGGATACCGGGCTGGGAGTGTAGCTATACCCACAGGTACTGGCTGGGAGTGTAGCTATACCCACAGGTACTGGCCTGGGCGTGTAGCTATACCCACAGTACTGGGCTGCGAGTGTAGCTAATCCCACAGGTACTGGCCTGGGAGAGTAGGTATACCCACAGGTACAGACTGGGAGAGTAGCTATACCCACGGATAAAGGGCTGGGAGTGTAGCTATACCAACGGGTACTGGGCTGGGAGTGTAGCTATACCCACAGGTGCCGGGCTGGGAGAGGGGCTATACCCACAGGTACTGGGCTGGAAGTGGAGCTATACCCACAGGTACCAGGCTGGGAGAGGAGCTGTGCCCACAGGTACCGGGCTGTGAGGGTAACTATACCCACAGGTACCGGGCTGGGAGTGGAGCTATACCCACAGGTACCAGGCTAGGAGAGGAGCTGTGCCCACAGGTACCGGGCTTGGAGGGTAACTATACCCACAGGTACTGGGCTGGGAGTGGAGCTATACCCACAGGTACCGGGCTGGGAGAGGAGCTGTACCCACAGGTACCGAGCTAGGAGGGTAACTATACCCACAGGTACTGGGCTGGGAGAGGAGCTATACCCACAGGTACCGGGCTGGGAGGGTAACTATACCCACAGGTACTGGGCTGGGAGAGGAGCTATACCCACAGGTACCGGGCTGGGAGGGTAACTATACCCACAGGTACTGGGCTGGAAGTGGAGCTATACTTACAGGTACCGGGCTGGGAGTGGAGCTATACTCACAGGTACTGGGCTGGGAGTGGAGCTATACCCTCAGGTTCTCTGGGAGAGGAGCTATACCCACGGGTACTGTGCTGGGAGAGGAGCTATACCCACACGTACTGGACTGGGAGTGGAGCTATACCCACAGGTACCGTGCTGGGAGAGGAGCTATACCCACAGGTTCTCTGGGAGTGGAGCTATATCCACAGGTACCAGGCTGGGAGAGGAGCTATACCCACAGGTACCAGGCTGGGAGTGGAGCTATACCCACAGGTTCTCTGGGAGTGGAGCTATATCCACACGTACTAGGAGAGGAGCTAATACCCACAGGTACTGGGCTGGGAGTGGAGCTATACCCACAGGTTCTCTGGGAGTGGAGCTATACTCACAGGTACTGGGCTTGGAATGGAGCTATACCCACAGGTACCGTGCTGGGAGAGGAGCTAATACCCACAGGTACTGGGCTGGGAGTGGAGCTATACCCACAGGTTCTCTGGAAGTGGAGCTATAGCCACAGGTACCAGGCTGGGAGTGGAGCTATATCCACACGTACTGGGAGAGGAGCTAATACCCACAGGTACCGGGCTGGGAGTGGAGCTATACTCACAGGTACTGGGCTGGGGGAGGAGCTAATACCCACAGGTTCCAGGCTGGGAGGTTAGCTATACCTGCAGGTACCGGCTGGGAATGTAGCTATACCCACATGTAGAGGCTGGGAATGGAGCTATACCTGCAGGTACTGGGCTGCAAGCATAGCTATACTAATCTCTATTTGGTAGCCCCGTGATCTGTGAGAGAACACCATCGGCAGGTCAGGACTATAAATGGAGCTGGAGCTAGCCTCTGCAGGGAGCAGCGCAAGTCATTCCAGGAGGGTGACAGACTCGAGGAGGGTGACTGGATTGACGTCACCGAAATCCAGGACGCGGATGGCACGTGGGCAGGACCATCAGTGGGGTCAGGGCCCAGGTGCAGGAGGAGAGGCGGCGAGCAGCGGCGAAAGTTTAGGGTCGAGGATCGGGGTCCAGGAGCAGGGGGTGTCGGGGTGCAGGGGGGTCGAGGAGCGGGGGTTTAGGGAGCAGGGGGTGGGTCGGGGTCGAGGAGCGGGGGGGTTAGGGAGCAGGGGGTGGGTCGGGGTCGAGGAGCGGTGGGGGTCGAGCAGCGGGGGAGAGGTCGAGGAGCGGGGGTTTGGGGAGCGGTGGGGGTCGAGCAGCGGGGGAGGCGGAGAGGTCGAGGAGCGGGGGTTTGGGAAGCGGTGGGGGTCGAGCAGCGGGGGAGAGGTCGAGGAGCGGGGGTTTGGGGAGCGGTGGAGGTCGAGGAGCGGGTGTTTGGGGAGCAGCGGGGGAGGGGGAAGAGGTCGAGGAGTGGGTGTTTGGGGAGCAGTGGGGGAGGGGGAGAGGTCGAGGAGCGGGGGTTTGGGGAGCGGGGGGGCCGGGATCGAGGAGCCCAGCAGTGCCGCAGAGGCTGAGGAATGGCACAGTGTATAACAACAGCAGGGTGGGGGCCCAGGGAGGGAGCAGCACGGGCCAGCCTACACTGCCATATGTGTGCGCACTAGGTCCGTGCAGCAGAGCAGGTCTCCATTTGTCTTGGTTAATCCTTGCCACTGGACCAAGACCTAGCTCTGTCAAGCCCGTGTGGTGGCTGGTGTGCAACGGTCACCACATGTTTAAAAAAATCCACGCACAGACATCTTCCACCCTTCAGGATGTGGAATGTCAGGTCCCTCATCGAACTCATCCTTTTTTTGGTGCACGAGGGACTGCCCAATACTGCATTACCAATCTCTATGTCCATGTTGTAATACCGAGACCAGAGCTGTAGTGTAATGTAAATGTGGTGAAACCAAGCTTCAATACAAGTTTAACACCTCACTTGTGCTGCTCAGGCAATGAACACAAGTGCTTTATTTGCCGTTAACCTGCATTGTTACTGATATTAATTTGTGAATCTATACCCCTGCCCACTTTCCTCCTCTACCCCATTTAGACTATTTCCCACGGAGCACGCACCACCTCACATTTACACGCCCATTCTACAAATGTATTACGTCTTCTTGTATTTGTTGCGGTCTGATGCCAGAGATATGATTCCGAGTGTGAACCGGTGATGCAATTGCTGATCAGGAGCCCCGCACCGATCCTCCCTCTGACACTCTGCTCAGTAAATGTGATCGATCCGTACACCATCAGTGATACATACTGTTCAAGCAATTTAAAGATGGGACACTAATTTCAATTCTTTATTTTTTGAATAAATATAATCCAGCCTGCGGATTACAGTCGGTTAATTTACCGTGTCTACACGCTGGTATCGCAGCTATACTCGCAGCACTGCGCTGGGAGCGGAGTTATATCGGCAGGTACTGGGCAGTGAGAGCTATAGCGGCAGGTACTGGGCAGTGAGAGGAGTTATACCGGCAGGTACCGGGCAGTGAGAGGAGTTATACCGGCAGGTACCGGGCAGTGAGAGGAGTTATACCGGCAGGGACCGGGTGCCTGCCCCGCCACACGGTTTGTGGAGCCGGACTGTCCGGTTGAGGTCGATGTCTCTCCGGGTAACTCCCGCGGTACATCGGATATTAAACCGCTGCTGGGGCTGTGTCCCGGGGGAGGGGAGGGGGGGGCTGTGTCCCCGGGGGGGCGGCTGTGAGTGGGGAAGTGGGAGAGGAGCCGGGTCGGTCGGGACTCGGTGGCGTCACAGCCGAGGCGGGCTGGCAGGAAACAGACTCTTCCTGTGGATTGTAGGGAGAGAAGATCCATCTCACACACAGCCGGAGGGAGAGCAGCGGGACCGCGACACACAGCCCGGGCCGGGACAGACCCGGACTGAGAGAGGGAGACCCGGACCCGGACTGAGAGAGGGAGACCCGGACCGAGTGAGACCCAGACGGAGAGACGGGTAGGAAAAGGGATTAGTGGAGGCAGACAGAGAGCGGAAATCTGGGACAGAAAGAAGCTGGCACACAGGGACTGGCAGACAGGAGCGAGAGGGGGTGACCCAGACAGAGAAAGCAATACAGAGACAGGGCACAGAGTCAGTCACAGGGGCACAGAGGGCAAGAGAGAGGGGATCAGGGACATAGAGACAGGGCACAGTGACAGAGAATCAGAATCAGAGGGACAGAGGGGGTCAGAGACACAGGGATTGAGACAGAGGGACAGAGAGGGTGAGAGACTCAGAGACGGAGGGACATAGACTTAGGGACAGAGAGGGTGAGAGACAGAGGGTGAGATACTCAGAGACAGAGAGAGCACAGAGACAGAGGGTCAGAGACTCAGAGACAGAGGGTCAGAGAGGGTGAGAGACTCAGAGAGGGCACAGAGACAGAGGGTGAGATACTCAGAGACAGAGAGCACAGAGACAGAGGGTGAGAGAGAGGGAGGGTGACAGACTCAGAGGGTCAGAGTGGGTGAGAGACTCAGAGAGGGCACAGAGACAGAGACACAGAGGGTGAGAGACTCAGACAGAGGGACAGAGACAGAGAGGGCACAGAGACAGAGGGTGCTCAGTGACGGAGAGCGGGTGAGGTATCACAGGAGCAGGGTGTGAGCCCGGGTATCCCGGGATGTGTGTGCCGGGGCTGTGTGCGGTGCTGGTGGTACTGCTGCTGCCGGCCGCGCTGCCCATGGAGCTGCTGCACACCTTCCGCAGCGCCACGGCCACTAACAACTTGGCGGTGGTGCGGGAGGTACCCGCGGTGGGCCGCCCGGACCCCCTCGCAGAGCCGCGGCTCTATGTGGGCGCGGTGAACGCCGTGCACCAGCTGGGGGCGGGGCTGCGGCGGGAGGCGGGGCTGGTGACGGGCCCGGTGACGGACAGCGCGCGCTGCCACGCCCCCCAGCTGCCGCACAGCACGTGCGAGCACCCGCGCACGCGCACCGACAGCCACAACAAGCTGTTGGCCGCCGCGCCGGCCCAGGGCCTGTTGGTGGTGTGCGGCTCGGCTCACCAGGGCCTGTGTCAGCTGCGGGCCCTGGCCAACGTCAGCCGGCTGGCCGTGCGCTTCCCCCCGCCGCCCAGCAGCGCGCAGCTGCTCTTCCCCAGCATGCTGTACGTGGCGGCCAACCACCCCGAGGCCTCGACCGTCGGCCTGGTGTTGCCGGGCAACGGGCCCGAGCCGGGCCCCGGCACTCGGCTGCTGGTGGCCGCCACCTACACCGGCCTGGGCACCCGCTACTTCGCGCCCAACACCAGCCGCGAAGACCTGCGCTTCGAGAACACGCCCGAGATCGCCATCCGGGCGCTGGACGCCGGCCGCCTGTCGCGCCTCTTCACCTACGACATCAACCCGTCCGAGGACAACGTCTTCAAAATCAAGGCCGAGGCCAAGGCCCGCAACCGCCTTAGCTTCGTGCGGGCCTTCGGGCGGCCCAGCGGCTACACCTACCTGGCGCTCAACAACGACGCCAACTCGGGCGCCAAGGGTGGCCGGCCCCGCAGCCTGCTGGCCCGCATCTGTACCGGGGCCCGCGGGCCGCGGCCGGCCGAGAGCCGCAAGCTGACCGAGTCCTACATCCAGCTGGGCCTGCAGTGCGGCTCCGGCTCCCCACACCGGCTGTACGGTCGCCTGCTGTCCGTATGGCCCGGCCCCGGCGACAGCCTGTACGGCCTGTTCGACAGGCCCGAGGACACCGACAGCAAGGGCGGCCGGCGCTCGGCCCTCTGCGCCTTCAGCTTCCCGGCCATCGAGCAGCGCATCCGCGAGGCCCGCAGGAAGTGCTTCGAGGAGGAGCGCAGCCAGGAGGTGGCCGTGCTGGACAGCGTCATCCAGGGCAGCGGGCCCGCCTGCATCCGCCGCAACATCACGGTGAGTGGGGTGGGGTGGGGAACCGGGTGAGAGGGTCAGTGGAGTGGGTGTGTGGGGCAGGACCGGAGTGGAGAGAAGGAGGAGGGACGAGGGGGAGGAGCTGGGGAGGGTAGAGAGGGGGTGGAGCTGGGGAGGGTAGAGAGGGGGAGGAGGTGGGGAGTGTAGCGAGGGGGAGGTGGGGGGTGGAGAGAGGGGGAGGTGGGGGGTGGAGAGAGGGGGAGGAGGGGGGTGTAGAGAGGGGGGAAAGGGGGTGTAGAAAGGGGGAGGGGGGGTGTAGGGGATGAAAGAGAGAGGGGAAGAAGAGCCGGTGGTAAAGAGTGGGGGGGTGGCAGCCGGGGGTGGGGAGGGATCTATGGGGAGTGAGGGGGGAGGAACCTGGGGGGAAAGGGAGGGGCCGGTGGGACCGGGGGAGGAGCCGGGGTGGGGAGGGAGGGGGAGGAGCCTGGAGGGGTGGGAAGAGAGGGGGAGGGGTTGGGGGGGTGGGAAGAGAGGGGGAGGGGTTGGGGGGGTTGGAAGAGAGGGGGAGGGGTTGGGGGGGTGGGAAGACAGTTGGAGGGGGTGGGGGTGGGAAGACAGTTGGAGGGGGTGGGGGTGGGAAGACAGTTGGAGGGGGTGGGGGTGGGAAGACAGTTGGAGGGGGTGGGGGTGGGAAGACAGTTGGGGGGGTGGGAAGGGAGGGGAAAAGAGAGGGGGGAGGAGCCTGGGAGGGAAAGGGGGAGGAGCCGGTGGGAGGGTGAGAGGGGGAGGAGCTGGTGGGAGGGAGGGGAGGAGCCGGGGTGGGGAGGGAGAGAGAGGGGGAGGAGCTGGGGGAGAGGGGGAGGGGGGAGGAGCTGGGGGAGAGAGGGTGAGGGACGGGAGGAAGAGGGTGAGGATGGACGGACCGGGGGGGGGGAGGGGGATGAGGGAGGGGCAGTGGGGGAGGGATCGGAGGGACAGAGGGGAATGGGGGAGGAGGTGTAGGGAGCAGTGAGGGGGAGGGACAGTGGGAGGGGAGGACAGACAGAGGGGTGGAGGGGAGGATGGAGGGACAGGGAGAGAGGGGTGGAGTGGAGGATGGAGGGACAGGGAGGATGGGGGGAGGGACAGTGAGGAGAGAAAGCAAGGCAGTAGTGGGGAAGGACAGGGAGTAGTGTGAAGGTGGGGTGAGGGGGAAGTGGAGAAGCACCGAGCGAGGAGGGACAGAGGGAGGTTTGGGGGGGGGGGAGAACAGAAGGGGAGGAGGATGGACAGAAAGAGGAGGAGAGGTGGAGAGAGGGCAGGGGAGAAGGAGGAAAAGGAGTGGCGAGGGAGCAGTGGGGAAGGACAGAGGAGAGAAGGACAGAGGGTGGAGGGGCAGAGAGGTTTTTTTTGGGGGGGAGGAGGAGGGACAGAGGGACTACACGGGAGTGGGGGGAGCAACTTATCACTATCACTAAGGAGGTGGTACTCAGTACGATAATGGGACTAAAGGCAGATAAATCCCCTGGACCTGATGGCTTGCATCCTAGGGTCTTAAGAGAAGTAGCAGCAGAGATTGTGGATGCATTGCTTGTAATCCTCCAAAATTCCCTGGATTCTGGGAAGAGCTCAGCAGATTGGAAAACTATTTAAAAAAAAAAAGAGGCAGACAAAAAGCAGGAAACTATAGACCAGTTAATATCTGTGGTTGGGAAAATGTTGGAGTCCATCATTAAAGAAGCAGTAGCAGGACATTTGGAAAAGCATAATTCGGTCAGGCAGAGTCAGCATGGATTTATGAAGGGGAAGTCATATTTGACAAATTTGCTGGAGTTCTTCGAGGATGTAACAAACAGGGTGGATAAAGGGAAACCAGTGGATGTGGTGTATTTGGACTTCCAGAAGGCATTTGACAAGGTGCCACATAAAAGGTTACTGCACAAGATAAATGTTCACAGGGTTGGGGGTAATATATTAGTATGGATAGAGGGTTGGGATAAATGGTTCATTCTCTGGTTGGCAACCGGTAATTAGTGGGGTGCCGAGGGATCAGTGCTGGGACCCCAACTATTTACACTCTATATTAACGACTTGGAGGATGGGACCGAGTGTAACATAGCCAAGTTTGCTGATGATACAAAGATGGGGAAAAAAAAGCAATGTGTGAGGAGGACACAAAAAATCTGCAAAAGGACATAGACAGGCTAAGTGAGTGGGCAAAAATTTGGCAGATGGAGTATAATGTCAGAAAGTGTGAGGTCATGCACTTTGGCAGAAAAAAATTAAAGAGCAAGTTATTATTTAAATGGAGAAAGATTGCAAAGTGCTGCAGTACAGCGGGACCTGGGGGTACTTGTGCATGAAACACAAAAGGATAGTATGCAGGTACAGCAAGTGATCAGGAAGGCCAATGGTATCTTGGTCTTTATTGCAAAGGGGATGGAGTATAAAAGCAGGGAAGTCTTGCTACAGCTATATAAGGTATTGGTGAGGCCACACCTGGACTACTGCATGCAGTGTTGGTTTCCATATTTACAAAAGGATATACTTGCTTTAGAGGAAGTTCAGAGAAGGTTCACTCGGTTGATTCCGGTGATGAGGGGGTTGACTTATGAGGAAAGGCCTCTACTCATTGGAATTCAGAAGAATGAGAGGTGATCTTATTGAAACGTATAAAATTATGAGGGGGCTTGACCAGTGGATGCAGAGAGGATGTTTCCACTGATGGGGAGACTGGAACTAGAGAGCATGATCTTCGAATAAGGGGCCGCCCATTTAAAACAGAGATGAGGAGGAATTTCTTCTGAGGGTTGTAAATCTGTGGAATTCACTGCCTCAGAGAGCTGTGGAAGCTGGGACACTGAATACATTTAACACAGAAATAGACAGTTTCTTAACCGATAAGGATTATGTGGAGTGGGTGGGGAAGTGGAGCTGAGTCCATGATCGGATCAGCCATGATCTTATTGAATGGCGGAGCAGGCTCGAGGTTCCTATTTCTTCTGTTCTCATGAGGAAGGGGGACAGAGGGAGAGAGGATGGAGGACAGAGGACAGAGGGGGGAGGTAGGGGAGGAGGAGGAGGAGGGGGGGACAGAAGAGAGGAGGAGGATGGCCAGATGGAGCAGGGAGAGCAGGAGCCCTCGAGGGTGAGAGATTGGGAGTGCAGATTGGGATTGTTGCAGGACGATGGGGAGAGCAGGGCAGGGGGATTAGTTTGGGATTGATACAAGGCTATGGGGAGAGAGTGGGGCAGTAAGATTAGTTTTGGATTGATACAGGGCTATGGGGAGGGAGCAGGGCTGAGTGCTTCCAGCTCCTCACAAAGGGTTAACGGAATGGCATTTAAGAATAAGACTGTATCGGAGGTTTCAAAAAAAACATTTTGGAAGCTGACTAATAAAATCTGAGAACATATTTCCATATTTGGAAACCAATAGGATGGAATTTGTAAAATCCCAAATGCCATGACAGAATCTGAGCTTTTGGGAACATATCACAGCCGATTCCACTACCCCAGAGTTATCGCAACACGGTGTACGGGAGTGATTGTGTATACTTCACCGTGACCCTGAATCTGGATCACACCTTGTTCAGAGGACAGCGTGCAATACATTTTCTGATATTGATGGCTCCACAGGTATCTGTCTTGCCTCAGTGGTAGCACCCTAGCTTCTGAGTCACAAGGCCATAGGTTCAAGCCCCACTCCAAAGACTTGAGCACAGTCAGTAAAAGAGCCGGTGTCATGGCTAATAAATATCCCTCAACCAACATTGCAATCTAACCCATGCTGTACCTCCTCTGGGAGTGTTTGATGGGACAGTGTAGAGGGAGCTTTACTCTGTATCTAACCTGTGCTACATCTGCCCTGGGAGTGTTTGATGGGACAATGTAGAGGGAGCTTTAATCTGTATCTAACCTGTGATGCACCTGCCCTGGGAGTGTTTGATAGGGCAGTGTAGAGGGAGCTTTACTCTGTATCTAACCCCGTGCTGTACCCACCCTGGGAGTCTCTCTTGTCCTGTTATGCAGTCTGGCTTTCTGTGGAGTCCAGCAATTTAAAGACTGGATGATGAGGTCGTAGCTCTTGCTCACTGTGCCGGACCTTGCTGTCTCCTCCTTTTCCTCTGTTTCCTGGACACTTCCTCCCGACCTAGTCTCCCTGTGTCTGAGGTTGTTGTGGGGATGAAAGTGCAGGATATCACAGTGATAGAGCCATCACTCACACAGCTCACTCCCTGTAACCCCAAACATCCTGATTAGTAGATCAACAGGTCCCAGCACACACACACAATCAAACTAAATTTCTTCCTTTCGCTATTGTTCAGAAACACTGAATGAAACTCTCTGCTTCCAGCTTTTTGTTACATTTCTAAACTCTGCACTTAATTTAACATGTTCTAGTTTCACAGTTTAGTAAAGTCTTCAACTTTAGCCCCTCCCCTTTTGTCAGAGATAATTACATCCAGCTCTCCCTGTGTAACGCACTGTTTAATAAACAGCTCCCTGTAATATTCAACCTGATACTCCAGCCCGGTTGCAGTATTATAATGCCGGGTGGGAGTGTGACCGGGCTGGGCCGATCAGGGAGTGTGAGTGTGTGCCGTTGTGTGTACATTAGGATTACAATGAAACAGCAAGAGTGAATTTATACCATCAATCAGGAAGTTCTAGAGTCTCCAAATGAAGGGACAGGAATGACCATGAGGCCTGTGAGTTTGGCCATCCATTAGTTGATATACCTCACACTTGGAACCCCAACCTCCAGTGGGACTGTAAATGTGGGAAATGCTCTCCAACTCCCAATGGGATTGAGCAAGGCTCCAGGAGATGGTGGTTAACCAGGATTCACGACAATATAAATTAACTAACCACACAGCCACACAACTGGCAGTGTGTTCCATAATGCGTCCAGGCCCCTTTCCACGGACTGGAGTGATATATTATGGATGTTGTTGTAGAAGTGTCTCTCTGCTCCTCACGGGCCACGTTGTCAATCGGAGGGGGAATGGCCCTGAGTTCCAGCCTGGTCAAAATGAGGAGGGGAATACAGGCACCGCGGAGGGTCACTGGTGAAAGGCCGAGGCACCGCGAGTCCCTTCAGGTGTGCAAGAAAGAAGAAAATGAGTGGGAAAGGGTGTTAGATATAAATGGAAAGTAGAAGTGAGGAAAATTGGAGGGGGAACCACTGGAGCTGAGCTCAGGAGCTCGGTCATTGTGGGGACCCAGGGAGTGGTCGAGAACATTAAAGAGAGAGTCAGAAATAAATCAAGAGATGAGGTCTTCAGAGGGTGAATATTCATTGAATTGTGTTCTTGAGATGGCTGTGGAGTAATAAAACATCAGCACCTTGGACCATACAGCAGAAATTTTGTTCAATGTGTGAGATCATGGTTGGTGGCCATGTTTCAAATGTGAAGGGTATGTGGGACCCTGGGGTCTGGTGTGGGGCGTGAGCTGGTATGGGCCCCGGGGAGGGAGAATGTGGGTCCCCGGATAGGGGGTGGAGAGAGAAAGAGAGAGAGAGAGAGAGAGCGCGCGACCCCCGGGGAGGGAGAGCAGGCCGCAGAGTGTGTGGGCGGGCCCCTGGGAGTGAGACCGACCTCTCCCCGGCCAAGGGGGGGGGGGGGCGGCGGCAGTGTGGGCGGGCCTCCAGGGAGGGAGGGATGTAGAGTGTGAACTAACTGTCTTCATTTCCATTTCCAGCTGCAAAATGAACAACTGGATTGCGGAGCTGCCCACCTGCAGCATCCTCTGGCCATTAAGAGCCCGCTGAAAGCGAGTCCAATCTTTGTCGAGAGAGGCCTGACCTCAGTGGCGGTGTCGAGTGTAAATAACCACACTGTGGTGTTTCTGGGCACGGCCAACGGGCAGCTGCTGAAGGTACGGTCACTGTACAGGTATGGTGGCCTTCCTCGCGTGTGTGAGCTCAAGACCTCCCTGACAGCACCTGGCACCTATCTCTCCTGAGGCCGTAGTCGGAGCTCCCTGGAGTGACTCGCCTGTCAATCTGTGGTGGGGGTCAGCCTGTCCTCTGCTTCACTTCACAACCTCCTGTGGCCAGTGTGTGGTTTCAGGGGAAGTCCCATTCCAGGGACTTGAGCACAAAATCCAAACTCTAGTGCAATACTGAGGGAGTGCTGCACTGTCGGAGGTGCCGTCTTTCGGATGAGACATAAAGAAAAGAAAGACTTGCATCTTTCAGGACCACCGGACGTCTCAAAGCGCTTTACAGCCAATGAAGTACTTTTTGAAGTGTAGTCACTGTTGTAATGTGGTAAATGCAGCAGCCAGTTTGTGCACAGCAAGCTCCCACAAACAGCAATTTGATAATGATCAGATAATCTGTTTTAGTGATGTTGATTGAGGGTTAAATATTGGCCAGGACACCGGGGATAACTCCCCTGCTCTTCTTCAAAATAGTGCCATGGGATCTTTTATGCCCACCTGAGAGGGCAGACAGGGCCTCGGTTTAACCTCTCATCCGAAAGACGGCAACTCCGACAATGTAGCGCTCCCTCAGCAGTGCACTGGAGTGTCAACTTAGATTTTTTGTGCTCAAGTCCCTGGATTGGAACTTGAACCCACATCCTTCTGACTCCGAGGCGAGAGTGCTGCCCACTGAGCCACTAGTTCGAGAAACAGCAGGGGCATTATCCCCCGTGTCCTGGCCAATATTTAACCCTCAATCAGCATCACTGAAGCAGTTTTTCTTGTCATTCTCACATTGCTGTTTGCGGGAGCTGGCTGTGCACAATTTGGCTGCTGGGTGTCCCACGTTGCAACAGTGACCACACTCCAAAAAGTACCTCATTGGCTGTGAAGCGCTTTGGGACGTCGTAAGGTTGTGGGAGGTGCTAGATCAACGGCAGTTCCTTAAATTTTCTATCAGAACATGGAGAACAGTGAATTGATGGGAACAGGCATTAGAATGTCTATGCTCGCTGCTCTCCCCTCCCCCGGCCCTATGGTATTATACATTGTGCAGCCCAGGAAGACAGCAATCTTGGCGCTGTGTTGGAAGGGCACAGACTGACGGAACCAAGCCCCTGACAGAGTGGCGGCTCCAGGTGAATTTACCCCCGGGTTTGGTTCTGAGGCTGGTTAGGTGGTGCTGATTGAATTCTGGAATGGACTTTCTCTCCCTCTCTCTCTCTCTGAGCCACCTGGGCTCACTGTAGCTGGGTATCTCTCCCAGGCTGTTATCTGTCAGGAGCAGCTGGAATCTGCTATCTGATCAGCACGGGGCAGGTTTGTGTGTGATTGGATTATACTGTAAGTGACTCTGCTCACAGCTTCACTTCCACACCAGGCTCTGTTTTCCCCCCCCCCCCCCCCCCCAGGCACAGTCTTCCTGTGTCCCTCTTTTATCAATATCACACCAGTCAGTGCTCCTTTTCTAATCTCCAAATCCCCCATCTGAACACACTTCCTCCCCCTACATCCTCCCAGCATTGGGACCACGACTCAGTGCATTGTTTGCTCGACTAAATCATTCTCTCCCAGGTTCTGGAAGCTTCCTTCCCTCAATGCTCCCTTCCGCCTGCAATCTATTAAAATCCAAGCTATGCGTCAGCGAGTCACTGTTTCCTGCTTAGAATCTTGAATCATAGAATGGTTACAGCACAGAAGGAGGCCGTTCAATGTGTGGAGTCCGTGCCAGCTCTCTGCAAGAACACCTCAGCTAGTTCCCCCCACCCTTTCCCCAGAGCCTGCAATTTGTTTCGTTCACCTTCTGTTCTCTCTGACTCTTTGCAGTTCCCACTTCCCCTGTCCTGTGACCCTGGGCATCTGATTGATGCTGTTTGTTTGATATGCCATGTCACCAGTTGAGCAGCTCAAAGTCACCCTGTACACTCACTCATCCTGTGTTGTACAGGGTGACTTTGGGGTTGGGGATTGAGGAGCTACAGAATCCTTGGCTGCTTGCCTGCATGGGTCAGTCCACTACTGAAAAAAACCCAGCAAAAGCTGAATGTAGGCCAGAGAAATGCGGATACACTGAAGATGCAGCAGGACGTAGGCTAGCAGTAGCTTAAAGTGCACATAAGAATATAAGAAATAGGAGCAGGAGCAGGAATCCTAAGGCGAGCTCAGGGAGGACAGAAACCTCCCGTGGAGCAGAAGGGCCCCTCGAGCCTGCTTCACCATTCAGTCAGATCATGGCTTATCTGATCATGGGATTGGCTCCACTTCCCCGCCCGCTCCCCATAACCCTTGACTCCCTTATCATTCAAAAATCTGTGTCTCCACCTTGTATATATTCAATGACCCAGCCTCCACAGCTCTCTGGGGCAGAGAATTCCACAGATTTACAAACCTCCGAGAAGAAATTCCCCTTATTCTGAAACTATGCCCCTAGTTCTTGATTCCCCCATGAGGGGAAACATCCTCTCTGCATCTACCCTATTGAGCCCCTTCAGAATCTCTTGTGTTTCAGTAAGATCACCTCTCATTCTTCTTAACTCCAAGGAGTATAGGCTCAACCTTTCTTCATATGACCACCTTTTCATCTCTGGAATTAACTTCGTGAACCTTCTCTGAACTGCCTCCAATGCAGTATATCTTTCCTTGGAACTGAGGAGACCAAAACTGTACACAGCACTCCAGTTGTGGTCTTACCAACGCCCTGTACAGTTGTAGCAGGACTTCCCTATTTTATACTCCATCCTCCTTGCAATAAAGGCCAATGGAAACTTCCTGTACCTGCATACTAGCTTTTTGCGTTTCATGTACATGGACACCCAGATCCCTCTGTAAAGTAGCATTTTGTAATCTCTCCCCATTTAAGTAATTTGTTTTGTTTTTTTATTTTTCCTACCAACATGGATAACCTCACATTTTCCCACATTATACTTCATCTGCTAAATTTTTCCCCATTACTGAGCCTATCTATATCCCTTTGTAGATTTTTTGTGTCCTCCTCACAACTTGCTTTCTCACCTATCTTTGTATCATCAGCAAACTTGGCTACATTACACTCGGTCCCTTCATCCAAGTCATTAATATAGACTGTAAATAATTGAGGCCCCAGCACCGATCCCTGCGGAACCTCACTAGTTACTGTTTGCCAACTGGAAAATGACCCATTTATCCCCGACTTTGTTTTCTGTTAGTTAGCCAATCCTCTATCCATGTTAATATATTACCCCCAACCCCGTGAGCTTTTATCTTGTGCAGTAACCTTTTATATGGCACCTTATCGAATGCCTTCTGGAAATCCAAATACACCGCATCCACTGGTTCCCACCCTGCTCATTACATCCTTAAAGAACTCCAGCAAATTTGTCAAACGTGATTTCCCTTTCATAAAGCCACGCTGACTGCATCATGCTTTTTCCATTTCGAAGAACATTTGACACATTCATATCCGACAGGCTCGGGAGCCTCGCGCTCTCTCCTCGTGACCCCGGCTCGGGAGCCTCGCTCTCTCTCCTCGTGACCCCGGCTCGGGAGCCTCGCTCGCTCTCCTCGTGACCCCGGCTCGGGAGCCTCGCTCGCTCTCCTCGTGACCCCGGCTCGGGAGCCTCGCTCGCTCTCCTCGTGACCCCGGCTCGGGAGCCTCGCTCGCTCTCCTCGTGACCCCGGCTCGGGAGCCTCGCTCGCTCTCCTCGTGACCCCGGCTCGGGAGCCTCGCTCGCTCTCCTCGTGACCCCGGCTCGGGAGCCTCGCTCGCTCTCCTCGTGACCCCGGCTCGGGAGCCTCGCTCGCTCTCCTCGTGACCCCGGCTCGGGAGCCTCGCTCGCTCTCCTCGTGACCCCGGCTCGGGAGCCTCGCTCGCTCTCCTCGTGACCCCGGCTCGGGAGCCTCGCTCGCTCTCCTCGTGACCCCGGCTCGGGAGCCTCGCTCGCTCTCCTCGTGACCCCGGCTCGGGAGCCTCGCTCGCTCTCCTCGTGACCCCGGCTCGGGAGCCTCGCTCGCTCTCCTCGTGACCCCGGCTCGGGAGCCTCGCTCGCTCTCCTCGTGACCCCGGCTCGGGAGCCTCGCTCGCTCTCCTCGTGACCCCGGCTCGGGAGCCTCGCTCGCTCTCCTCGTGACCCCGGCTCGGGAGCCTGGCGCTCCCCGCGTACGGTGACCCCGGCTCGGGAGCCTGGCGTTCCCCACCTATCGGGAGCCTCGCACCATTCTCGCAGCCCCTGTGTGTTGGAGGGACATTATTGATTGCCTGATTTAATCTCAATAATGGGACAGGAATGTGTCATAATTAACTGGAATGAGGGAAGGAGGTAGCACTGCTCTGACCATCTGAATCTGTCCTTCCAGCTAAACTTGCGGAGCGACATGTCAATTGGGAAGAGAGAACAGCTTTCGCTGGCACCAAGAGAACCCGTCCATCACATCATGCATTTCGACCCTGCGGATGAGACCTATCTCTATGTGATGACCACTTACCAGGTGTGTGCAACTTTTAAGCCCCAACTACAGCATTGCCCCATTTTTATTTGGCAGTATGTGTGTTGGGGGAAGATGTGCTGTGGACGAATTAATCTATGGTCTGTGCCCTCAGATATTGCTCCCTATGTCACACCGACCCGTGTTCGCGGACGCACCCTGCCCGTGTTCACAGGTACAGACAGATCGCAACCAATACAGTGTCACGTGTCAGTGAATGGATGCTCTCAGCAAATTGAGCATGTGTTGTGAAATTGTGAGCTTGCTCTGCTTCCACCTCGGTGATCATTAGCAATGGGACGTGGGACTTCCCCAGCTCATGGCCCCAGGGGACTGGCAGTAATCATTGCATACCACCTAATCCACTTATGTGACGTCCAGATACGTCAGTGACTTGGAGTACACAGCTGGTTAGCATCAGTGTTGAGTGTTGGCCAAATAAAACACAGACTGAACAATCACAAAACGATACCAGTGTACACTACAGCAACAGGTTTATCTGAACTTCGATCAGATTCCAGCATGTAATTCTGTCCCCGTTATCTGTTATTCTGTATATAAACCACCTGAACTCCTCAATTAGATTACAGTCTATAACTCACTCCTGGGTATCTGTTGTTCTATATATAAATCCCCCCAGTGTCAGCTATATATAAAGCCCCCCAGTGCCTCAGTGGGCAACACCCTCACCTCTGAGTCATCATCATAGGCAGTCCCTTGAATCGAGGATGACTTGCTTCCATGTCAAAAAGTTCACAGGTGTTTCAATGAAGGACCTAAAATTCCGGATCCCGATCTACATCCTGAAGGGTGGAAGATGCCTGTGCGTGGATTTTTTTAACGTGTGGTGACCGTTGTACACCAGCCACCACACGGGCTTGACAGAGCTAGGTCTTGGTCCAGTGGCAAGGATTAACCAGGACGACTGGAGACCTGCTCTGCTGCACAGACCTAGTGCGGACACATATCGCAGTGTGGGCTGGTCCGTGCTGCCTCTGGACCCTCACCTCTTATGGGCCCAGAACTCACGCCTCTCCCGGGTCCCGATCACGTCCCTCTACAATCTCTCGCCGCTCCTGCTGTACCTGCCCACGCTCCAATCACCGACCTGGATCCTGGTGATGCCCCTCTTCACTGCCGCTGCTCTCCTGCTCCAGCAGGTGCTGCTCCATAGAGTGGGATGCCTTCATTCTGCTCGTTCCGCTCCCCGGCCTGCTCTGATGGTGCTCGCAGGCCGCGGAACTGTAAAGTATGTGAGCCTGCCACTGGTAGTTGCAGTCTGTGCAGCCCCCGGCCTGTGAGCACCATCGGAGCAGCCCGGAGAGTGGAAGGAGCAGCGTGGCGGCCTAGCCCAGCAGGCTGAGCGGCCCCCGGCCTGCGAGCACCATCGGAGTCATAAGGTTGTGGGTTGAAGTCCCACACCAGAGACTTGAGCACAAAATCCAGATTGACACTCCAGTGCAGTACTGAGGGCGTGCTGCACTATCGGAGATGCCGTCTTTTGGATGAGACGTTCAGAAAGTAAAGAAATACTTAGAAACATAGAAACATAGAAAATAGGTGCAGGAGTAGGCCATTCAGCCCTTCTAGCCTGCACCGCCATTCAATGAGTTCATGGCTGAACATGAAACTTCAGTACCCCCTTCCTGCTTTCTCGCCATAACCCTTGATCCCCCGAGTAGTAAGGACTTCATCTAACTCCCTTTTGAATATATTTAGTGAATTGGCCTCAACTACTTTCTGTGGTAGAGAATTCCACAGGTTCACCACTCTCTGGGTGAAGAAGTTTCTCCTCATCTCGGTCCTAAATGGCTTACCCCTTATCCTCAGACTGTGACCCCTGGTTCTGGACTTCCCCAACATTGGGAACATTCTTTCTGCATCTAACCTGTCTAAACCCGTCAGAATTTTAAACGTTTCTATGAGATCCCCTCTCATTCTTCTGAACTCCAGTGAATACAAGCCCAGTTGATCCAATCTTTCTTGATAGGTCAGTCCCGCCATCCCGGGAATCAGTCTGGTGAACCTTCGCTGCACTCCCTCAATAGCAAGAATGTCCTTCCTCAAGTTAGGAGACCAAAACTGTACACAATACTCCAGGTGTGGCCTCACCAAGGCCCTGTACAACTGTAGCAACACCTCCCTGCCCCTGTATTCAAATCCCCTCGCTATGAAGGCCAACATGCCATTTGCTTTCTTAACCGCCTGCTGTACCTGCATGCCAACCTTCAATGACTGATGTACCATGACACCCAGGTCTCGTTGCACCTTCCCTTTTCCTAATCTGTCACCATTCAGATAATAGTCTGTCTCTCTGTTTTTACCACCAAAGTGGATAACCTCACATTTATCCACATTATACTTCATCTGCCATGCATTTGCCCACTCACCTAACCTATCCAAGTCACTCTGCAGCCTAATAGCATCCTCCTCGCAGCTCACACTGCCACCCAACTTAGTATCATCTGCAAATTTGGAGATACTGCATTTAATCCCTTCGTCTAAATCATTAATGTACAATGTAAACAGCTGGGGCCTCAGCACAGAACCTTGCGGCACTCCACTAGTCACTGCCTGCCATTCTGAAAAGTACCCGTTTACTCCTACTCTTTGCTTCCTGTCTGACAACCAGTTCTCAATCCACATCAGCACACTACCCCCAATCCCATGTGCTTTAACTTTGCACATTAATCTCTTGTGTGGGACCTTGTCGAAAGCCTTCTGAAAGTCCAAATATACCACATCAACTGGTTCTCCTTTGTCCACTTTACTGGAAACATCCTCAAAAAATTCCAGAAGATTTGTCAAGCATGATTTCCCTTTCACAAATCCATGCTGACTTGGACCTATCATGTCACCATTTTCCAGATGCACTGCTATGACATCCTTAATAATTGATTCCATCATTTTACCCACTACTGAGGTCAGGCTGACCGGTCTATAATTCCCTGTTTTCTCTCTCCCTCCTTTTTTAAAAAGTGGGGTTACATTGGCTACCCTCCACTCCATAGGAACTGATCCAGAGTCAATGGAATGTTGGAAAATGACTGTCAATGCATCCGCTATTTCCAAGGCCACCTCCTTAAGTACTCTAGGATGCAATCCATCAGGCCCTGGGGATTTATCGGCCTTCAATCCCATCAATTTCCCCAAAACAATTTCCCGACTAATAAAGATTTCCCTCAGTTCCCCCTCCTTACTAGACCCTCTGACCCCTTTTATATCCGGAAGGTTGTTTGTATCCTCCTTAGTGAATACCGAACCAAAGTACTTGTTCAATTGGTCCGCCATTTCTTTGTTCCCCGTTATGACTTCCCCTGATTCTGACTGCAGTGGACCTACGTTTGTCTTCACCAACCTTTTTCTCTTTACATACCTATAGAAACTTTTGCAATCCGCCTTAATGTTCCCTGCAAGCTTCTTCTCGTACTCCATTTTCCCTGTCCTAATCAAACCCTTTGTCCTCCTCTGCTGAGTTCTAAATTTCTCCCAGTCCCCAGGTTCGCTGCTATTTCTGGCCAATTTGTATGCCACTTCCTTGGCTTTAATACTATCCCTGATTTCCCTAGATAGCCACGGTTGAGCCACCTTCCCCTTTTTATTTTTACGCCAGACAGGAATGTACAATTGTTGTACTTCATCCATGCGGTCTCTAAATGTCTGCCATTGCCCATCCACAGTCAACCCCCATTTATGTAGCGCCTTTCACGATCACCGGATATCTCAAAACGCTTTACAGCTAATGAAGTATTTTTTGAAGTGTAGTCACTTGTAATGTGGGAAATGTGGCAGTGCTGAGGGAGTCTTTCGGATGAAACGTTAAACCGAGGCCCCGTCTGCACACTCAAGTGGATGTAAAAGATCTATTTCGAAGTGGAGCAGGGTCGTTTTCCCCGGTGTCCTGGCCAATATTTATTCCTCAGTCAACATAACAAAAAACAGATTATCTGATTATTATCACTTGGAGGTCTCTGATCAGCCATCTCTCCTGTTCATTGAATGATCTTGTTCCCTGGGGGGATCTGTTTGGCCATCACTCCTGTCCATTGAGTGATGGGGTGATCCTCTTACCAGCCAAGCCCTCAGTTTCCTTCTCTTGCTTTTCACAGGTCAGCAGGGTGAAGGTTGCCACGTGTAACCAGTACCAGTCCTGTCGGGAGTGTCTTGGAGCAGATGATGCCCATTGTGGATGGTGCACCTTGGAGAGCAGGTATGGAACCAAGGAGCAGGAGCAGGCCATTCTGCCCCTCGAGCCTGTTCCATCATTCAGTTAGATTCTGGCTGACCTGTAGCTCGGCTCCATTTACCTGCCTTTGCTCCATATCAATTAATATTCTTGCCCAACAAAAATAGAACAACCTCAGTTTTGAAATTTTGCGTTGACCCCCAGTATTCAGTTTCTGAAAGAGAGAGTTCCAGATTTGCACCACCCTTTGTGTGAAGCGCTTCCTGACTTCACCCCTGAACGGCCCAGCTCTAATTGTACGGTTCTGCCTCCTTGTTCTGGGCTATCCCACCAGAGGAAATAGTTTTTCTCTCTCTACGCCATCAACTCCTTCGATCATCTTAAACACCTCAATTAGATCAACCCATACTCTTCTGTACTGAAGGGGATACAAGTACAGTCTATGCAACATGTTCTCTTTAATTTAACCCTTTTAGCCCGAGTATCATTTGGGCTGGTGACTGGTGGGACAATGAGCTTGGTGGATTATTAGTGCCAATAAGGAATGGCATGGAGTGGAAACTGGGGGCTCGTGCCCCAATAAGTGCTCAGTCCCCAGTCTCATTATGTCACTGCGTGGGGACTTTGACTCATCAAGTGAGGGGGATCAGGGACCCAGTCATCCATGGACCACTTCAACCCCTTCCCCGCCCTGTCCCGAATGACAGCTATAGAGTAGCATTAGCAGAACTCTTCAGTCCTTCTGTATCCTGTTTTCTCAGGCAATGGACTCAGAGTCTGACGGAGGAAGAATGAGCAAAGAACTATTGCTGTGCGTCTTTCCAAAAACGCTATACAAACTTGCTCCAAGTTACGTGGATGTGTGACTCTGGGTAATGACACACACAGGTCACGCGAGTACAGTGTGGTTTCACTTCCCCATTCCATCATCACCAAATGTCCCACTTCACCACCGCTCCCCCCCCAGGGATTAGTACTGGTTCTCATTAAAGGGACATCATCCCTCAGCTAAACCCACAAACTGAAAGCCTCACCATAGAACCTCCGAGAGTGCCCAGGTCAGTGGGGATAGAACGGGCACTGCCACATCCAGCTGGCTTCACAGTACATGGCATCAAAATCTGAACTGGGTCATTGCCACACTATACACAGCACAAACTGTTATTCTGGCACATGAGAAGACACTGCTCTCACTGTGTATAGTGTGTGAATGCTGTGTGTGTCCCTCTCACTGTGTATAGTGTGTGAATGCTGTGTGTGTCACTCACTGTGTATAGTGTGTGAATGCTGTGTGTCGCTCACAGTGTGACTGTTTGTGTCTCAGGTGTTCTCTACATCAGGACTGTGCCAATTTCACTGAGCCTCTGTTCTGGACCAGTCTCTGCTCCGGAATACAACAGTGTCCAAGCATGAACATCGCACCGTCGGAAATCGACATCGCCAGTGCGGCCCAACCGGTACTGTATATCTGCAGTCGCTGCTTCTTCCCAGGCATGTTCTCGACGGGATTAGCTCTCCCGATGGCAGGATCTGAATTTCAGTGTTTTTAAATTACTGAGTAAATTTACGGGCCATATTGACAGCAGACCTGGGTGGCACCATTCACTAATGAACTTGGCCAATAGTGAATATTTCAATAATAACCTTGGCCAATACAGAACCTGATCAATGCAGATGTGGCCAGTAGTGAACATGGTCCTTAGTAAATGTGACCAATCATGAATAAGGTCCATAATAATTGCAGACAATATTGAATGCGGGAATAATGGCCTCAAAATCCCGGCCTCTCCGAGTCCGTACGGTGTGTGTACGGACCCAGGAAGGCATCGCAAAAGCCGATTTTCAGCGCACAGTGTGCATGTGTTGAAAACTGGCTTTTCCGATCTGTCAAGCTCTGGCTTGACAGATCCTCTGTATCCCCACAGCCAGGACACTCGCATGGTCAAGATTACGGTATTTACCCATATCTTGCCCAGCGGATGTCCTGAAAACACTTGCGTCTGGTAAAAGCAGCCGCATAGCCTACTTTTACAGGCGTAAGAGTTTTAAAACATACAAAAACATAGTAAAATAAAATTTAAAACATTTTAATATTAAAAACCCTGCCCATTAAGCTAAGTTTATTTTAAACTATAATTAAAAAAAATTGGGGAAATATATCTTTTTTAAAAATAAGACATTTATTAACTTTAATTTAAATTACTCTTAAATATGTGGTGTATTTTTTCTATTTTTAATTTGTGTTGGTGGGGAGGGGGTTCTCAATTATAGTGGGAACTCCAACTTCGAGTTCCCATTATTAGGAATGAGAAAATACTGTACCTGGATTGGCTGCCCAGTGCCATGTGACTCCAGCTTATGTCCGTCCTGATGTGCACGTGCTGCGATGCGCAGGGAGTGGAGGCCTCAGGAGTCCTGCTGTGCCCACAAGGAGAGATCTCTTGTGGGCGCAGCAGGATAAGGTAAGTGTGCATCTTTTATACCTTTTTCTGTCGATCGCCCGCGGGAAGCAGAGGACCGGGATTTCTAGACCAATAATCGTGGCCGTACCAGCATCACCCACATCCCCAGAACACATTCTGAAACCAAATCCTCTGGAATAGTAGAAAGGCTGGAGGCAAGTGTTCTCCTTCTATAGACACCTGGTGTGTGCCATTTGTATCTGCGCCCTCTCACTGGGGGAAGGCTCCCTCCCCATCACTCGATTGGTCAGCCTATGCCAATCAGAAGCTGTGCCCTCTGATCGGATGCTGCAGTGGTATCCTAATTCGCACTAAGCTCCATACACCCAGCACCTCACTGTGCTCGCTGATCTACACTGACTCCCAGTCCAACAATGTCTCAATTTTAAAAGGCTCATCCTTGTTTTCAAATCCTTCCAAGGCCTCGCCCCTCCCTATTTCTGTAATCTTCCCATGCCCTACAACGCTCTGCGATATGTGCGCTCCTCCAATTCTGGCCTCTTGTGCACCCCAGATTTAATTGCCACTGGTGGCCGTGCCTTCAGATATCAAGGCTCTAAGCTCTCGAATTCCCTCCCTAAACCTCTCCGCTCTCTACCTCTCTTTCCTCCTTTAAGATGCTACTGAAAACCTACCTCTTTGACCAAGCTTTTAGTCACCTGCCCTAATATCTTGTGTTGTTTGGTGTGACATTTAGTTTGATAAAGCTCCAGTGAAGCACCTTGGCACGGTGTGCTATGTTAAAGGCTCTCAATCCAAGTGGTTGTATTGTGTCCCACTGTTGTTGATCGTGCTCTTCATATTGCCACAGAACATTGGAATCACCATCAATGGCAACGTCCCACAGCTGATGGGGAGACACGTTTTCTGTGTTTTTGGGAATGGGGAGAAGACCCCAGCCACTGTGTATGAAAATAAGTCGAGCCCATCACAGTTGGTGCACTGCCCTTTCCTGCAGAAGGACAAGTACCCAACGTTCTTGCCGGATAAAGGTATGGAGGCCAGCCATCTGAGTGTGCGGGGTTAACTCATTTTGCTGATTAATGGGGGTCACGCGGCTGGTGAGGACCAGCGGCAGTTAATGTACAAAGGAGTCACGGAAAGATGTGCTGAACATTGTTTCTAACATATTGTTTGATAAGAGTTCCCTGTTTGAAGCTGGGGTGTAATTTTTACGTTAATTCCTCCCACACCGAGTCTCCCGTTTTGAGTCTCAGTCAGCAGCTGTGTTGGCACATCCCGAGATCACTGTTCCTCCGCTTCCCCCCCTCTCAATCCTGGTTAGTGACTGGCTCTTGCTCATTATTTGTCTCCCCCACCCCGCATAAAGCTCCCAGCACTCAGCACCTATTCCAGGGGTACGGTCCCATGGGCACTGGCTAATTCTGAGGGTACGGTCCCATGGGTACTGGCTAATTCTGGGGGTACGGTCCCATGGGCACTGGCTAATTCTGGGGGTACGGTCCCATGGGCACTGGCTAATTCTGGGGGTACGGTCCCATGGGCACTGGTAACTTGTGGTGTTTTGCTCGAGTGTCCTTCCTTCATGTGTGAACCTAAACAGTGAGTCTTGGCTGACTATTTGGCTGCAGAAGCATCACAGTTCAACTTGATTCTGTCCCCAATGAGCAGGCTCACACTATTTGATTGGTTGGTGATGAGGAGCAGGAATCCTGGGGGATGTTTTTGAGTTTCCCCTCCCTAGGCCACAGATCAGAGAGCAGATATAACCCCCTTAGTCTCCGAACTCTAGTGTAGACCAGGTTTCGAGACTGACACTTCCCGGTCTCTAGGCCTGACCTACCGGGCAGTGCATCACTGAGCCACTGGTGGTTCTCAACAGACTTTCCACAACTGAGCCACCAGGCGTGCTCTCGACAGCCTTTCTACAACTTGGCATTTGGATGGGCGACCTAATGCCACTGTCAGTGAGGCCTGTGCCACCCAGCGACTATTGACTGACCTGGAATCCTGGTTACACTGGTTATTGACATTTAGACCACACAGACCTGATTAAAACTTTTTTTTACCACACACAGTTCTGGTTAACACTGGTTATTTAATATTTAGATCACGCTGTTGTGACTGTTGAGATTGAGGTGGGGAATCGATTGATTGTGTGGGGGAGTTTAACCATCTACGACTGTGAGAGAACTGGACAGGTTCACGCAAAGACAGCGTAAGTACCCTTCACTGACCCTAAACACACATTGATATCCCCGTAGACCCCAGGCAGGAGAAATTCCTCCAATCACTGACCCTGGGGAGAGGAGCGATTCCTCCAATCACTGACCCCAGGGAGAGGAAGCAGTGGATGTGATGTATTTGGATTTCCAGAAGGCATTCGATATGGTGCCACATAAAAGGTTACTGCACAAGATAAAAGCTCACGGGGTTGGGGGTAATATATTAGCATGGATAGAGGATTGGCTAACTAACAGAAAACAGAGTCGGGATAAATGGGTCATTTTCCGTTTGGCAAACGGTAACTAATGGGGTGCCACAGGGATCGGTGCTGGGGCCTCAACTATTTACAATTTATATTAATGACTTGGATGAAGGGACCGAGTGTAATGTAGCCAAGTTTGCTGATGATACAAAGATGGGAGGGAGAGCAAATTGTGAGGAGGACACACAAAATCTACAAAGGGATATAGATGGGCTAAGTGAGTGGGCAAAAATTTAGCAGATGGGAGTATAATGTGGGAAAATATGAGGTTATCCACTTTGGCAGAAATAATAAAAAGCAAATTATAATTTAAATGGAGAAAAATTGCACAGTGCTGCAGTACAGAGGGACCTGGGGGACCTTGTGCATGAAACACAAAAAGTTAGTATGCAGGTACAGCAAGTAATCAGGAAGGCAAATGGAATGTTGGTCTTTATTGCAAGGGGGATAGAGTATAAAAGCAGAGAAGTCCTGCTCCAACTGTGTACAGTTTTGGTCTCCTTATTTAAGGAAGGATATACTTGCATTGGAGGCTGTTCAGAGAAGGTTCACTCGGTTGATTCCGGAGATGAGGGGGTTAACTTATGAAGGTAGGTTGGGCCTATACACATTAGAGTTCAGAAGAATGAGAGGTGATCTTATTGAAACTTATAAGTTAATGAGGGGGCTCGACAAGATGGATGCAGAGAGGATATTTCCACTCATAGGGGAAACTTAAACTAGGGGACATAGTCTCAGAATAAGGAGCTGCCCATTTAAAACTGAGATGAGGAGGAATTTCTTCTCTCAGGGTTGTAAATCTATGGAATTCTCTGTCCCAGAGAGCTGTGGAGGCTGGATCATTGAATATATTTAAGGCGGAGATACAGATTTTTGAGCGATGAGGGAGTAAAGGGTTATGGGGAGCGGGCAGGGAAGTGGAGCTGAGTCCATGATCAGATCAGCCATGATCTTATTGAATGGCAGAGCAGGCTCGAGGGGTCAGGTGGCCTATTCCTGCTCCTATTATGTTCTTAGTCCTCCAATCACTGACTCTGGGGAAGGGGAGATCCCTCCAATCACTGACCCCGGGGAGGAGAGATTCAGGGAAAATCAGGATTGATTGGGGATTGTGAATGGAGACTGTGTTGAGCCAGGACTCTTTGAATTACCATTGTAAGATGAGCCTGCGAGCACAGATAAATCTATTTATTGTAGAGGCTGCATCACCGTACGTTCAGTGGCCTGCGTTACACGTAACCTGGAGTAACCCAGCAGCTGTCTATAGTTACAATAATACTGGCATCATTACAGACAGCCCATCATTTACAAGCACTTCATTGGGGAACATCAGGACACTGCCTGACATGAGAAAATACAAACAAACAAAGACTTGAGAATTGGGGCTGCTCTCAGAACAGAGGAGATTACAGGGTGGTTTGATAGATATGAAGATTATGAAGCGATGGGACAGAGTAGATAGAAGCATGCTTTTATAGTGATTAAGGGGTCAAGAATGAGGGAAAGTATATACAAGATTAAATGGAAGAAATTTAGGACAGAGCTGGGGAAATGTTGTTTTCCACAGAGGTTGTGGGGCTGCGGAATTCACTAGCAGGGTTGTCCTGTGGCTAACAATCCAACCTCAACCAACATAACCAAAAACAGATTAACTGGTCATCTCATTGATGCTTGTGGGATCTTGCTGTGTGCAAAAATGACTGTTGCATTTTCGCGCACAACAGTAATCACTGCATCTATTTTACCCACAGTGAGTGTGACTGGTGGCTGTGAGTATTTACACATATACCCAGTGAGTGTGACTGGTGACTGAGTATTTACACATATACCCAGTGAGTGTGACTGGTGGCTGTGCCTCGGTTTTTCAGGTGCAGAAGTTGCCTACAGACCAAGTGGACCTGCTCCTGGTGTGTCGGTGAACACCGGTGTGTATCAGACAGAGCGGACTGCAAGAGCGAATTAGCGAGCGGTATACCTGAGGTAAGGTCCTCCCTGTGTTAACCTAGCTCGGTCTGTGATGGGGCCATTCCTCAGTACAATCTCCCTCCTGATGATGTAAATGGTTAATCCTCTCCGTAACACTGACTTTGTTCTATCTCAGGCTGCAGGCTGTGTTACTCCAGGCCCAACCCGTATTGAGCCACTACCGATGTTGAGTTTCACCCCCGAGTGTCTTCCGACTGTTCTACTGCGAGAGGCTTCACAGCCAAGCCCAATCTTGTCCACCAACATCCTCACACATGGTCTTTCGTGCAAGTGGGAACGCTGGCTGGTATTCCCCTCCCTATCCCAGGGGCACCTGCTGCTTCCTTCTGAGACCAGCGAGGGCATAACTGGGAAAGCAGGGAGCCAGCGGCTGGGATCTGTGCCCTGTAGCCTCAGACTGATGGGCGACTGTCTCCTCTTTGTTAGGTGCAGGACTTTGACATGTCATGGTGTGTCCCGGGTTAGCAGGCTGCTCACCACTTGCACAGAGCCTTCCCCTCAGTGGCTGCCGGCTCGCTGCTGCGTGAAACCAAGTAACCCAGTGTGCAAGAGGTTAAACTCCAACACTGTCCCCTGATCCAGGCTCGATTCCCAAGCTGCCCTGAGTCAGCTGATCTCGGCTCCTGATTCTACGGATTGCAGCAGGCCTCAGTACCCCCGGGTTAATGGGGGTGGCCAATAAACCAGCCACTGACATCCCTCACACTCGGTACAGCCATTCTCTTTAATGGGGGTGTGGGAGGGGGGTGACTGACCAGTGGGGAGAAGGAACCCTGGCTGATTTCCCCTCTCTCCCTAACCCGGAGTCACTGGACAGTGATCAGGAGCAGGAACCCTGGCTGATTTCCCCTCTTCCCTAACCCAGCGACTAAGGATTAGGAGTGATATTACCTGGCTCAGATGAATTAGCAGCACAGCCTGTGGCTTAGAGCTGGGAGCTGCACTGTCTGGATTAGTTATGGTGTGTGCTTGGTTTAATCCTGTTTTTCTTGTTGCAGAATTTCACACAATGTCCACAGGTAGTACCAGTACACCTCATGCCAATCCCCACAGGGAGGGTCCGAGACATCCCCGTCTCCTTAGTCAACAGCATGTTGCTCCAGGTAAACTCCTGACATCCTTCCCATAGCATGCAACAAGTATTGGAGAAACACAGCAACCTACAAGGGGCAAGGAATGGACACAATGAAGGAAATTTCAGGGCCCAACATCCTGAAGGACGCCTGAAAAATGTTCAACCCTATATTGGGCAATTTTTCAGTCATTAGGCCCCTTCCATGTGTCCATGAGGCTTGGCTTAGGCCCCTCTCCGCTATTCCATGCTGAGTGGAGCAGGAGCAGGCTCCAAAGACCAAAGGACACGGCAGAAGGATGTGGATTAGATGGAAGGATGAGCTAAAACATGGGAGGTAGAATTCAATGTCAGTCAGATGCAGTTCGATCAAAAACTGACATGGGTGAGGCACCCGTGGGGTTGGGGCAGATGGACAGGGGAGGCTGACTTCCAGGGTCTTTTGTTTCTTTTCTTCCCTCTCCGATTATAAGCCTTCCACACAGGCTGGTGCCAGTGATTGGGTTCAATACCTCGACCTAGGGGAGTGTTGGTGAAGCAAGGGGGGGAGTGGAGCTGATGGTGATGTCGTTCGATCCTGTCTTTGCCTGGTGCTAATGTCATACCCAACAGTCAGCGGGTAGTGATCAGGACAGGGAGCACTGGCTGATTTCCCCCTTTGCAGCCTGGGGGGTGAGTGGAGCTGATGGTTCAGGGTGTGGGGAGGGGGGGTGGGGGTGCGGAGAGCTGATGGTCGATGGGGGGAGAGCTGATGGTCCATGGTGGGGGGAGTGGGGGAGAGCCTGATGGTCCAGCCCGGGGGGGGGCGTGGAGCTGATGGTCCAGCCCGGGGGGGGGAGTGGAGCTGATGGTCCAGCCCGGGGGGGGAGTGGAGCTGATGGTCCAGCCCGGGGTGGGAGTGGAGCTGATGGTCCAGCCGGGGGGGGAGTGGAGCTGATGGTCCAGCCCGGAAGGAGTGGAGCTGATGGTCCAGCCCGAGGGGGAGTGGAGCTGATGGTCCAGCCCGGGGGGGAGTGGAGCTAATGGTCCAGCCCAGGGCCACATTACTTGCTCACTTTACACAGTGACTGGAGATCCTGCATGCCAGAGGAGCCGCTCAGGACTATTCCGATTGGCTAATACTATTAATTTGGCTGAGTATAGTTGGGAGTTCTCACTCTTTTCTCTCCGCACTAGGACACCAGCCTGCGATGTGACTTCGGGCACCAGATGTACAAGGTGCGATGGCTGAACAGTTCCCAGGTGCTGTGTGAGGGTGTCAGGGTGAGTACGGCATCAGGAACCTCAGCTAACCTCTCTGAAGGGCTGGCACACACACAGCTGGCATGGATAGTCACTCGGGCCAGGGCGGTCTCCCATGTACCCGGCTGTTAAAATCCAACCACGCGATTCAATGTGTAAAAATAGGCAAACCAAACCATCCTGTTCATTATTTCAGCCTGCTTCTCTCTTGCTATCTAAAACTCCACCAACTATCCTTACCAGCCCGCCCTAACCTTACCAACCATCTCTAATCCCACTCACTAACCTCAGCAGTCCTCTGACTAATTCTGACCAGCCCTCTAACACTAACTAACACCGACCCCACTTTAATCACCAGAGTAGCCACATTAGCAGCCCGAGGACACCCAACAGTGACTGGAATAATGCTGGTGTTTTGTGTAACCCCGCCCCGACCGCCCCCCCCCCCCCCCCCATGTGACCCCCACAAACACCATCGCTCATTTATTTTTTCAGCTGTCCACGAGCAACATGAGCCAGAAGTTTCCCGTCAACCTGAAGCTGAAGGAGAACCTGGAGAAGTTTGTGGACAATCCGAGCACCACCTCAGGTTCAGTTAACTTCTTATTTGACGTTAGGGAGAGGTGGTGAGCACTAGCGGGTGTAGGCTGGGTGGTACCTTCATATTGATTGGACAAAGCAAATTGGCCAGGGTAGCCTTGAAGAGGAGTTCATAGAGTGTATCCGGGATAGTTTCCTTGGACAGCACGAACCAACCAGGGAGCAGGCTATCTTAGATCTGGTACTGTGTAAGGAGGCAGGATTAATAAACGATCTTGTGGTAAAAGATCCTCTAGGAATGAGTGACCATAATATGGTTGAATTTCAAATTCAGTTGGAGGGTGAGAAAGTTGGTTTTCAAACCAGGGTCCTAAACTTAAATAAAGGAGACTACAAAGGTATGAGGGCAGAGTTGGCTAAAGTGGACTGGGAAAATAGATTAAAGTGTGGGACGGTTGATGAGCAGTGTCAGACATTTAAGGAGATATTTCATAACTCGCAACAAAAATAAATTCCAATGAGAAGGAAAGACTGTAAGAGAAGGGATAACCATCCGTGGCTAACTAAGGAAATAAGGGAGGGTATCAAATTGAAAACAAGGGCATACAATGTGGCCAAGACTAGTGGGAGGCCAGAGGATTGGGAAACTTTTAAAAGCCAGCAACGAACGACTAAAAAATAATAGAGAGCGAAGATAGATTATGAAAGTAAACTAGCACGGAATATAAAAACAGATAGTAAGAGTTTTACAGGTACATAAATAGGAAAAGTGTGCCTAAAATAAATGTTGGTCCCCTGGAGGATGAGACTGGGGAATTAATAATGTGGAACAGGAAAATGGCAGAGACTTTGAACAAATATTTTGTATCGGTCTTCACGGTAAAAACATCCCAATAGTGGATAATCAAGGGGCTGTAGAGAGGGAGGAACTTAATATAATCGTCATCACTAAAGAAGTAAAATAATGGGACTAAAGGTGGACAAGTCCCCTGGACCTGATGGCTTGCATCCTTGGGTCCTTAAAGAAGTGGCTGCAGAGATAGTGGATGCACTGGTTGTTAATCCAAAATTCCCTGGATTCTGGAGAGGTCCCAGTGGATTGGAAAACCGTAAATGTAACGCCCCTATTTAAAAAAGGAGGCAGACAGAAAGCAGGAAACTATAGACCAGTTAGCCTAACATCTGTCATTGGGAAAATGCTGGAGTCCATTATTAAGGAAGCAGTAGTGGGACATTTGGAAAAGCATGATTTAATTAAGCAGAGTCAGCATGGTTTTATGAAAGTGAAATCATGTTTGACAAATTTGCTGGAGTTCTTTGAGGATGTAACGAGCAGGGTGGATAAGGGGAAACCAGTGGATGTGGTGTATTTGTATCTAACCCCGTGCTGTACCTGCCCTGGGAGTGTTTGATGGGACAGTGTAGAAGGAGCTTTACTCTAGCTAACCTCCTGTACCTGCCCTGGGAGTGTTTGATGGGACAGTGTAGAGGGAGCTTTACTCTGTATCTAACCCTGTGCTGTACCTGCCCTGGGAGTGTTTGATGGGACAATGTAGAGTAATGTGGGACAATGAATCGGATGACTTGGGAATAGCAGTTTGATTTTGCTGGAGGTGACATTAGGCAGTGCGTGCTGGACATGGGATCAGTGTTGTGGAGAGACTGGATTGTTAATCCACCTCTGGGTGTAACTCGCTGAATATTTCCCATCGGTGTGAAGCTGTTAGCAATGCTCATTAAACACCAAGATGTCTGGATGGAATTGGACTGCAGGTGCCCCTCCTAACCATACCTCGCCATGTGTCTCTGCAGTGGAAGTGTATAACTGTGCGAGTGGGAGCTCCGACTGCTCGGAGTGCTGGGGCCGAGAGGATCGGGGGCATCAATGCGTCTGGTGTCGGACCACCCAGAGCTGTAAACTGCGGAGTGAGTGTCGAGAGATCGAGGAGACCTGCTCTGCCCCCGAGATCCAACGGGTGAGTTATTGGTAACGCTTCACACCCATCACAGAGCCCGAGCTGTTCCATCGTGTCTCCACCCCCCCACCCCCCCCCACCCATGTGGCGCTACCTGTTCCCGGGGTACAGACCCAGACCCCTCCTCCTTTCTGATGGAGCGACCTGTTCCCGGGGTACAGTCCCACAGATCCCAGACCTTCACTGTTATGCCAAAGAGGCTAAGCTATTCCTTTGTGTCACAGCAGAGCCAGGTAATATTCTCAGGACATGATTTTGACTGATTCCCTAGTCCAGACATATTCAGATTCTTTCCAGCAACATCACCATCTCCCTGAGAACTGTTACCACTGCCCAGACTGGGCGGAGCCAAGGATCTCCCGGTTCTGTCTGGCTCCGTGTTTCCCGGGGCTGTGAATTCAATTACCGAGCAACTGAACGAGCTTATTAAATGTCTGGAAACTTCAGGGTAAAAGCAGTGTGTACTCACTCGGTCTACTGACTGATTCGTGACATCATCCGGTGTAATAGTGTGTCAGTGTGTCCGATTGAGCGACTCTGTGTGTGTGAGAGCACAAGGGTGCGCAAGTGTGTGTGTGAGAGCACAAGGGTGCGCGAGTGTGTGTGTGTGAGAGCACAAGGGTGCGCAAGTGTGTGTGTGAGCGCGAGCGTGTGCGTGAGCACAAGTGCGCGCGTGCCCAGAATGCTAAATGGGTTTCCTCGTGTAACAGAGGCTTTATGCTGTGTGTGGTTTAAAGGGACGGTGTTAGTGAAGTGACAGCTGACTGGAGGATGCGTGTCTTTCAGATAGAGCCCCTGATGGGGCCTGTGGACGGAGGGACACTCCTCACAATACATGGCAGGAACCTGGGCCGCAGGTTCAGTGACATCGTGAAGAGTGTTCACATTGGTGAGGTGTCCTGCATTCCGGTGCAGGAGAGTTACACAGTCTCAGAACAGTAAGTATTATTTAACAGCTTTTCACTCTCCCCTCTGGTTTGCAGCTTTCAATGGCCATAAACCTATCATTAAGATGATGATCAGCACTTCCATTGGGGCAGTTGGATAGTCTGTGTTTCGTGGTTTTGTGTGTGTGTGTGTATACACGTGGACTGTACACCTGCAGTGCGCGATTGTCCATACGATACACTCCCGGCTGCTGCTGGAGTTATTCAGTGCTGCGAGGGGGGGGTTCGGGGGTGGGGCTGCGAGGGGGGGGTTCGGGGGTGGGGCTGCGAGGGGGGGTTCGGGGGTGGGGATGCGATGGGGGTTCGGGGGTGGGGCTGCGAGGGGGGGTTCGGGGGTGGGATGAAGGGGGTTCGGGGGAGGGGCTGAGATGGATTTGGGGGTGGGGCTGCGAGGAGGGGTTCGGGGGTGGGGCTGGGAGTGTGGGTTCGGGGTGGGGCTGCGAGGAGGGGTTTGGGGGTGGGATGAGGGGGGTTCAGGGGTGGGGCTGCGAGGAGGGGTTCGCGGGAGAGGCTGATGGGGGGGGGGAGGCGGTCGGGGGGAGTGGGTGTGGGGGGATTAGGTCAGACGCTGCGAGGGGTTCTTCCTTTATATGCTGTTTGTGTTTATTTACCTTATTTCAGGATTGTTTGCCGCACTGATCGGGCTAATGGGGAGTTCACAGATTCAGTGACCGTGAGCGTCCAGGAGGAGGGGCGCTCCAACCAAAAGTTCTCCTTTCTGGTGAGTCACAGCTTTCATATACCCTTCACCATTCCCTGTAACACACGGTGTGATATTCTGTAATATACACAGGGACACTATTCCCTGTAACACACGGTGTGATATTCTGTAATATACACAGGGACACTATTCCCTGTAACACATGGTGTGATATTCTGTAATATACACAGGGACACTATTCCCTGTAACACACGGTGTGATATTCTGTAATATACACAGGGACAGTTCCCTGTAACACACGGTGTGATATTCTGTAATATACACTATTCCCTGTAACAGTGTGAAAGTCTATAATATACATAGGGGCTAGTAGCGTTGAAAAGGATTATAACTGTGTGATTGTGCAACTGGGAAATTCTCGCCCTCTGAATACACTTGAGCTATAGAGAAATTAGCAGAGACTGTGTGTTGCTGTCCCCAGGTCGAGAGCAGTGGGCCAGAATGGAAAGACTGGTGAGGATATGCGAGCACACATTGTGCTGGTCATTCGGGCCTGGCCTATGTCTGACCAGGTGAAGTTGAGCAAAAGTGAGAACAAAAAGGAGGGCCATCAGATTTTAAGGTTATCCAAGCTCTCTGGACTGCTAATACCATTGGTTAATCCATGTCTGCACAAAACTTTGGAATCCTGAAACAAGAGTAGATTGTGCTCCAGTAGAGAGGTGCTAATAGTTAGAGGGAGTAAGATTGTAACAGTGAAAATCTTACACAACTATAGATTTGTGTGGGTATAGAGTGTTGCAGACATGTATGGTCACACATAGGAGGTCATGGATTGGCACAGAATAAATCACAGACCAATAGAGAGGATGGAATAGCACCATCAATGGGGGATCAATGAGAGTAAAAGCCAAGACAGCCATACAGGAAGTTTCTGAACAACACTCTGTGGAGATAATTGTGGAGTCTAGGTAACGGTCTGTTATATTGGAGTGAAGATGAACACAGAAGTAACGATACATAGTAAAAGAGCCTTTCAGTTCAGATAAGGACAGTAGATGTTTTGAAGAAAGAAAGTGAGCATTAAGCATGCTCCTCTACAGCCAGGAAGTGTCAGTATTCGATACCAGTGTCAGGGTCTCATTTACAGACATTCAATTAGTAATGTGCCAATTCAACTACACGCTTCAACCACATTGCTCATTTTAAACAATGAGGCCACTAGAAATCTCGCTTCCCTGGATTACAAAAAAACCCAAAAGTAATTCTAAAGAGAAAAAGATTAGTGAAGACAAATGTAGGTCCCTTGCAGTCTGAATCAGGTGAATTTATAATGGGGAACAAAGAAATGGCAGACCAATTGAACAAATACTTTAGTTCTGTCTTCACTAAGGAAGCACAAATAACCTGTACAACTGATGCCAGTTCGTTAGATATATTCAAGAGGGAGTTAGATATGGCCCTTGCAGGTACAGCAGGCGGTGAAGAAGGCAAATGGCATGTTGGCCTTCATAGCGAGAGGATTAGAGTATAGGAGCAGGGAGGTCTTACTGCAGTTGTACAGGGCCTTGGTGCGACCACACCTTGAATATTGTGTACAGTTTTGGTCTCCTAATCTGAGGAAGGACATTCTTGCTATTGAGAGAGTGCAGCGAAAGTTTGTTCACCAGACTGATTCCCAGGATGGCAGGATTGACATATGAAGGAAGACTGGATCATCTAGGCTTATATTCACTGGAATTTAGAAGAATGAGAGGGGATTCTATAGAAATATATAAAATTCTGACGGGATTGGACAGGTTAGATGCAGGAAGAATGTTCCCGATGTTGGGGAAGTCCAGAACCAGGGCTCACAGTCTAAGGATAAGGGGTAAGCCATCTAGGACTGAGATGAGGAGAAACTTCTTCACTCTGAGAAGTGTGAGCCTGTGGAATTCTCTACCACAGAGTTGTTGAGGCCAGTTCATTAGATATATTCAAAAGGGAGTTAGATGTGGCCCTTACAGCTGAAGGGATTGGGGGGTATGGAGAGAGAGCGGGAATGGGGTACTGAAGTTGCAAAAATGATCAGCCATGATCATATTGAATGGTGGTGCAGGCTCGAAGGGCCTACTCCTGCACCTATTTTCTATGTTCCTATGTAAACGAGAGCACTAGTTTAAACGGGGATGTGTATTGTGCAAACATGCATTAACAAATGATGTCAGCGGTCCAGGAGATTGGACAACCTCAATATCTGATGGCCCTAGATTACATTCCAGTCTGTAGCTCACACCTGAGTATCTGTTCTATATATAAACCACCCCCGTCCCCCTCCGCAGACGTCTCGATTAGATTCCAGCCTGTAAATCACTCAGTTATCTATTCGCATAAGAACATAAGAAATAGGAACAGGAGTAGGTCATGGACTCGGCTCCCCATAACCCCTTATCCATTTATCGTTTAAGAAACTGTCTCTGTCTTAAATTTATTCAATGTCCCAGCTTCCACAGCTCTCTGAGGCAGTAAATTCCACAGATTTACAATCCTCTGAGGAAATTTCTCCTCATCTCAGTTTTAAATGGGTGGCCCCTTATTCTAAGATCGTGCCCTCTAGTTCGAGTCTCCCCCATCGTAGAAACATCCTCTCTGCATCCACCTTGTCAAGCCCCCTCATAATCTTTCTTGTTTCGATAAGATCACCTCATTCTTCTGTATTCCAATGAGTAGAGGCCCCATGTATTCAACCTTTCCTCATAAGTCAACCCCCTTATCCCTGGAATCAATCTAGTGAACCTTCTCTGAACTGCCTCCAAAGCAAGTATATCCTTTCGTAAATATGGAAACCAAAACTGTACGCAGTATTCCAGGTGTGGCCTCACCAATACCCTGTATAATTGTAGCAAGCTTTAATATAAATTAATCTATATAAAAACCACCTGAACCCCTCGATTAGATTCCCGCCTGTAACCCACTCCTGGGTATCTGTTATTCTATATATAAATCTCCCGAACCCCTCGATTAGATTCCAGCCTGTAACTCACTCCCAGGCATCTGTTATTATAAACCCCCCCCCCGAACTTTTAATTCTGAAACTTTCTCTGCTTAAAGCTTTAATTCTTTGAAGGAGTTATTGAACTGATTTGTGAAGCCTGGCTAGTAGATGATGTGTGGTTTGCTGCTGTTTGTCTATCTCTCTGGAGTTGACTGGAGCCCTGTGGGATGTGAGGTCTGCTGAATGTGGACTGAAGGATTTCCAGGAGGGATCCGGTCCGACATGTCTGTCACTGGAGACGGAAGGAACCCAGGGCATGTACTTGGGCAAAGGCAGGAGCATTCCGTGCAAATCCTGCAGTAACCTAGGGCAACAGGAAACACCTGGACACTGCACTGTGGAGAAACCCTGCCTTAAGCCAGCTCCTGAAAAGGGAATTGTTTGTTGTATTCACATTGTAAACTGACCTGAAGGATCCTGGTGGATTCTGTAAGCCGGAGAATTCATGACCGAATGTGGAAGTTTGATAAGGAGCAGGCTTATAGTGAATGTTTCACAGTCAATGCCTGGGCATCAGACTCAGTGCCTTTATCTAAAAGAAAGCAGACTCACTGATAGTTTGTGTGTGCGCGTAATGGACGTTGGTGGAGTGTGTGCGCGTAATGGACGTTTTTTTGTTTCATAGCTATCTCAAACCCATGGAAACAATGTTCCCCTATTCACATTACCGTAACACTTAATTGTCTTGGAGACCTCATGCAGGTCATCCCTCAGCCTTCTCCATCATCACACTGTCTAATATCACACTGTTAGTTATTAACTCTGGAATATTTGCAGATTTATTTGGATGTAAAGCGACCACCCTCGATCTTATTTTAACCTATAATCACGTTTGTGTTTTTCCTGAGCAGGTTCCACAGGTCTCCTTGGTATTTCCGGATGAGGGACCCAAAGCCGGAGGGACCAGAGTTACCATCAATGGTACCAACTTGCACATTGGATGTTCCGTGAGGGTCATCGTCAATGGCTCCAAAGACTGTACAGATCTAAAGTAAGTCACTCGAACATCACCATGGTAATTCATCCACACGTTTGAGTGCTGTACATAAAGTCACGTGGAAGTCTTAATAGGTCAAAGCAATCGATGAGGCTGTGAAGGCAGGTTTTAAAGAAACATCTCTCTTTATATTTCAGTTTAAGTTTCCAGGAGCTCTGATGGCACCAGTTCAGGACCTCGGATTCAATCCCATGTTGAATAACCTCAGTATCCAGCTTTAATCACAAATCAAATCTCTCCAACACTTACACCACATACTTTTCTCTCACTACAGTCCAAACTCTAATCAGTAAATCTTTCTCAAACGCTCTCCTCATCTGCTGTCTGTGACCAACCACCTTAACCCTCAGCCATTTTGCTCTGTCCTATGCCACAGCACGTCGCACACAACCAAAGCCCTCGCCCTTCTCCAGTGGACTGCCGGCTCCTTGTCCTTATTGTTCACTGCCGACGGGGCTTTGCACCTCCTGCTGTGAGCGACAGGATATTCCTTTCCTCAATCCACCAACAGCTCTGCTTACCTGTCCTTCGAGTGCAAAACCAGCTCCTTCACTGCCTTCACAAATCCCCCAGGAACTTGTCTCTTAAATTGCCATTGATCTCTCCTCCTTTACCACATAGTGTCTAACTCCCTTACTGTGAGCTGCTCTGTCACCTCAGAGAATTCAGCGGCACTATATAACTGCACATCATTATCCTAACACCCCATTCCATTCTGTAAGTAGTTTTAATACCTCAATTCACCATGTAACCAGTTCTAATGCCCAAAATACATAGCAACATAAGAATTGCTAGACAAAGAATGACCTAGCTCCAACTAGTTCGCCTTCTACTATCCCGGTAGTCGCATAATACAATAATGTTGTTATTGACTAATCCCAGCAATCAATCTCTAACAATGAGTCTACAACAGACCCAGACACCACACGAGGAAACCCCCAGAAGTTCTGGGAACATGCTCCTCTCAAGTATGCTACACTTATCAAAATGTCATGTCTGAAATTACTGATATACTGTGTGACAAAATATTATTTTTTAAAATATTTTTCCACGGTGTATCCAGTTCTAATATGCCATCCTTTTATGGCCTTGCCACTCTTATATATGTAACCTTTAACAGGCCTACAATTCCAACCCCCCTCACCCAGAACTCTGCATTCCTCAGACTCTGGCCTCCGTTCATCCCCCGCCCGCCCCCCGCCATTGGCGACGTGCCTTCACTTTCCTCCCTACACTTTGGAAACTCCTCCCTAAATCCTTCTCACTCTCTTTTCTTTTAAGAGCCTCCTGAAAACCCCATTTGACCAAGCTTTCAGTCACGTCTTGTAATATATCTCCTCCTCTGGTTTGGCATCCATATTTGTCTGCCTCGACCTTTGTGAAATGCCTTGTGACATTTTTCAACATTGAAGGCGCTAAGTGAATGCACGGTGTTGTTGTACAGGGTGGTAACGCCTTGATCTGAGTTTTTGTAATTCTGATTGTTATCCTTTTTCTTACCAGACGCACCCCGAATGCTATTGTTTGTATGATGCCAGCCCTGCATGTGTCTGAGACAGCCATTCCTCTTTGTGTCCAGTTTGAGAAGAAATATTGTATCAGCAAGAACATGACCTTTAATTATCGGGAGAACCCATCAATAGATAGTATCAGTCCAAACACCAGCTACGTCAGGTAAGAGAGAACTATGGGTGATGGAGATAAGATCCATCCATGATTGCCATCTCCATATTTAACCTTTCAGGCAGCATTGCTATGTTGCCATTGGCTGACCTATCTGTTCCCTTCACATTGCCAGTTTCCCCAGGCTCCCTTTCAGGGGCTGACCATTGACCTGGGGGCGGGGGGGGGGGGGAGGGAGGGAGGGAGGCTCAAACAGGACATTTATTCTCCACATGGCTGAGTCAACATGTAATTCTGTGGGGCTAGAGTAGAAAATGTTCTAGCTTTTATTTAAGAATGGAGAGGTGGATAAATAAAGATAGATATAAGATTAGTTCTTATAAGGGTAAATACAGAGAGATATTGTGAATATTCTTTGCGATTGGAGCAATTTCCCCCTATTGCTGGGCAGCTTTAAATCCACTTCTTGTACCTGCCCTGGGAGTGTTTGATGGGACAGTGTAGAGGGAGCTTTACTTTGTATCTAACCCATGCTGTACCTGCCCTGGGAGTGTTTGATGGGATAGTGTAGAGGGAGCTGATTCTGTAGCAAAATATAGAAACTTATCTCCCAAGGTGATAGCCTTGGCTCATTAGGAGCACCCGTGCCTCTGAGCCAGAGAGCTGTGTGGTCAAGACCCACTCCAAAGATGTGAGCACATAACCTGTTATGATCCGTGTTTCCTGGTGTCTGACTGGAACTTATTTGAATCTGGTGTCAGAGATTGTGACCCCGGTGCGGGACTGTGACACTGGTGTAACCTGGTGTCGAACAGTGACTGCCCTCCCCCCCCCCCCCCCCAGTGCGGGACAGTGAACTCTCTCTTTTCCCTCCCCCCACACCCCGGTGCGGGACAGTGAACCCAGTGTAAGAGTTTCTTCAGGTATTTAAAAAGGAAAAGGGTGGCTAAAGTAAATGTTGGTCCCTTAAAGGACGAGACCAGTGAATTAGTAATGGGGAACATGAAGATAGCAGAAACTCTGAACAAATATTTTGGATCAATCTTTACGGTAGAGGACACCAACAATATTCCAACAGTGGATAGTCTACGGGCTATAGGAGAGAGGGGAGGAACTTAACACAATCACAATCACTAAGGAGGTGGTACTCAGTAAAATAATGGGACTAAAAATGAATAAATCCCCTGGACCTGATGGCTTGCATCCTAGGGTCTTAAGAGAAGTAGCAGCAAGGATAGTGGATGCATTGGTTGTAATCTACCAAAATTCCCTGGACTTTGGGGTGGTCCCAGCAGATTGGAAAACTGCAAATGTAACGCCCCTATTTTATATTTAAAAAAAAGAGGCAGACAAAAAGCAAGAAACTATAGACCAGTTAGCCTAACATCTGCGGTTGGGAAAATGTTGGAGTCCATTATTAAAGAAGCAGTAGCAGGACATTTGGAAAAGCAAAATTCGGTCAGGCAGTCGGCATGGATTTATGAAAGGGAAGTCATATTTGACAAATTTGCTGGAGTTCTTTGAGGATGTAACGAACAGGGTGGATAAAGGGGAACCAGTGGATGTGGTGTATTTGGACTCCCAGAAGACATTTGACAAGGTGCCACATAAAAGGTTACTGCACAAGATATAAGTTCACGGAGTTGGGGGTAATATATTAGTATGGATAGAGGGTTGGGATAAATAGGTCATTCTCTGGTTGGCAACCAGTAACTAGTGAGGTGCCATGCTGGGACCATAACTATTTACAATCTATATTAACGACTTGGAAGAAGGGACTGAGTGTAACGTAGCCAAGTTTGATGACGATACAAAGATGGGAGGAAAAGCAATGTGTGAGGAGGACACAAAAAATCTGCAAAAGGATATAGACAGGCTAAGTGAGTGGGCAAAAATTTGGCAGACGGAGTATAATGTTGGAAAGTGTGAGGTCATGCACTTTTGCAGAAAAAAATCAAAGAGCAAGTTATTATTTAAATGGAGAAAGATTGCAAAGTGCTGCAGTACAGCGGGACCTGGGGGTACTTGTGCATGAAACACAAAAGGATAGTATGCAGGTACAGCAAGTGATCAGGAAGGCCAATGGTATCTTGGCCTTTATTGCAAAGGGGATGGAGTATAAAAGCAGGGAAGTCTTGCTACAGTTATACAGGGTATTGCTGAGGCCACACCTGGAATACTGCGTACAGTTTTGGTTTCCATATTTACGAAAGGATATACTTGCTTTGGAGGCAGTTCAGACAAGGTTCACTAGGTTGATTCCAGGGATGAGGAGGTTGACTTATGAGGAAAGGTTGAGTAGGTTGGGCCTACTTTCATTCTTCTGAATTCCAATGAGTAGTGATTTTATCGAAACGTATAAGATTGAGGGGGCTTGACAAGGTGGATGCAGAGAGGATGTTTCCACTGATGGGAGAGGTTAGAACTAGAGGGCATAATCTTAGAATAAGAGGCCGCCCATTTAAAACTGAGATGAGGAGAAATTTCTTGAGGTTTGTAAATCTGTGGTATTCGCTGCCTCAGAGAGCTGTGGAAGCTGGGACATTGAATAAATTTAGGACAGAAATAGACGGTTTCTTAATCGATAAGGAATTATGGGGAGCGGGCAGAGAAGTGGAGCTGAGTCCACGATCAGATCAGCCATGATCGTATTGAATGGCAGAGCAGGCTCGAGGGGCCAAATGGCCGACTCCTGCTCCTATTTCTTATGTTCTTATATAACCCGCTGTAATTACTGCTTTCTCTACAGTGGTGGACGGCAGATTGTTGTGAGAGGCCAGAGATTCCGTTTAGCTCAGAGTGTGCTCATGGTGGTTGAACATGTTGGAAAAGCGCAGTCGGTGAGTTTCCAACCCTGTCTGGTATTGCATCGCTGTCGGGTAAGGCCATCTATCCTTGTTGTACATGACAGTCAGTGTTGCATGGGTGTGTTTGAGTTGAATATAATAAGTGTGCACTTAATGGGAATGGTCTGTTTTTAATGGATTAAGCGTGTGGTTTAATGGGAAGATTGTGTGTGTTTTATCCAGACGAGTGTTGCCTTAACGGAACAAATGAATATTAATGGAACGAGAATGTATAGAAAGAACTTGCACTGATAATAGCACCTTTCACAAGCGCAGGACATCCGAGAGCTCTTCACAGTCAATTAAGTACTTTTAAAGTGTAGTCACTGCAGTAATGTAGGAAACACAGCAGCCAATTGGTAATGGCCAGATAATCTGTTTTAGTGGTGATTGAGGGATAAATATTGGCCCCAGGACACCTGTGAGCATTGACGGGAGTTGGGGGGTGAGCGTGGACGGGACGGGGGAGGGGCGAGTGTTGACGTGGGGGGGGGGGGGGTGTGAGTGCTGACGGAGGGGGGGATGGGGAGCGTTGACAGGACAAATGCTCCTTTTAATGGCACGAATGTTTTTAACGGGGTGAGTGTGACTATTAATGCGCCGGCTCTGTTCCTGTTTGTACAGGTGTGTGTAGTTGAGAGTGACACTGTTCTCATCTGCCCGTCTCCTGCCTACTCGGTTTCAACAGTGAATGTTCACTTCTACATCAATGGGATCCACTACCAGGAGCCTGGCACCGACAGCACACGGTTCAACCTGGAGTATCACAGCGACCCACAGTTCTCCCGCAAGGAGAAGCTCATTAAACACCATCAGGGAGAGCCCCTCACCCTGGTGATTGAGGTAAGTGACTCATGAGGGAGGTCTGTCCATTGACCCTTATTTTAAAGTCACTCCCAATATAGGAAGTCCTGTTACTGAATCAGAACAGTCACTGTCAACGCATCCAGGGCCTGGATAAATTCATTGGTGATACCCGAACAGGGATTATTGGGCTAAGGCACTGACTGGTGTGGTCTTGAGTAATAGAGGAGACAGGTTTACACCTCTCAGTGCCATTTGCATCACTGGGTTAGAGGGAGAAATGAGCCAAGGTTCCTGCTCCTGATCACTGCCCAGTGACTCCTGGGTTAGAGAGAGGGGAAATCAGCCAGGGTTCCTGCTCCTGATCACTGTCCAGTGACCCCTGGGTTAGGGAGAAGGGCAATCAGCCAGGGTTCATAGAAACATAGAAAATAGGTGCAGGAGTAGGCCATTCGGCCCTTCAAGCCTGCACCGCCATTAAATGAGTTCATGGCTGACCATGCAACTTCAGTACCCCATTCCTGCTTTCTCGCCATACCCCTTGATCCCCCTAGTAGTAAGGACTACATCTAACTCCTTTTTGAATATATTTAGTGAAATGGCCTCAACAACTTTCTGTGGTAGAGAATTCCACAGGTTCACCACTCTCTGGGTGAAGAAGTTTCTCCTCATCTCGGTCCTAAATGGCTTACCCCTTATACTTAGACTGTGACCCCTGGTTCTGGACTTCCCCAACATTAATAAGAACATAAGAATTAGGAACAGGAGTAGGCCATCTAGCCCCTCGAGCCTGCTCCGCCACCCAACAAGACCATGGCTGATCTGGCCGTGGACTCAGCTCCACTTACCCGCCCGCTCCCCGTAACCCTTAATTCCCTTATTGGTTAAAAATCTATCTATCTGTGATTTGAATATATTCAATAAGCTAGCCTCAACTGCTTCCTTGGGCAGAGAATTCCACAGATTCACAACCCTCTCTGAGAAGAAATTCCTTCTCAACTCGGTTTTAAATTGGCTTCCTGTATTTTGAGGCTGTGCCCCCTAATTCTAGTCTCCCCGACCAGTGGAAACAACCTCTCTGCCTCTACCCTGTCTATCCCCTTCATTATTTTAAATGTTTCTATAAGATCACCCCTCATCCTTCTGAACTCCAACTCCAGTCTACTCAATCTATCATCATAAGGTAACTCCCTCATCTCCGGAATCAGCCTAGTGAATCGTCTCTATACCTCTTCCAAAGCTAGTATATCCTTCCTTAAGTAAAGTGACCAAAACTGCACGCAGTACTCCAGGTGCGGCCTCACCAATACCCTATACAGTTGCAGAAGGACCTCCCTGCTTTTGTACTCCATCCCTCTCGCAATGAAGGCCAACGTTCCATTCGCCTTCCTGATTACCTTCCTGAAGACCGAAGCAAAATAATTGTTTAAGGTCTCAGCCATTTCCACATTTCCCATTATTAAATCCCCTTTCTCATCTTCTAAGGGACCAACATTTACTTTAGTCACTCTTTTCCGTTTTATATATCGGTAAAAGCTTTTACTATCTTTTTATGTTTTGCGCAAGTTTACATTCGTAATCTATCTTCCCCTTCTTTATTGCTTTCTTAGTCATTCTTTGCTGTCGTTTAAAATTTTCCCAATCTTCTAGTTTCCCACTAACCTTGGCCACCTTATACGCATTGGTTTTTAATTTGATACTCTCCTTTATTTCCTTGGTTATCCACGGCTGGTTATCCCTTCTCTTACCGCCCTTCTTTTTCACTGGAATATATTTTTGTTGAGCACTATGAAAGAGCTCCTTAAAAGTCCTCCACTGTTCCTCAATTGTGCCACCATTTAGTCTGTGTTTCCAGTCTACTTTAGCCAACTCTGCCCTCATCCCACTGTAGTCCCCTTTGTTTAAGCATAGTACGCTCGTTTGAGACACTACTTCCTCACCCTCAATCTGTATTACAAATTCAACCATACTGTGATCACTCATTCCGAGCGGATCTTTTACTAGGAGATCGTTTATTATTCCTGTCTCATTACACAGGACCAGATCTAAGATAGCTTGCTCCCTTGTAGGTTCTGTAACATACTGTTCTAAGAAACAATCCCGTATGCATTCTATGAATTCCTCCTCAAGGCTACCCCGTGCGATTTGATTTGACCAATCGATATGTAGGTTAAAATCCCCCATGATTACTGCCGTTTCTTTTTCACATGCCTCCATTATTCCCTTGATTATTGTCCGCCCCACCGTGAAGTTGTTATTTGGGGGCCTATAAACTAAGCCCACCAGTGACTTTTTCCCCCTTACTATCTCTAATCTCCACTCACAATGCTTCAACATTTTGTTCATTAGAGCCAATATCGTCTCTCACAACTGCCCTGATATCATCCTTTATTAACAGAGCTACCCCACCTCCTTTCCCTTCTTGTCTATCTTTCCGAATTGTCAGATACCCCTGTATGTTTAATTCCCAGTCTTGGCCACCCTGCAACCACGTTTCTGTAATGGCCACCAAATCAAAGCCATTTGTGATGATTTGTGCCGTCAACTCATTTACTTCATTTCGAATGCTGCGTGCGTTTAGGTAGTGTTTTAATACTAGTTTTAAACCTTCTGCAGCCACTTTATATTCATACATATTATCCCTCCCTATCACCTTGTGGTTTACACTTACCCCAGTGCTACTCTGCTCTGTTGCCTTCTGCATTTTGCATTCTTTCTTGGGGTTCTGTTCATCTGAGTTCTCACCCACTCAGAGCCCTCTCCTGGGTTCCTATCCCCCTGCCAAGCTAGTTTAAAGCCCTCCCAACCGTACTATCAAAACCACCCGTGAGAACATTGGTCCCGTCTCTGTTGAGGTGTAACATGTCTGACTTATACAGGTCCCACCTTCCCCACCTCCTGATCACTGTCCAGTGACCCCTGGGATAGAGAGAGGGGAAATCAGCCAGGGTTCCTGCTCCTGATCACTGCCCAGACTCCATCATACTCTCCCTCTCTGTCCCCTCCCCCTCCTCTCTGTCCCCTCCCCCTCCTCTCTGTCCCCTCCCCCTCCTCTCTGTCCCCTCCCCCTCCTCTGTCCCCTCCCCTCCTCTCTGTCCCCTCCCCCTCCTCTCTCTCCCTCCCCCTCTCTCTCTCCCCTCCCCCTCCTCTCTCTCCCCCTCCCCCTCCTCTCTCTCCCCTCCCCCTCCTCTCTCTCCCCTCCCCCTCCTCTCTCTCCCCTCCCCCTCCTCTCTCTCCCCTCCCCCTCCTCTCTCTCCCCTCCCCCTCCTCTCTCTCCCCTCCCCCCTCCTCTCTCTCCCCTCCCCCTCCTCTCTCTCCCCTCCCCCTCCTCTCTCTCCCCTCCCCCTCCTCTCTCTCCCCTCCCCCTCCTCTCTCTCCCCTCCCCCTCCTCTCTCTCCCCTCCCCCTCCTCTCTCTCCCCTCCCCCTCCTCTCTCTCCCCTCCCCCTCCTCTCTCTCCCCTCCCCCTCCTCTCTCTCCCCTCCCCCTCCTCTCTCTCCCCTCCCCCTCCTCTCTCTCCCCTCCCCCTCCTCTCTCTCCCCTCCCCCTCCTCTCTCTCCCCTCCCCCTCCTCTCTCTCCCCTCCCCCTCCTCTCTCTCCCCTCCCCCTCCTCTCTCTCCCCTCCCCCTCCTCTCTCTCCCCTCCCCCTCCTCTCTCTCCCCTCCCCCTCCTCTCTCTCCCCTCCCCCTCCTCTCTCTCCCCTCCCCCTCCTCTCTCTCCCCTCCCCCTCCTCTCTCTCCCCTCCCCTCCTCTCTCTCCCCTCCCCCTCCTCTCTCTCCCCTCCCCCTCCTCTCTCTCCCCTCCCCCTCCTCTCTCTCTCCCCTCCCCCTCCTCTCTCTCTCCCCTCCCCCTCCTCTCTCTCTCCCCTCCCCCTCCTCTCTCTCTCCCCTCCCCCCCTCTCTCTCTCCCCTCCCCCCCTCTCTCTCCCCCTCCCCCCCTCTCTCTCTCCCCTCCCCCTCCTCTCTCTCCCCTCCCCCTCCTCTCTCTCCCCTCCCCCTCCTCTCTCTCCCCTCCCCCTCCTCTCTCTCCCCTCCCCCCCTCTCTCTCTCCCCTCCCCCCCTCTCTCTCTCCCCTCCCCCCCTCTCTCTCTCCCCTCCCCCCCTCTCTCTCTCCCCTCCCCCCCTCTCTCTCTCCCCCTCCCCCCTCTCTCTCTCCCCTCCCCCCCTCTCTCTCTCCCCTCCCCCCCTCTCTCTCTCCCCTCCCCCCCTCTCTCTCTCCCCTCCCCTCCCCCCCTCTCTCTCTCCCCTCCCCTCCCCACCTCTCTCTCTTTCCCCTCCCCTCCCCACCTCTCTCTCTCCCCTCCCCTCCCCACCTCTCTCTCTCCCCTCCCCTCCCCACCTCTCTCTCTCTCCCCTCCCCTCCCCCCCTCTCTCTCTCCCCTCCCCTCCCCCCCTCTCTCTCTCCCCTCCCCTCCCCCCCTCTCTCTCTCCCCTCCCCTCCCCCCCTCTCTCTCTCCCCTCCCCTCCCCCCCTCTCTCTCTCCCCTCCCCTCCCCCCCTCTCTCTCTCCCCTCCCCTCCCCCCCTCTCTCTCTCCCCTCCCCTCCCCCCCTCTCTCTCTCCCCTCCCCTCCCCCCTCTCTCTCTCCCCTCCCCTCCCCCCCTCTCTCTCTCCCCTCCCCCCCTCTCTCTCTCCCCTCCCCTCCCCCCCTCTCTCTCCCCTCCCCTCCCCCCCTCTCTCTCCCCTCCCCTCCCCCCCTCTCTCTCCCCTCCCCTCCCCCCCTCTCTCTCTCCCCTCCCCTCCCCCCCTCTCTCTCTCCCCTCCCCTCCCCCCTCTCTCTCTCCCCTCCCCTCCCCCCCTCTCTCTCTCCCCTCCCCTCCC